>NC_138171.1:37629455-38229455 GCF_964165515.1 Mesoplodon bidens
GAGCGTCACAACAAGAGAAGAGAAAACCCACGGGCCACAACTAGAGAAGCCCGCACGCCACAACGAAAGGTCCCGCGTGCCTCAACGAACATCCCGCATGCCACAACTAAGACCCGATGCAGCCAAAAATAAAAATTAAATTAAATTAAAAAAAAAAAAAAAAACACCTCCATACAGCAATGAAAAGGAACAAACAGCTCCAAATACGACATGGATGATTTTACAAACATAACACTAGGCAAAAAAAGCAAGATATACAAAAATAGATACTTCATGATGCTGCTTATATAAAGTAAAAAATGTTTACAAATGACTAAGGAAGTGGTTGTAAAAGCAAAAGTAGGAGAGTGATCTCCTCTAGAGGGGAGGGAGGGGGATGCTGGGAAGAGTTACAGAGCCTTCTGGGGGAGCTGGCAATGTCTATTTTTTGACCTAGGTGGTTTTTACAAGGGTATTAGCTTTATATTTTTTCACTATATACTACATATGTTTTAGATACTTTTCTGTACGTGTTTTATATTTCAGATCTTTTCAAAACAATCAGGAAAAAAAAGAGTTGGAGAAATCTGGGTGTTTATCACTCGGAATGTATAGATAAATGTGGTCACTGCACATAAGAGAATACAATGCAAGAGTAATGATAATAATTTTATTTACAATTACAGAAACATGCAGAGTTCTCAAAAAGAGAATAGAGGTTTATAGCACAATGCTATATATAGATGCAAATTTTTAAAAAATACAAATATGAAACAACGCTATGTATTTTTCAAGAATATACAGGTGTCCAGAACTTCCCTGGTGGCTCAGTGGTTAAGAATAAGCCTGCTGGGCTTCCCTGGTGGCGCAGTGGTTGAGACACCACCTGCCGATGCAGGGGACACGGGTTCGTGCCCTGGTCTGAGAAGATCCCACATGCCGCGGAGCGGCTGGGCACGTGAGCCATGGTCGCTGAGCCTGCGCGTCTGGAGCCTGTGCTCCATAACGGGAGAGGCCACAACAGTGGGAGGCTCACGTACCGCAAACAAACAAACAAACAAACAAAAAGAATACACCTGCCAATGCAGGGGACACGGGTTCCATTCCTGGTCTGGGAAGATCCCACATGCTGCGGAGCAAATGGGCCCGTATGCCACAACTACTGGGCCTGCGCTCTGGAGACCGCGAGCCACGGCTGCTGAACCTGCGCACCACAGCTACTAAAGCCCGCTCACCCTAGAGCCCGCACACCACAACTACTGAAGCCTGCACGCCTAAAGCCCGTGCTCCACAACAGGAGAAGCCACCGCAGTGAGAAGCCCGCCCACAGCAACGAAGAGTAGCCCCCGCTCACCACAACTAGAGAAAGCCCGTGCGCAGCAATGAAGACCCAATGCAGACAAAAATTTAAAGAAAGAATATACAGGTGTCCAAATAAACCCATGGAAGAGGAATTAGTAAGGCATATATACATATTAAACACATGATGTAATAAACTACAGTGGGCAGCAGGAGTCCACAAACTTTTTCTTACAGGGCCAGATAATAAATATCTTGGGCTTTGCAGGCCATTAGGTGTTACGGCAATTACTCAGCTCTGCCATTACAACTCAAAAGCAGCCACAAATAAGGAAACAAACAGGCATAGGTGTGTTCAAATAAAACTATATTGAATCACAGGGAGCAGGCCTGGGCTGTAGTTTGCCAAGCCCTGGAAAAGAGGAATGGGTTAAGGAAAGGGAATAAAGGGGGGGAAATAATAAAATAAGAGGCTTTGTGTGGACCAATGACAGAGGATGCCTTGAAGTATTTTCCACTCAATTCTGGGAAAATACATTCCATTATAATTAAGAGGCAATCAAAGAAAGAAAGAAGACGTTACCTTTTTGTTGTTTCGATTTTCTTCCACACTTACCTCCTTGCTGTCTGTCACGGGAACCCACTTAAATATCCTAAGGGACGTGTCACCCACAGTCACCCACTTTTTCTCCCTAAAACAAAGACACTTCTTAGAACTGATAAACAATAAAATAGATTTTCTGATCATAACTGTGCTTTCCCACTTCTCAGCAGACCATTCCTTCAATCTTAAGTGCTTTCTAAACTTCCTCTCCGTCAAATCATACCTTACCTTTCTGGACAAAATCATCCCTTCCAGAAACACTTTGCTATCAAATGCCTTTGGCTCTGAACCCTCTACTTGCCACCTTTGCTCATGTATAGTGTACCAAAACCTTTTGTTCCTCACAGCCTACAGCAGTATAGAGTATCAGCACATTTTCAAACTCAGGTATCTATCTGGCATAAACTTCTTTATTTCCCCCAAATTAATTCAATTCCACTGATATTTATAAAGCCCTAATATACAAGGCCCTATAGGAGATAAAGGATATATAAGATAGGGTCCCTCTCTTGGGAGCTCATAGCAATGAAAAGATAAGTAAAGAAATCATTGTAACACATGAAGGTGGCAAGAAGAAGGCTGAAAGAGTAAGACCAGGATATCCCATGGAAGGCAGAACTCCTATGACTCCTGTGGAACTCTGGATTGAAACACGATGCTATTTAAAAATAATCACAGGAGCAGGACAGGATGCTTCCAACTAACAGACCTGAGCCTCACACTGGCTTCTGGAAGAGGTGAAGGCCAAGCCGCCATGGAAAGACTGCTTTAAGGTTTCATTTTACAGAAGAGGTTATTTTTGAGATGAGCCTTAAAAAATGAGTAGTTGTTCTCCCCACCCCGCACATACCTGGGGAGGGAAAGGCAAGTGACGTTGTTGAATAGGAGTGGAGATTATGAACGGCCAGAGTTGGGGAGTCTGGAGTATGACTTCTGCAAGTTTCGCATCCCAATTTGAGGACAAAAAAGCAAAAAAAGTAACTGCTGTTACTGCTGCTATTGATGATGCTATTCAGCAAATGGTGACATCACAGAAATGTAGAGACTATGATGTAACCGAAAGAAGAATGAACTAAAGACTTAGGAAACTGGAATTAATTCCTGGACAAGCCACTCATTTATTCCTGGAATTTAATTAATTAATTAATTAATTCATTCATTCATTCCTGGACAAGCCACTCATTTATTCCTCATTTACTAAAAAATATTTAATATTCAAGACGCTATGCTAAGTCTTGGGCACACAGGGAACAAGATGCACAGTCCTGACCCTCACAGACCCAAAATTCCAACCGGAAACAGACATCACACAACTCATCTCACAGTTAGAAACCTAATCACTAGGTTTAACCATATCAAACTGCCGCTTCTGCTGGTTAAAAAGGCAAATACAGGTGATATCTTATGGTTCGACCTAATACAATTGTGGAAAGTTCCAGTAGGGGACCTGATTTAGACTGGGGATCTTGAAAGGTGTCCTTGAGGAAGCAACTGGAGAGCAGAACTAGGAGTTAACCAGGCAAGGGGGAGGAGAGGGTAAAGGAAGGACACCAGGTAGCAGAAACAGAAGTGTGGCCCCAACTGAAAGATGGCCAGCATCTTGGGAAAGAGGGCAGTTTGAACCAGTCTGGTGGGGCAAGAAGGATCATCTTTGGTCTTTATCCTAAGAGCAAGAAGAGATCAATGAAGCATTATTTCCCAAGCAGAGGAGTGCTAGAAGATTCACACTTGATAAAAATACAATGTGATGAATGGACTGGGGAATGAGCCAGTCCTGAAGCAGGCAGATCATAGGGAAGTTGGTACAAGAGTTCTGGGTGAGAGAATATGCTCATCTGCCCTAGGTTGCAGGTGAGGACGGAGATGGCCAGAAGAGAAAGGTATGCCCATTTTTAGGTTTCCTAAAAAAACCCAGAAGGATGAGATTTGGAGAGGAAAAACCATTAATTATTTAACTAGTATTTATGAGTCCAACTATATATGAAGCCCTTATTTTTTATTTTTTTTTTGCGGTACGCGGGCCTCTCACTGTTGCGGCCTCTCCCGTTGCGGAGCACAGGCTCCGGACGCGCAGGCTCAGCGGCCATGGCTCACGGGCCCAGCCGCTCCGCGGCATGTGGGATCCTCCCAGACTGGGGCACGAACCCGTGTCCCCGGCATCGGCAGGCAGCCTCTCAACCACTGCGCCACCAGGGAAGCCCATGAAGCCTCTATTGATAAAGAGTTAAGGAACTTGATCTTGTAGAGAAATGGACAAATAAACACGAAAATAAAGTCCAAGGTAATGACCCTAAAGGGAGTGGAGGGACTTCCCTGGTGGCGCAGTGGTTAAGAATCCGCCTGCCAATGCAGGGGACACGGGTTCAAGCCCTGGTGGGGGAAGATCCCACATGCCACGAGCAACTAAGCCCGTGGGCCACAACTACTAAAGCCGGCGCGCCTAGGGCCCGTGAGCCACAAGAGAAGCCACCGCAATGAGAAGCCCACCCACCAGAATGAGAAGCCCACGCACCGCAATGAGAAGCCCACGCACCGCAAGGAAGAGTAGCCCCCGCTCGCTGCAACTAGAGAAAAGCCCCCGCGCAGCAACGAAGACCCAACACAGCCAAAAACAAATAAATAAAATAAAATAAATTAATTTAAAAATAATAATAAAGGGAGTGGAGGGTGAAGGGCAGGAGAACTTGGAGAAGGCTTCCTGGAGGAAGCTAACACCTACCCGGACTTTAAAATTATTATTAGTAATCAGCTAGAGGAAAAGTACTCAAGAAGTTGGCGCAAACAGTTGGCTGTGAAAATTGAAGGTAATAACGCATTACTGTTTCTGGTACAAAATAGGCGGTCAACCGGCGCCTGCAACGAACGCTACAGGAGCCGTTTCCAAATGAAGAGTAGATCCTGACTCCTCTACTAACAGCTCCCAGGCCACAAAGAGAAAATGCCTACCCAGCTCGCTCGTGTGGGTCCGTATGAGGCGAAACACAGGGCTTTTAATTCCAATAACCACTTGGTCCCGGGGCATGTAGGTTTGCCGAGAAGCTCTCACCTAACTTAGACGACTTAATACGTAGAGCGCTCAGTCTGGCCAACGGGAAATTCTCAGAGATTGTTAGCTATTATACGGGACAGTTCAGAACGCAAAAGGCTCCCGAGGCAGGCGGGCGCGGGGACGGGGCCCGCGCCAGGACCGGTGTGCGAACCAGGACCCAAGACCGAGCGCCGCCAAACGCCCGAAGCTCCTCCGGGCGCCGCGCTGCCCTAGGGCAGGTGGGCGGACCCGCTGGCCGGGCGACCCGCTGATTGGTTGCGGCTGGCGCGCCCTCTGACCTCACGCCGACGCGAGCGGCACCCTCCTCCCGCCTTCTCCGCCCCCCCTTCCCCCAAGCGCCCGCCGGTCTGCTCCCACCCCACCCGCCAGTTCACCGCCGCTCTGGGCCTGGGCCGGCGTCCCCCTCCAGCACCCTCGGCCCTGGCCCCTCACCATTTCCGCACTTTCTCGATGGCCGCCATCACCTTCTTGATGTCATCCTTGGCCCGGCTGCGGGTCTCGGCCCGGACAGACCGGCCCGACATGACGGCAACGAGAGCGGCGGGGGCCGGGGCACTGCTCCCAAGGCACCGGGAATCGCGCGCCTCACGCGCCGCCGCCCGCCAGGCGCAAACAGCGTCACCGCGGCCGTCACCCCCTCCGTGCGCGCGTGCGCGAGGAAGCGCGCGCACCCGCCCTCCCCATGGGGCTCGAGGCATCAGCGCGCCTGCGCGCCCAGTCTCAGGTGCCCCACCCCGGGCGTCCCACCCAGCGCGCCCCGCCCTCGTCGACCCACCCTGGGCGTCCCGGCCTGGGCACCCCTCCCTGGGCGTCCCCGAGTCCAGTGAGCTTCCAAGCAGGCCTGGGTAAGCGGGCGAGCTGGTGGCACGTGCTGTGTGCAGGGTGTGGTGGGAGGCTCTTTCCCAGGGGAGCATCTTAATCCTCTGGACAGAGCTGCCGCCATAACCTGTATTTTATGGGCTTGACCCTAACGTTACTGAGGGTCTGCACCATCCTGTCCTGCTGCCGCTCCTGTCTGGGGCCCTAGCTCCCCAGATAACACCATTGTGCTCCAACTACAGAGAATTTCACACCTTTAGTATGCCTTCCAACGTTTGCACACATCTGTTCCCCACCTGGAATTCTGTCTCTTCACCTAATGACCACTTACTCTTCCAACATCCTGTTTGAACTACGACAAGTCTTCCCCTGATATCCTGGGGTGCCACTTAGTGCATCCTTGACACTACATCAGCAGTCCCCAACCTTTTTGGCACCAGGGACTGGTTTCATAGAAGACAATTTTTCTGGGGCGGGGGCGGGGGTGGGGGTTGATGGTTAAGGCGGTAATGCGAGCGATGGGGAGCGGCAGATGAAGCTTCACCCGCTCGCCCGTCCTGCTCACCTCCTGCTGTGCAGCACAGCTCCTAACAGGCAGAGGACCGGTAGTGGTCCATGGCCCAGTGGTTGGGGACCCCTGCTCTACATCACTGTCTCATTTAATTCAGCAATTGGTGATTATATGATGCCTGCGTTGTGCAAGACTCCATGCTCAGTGCTGAGGACAAAATCTGGGGTTTTACTTTCAAAGAGCTTCCAGCTTAGTAAAACATGCAGACCAGAAAACAGGCATTTAAAATGTCATTTTAGGGGACTTCCCTGGTGGCGCAGTGGTTAAGAACCCGCCTGCCAATGCAGGGGACACGGGTTCCAGCCCTGGTTCAGGAAGATCCCACATGCCCTGGAGCAACTAAGCCCATGCGCCACAACTACTGAGCCCGCGTGCCACAACTACTGAAGCCCGCGTGCCTAGAGCCCGTGCTCTGCAACAAGAGAAGCTACCACAATGAGAAGCCCATGCACCCCAACGAAGAGTAGCCCCTGCTCGCCACAACTAGAGAAAGCCCACGCTCAGCAACGAAGACCCAACGCAGCCAAAACTAAATAAATATAAATAAATAAATAAATATTTTAATAATAATAAAAATAAAAAATAAAATGCCATTTTATAAACGCTAGGCTATGAGAAGTATTGTACAAGGTGCTATGACAACCCTAATCTAGATGAGGGGTGTCTAGAGGCATCGGGAAAAAATGACCTTGAACTTGAACTTTGAGAATACAGTAGGTGCAATTGCTCTAAGTCCTGTGTCCACAGACACTGTAGATGCTCAGTAGATGTTTGGGTGAATGTTCAATCTTCAGTGCAGCTCCCTAGTCTTCCCCCAGCACCCCAGGCATTTATTGATGCTTGCAGTATGCAGAGAGGGTCCTGGAGCAACCGCTTCAGGAAACATAAAGGAAGTAGGTGACAGTTTGCATTGCTTGGTAGCAGCTACTTCTTTCACCTCTAGAGGAACTTCCTTCTGTGTGCCCAGAGAAATGTCTAGCTAACCCTGAACTTGACATAGCCTCTATAACTGTTTGCCCTTTCATAATCCACCAACATCATGGCTTGATAAGCATTTGAGGAGTGGAAGAGCTGAACTAGCATGTGGAGGGAAGGATGATTCTAGAAATAACGGGATCAAAGGTGGCATGTCTGTTTCTCAAAGCCACTGATCCAAAATAACTGAACCGAAGAACTGTCTGAGCACCTGCTATATGCCCTGCAGCAGTGGACACTGGGTGACGCAAAGATGAGTAAGACACTCCTCGCCCTTCGGGCAAGGATAAGGAAAGCAAGAGGAAAATAAAACTCGAGGCAGAGCATGCTAAGTGTTGTGAGAGAGGCCAGCTCTCTAGAATTCTCCAGTTCTGTTCATAGGGCCCCCTGGTCTAGGCACACATCACCAGACATTTATGTCTCACTTCTCTCTTACCCTTGTCCAAGTCCCGGCCAGCACCCCACTCCCACCCCAAGGTTTCTTGCCTATAGTTTCTCTACTCCACAGCCCACTGCTCCTCTCAGCTGCTTTAGCCTCCTGCCCCCATCTCTCCTCCAGCCCACCCTGCCAGTCACCAGCTTCTTCGGGCCATCCCCTGAAGACCCAGTGATCCTCCTGTTTCCCGCTCACATTTGTCCACCTGGCCCTACATTCCCCATCTATCTCCCACTGAAGTTCTCTCTGTGTAAGAGACTGGTCAAAATGGGCACCTGCCAACTATTCCCCGAAGCCTGCACAAATGCCCTCTGTTGACATACTTCTCTTTAAAGAGATCTCACCTTGACATTTTCTAGATGAAAGCCCTGTGCTAGATGCAGAGCTGGGTGCTGAGATGAGCAGCCCAGACCTCTGCCTTGGGCAACTTGCATTCAAAGCAGTGCATTCAAAGTAAAAGCTACAGAGACCTGCAATGCCCCAACCGTCTACCTCCTCCCATTAATCCTCTGACCTCACCACCAGCAATCTACCCCTTGCTGTCTCTGCTCCAACTACGCTGGCCTCCTTGCTCATCTGAAAACACCCAGTAAAACTCTTTGCACTGTAGGTCCCTCTACCTGGATCATCCATTCTGCATACAGGTATTTACATGGCTCACTCCCTCACCTCCTTCAGGTCTTTACTCAAATGTTATCTTCTCAATTCAGCCTTTCTTGGCCACCCTAAGACTGCAGTATGCAATCCCACACACACACTCTGTATCTCCCTCCCCCAACATATTTTTCTCCAGAGTATTCATCACCATCTGATACACTATTTTACCCTCTGTCTTGTTTACTGTCTATCTCCTTTCAGTAGCTCCATGAAGGTAGCAACATGGTCCCTTTTGTTTTGTTCACTGATTTTCCCTAGCACCTAGAACAGAGCCTGGCACTCAGCGGGTGATCATTAAGTATCTGTTGAATGAATGAATTCCCAGCCATGATGCTTCCTCTTCCATGAAGCCTTCCCCAGATCACTTCAAGAAGAAGGAAGGAAGCCTCGCGCCCCTGAACCACCACAGGCAGGTAGGAGAAGCCAGTCTGAAGACCACATGACCTGGGTGGACGTCCTCGGATGTTCCTGAAGATCATAAGCTTAATCACAATTAGAAGTTCTTTGACTTTTCATTTGCTCTGTATTATCTGGCTATCCCCTGTAATGGCAGCCCTGTGATGGCAGGGACCCCATCGTCAAGTTCACCAGCACATCCCCGATGCCTAGCACAGCACTTGGCACAGATGAGGTGCTTAATAGAGTGTTATCGAATGAATGGATGAGAGAATGACCACCACACCTCCCCACAGGCTCTCTCTAGGGCCTGCCATCAGCTGTTTTCTCCCTTTCTGCCTCATCCACATTACCTGGAAATCATCCCACTTTCTTTGTCAGAGCGATTTAGCTCCTAGGCAGCTAGGAGCTAAATCCTCAATCCTCTCCCAACCAGGACGTGTGCCCAGGGCCAATGTGCCTTTGATGACCAGGCCTCTTCCAAAATCCTTTCCATGCCTCCCCACTGCCCAAGTTCAACCTCATACCATAGTATTAATCAGGGTCCCAAATATGATCTCAGTCACAGGGAAAAGAATGCTAGGAGGCAGAAACCCTGGGTCGGAATCTCAGCTCAGCCATGAACTTGTCTCGTGGCTTTGCGTAGGTCACTTAACCACTCTGAATCCTAGTTTTGTTTTGTGTTTTGTTTTCTGTGAAATGACTGCAATAACAATGGCTCTGTACTTCATAGGCTTCCAAGGACTTCATAGGCTGTACCAAGGACCTGGTAAGGTAGTGACCGGACAAGCTTTGTAAACCACAAAGTGCCTTGCAGGCAGAAATTCTCTTTTTGGCTTCCTGTGCCATTGCTCCTGCCATACTCTTAGCTCCAGCTGAACAAACCTGGTCCCTGGTCCCTGAACAGACTCTGCACATCACTCTGTGCTCTTACTCACAAGGCTTCTCCCCTGAGGAATGCCACCCCCTCTCCTTACCCACTTGCCATCCTCCTTCTGAAATACCCATCTTTTAAGACTCAACCTCCTCCACAATTATTCCAAAAGCATGTAATCCCACCCTTGCTTAGGTCCCCCTAGAGCATTGAGTTCACCTCTCTCAGCCCTTTCCTTTTATTTTACCCCCCAAAAAGGTGAGATCCTCACCCAGGCTGCTTCAGTGGAAGACAGGGTCTGAGGAACCTGCTGAGTCTCGTGGTTCTAGCCTAGAATCTGTGTATTCATCTCCCGCACTGGTATCTATGAAAATCTGTTTGAGGAAAAGCCTTGAAGACTAAGAGCCTGAACTACGCTGACGTTCTCTCCTTTCTCCTTCTTGGATTGTGTTAGAGCCCAGCTGAGAGAGAAGACAGAGGGCCTGGATCAGGTCTTCTTCCTCTGAAAGCCACTTTGTAGGCTGTGCTCCTTTGTAAGGCCACCAAGGCCTACGCAACAGTCCTGAGGAGTCAAGGAGACCTGTAGGAGGTTGTGGGCGCTCCCTGTGTGTCCTTAGGCAGCAACATTGAACCTACTGGAATTCATTAAAAGAGAGGTTACATGGGCTAAAAATGGAAACGGTTCAAAAAGCCCCTCAAAACATTCACAGGCATGCGTCCTTGATGTCTTGCTAATGAGAAGTGCCAGAAAGAAACAAGAAAACAGCCAGTGAGGGCCAGTCAGAGGCAGAGAGAGCCCAGTGCTGCCCCAACCATGAGGACCCCCAAGAAGCTTGTTAAAATGCAGGTTCCGGGGACTTCCCTTGCAGTCCAGTGGTTAAGACTCTGTGCTTCCACTGCAGGGGGTGCGGGTTTGTTCCCTCGTCCGGGAACTAAGATCCCGCATGCCAAAAAACAAAACAAAAAAACCCCGCAGGCTTCTGGGCCCTGTCCCCAAGGTTTTCTCTGTGGTACAGCTTTGGCACATGTATTTTATTTTCATTTTATTTATTTATCTTGATATATAACATGCACATGCTAGAAAATTAAAAGGGTACAAAATGTTAGTAATTGTTGAAGCTAGGTAATGGAAACGTAGGGGTTCGTTATACTATTCTATTTTTGTATACGCTGAAATTTTCCATGATAAAAAGTTTTTTTAAGGGGTACAGTGAAGGGACTTCCCTGGTGGCGCGGTGGTTAAGACTCCGTGCTCTCAATCGTGGGGGCCTGGGTTCGATCCCTGGTAAGGGTACTATATCCCACATGCATGCCGCAACTAAGAGTTCAAATACCACAACTAAGGAGCCTGCCCGCTGCAACTAAGACCCAGTGCAACCAAATAAATAATTTAAAAAAAAAAGGGATACAGTGAAGTTCAAAATTTAAAAACTAAAGCAAGTCTGTCTCTCTTTGCCTCCCTGGTCCCACAGTCACCCTGTTCCCCAATGCTTAACCTTCCAGAGATGAGACAGTCTATACCAATGGCCTCAACCTGGCTGCACGTGGGAAGCTTCAAAAGATACTAATGCTTGGGTTCTTCTCCCCCATCCCCCCACTCCTAGAGGTTCTCATTTACAGGACTGCAGCCTGGCCATTGGCCATTGGCCATTGGGATTTGTTCTTAAGCTTTCCAGATCGCTCTAATGTACAGCCAATGTCGAGACCCACTCGTCCCCCCGTTTACAAACGTATGTGCAAAAGTACATATTCACACAACCGGTTGCAGCACACTCTGTGCATTATTCTGTACTTTGATATTTTGTGTAACACATTGTTGTATTTGTTCCCTGTTGTGACAAATCACAACAAACTTAGTGGCTTAAACAGCACAAATGTGTTATTTTGTAGATTAGAAGTCTGATAGGGATCTCACTGGGCCAAGTTCAAGGTTCATTCCTTCCTAGAGGCTCTAGCAGAAAATCTGTTTCCTTTCCTTTTCCAGGTTCTAGGAGCTGCCCACTTTCCTTGATTCATGGCTCCTTCCTCCATCTTCAAGTTCAACAACATCAGGCTGAGTCCTCCTCCTGCTTCCATCTCTCTGATTTTCTCTTCTGCCAGCCTCTTCCACCTTTAAGGACATTGTGTCCTTGTGATTACATTGGGCCCACTCAGATAATACAGGATAATCTCTCTATTTTAAAGCTAGCTGATTAGTGACCTTAATTCCATCTGCTACCTTAATTCCCCTTTGGCATGTGCAGTGGATTGAATGTGACACCACAAAATTCATATTTTGAAATCTTAACCCCTAGTGTGATGGTATTAAGAGGGGCCTTTGGGACTTCCCTGGCGGTCCAGTGGTTAAGACTCCGCACTTTCACCGCAGCGGGTGAGGGTTCCATCCCTGGTCAGGGAACTAAGATCCTGCATGTTGCGCGGCACGGCCAAAAAATTTTTTTTTAATTAAGAGGGGCCTTTGGGAGGAAATTCAGTCATGAGGGTAGAGCCCTCATAAATGAATGGTATTCATGCCCTTATAACCGGGACCCCAGAGAGCTCTCTTGCCCTTTTACTGCCATGTGAGGACACAACGAAAAGACGGTCATTTATGAACCAGCAAGCAGGCTCTCACCAGACACCAAATCTGCCAGTAACTTGATCTTGGACTTCCCATCCTCCAGAACTGTAAGAAATACATTTCTGTTGTTTAAGCATCCAGTTTATGGTACTTTGTTACAGCAGCCCAAATTAAGGCAGCATGTGTCCTAACGAATTCCCAGGTCCCAGGCATGGGGATGTGGACATTTTTGTGGCGGGGGGGGGGTCATTGTTCTGCTGCCACATCACAGAAAGTTGTCCAAACAAGAGGAAAGTACGTGTAGTGTATTTTTAAAAAGATGAGCTTATGTGCAGCCCAGTTTGGGAACCAATGCTGAGGCCCTGATCAGAAAGAATCTGCAAGGCAGACTAAGGAGCTCTGACCCAGTTTTACTATTTAAATAGTCTCCTTAAATAAAAAACAAGCAAACAAAAATATTATTTATTTGAGAGCTGTAACCTAGTCATGTACATCCAGGCCTTCCTTCTCCCCACAGCCACAGGGAGGAAACATCTTGTATACTCCAAATATAGCCCATGGAAGATGTTTAGCAACTATCCCTGGAAGGAAGGAAGGAAGGAAGGAAGGGAGGGAGGGAGGGAGGGAGGGAGGAAGGAAAAAAAGGAGAGGGGCGGGAGCTCTCCTTACCCATCCTCCTGACACTGGGTCTGGTTTCCCATTTGCCTCTCTGAGTAAGCCTGTTTTTTCTTCCTCTCCAGCCTCTCTTGCTACTTCCAGACCCCTCTACACACGGGTTCTGTGATATTCAGTTATACCCTGGCTGTCCTCATTTTGTCATTTCTGAGTACCAGGCACTGTGCTGGGCACAGGGCTGTGCCTCGCTGATGGCAGGTAACCACATTCTGGCCTATGTTCTGGGTACAGGCATGGCTGGGAGGCTGCATAAGAGTGCGCTGAGAACACAAGCGTTGGAGCCAAGTTCTTATCCTAACTCTGTCACTTAGGGAAGTCCCTTAACCTCTTCGTTTATCAGTTTCACCATCTCTAAGATGGGAATAGCAATATCTACCAAATAGGATGTGGTGAAGCTTAAATAGCCTAATGTGTACAAAGCACTTACAACCTTGCCTACCACATAATCAGTATTTGCTGTTGTTACTATTACTGTATTTCCTGATACCAGATCAAGCACCTTCTGGATGGAAGGAATGCCATCTATCCATCTTTGCTTCCCAATGGCAAGCACTGAGTATTGGGTGCAGAAACTATGCAAAAGAGGGCTTTTGAATCAAAGGGTATAGGAATTCCCTGGCGGTCCAGTGGTTAGGACTGTGTTGAAGGATCAAGGTGTACATGGTTTCCATGTTGGTACCCTGGGTGCAGCTGGCCTCTGGGATGCTTGGAAGAATTTGAAGGTGAGAATGGAGAGTCAGTAATCAGACCACAGATACCAGTAAAGAAAACGCACAAGACTGCTTTCACGTATCCAGAACTTTTGGAGAAACTCTGACACATACCTGGTCGAATAAAATACTGTATTACATTGCTGACGTGTTGAGGACAGCTTAGCATAGTGAACTTGGAATTGCAGGGAAAAGATGGAGTGCGGTCAACACAGTCTTAATAGTGTTAGATGTGGGCAAAGAGGACTCCTCCGGAGGGACCTGTCCTGGCCCTCCTCCTGCCATGCCCCTCCCCACGAGGCTCAGTTGCAGGACCAGGGAAATGTGACCACCCAGAGCTTTTGTCCCCGTCTCATCCACTAGACCCTGGACTCTCTGTCCAAACAGACACAAGCCTGCTTCAAGGGCTTGTACCAGCCTCTCGCCA
Organism: Mesoplodon bidens; assembly: GCF_964165515.1. Classification (NCBI taxonomy): domain Eukaryota; kingdom Metazoa; phylum Chordata; class Mammalia; order Artiodactyla; family Ziphiidae; genus Mesoplodon; species Mesoplodon bidens. Next base: position 37,643,487 of record NC_138171.1, read on the forward strand.
GGTCCATTCTCCCAAAGGTGGGGCTGCCATGGTGCACACCCTAAGGCCCGAGTGGTTGGTGGCCAAGGGGCGGGTGGTGTCCTGCAGGGATATGATGGCATGTGAGGTGTGGGCTGGGGTATCTCTTGCAATGTGGGAAAGAATCAGGTGGGAAGAGGGGGACGGCCTCGATCATGGGATGGTTGGCTTTGACAACACTTTGTGGCACAGACCTCAGTCTGAGAATTCTAAATTTGAACTTGGCCTTCCAGGAAGTTATATGAAGGTAGGAGGACAGAACATATTTGAGCTCAGCTTAATTTATAAGAAATATTAAGACATGGCATGGCATGTGGGCCTTCATTTGTATTCTTGCCTCTGGCTTTGCAAATGAAAGGAATTTATTCTTTTAATTTTTTTTTTGGCTGGGCCACACAGCTTGTGGGATCTTAGTTCCCCGACCAGGGACTGAACCCATGCCCTCGGCAGTGAAAGTGCAGAGTCGTAACCACTGGACTGCCAAGGAATTCCCTAAAGGAATGTATTTTTGTACTAGATAGGCCTAAACTTAAAGATCTGGGCCAGCCATTTATTGGTTATGTGCCTTTTGGGCAATTTACTTGGACTCTAATAATACTGATGTAAGGCTCTCTCAGTTGCAAGTAAGAGTATCCCAACTCGAACGGACAATCATAAACAGGAATTTATTGGCTCTTATAACTGACAGTCCAGTGGTGGCAACCTCAGGTGTGTCTGGATCCAGCTGTCTAAACAAGCAGCATCCTCAGCACAACACCTCTCTACATCTTTGGCTGCTTTCCTGTGTTGGCTTCATTCTTGGACAGGACTACACATAGTTTCTTTACATTCAGCTTACTAAGCAATCCCAGCAGAAAATTAAACATATTTTCACTTTTCTAAAGTTCTGGCAAAGTCCAGGAATATGCTGATTGGTTATATGCCCACCATGGAGGGTCTGGGTCTATCCCCTATAAATTGTACAGATTAAGATTTGGGGAAGTGGGACTTCCATCAAATAAAAACTAAGATGTGGTTGGTTACTGGGTTTTGCTGAGGCAAAAACAATAGTGAGTTGGTAGGGATTGAAGGCTTCGCAATCAATGTTAGCCACTATTAATGTGACCAAGAAAATGCAAATGGACTCAAACTGGGTATGTATACTGAATAGAAAGCAAATGGAAACCACACTCATTTTCCAATTGCCCTGAACCCTGGGATCAGAGTTGGAAGCTTGAAGAAATGAAGACTTGGACATACAGTTACAATCTCAAGAAGACATTCCCAGGTTTGTGTATATGAATCATGCTTTCAATTGCTGTGGTTGATTCTGCAGTGCCAACCTGTTCTATCAGTGGGCCTCAGCCTCAAGAGCTGTGCGCTCAAAACAAGCCAGGATCACCTGGAAGACTCATATTTCTGGAATTTTTTAGAGGAGAACATGAATCCCAAGTTATTGTTTCTAGATATGTGGCCAATTTGGGGCAATGTTGGGTCTCTGATATAACCTATAATCATTTTTTAAAAATATTTATTTGGTTGTACCAGGTCTTAGTTGCAGCAGGCAGGCTCCTCAGCTGTGGCATATGAACTCTTAGTTGCGGCATGCATGTGGGATCTAGCTCCCTGACCAGGGATCGAACCCGGGCCCCCTGCATTGGGAGCACAGAGTCTTAACCACTGGGCCACCAGGGAAGTCTCAACCTATCATCATTGATAACTCATCACCAGAGTATGTGCTTCCTACTTACCTCCTATAATCTCTAATTGCAGAACATCTTTTGTTTTTTGGCTGCACAGTGCAGCTTGTGGGATCTTAGTTCTCCAACCCGGGATCGAACCCGTGCCCCTTGCAGTGGAAGCACGGAGTCCTAACCACTGAACAGGCAGGGAATCCCCCAGAACATCTTTTAAATAAGAGTATTCTCATTACCTTAATTGAAATTGATGAAGACTATCAACAGGCGTTTAGATGTGCACTTCTGTGGTTTAAATATTTTTTTCTATTTTTGATGACTGATAAAAATAATCTATAAACCACCATTTAAAAATATTTTCCCAAATTTTTATTTTGAAAAATTTCAAACCCACAGACATTGAAATAGTAATATTAAAGTATTAACACTGCTTTCACACACAAGGATTTTTAACCAAAATAACATGGTGGCCTCTAGGCTACATGAATATCCAGGTAACTTCTCCATGCTTACAAGAGAAGCAGCCTCATCTTTAGTGAGAGGAGCTTTCTGTCCTCAGGAAGTCTCTGTAATGACTTTTTTGTAGTGCTTTCATTCATCTTATTAGAAATTCAAAGCCCTGCAAAGCACAAAGGACAGGATTTATTCCCATTTTACAGATGAGGAAACAAACTCAGAGAGGTCAAGTGATCTGTCTGTTCATGGTCTCAAGTCAGTAAGTGCCCCAGCTGAAATTGGAACTGAAGACTTCTGACTTCCGTAACTCAACATTCTGTGGTCACTTCCTCTCCTGGATATATGAGAGTAAAGCCAGAGCCAAGCAGATATGCAAAGTGTTTTAGTATCATTCTTCAAACAATCAGAAAGCAAGTATTCACCAGGACCCAGGTGCATAGTATTATCCATCACAAGTCTATTCTTAGGAACATAAAACCACAATACACAGAGGGTACTGAAATTTCTGTCAACTGCCCTGGTTTGAGTTCAACATTTATTGAGTGCTTACTCTATCCCAGGTACCGTGTGTGGGATACAGAGCAAATCAGACAGACAAGGCTTCTTGTCATATTCCAGTGGGTTAATGAACAATCCAGAAGCTGCCAATGAGACTGCTGGTCTGCATCCTGCCCACAGTAGCATTCTGTTTGGTCCCTACAGTGCCTAAGTTTTTCTGTTTATAATGAATTGTCAACTTCTAGCTTCTCTGAAACAGGCAACTTCTGCGGGAATCCTGAATATTAAGTTGCAGCCACGCCTGCCCTTTACCCAGGACACATGCCCCCTAGAGATCACTTCAGTTCCCACCATTTCCTACTGTCTTACACCCAGACGACTGTGGCCCAAATCACCCACTTATATTACCCACTTGACATCCATAAGCATTTAAACTGAAAACCCCTGAAGCCAACAAATATCCAAACAAGATAATTTCAGATAGCATTAAGTAATGCAAAATAAAATAAAATAAGCTAATGTGATGGATGTGATATGATTGGTGGAAAGGGCTACTTCAGATTGGGTGGTCAGGGAGGGTTTCTCTCAAGTATAATTGAAACTGAGAACTGAATTATGACAGGCATGACAAGACTGCCAACAGAAGTAAAAAAATGCTTCTAAGCAGAGGGAAAAAGCATAGGCACAAGTCCCCCTTGAGGCTGGAAATAACTTGGCTTGGTGAAAGAACAGCAAGGCTGGGGTGGCTGGGAAAGTGGTAACAAGGTCACGGAGGAAGGAAGAAGCCAGATTACATAGGACCTTGTAGGCCATGGTGAGAGTTTTGGATTTTATTCCAGCTGTGATGGGGAGTCTTTTCAGGGTTTTAACTTGGGAACAATGTGATCTGGTTTACATTTTTAAAAGATCACCCTGCTACGTAGAAAAGTGACTTAATGAGGCAAAAGAGGAAGTAGGGAGGCCAATGAGGAAGCTATGTTATAGCAGTCCAGTAGGCGACAGTGGCTAGGACCAGGATGGTAACAGAAAAGATGGAGAGAGGTAGCAGATCCAGGATATAAACTGGAATGTAACCAAAAGAATTTTCTGGTGGAGTGGACGGCAGTACTGCAGTAGGGCGGAGAGAGTATGAAGAGGGAGTAACTAAGGGTAACTCCAAGGTTGTGACTTGTTCAAATATCTCTATGAGTTGGGGTGACTAGCAGAGGTCCCAGTTTTAGGGAGAGGGAGGAAGAATTTGTTCTGGATGAGTAAATTTTCCCTAGGCTCAAGTCTTCCTAAGATTCCTCATTTCCATCTCACATCCAAGCAGTCCTCAAAGTCCCAAAATTTGAACTTGGAAATACCTAATCTATCAAATCTACCCTTCAACTTCAACTCCATATTCGTTGCCTCTGTCCTGATTCAATCCTCTCTCTCGCTTTGACTTTTACAACAGCCTTCTCCAGCTATGAATAAACTAACAAAAGCACTTCACAGACATGTGAACCTCTCTCTCACCAGCCACCTTTGATGGCAGAAACCATGTCTTATTCATACTTATCTCCAGGGCCCAGTGCTGCGTGCTAGGCACAGAGTAGGCACTCAAATGTTTGGTGAACTGAAAAGAAGTTCTCCTCAAACAGGATATAACCTACTGGAAGAGAAGAGCCCTATCTCGGGATTCTGTGATTCTCCCACACAACTTAAAGCAGAACCAGATATGAAATGTATGATCAAGTCCCAGAAACTTGGCCTTCGCAAGGGATATGTTTCTTTCTAATTGAGTTTCAAATTGCCCTGTTTTCACCCAGTAGTTAATAACTGATATGGGACAACAGGCAACATATGTTATGACTCTTTTCTACTTTTCTTCCAAATCTAGGGACTTCATACTCTCACAACATCTTTGTAACGAGGTCAAGAGATAATTATTCTCCATTTCACAAATAAGAAAACTGAGGCACAGAATGAAATCCCTTAATCACTTTTTGATGAAGTTAGGCGCTTTGCTGGGTTAAGATCAGCCTTTCCCTGAGCCATACCACAGTTATGGAATTGGAAGATATCCCAATCTCCCTTCCCTGCAAGACTGCTGGTTAGTACTCAGGTGTTCCCTAGGTTTTGCCTCCACAATTACAAGCTTGTCTTTTTTTTTTTTTCTTAGTTCCCCGACCAGGGATCAAACCCAGGCCCCCTGCATTGGGAGCACAGAGTCTTAACCACTGGACCATCAGGGAAGTCCCACAATTACACGCTTCTTTGGATAGCAGGGTGTGTTGCCACAAGGTCAAAGACCATGTTCTCTCTTTCTCTTCTAATTACCACTCTCCTCAGTGCCTGGTGAAGACAGATTCCACCCCTTGGGCCCAGGAAAAAGAGAAGCACCTTGGTCGTTGGCCTGGGAGGTCAAGTAAGGCCAGGAGACACACCAGCAAGAAGAGAGAGAGATCTAAGTAGGCAAGAATAGTTTCAATGGGAAAAAGGAGAGAGGAGTCACCATTAAGAAAATCAGCACACCCCCTTCAAAAGGCTTCCAGCTGGGGAGTACCTGGGAAAAGCCGCGGCAGCGAAGGCAGAAGGCCAGATCCTTCCTGCTGTGCCCTCCCAGAGTCATTTCCTCAAGGCACCCAGGCTCTTCAGGGCCTCCTGGGCCTGCGTCAGCTGCTGCTGTAGCCTCTGGCGGGTGCTCTCATTGGAGGCCCGCTTGAGGAGGCCCTGCATTTCTTCCACCACTGCCCGGTAGCCAGGGGTGTTGTGGAAGAGCCGCACTGCGCGGTCCCCACAGGAGGCCAGAAGCCGGCCAGTGACGTCAAAGGACAAGTCACTGATACACTCCCCATGGACCCGCTCGAAGCACTCCTCCTTCTCACCCCGCCGGGTGTTATAGAGATGAATACTGGTGCCACTGGCCAAAGCCAAAACCTGGGCGTCAGGCGAGAGTGCCAGGCGGCATGGCATGGTGCTTGCTTCTTCAAAACGGCCTGTCCTCAGCAAGTAGGGGTCCTGCTGCTTCTTGTATTCCACATCTGTGTCCCACAGTTTCCATGTACCATCCTTGGAGACAGAGGCCATCCTGCAGCAGGGAAAGTCACGGCTCTAGCCCCAGCATACCCTGGAGGGGAGGGCACTGGGACAGCCCTAGGGACGCCAGCTAGGAAGCCAATTCCACTGCTACGTCTACTTCCTGCTGAGGGCCAGGCACCGCGCCCCTCCCCGCCCCACTTCAGAGCCGCTGCAGAGAACGGCAGAAGGATCCTGGACGCCAAGAGGGGCTGCAAGTCATGGGTAAGAAATCAGAGAGGAGTCACTCACCTCCGGGAGTCATTGGAGAAAGCGGAGAAGTGGACGGCTGCAGAGTGGCCCTTCAGTTCAAAGGCTCGCACAACCTCCTGGAAGTCCCCTTTTTTCCCAAAGCAGACTTCCCAAACTTTTACATCTGGGGTGAAGCCACATGAGGCCACAAACCTGCCATACAACCCAGGTTGCGTTAAAACTTAATTTTAAGGGCATCTTTTTCTGCAAATCCGCCAAAACTTTTTCCTGAGTAAGTTAATTAATCTTGTACCTAAAACACTACCTTTGAAAACTGCTTTTATACATGATCTCAGTCCATCCTCACAGCCAGGCTGTAAGATAATAGTACCCCCACCCCAACCTCTTGAAAACTATGGATGAAGAAATAGAGACTAAGGACTTGAATCGAGGTGTCCTGATTCCACACTGCCTGCCCCTTCTGCTCTCTGAAGCTGGCTCTCTGCTCTGTCCCCGGCCCCCCAGCCCCAACCTCTGCCCATGCCCGAGGCCCAAGTCCCTCCTTCCTCACCTGCTACAAGGGGATATAGTAGCAAAGGTATTGTGCATCTGGTTGGTGTTGATGGTAGACAGCACCTGACCTTTCAGATTCCAGATAAGGATAGTTGTGTCACTGGAAGCAGTCATGATGAACTTCCCTGAAGGGCGAGAGGAGTGCCATGAGCTGAGGTCCATGACCTGATCGACTGACTTATGAAGGCGTCTGCTGCCCAGTGTAATGTATCCAAGCTTCCCTCCCAAGCCAAGGGTCACCACAGATAAGGATTTGGCTGAAGACTGTGGCTATTACATGCCTCCCCCAGGGGACTTGCTGTGACTCCCAGGACTCCAGGGGAGCCCAGAGCCAGGGCCCTTTTTGTCACACTGGGGCTAAGCATAATTCTCAGGCTGCATTCGCTCACTCAGTAAGTAAAACTGGGTCCATTCCCTCTTGCCTTGGGCAAGCTCCATCCTCTGAATGCCTCACCTGTGTCAGCAATGCCAATGTTGATGACGGCTGCCTTGTGCTTTTTAGGAAAGTCCTCTGGGGTGGCCGTGAAAATATAGCCCCCATCCTCTCGCTTGGTCATCTTGAAGACACGGAGGGTATCTCCGTTAGCCAGCCAGACGATGAATGCTCTAGAGACAGGGAGCAGACAAGTCTCTCACTCCTTTGGGCACGGAGACCTGTGTGTGCCAGGTCCTATGCTAGGCAGGCTCTGAGGAAAATCAAGATCTCCCTTCAGGACTTATAGTCCAGCCTCACAACTTAAACCCTTAATTCAAAATCTCTTAAAACTCCTTACAAGGTAAGTCTCTCATAGCTCTGGCTCCTTTAGCTTCTCTCTAGGGTTTAGAAAACCATTAGATCTTCCAAGACTACTCTGGAAGTCAGGCTTTGGTACTTCCCAAGGAGGAACAGATCTTCCCCTCTCTGCTTCCTTGCTATGTAGCTCCGTAGCCCTCCAAGGAGCCTCAGGCAGTGTTGAAGCTGTCTGGATGTTCCCTTTCTGCCACCTCAAGGGAGACCCTGGGTCCCCCCTCACTACCCCAAACAAGGTATGGGAGGGACATAAGCCTGGGTCAGGGCTTCTGCAGGCAAACCTGGGGCTCCATCCTGTCCCACCTGCAGTCAGGGCTGAAGCGCACCAGGACGGCATGGTCCAGCTCCACATTTGCTCTCATGCTGCGGTGCTCCCGCTGCAGGAAGTCCTTGGTGCTCCAGATGCGGATGGTACGGTCATCTGCACAGGTGGCCAGGTACTTGCCATTGCTGCTAAAGTCCATGCAAGATATGTTCCCACTGTGGCTCTAGGGGAAGAGTTGCAGCAAGTATGAACAGGAACCCCTTGGGCAAATGGGGAAACCCATGCAGCCATGATTCTGGAGCCCTGTTGCTTAGATTACCAGCAAGCTGCTGATGGGATGTGATGAGAAGGGATAGGATGGGGCATCCCCACTGATTTTGGTCAGAGGCAGAGGGGTCTGTAACATGCACAGAATACTACAACGGAAAAGTCTACGGGGGTGTGAGTCTTTGTATACATGTCCTGTGCATGGGCACCACATACCTTCAATGTTGCAGCCAGGAGGCGGTGGGTGAAGTTGTGTTGCTGAGGCTTTTCCTTGTGAATCCGCTGATGTTGTTTCTGCTTCTTGGATCTCAAGGACTTGTCAGGTGGAAATCCATTTGCTTTTTGGCCTATAAGGAAGGCCCATGTCATTCGTCCATTCACACTCAATAAGCACTTACTGACCACCTATGATTGGCACTGAATGGAGGCACAAGAGATGACCAGATATGGCCCCTGTCCTCAAGAAGAGAGTGATATGGGAAAAAACAGAGGCTTTGGAATCAGACCTGGGTTTGGACTGCATCTCTACCACTGAGTGATCTTGAGGAGGCTGCTTGCTGTTAGTGTATATAACATAACCATATAGCACCTCGTTGCACATCAGAAGAGGCGCCCTCTCTGGGCAGGCACAGCTCAGCAAGTACACAGAATGGCCAGTGGAATGCAGATTCTTGGCCAGACATCTCTAAGTGGGGGATAATGTGCACACCGGAATCTAGTGACCCTGATCTCAGGTAACTGCCCTGGGCCTTGGTTTTCTAAAAGAGAAGTTGAGAATTGGGTGAGATAATATATACAAAATGACAAGCACAATACCCAACACAAGCATTAAATGGCTCAAAGGAATCCCAGAGAGAACCCAGAGGTGAGAGGTAGTTGACGTGAGTTCAGTACATCCCGTGTGCTGGAAATGGTGCCAGTCATTTTTGTAGCAAATAGCTAATTTACTTGAAAATCAGGCCAGGAGCAAAGCTGGCATGTGTTAGATCGCTACAGATGCTCCTCAATTCCTACAGGAAGAAAGCTCCTGAGGCCACATACAAAGACAAATCTGCCTGCCCTCCGCTTGCCTCTCCAGCCTTGTCTAACAAGCCCTCCCCTCTCCCCTCACACTACAGTCAAACCAAATGCTGTTCCAGGACTCCTTGGCTTCACGCATGTTGCCATTGCCAGGAATATTCGCCCTCTCTTGGCCTCCTGGCAAGCTCTTACACGTCTATCCTTCAAGACCCCATGTCAAGCGTTCCCTACTTGACACCCCCTCCGCCCACGGTCAAAAGCAGGGCTGACCACTCCCACCCTTGGGTTTCCTGTGTCTAGTACTGACCTTCCTATGAAACCTACTACACTATATTTTTCACTTACATTTTCACCTGTTCTTTTTTACCCGACATTGGACTCCCTAAAGGAAAAGACCCCAAAGCCTACAGGAGGTAGCAGGTACTCAATAAATGCTGCATGTCGGGGAACCAGAGCGTTCACAAATGAATGTCCGTCCCCTCCTCCCCGTTTTCAGAAAATAACGATCAAGGAGCGCGCTGGAGAGTTTCCTAGCGCCCCCGCAGCAGCCCCGGGGAGAAGCTCAGGCTCCGAGGGAAGGCGGCTTAGCGTCGGCCACGGAGAGCTCGGCAGCGCGGGGCCTAGGTTCTAACAGGTCGTCCCGAAGTGAAACTGATGTCCCAAGAGAAGAAACTGAGGCCGGAGGGAGGGGGGGATCTCTGGCACCCCCGCAGGCCAAAACGGCCGGTCGGACCCCGGGGAGGCCGGGAGCGACAGGTCCGGCGGGTCGCCCCCACGCGCTCCCGCCCCACTAACCTGCGGACCGGCCGTACGTCTCCTGCTCCGCGCGCAGCCACCCCCGCGCAACCGCCGCCGTCGCCACCAGGGCCAGCAGCCCGAGCAACAGCGACAGCCCCATCAGCTCCGGCATCTCCAGCAGCTCCATGTCGGCAGTTACTGCCACCTCAGCCTCTGGCCTCGCGAGGGCCTGCACGTCTCCGTGGGGCGGTGCACGCACGCGGGGCGGGGCCTGGCCGTTAGTGCGTCCCGAGGGGCGCGGCCTAGTCGTTGGCCCGTCTCCGGGGGCGGGGCCTGTTGTTGGAGCGTCCCGAGGGGCGGGGCCTGACCGTCGGGCGTCCGGAAGGACGCGGCCTGGCTATTTAAGGGGGTCTGGCCATTGCGGCTGTGTGGCCTCACAGGATAGGGGGCCGGTAATGCAGTCTCTGCTCAGGCCTCCCCTTGAAGAATTTACTGATAATCGTTATTAAAGGCGTTATTCCAGTCGTCATCACATTGGATCCTTTCAAGGAGACATGGGACCAATTATTACTTCCATTCAACCGGTGGGAAAGTCTTCTTAGTATCAGGGGAAATTCAGATGGGCTTTTACTATTAATGGAGAAGGGAAAGGGTATTTCTGGAATTAGGAGGTGGGACAGCCTCATCCTCCTGAGCAGGAGGATGCTGTGTGGAGGCAGGGCATGAGCAAAATAAAAAGTAGCAGGTAAGGGAATTCCCTGGCAGTCCAGTGGTTAGGACTCCACGCTTCCATTGCAGGGGACACAGGCTCGATCCCTGGTCGGAGAGCTAAGAGTCTGCAAACCTCGCGGCATGGGCCAAAAAAAAAAAAAAAAAAGAGGTAAGATTGGAAAGGTCTGGAGGGCCTTGAGTGCCAGCTCAATCCAGCAAACAGAGAGTAGATTCTGGTAGTTATTTCAGGGTGAGATAGCTCAAAATGGGGATCTTGGAGATTCTTCGGATGGACTAGTGTGTGCCAAGACCAAAGACAAAAGGAAAACCAAGAGGTGGTTGCAAGGGTCCAAGAGGGAGGTAGGTGATAAGAGCCTGGACTCGGGGTGGCCTGGGAGAGAAAGGAAATCGAAAAGGTGATTTTAAACAAGACACTTTTAATTTTGAAATAATTATAGATTCACAGGTAGTTGGGAAAAAAAATGAAGAGGAAGGTTCCGTGTATCCTTTACCCAGGTTCCCCCAATGGTAACATCTTGCATAACTATAGTGCAATATAAAAACCAGGAAATTGGGGGCTTCCCTGGTGGCGCAGTGGTTGAGATTCCGCCTGCCAATGCAGGACACACGGGTTCGAGCCCTGGTCTGGGAAGATCCCACATGCCACGGAGCAGCTGGCCCCATAAGCCACAATTACTGAGCCTGTGCGTCTGGAGCCTGTGCTCCGCAACAAGAGAGGCCGCGATAGTGAGAGGCCCGATAGTGAGAGGCCCGCGCACCGCGATGAGGAGTGGCCCCCACTTGCCACAACTAGAGAAAGCCCTCGCACAGAAACGAAGACCCAACACAGCCATAAATAAATAAATAAATTAATTAATTAATTAAAAAAAAAAAAAGAGCTGGTGACACGTACGTGCGCCGAGACAGCGCGAATTGGAGAAAAAAAAAAAACCCTCAATAGGTTACCAGAGTAATTCAAGGTAAACTACAAATAAAGGATAATTGAGACAGCACCCAATTAAAAACAAAACAAAACAAAACAGGAAATTGGCATTAACACCATCTACAGAGTTTATTCACCAAAAAAAAAGGGATATTCTGAAAGACTAGTGATAGAATTTGGAGCAGACTAGCTGGAGAGGGAATATTCCCAGAACAAGCATGCTCCGTGGGCCTCCCAGGCCCACAACCCAGAGCGAGTCGAAATGCCAGGGTCAGGGATGCCAGATTCAAACGTTTCCATGGCCACCAGGGAGCCCTTCTTGGCAGTGCAGGTCCTCTGGCCTTTAGAAGGATCCTATGAGGACAGAGGCTGCTGCAGAGACTAGATGACAGACAGATTCACCTACAACCTCGGGTGAGGAGACAGATCCAGTCAGAGAGCAAGTGAAGTGGCCTCATTTCCTTCCCTTTTGTCCTTGGTGAGGGGAGAAGGGGAGACTGGCATTGACTCAGCTGTGGGCAGTGGGGTGGAGAGGGCTAGGAGGGGGTGTCCAGAGCATTCTGGGGCTTTTCCTCCTTAATTTGCTATTTAGAACCGAAGGCCCAGCCATGAACCACTTTCTCCTAGAGATAAAGTGGTACGTTTCAGAATTTCATTCACCAAGCATTTTGCAGGTGACATTTATTGATCCAGGAGCTTTGCATTCCATTTAATCTTCTCACATTCCCACCCCACAGATTAGGGGACTGATGCTCTAGGAGATGCTCATTAAGTGATTTTCCAGAGGTGACACAGATAAAGAGTGAACCTGGGAACACGTGCAGGTCTGTGACTCCAGTCTATCGATGTGGGGGACAAGCAAGAGTAGGGCTACGGCTCAGCTGAGACTACCAGGTTCTTTTACATTGTAAGTTCAGTTGATCTTTATAGTGGTCTTTAAGACAAGTGAGGCCATGAAATAACTTTAACCAAAACAAACCAAAAAACCACACAACTAGGCTCAGGTCAAGTAGCTTACCCCAGGTCAACAAGGAAGCCAGGGATAGAACCAGAGTCAAACTGGGGTCTGCTACACTCCAAGATCCTTATCCTTCCCACCTTGCCACTGGGCTGTGGTAAGGGCCTTGCTCTTACCCTCAAGTTCCTACAGCCCAGCTGGAATCCAAGGCTAACACTCAGAAGGACGTTAGTAATGACAGAAGAGGGGAAAACTGGGCAGGTCAGGGAGGGAGATCTGCCGATGGATTTTGAGGGGCAGTGAGATTTCAGCTGTACCTTCAGGGATGGGTATTTAGACAGGGGAGACAGAGGGTAAAAGGGAATTCTAGGAGGGAAAGGAAAGCATGAGCAAAGGTGTGGCTGGAGGGATAGCAAGGCTCAGTCACAAAGCACCTTGACCATCTGCTAGAAACCTGGCCTCATCAGAGGCAAGCAAGAGCCAGAGAAGCAATGGAAGCACAACTTCAATTTGCAATTGAAGATTCACCTTGCATTGATTGGAGCCTCTCTACCTCTGGCCTCTGTGTTAGGTAAAACGATACATTTCCTCATTGTTTAAGCAGTGGTTCTCAAAGTGTGGGCCCTGGACCAGCATCATTAGAAATGCAAATTCTTAGACTTCATCCCATATCTGCTGAGTCAGACATTCTGGAGGTGGAGGCCTGGCAATCTGTATTTTAACAAGCTTGCTAAGTGATTCTGATGTACGCTAAAGTGTAAGAACCAATGCTTTAAACTAACTTGAGCCCCAGATGTAGGTTATTTGCAGCTCAAAGCCTCCATTACAGTGGTTCTTAACCTTGAATGCATATTGGAATCACCTTTAAAAATGCTTATGTCTGGGCTTCCCTGGTGGCACAGTGGTTGAGAGTCCGCCTGCCGATGCAGGGGACACGGGTTCGTGCCCCGGTCTGGGAAGATCCCACATGCCGCAGAGCGGCTGGGCCCGTGAGCCATGGCTGCTGAGCCTGCGCGTCCGGAGCCTGTGCTCCGCAAGGGGAGAGGCCACAACAGTGAGAGGCCCACCTACCGCAAAAAAAAAAAAAAAAAAAAAAAAAAAAGCTTATGTCTAATTCCCACAGACAGGGATTCTGATTTAATTGGCCTAGACTAGACCTGCTCAAGAAGATTTTTAAAAGGCCCAACTTATTCAAATGTACTTTTAAGTTTGAGTTGTAGCTGTAAGGGATACGAGAGGCTAATGTAAGAGTCTACATAAAAGTGATATTCTGGGCTTCCCTGCTGGCATGGTGGTTAAGAATCCACCTGCCAATGTAGGGGACACAGGTTCGAGCCCTCGTCTGGGAAGATCCCACATGCCGCAGAGCAACTAAGCCCATGTGCTACAACTACTGAGCCCACATGCCACAACTACTGAAGCCCGTGCACCTACAGCCTGTGCTCCGCAACAAGAGAAGCCACCAGAATGAGAATCCCGCACACCACAACAAAGAGTAGCCCTCGCTCACCGCAACTAGAGAAAGCCCGCGCGCAGCAATGAAGACCCAATGCAACCAAAAAAACAAACAAACAGAAAAACAGAACAAAAAAAAGTGATATTCTGTCAGACCAGGGCGGTGGCCATGTGTATGGATGCTTATGAGGTCAACTTGAGACGAGAGGGAAGGGAGCAGGGCACAACCATTAAAAGGATGACATAGCCATTGAGGATACAACAAAAACTGCTTAGAACCAACTAGACCCAAGACAGTGGAAGATTTAACTTCCAGTAGACCTTGAGCCTCACTATATGCTCATTGTAACACATTAGCATATACTAAATGACACACTCCCAGGCACCGTGACAGTTCCAAGGCCAACCATAAAAGGCCAAACAGTGGGCAGTGGTCCAATTCCTGGAAATCTCTGCCCCTTTCCCAAAATAGTTGGAATAAACCTCCCACTCGTTAGCCTATAAAGTTACCCAGCCCATAAAAACTAACCACCCCTTATTTCGGGGTGCTCTCATTTTCTGAGACGACCCCATGCCCTGGGGCTGCTCTTGCCTTCTGAGACGGACCACATTCTGCCTATGGAATGTGTACCTCTCTCAATAAACCTGTTTTCACTTTACTATGGCTCGCTCTTGAATTCTTTCCTGTGCGAAGCCAAGGACCCTCACTTGGTGACCCATCCCAGGGACTCACCTGTGACCTGGGACATGACCATTCTCTCCTGCAACAAACTGGCCAGGCCTTGGTAACACACCACAGGGCAGTGGGGTATAGGGAAGAGCCAAAGATGACTGTTTCCTGTTGGCACAAGTGTCTGGATGGGGGCACCCTTCCTGGGCAGGTTCAGGTTGGAGGGGGAAGAATGTGAGCTATAGTCTTGGAAATGATGAGTTCTATTTTGGCTCCTTCAGGGTTAAGGGAGCTGTGGAAAATTCAGAGGGGGAGGTCAGGGTGGCAGTCAGATACGTGGTTGTGTCCCTCTGGGGAGAGGGCAGCGCAGATACAGAATAGGGAGGCCTCAGCAGAGAGGCTGAAGGGGATTGCAGTGTCCAGGGCTTGCCATAGAGTGAGAAGGGCAGTGGGCCGAAGAAGAGGCTCCCACAGCAGGGACTGGGGAGGCACTGCCAGGGAGGAGGAGAGCCTGGCGAGAATTCTGGATCTGCAGGGAAAGAGTGATTCAAGAAGGAGGTCTGAAGGCCCAGGAGCACTGCGAAGTGGTTGTTGGATTTGGCAATAAGGGAGCCAAGTGACCTTGGAGAGAGCAGAGTCTGTGCAGGGGTGAGGCTGGGGAGGAAGTGGGGGAGGGAGGAGCAGCCCAAAGGCAGGGGGCTGGGGGCAGACGGGAGGGGAAGGAGGGAAGGCAGGTGTAGACGACTCTCTTAAGGGAAGGTGGCCTCTGGAGTGGCACACAGGGTCAAGGGGATGTCTTATGGGGACCTTCCTGGCAGGATGAGTGGGTGAAAACAGCAGCACACAAACTGCCAGGAATTTACCTTTCAGAGAGCCTCTTCAAGCCTTTGTCTGCAGCAGCAGATACCACCTAAAGGCTGGGTACATCTGTCACCTGCACAGTAAAAAGTGGCTAAAAGCAGAAACTCTGAAGCAAGACAGTCTGGGTGGGCACCTCAAAAACTGTGCAAACTTGGGCTAGTTAACCTCTGTCTCAATTTTTCATCTGTAAAGTGGGGACAATAGTAAGCATTACGATAAATCTTCCATCGCGTTATATGCCAGGCACTGTAGTAAGTGCTTTATGAATAGTTACTCTTCAATCCTCGCCGCAGACCTACAGAGGTAGGTGTGGAGAGGATTAGTGGGTGAATATAAATAAAGTGCCTAGAATCGTGCTTGGCACGTGGTAAACACTAGATGATGGTGCAGTTACTCTTGTTATCGTCATTATTATTCTACATGACTGAGGGAAAGTCAAAGCCCCCAGAAAGCCAGCTCCTGTTGCTAGCCTGCAAATGTCTCCCCAAACGTCTCCAGAGGTTTCTGAGCATGTGAGAGGGCTCAGACTCGCCAGGCCCGAATGTAAGCTCCGCGAGGAGAGGGGTGCAGCGGTGAACAGATTCCTCAGGGCCAAGACCATAGCTTGGTCTGTGGTAGGCCCTCAGGAAATATTTGTTAAATGAATCAATGAAAGGGAATTCTCCAGCAGTCCAGTGGTTAGGACCTGGCACTTTCACTGCAGGGGGCACGGGTTCAATTCCTGGTCGGGGAACTAAGATCCCACAAGCCAAGCGGTGCAGCCAAAAAAGAAAATTTTAAAAAGGATCGACGAAGTATTGGGGCCATTTGCCCCAACTTCCAATCTGCAGTATCAGTTCCTTCTCAGACGTCCCGACCCGGTGGCCACCCACCCCCTGCTTGCACATCTCACGCAGTGAGGCCGTCACTACCCGCTAAGGCAACGTTCTCCTTCTGGATGGTTCGGATGGAAGGCCCTGTCACTTCCACGCTGGGGTCCCGGCTCTGCCCTCCTCCAGCGTAGAAGGTGGCGAGCCTCTCTGAACCTCCCCCTGGCCACAGAGGATTTCCAGGCTGAGTGTCTGTCATCCCTCCCTTGACTCCCTGTGGCCTATTCACAACTCAGCCCCCAGAGGGATCCTGTTAAGAAGCTCTGTCTGATCTTCTTTCACCTCCACTCAAAACCCTCCAGGAGGGCTTACCTGGTGGCGCAGTGGTTGAGAGTCCGCCTGCCGATGCAGGGGACACAGGTTCGTGCCCCGGTCCGGGAAGATCCCACATGCCACGGAGCGGCTGGGCCCGTGAGCCATGGCCGCTGGGCCTGCGCATCCAGAGCCTGTGCTCCGCAGCGGGAGAAGCCACAACAGTGAGAGGCCCACGTACCGCATAAAAAAAAAAAAAAAAAAAAAAAAACCCTCCAGGAGCTTCCAGCTCAGAGGACAAGCTAAGGTCCCTTCATGGCCAGCGAGGCCCTATACAAGGCCACCTCCCACTGCAAACCGCTCTCTTTCCATCCCAGAGCGAGAAACTCTGACAGTCCCTGACAGTTTCTGTTTTTATTGGTCAAGAATTCTCTATAAAATCCACACACACTCATCCACACACATACCAGATGCCTCCCCTGGCTTGGCCACCCCCTGCCCTGCTCTCTCCTGGGATCAGACCTTCCTGGCCTCACTCAGGGATGCCATCCTGCAGCCCCTCCAGGCTACCCGTGGAGGAGCAGAGAGAAGGAACCTCCTTTTCTCCTTCCCGGCTTAGAAACAGAGGCCTGTGCCTGACCTGTGGGGGGGAGCAGGTGGGAGTGACAAGCGTCCCCTTCCCTCTTTCAAACTCCCTGAGTTGCCAGCTTAGGCCCCCAGGCGCCACAGCTGCTAAGGCCTTGGGATCCTCTTCTACTTGAAGCTTCCCTGTCCCCATTTTTCAGACTGGAGAATGGAGGTCCAAAGAGGGAGGATGAGCTCCCCAGGTCACAGCATTGTTGCTATAGTAGAGCAGGGACTGGACCTCAGTTCTTCCCGGCTCCCAGGAGATCAGAAGAAACCCTGCTTGACAGCCAGGACCCGGAGCAGGAGGGGAGTGCCCAGGGAGAGCAGCCCCAGGGCAGCTGAGTGAGCAGCACAGTCCGGCCAGCACTATAAAGATTTGCCAAGGGTGCCCTCTGTGACTGCCCGTGTGGCTTGCTCGGGTATACAGTCTGGGTCCGTCAGGATACTGGTAGATGTACTCAGCTGGCGTAGGGAGTTCAGAACAGCTGGGAAAAGAGAGAGAGAGGGAGAGACACTTTCTGGGGTCAGGGCCCTACCCTTGGATGCTGAAGACAAAGGGACTGGGGGAGGTACTAGTTAGCAAGACTGTCAGTCAGCCCCTCCTAGGATCTCCGTCTGCAGGTGTCCTGGTGGCCCATCTGGGGGCATGGTGGGGATGGACAAAACCCTAGGCCACAGTGAAGACAGGCTGGACCTGGGGTCTGAGTAGGGTGGAACCCCCTGCCCTGAGGCTTGGACACCCTGCTGAGCAGGCAGGTGGCTCACGTACTTGGTCGGAGAGCTGGCAGGGAGCAGTACTGGTCCAGCCAGGCCAGTGAGGTCTGGCGGAGGCTCTGCAGGCTTGCCGTAGACACCATCCCATTGAAGGACTCAAACAGAGGCCGGATGAGGATGCTGAACTGGACCCAGGTCAAGGAGCAGTTCTGTCATCCAGCTGGTACCCTCATCCATTTCACATGTAGCCCTGACATCTGGCCACTGTCCAGCCTTGAACCCTAAGGACTCCTACTGTAGCCGCCTTCCCATACTCTAAGGCTCTCCCAGCTCTCTGGCTCTCAGGCCCTTCCCCCAGCTCCTCCAGGACCTTCCTTCTGGGCTGGACTATCCCCCATCCCTGGGCTTCCTGCCCTGGCTCAGTCAAGGGCTTGACCAGGTAAGGGAGTGAGAGATTCTATGTCTTCCCACAGGCCCACCCCAGTCATGTTACTCCAAGTTTAGGTTCTCCTAAACTGCCCCTGGGACTTTCTGAGGGCAGGGCTGTGGTCCCCTCACCCAGGGGGCTCCCCCTCAGTTTCCCTCTGCTCCCAGCCCATCACTGGGTAATGCTGCTGGCCAAGATGCCAGGGGCCTTGAAGGAGGGGGTAGAATCGGAGCCCTTTCCTCTGGGATCAGCTCTGAGACCCTGCCTGGCCCGGGGAGCGGAGCCTGTGTCGGGCCCAGCCTGGTCCGGCTGCAGCGCTCACCCCGCCACTGGCCAAGGGAGGATACTACCCAGAACTTCCAGTTATGCAGTGTGCGGGTCCGGACATAGTCATCGAACATGTCTCGCATTTGGTCGAACCGCTGGTGTGTGATGGGCACTCCCGTAGCAGGCAGCTGCTGCTGGCACAGGCTGGGGGCACGGGGCAGGTCAGGGCGGGGAGTCAGGCAGCAGGCCCTCTGGCCCAGCGCCTGCAGGGCCCCCCACCCACTTGATGGCGGCATTGAGCGCCTCGATCTGGTCCCGGAGCTGCTGGGCCTCCTCCTGCTTGGCGGCTCGCTCCTGCTGCAGCATGGCGATGTACTCGGCCGTCTTCTGCAGCGTGGTGGCTTTGCTCATCTACAGCAGCACCGTAGGGCTGGGCTCAGGGACTGGGGGTCCCCCACCCTGGGACCCACTGAGGCACTGGGATGGGAGGAGGCAACCGGGTGTGTGGAGGGCCCTGGGGCTCGGGGCTGCCAGCCTGGGCTGGAGACTCACCTTGACGTTGGGCTGGGTGCTGAGCGTGCTCACCAACCCGTGCAGAGTGTCAAACCCCAGCTTGATATTGAAGCGCCGCTTCTGCTCCGCAGAGATGTGTGTGATGCGCCGATTTTCGGTCTGAGGGGGCAGAAAGTGGGGTGAGCCTAGGAGGGGGCGTGGGAGGGCCTGGGGGGAGCAAACAGACCTTAGGGTGAGAAATGGTGCCACCTTGTTGTCCAGATGGCCCCGGCTTACGATGCGTTGAGGGGAAGAGATGCACATGCTCAGAGTCCCCGGGCCCGGCAGGGCGTTGAGCTCCCCAGACAGCCGCCGCTCACCACCTGTGTCAGAGACAGACAGACCCACAGACAGACCAACACAGGGGAGAGGGTCCCATTGCCCTGGCCCTCTCATCCTGGCCCCAGATGTAGTCCCCCCTTCTTCCTTCCCCTCCCTCCCCCCACAGAGTTCCCCGATCCCTGCAACCCCTCTTTACCGCTGGGTGCTGGGGGCGAGAGCCGCTCCGCTTTGGGGACAATCAGGGGCCTGGGAGGGGCCAATGTGGCTGGACCCGGAGGTGGTCGGGGCGGTGTAGGGGCCGGGGTCGGGGGAAAGAAGGTGCAGGGGAACTCGGGGGCTATCTCCTGCTGGGGTGGAGAAGGGCAGAGAGTCGGGGTGAAGCCCCGGGGTTCACCGCCACCTCCCAGTGCCCGCCATCTTACCGGGGACCCTGGGGACTGGAGGAGGGCACTGGACACGAGCGCAGGTTCCAGGGCTTGCTCAGGCTTGGCTGTGCAAAGACAGAACTGTGAGGGCTGCTGGGGCCCCCATCGCATCATCTCCCAAGACCCCGTCCCTCCCCTCCTCACTGCCCACACCGCTTTTGGGTTCAGGGCCCAGGTCCCTCATTCCTTGCCACCTGCCCTCCGGCTAAGCCTGCCCCTTAGCCTCCACCCTCTAATCCCACAGGCTCTCCGCTCCGCATCTGGTCTCCAGCCCCCTTCCCAGCTCACCTGCTGTGAGCAGCTGTGCAAGGCAGGGATTGTTGCCCCCGGCAGTGGCAGGGGCCAAGGTCGGGGGGCTGGGTCTCCGTCCCCTGGGGGACTGGGTAGAGGGCTTGCCTCTGGGTCGCGTGCCTTGGGGCACGGTGAAGTGAGGCCCAAACGGGGGCTCTGAGTACCCCGAGGGTAGAAGGTCTACGGGGAAGGGGGCGGGGGCAGGGCCTGGACCCAGCGGGGGGGTGGGTGAAAAGGCCGTGGGAGCAGACGGTGGGGACACTCCCGGGGCAGGAGGGACAGGAGGGAAAGAGAATCTGGGAGAGAAGAGAGGCTCTTGCTGCAGCATAGCAGGCAGTGGAGCAATGGGAGGGAAAGGGGGTGGGGCACTGGGCTCCAGGCCAAGCCCCTTGGCAGGGCTGGGGTATTGGAGGAGGGGTGGGCATGCGGGAGTGGGTGGGAGCTTGGGCTTGGGGTCTTCAGGAAGGAGGAAATCAGAGCTCAGGAAGGCACTGGAGTCCAGAGGGCCAGGGCAGCTGCTCCGAGCCTGGTTGGGGGACAGAGAGCAGGGGAGAGAGCTAGCCTTTCTGAGGCCTCCCAGGCAGCCTCTTGCCCTGGCTGAGCTCTGGACTGGGCACTGGGAGAGTTGGGAGAAATGGTTCCTGGCCTCAGACACACACCCCAGGAAACTTATAATCTAATGAGGGGAAAGAGTGGAATCAATTTATGCACAAATTAGGCATGAGAAAGAACGTTCATCTTCCTGCCTGCCCATTCATTCACCAAATAACTTACCAACCTATCCATCCATCCATCCATCCATCCATCCATCCATCCATCCATCCATCCATCCATCCATCCATATCCATCCAACCATCCTCCATCCATTCACCTACCTATCTATGCTCTCAGCTATGAGCTAGCTCATCTACCTATATTTCTACCAGCCTACCAGGTATTAACCCATTCACCAATCCATCCAACCACCTATACTTCCTTACTCACCCACCAACCCATCCATAGTCTGTCCATCTATCCACCATCTGTATATTCACCAGCTGCACATCCATCCACCAGCCCATCCATCCAACCAACCACTCACCTACCTATATATATACCAACCATGTAAGCATCTACCCCCATCTACAACCCAGCGATCTATTCTCCAACACACCCATCCATCCACACACTCATCCATTCACTCACTTGCTCACTCATTGGGCAACCATTTACCCAGTGCCATTAATGTGCTTGAACTGTGCTAAGTATGAGAAGATGCAGCTGTGAGTAAAGCATAGCCCTTCCAGCAAGGAGCTCACAGTCTAGTCAAGGAGAGAGGCCTCTCAAACAATGAACTATGCTAGTACCTGAGAAGTCTGATAACGGAGGGAAAAGGCAACTATCCTAGCATCATGGGGGCAACATCTGAAGTGCACCTGGGAGTTCCTGAACCAAAATGATAGAGTCACTGCTTCCTAAATGCACATGCTCAGCTTCGGCCTCCATGCTTCCGTTCCTGCTTCTCCTCCCCTCTGCTGGTCTCTTCTTCTGCCCAAACCCAAGTCATTCACTAAGGCCCAGAACTACCCCCTCTTCCAGGAAGTCTTCCACAAGCAGCCCAGCTCCACGCTCCTCTGTCCTCAGGCACCCCCGCAACCATCTTGTCAGTTCTGCTTCACGAGGGTCTTTCCTCCCCAGCTGAACAGTGCCCTCCTGGAGGGCACAGATGGGGTCTTTCTCCCCCCTCCAGTCTCTTACGATGGACTGAGCATACTCAGGAAGTACCCTGAATACCTCCGGGGTGTGGGCAGGTGAGCTGAGCAGGGTGAGCTCACCTGCAGGCGGTTATGTCCCGAGAGGTGGGTCATGCCCGAGCAGGCAGAGGGCACCTCCGAGCCCAGGATCCCACTGCTGAGGACCGGGTCAGCCATGGGGCCGAAGCTGGGGGGCTCCAGGAAGCTTGAGGGTGTAGGCGTCGGTGGAGGGCGGTAGTTGGTGAAGAAATCTGTAATTCGGACACACAGGGTGGCAGCTGTCAGGGCTAAGGCCACGGCTGGAAGCAGCGGGCTGGCCCTGTCCCCAGGCTGGGCTGGCAGTGGGGTGGGGGCCAGCAAGGGAGGGGGGGCCTTCCACAGGAGATTGTGAAACTGGGAGAGTTTCTGTCTCACTCAGGGGAAGCCACAGCAGAGGCTCTGGTGGGATGGGCCTGAGTGGGAGACAGCAGGGGGATGTGCGGGGGTGTCAGTGGGACACCCCAGGAAGCAGGCCTCCCACCGAGCCCCAAAACTGGCTCCAGAGGCCCCCCTTCCCCACTCCCGGCCTGGGAATCCCAGGCCTTGTCTGCTTCTGTTACCAGCTCTGCTGGGGACGTGGCAGGGCGGGGTGGTACTAGAGACTACCGGGGAGGGAAAGGGTGGGGTCCAAGGGGAGGAGGTCTAGGATGGGGAAAAGGGCATCATGGTGTCAGGAGTTCACGGAGTGAGTTAGGGGTGAGAGGGGTCAGAAGGTCAGTGGGTCTGGGACAAGTCGGGTTTGTTAGAAGGTCAATGGGTAGGGCTACAGGGACAGAGCTCAGGAGTGTGGGTGAAGGGACTAAGGGGGGTCAGAGCAGGGGTCAGAGGGTGGGCTCAGAGCGGGGGCAGGAGTGAGGGGGTGCTGGAAGGTCTGGAAGAGCTGGCAGGGATGGGGGCAGCCAGATTGTTCGAGGTGCGGATTGTGTAAGCCCCAGGCTATTCTGGTTTTGGGAAGCAGCTGCCTGCGGCCTAACCACATCCCGGGCCTGGGCGCCGCCCGCCCGCCCGCTCCCTTCCGGGCACCTTTCTCTGACCCTGAAGAGCCTCCTGTCTGCACCAGCTCCCAAGGCCTCCTGGTCTGGTCAGACGTGACCCCACTGGCCTTGGATGGACCCCAGCCCCCTGGCCAAGACAGGTGGTCAGGCCTTTCTCCCGGGGGCCCCTTGAAGGAAACTCAGGAGTGGGATAAGCCAGCATCAAACCTCGAGCCAGATTGGGTCTTATTTGTGCATCTCATGTGACTGGGGGCCCGTGTGTTGCTGGATGGCCGGCTCTGCGCGTGTCAGTCTCATGTAGCACCTGTCTGTCTGCCTCCCTGTGTGTCGGTCCCACTGTCTGGAGCTCTGTCTGAGTCCGTGTGCACCTGCCCTGGTGTGAGGTGCTCAGTGTGTACACGTCTGCCCTGTGCCCACCTCTGTGTGTGTCTGTGTGTCTTTCTCGGCCACAAGGTCCGAAGGGAACTTCTTGCTGTCCTCCTGCCTCCCTTCAACAGAAGGACTGGGTGGTAGCGGGTGAGCGGCCGCCGATCCTCCACCCCCGGCCCCCAGGAACCATGGGCCTCATCACGTAGCCCCGGGAGGCTCAGGGCCGCAGAGCAGCTGCTGCTCCCCATGCCGCCCACTCCCCAGAACCCGGAGGGGCTCACAGAGCAGCAAGCCCAGCCCAGCCTGAGTCACCACGGCGTGTCCCCACCCCACGCCGGCAGAAGGCACTTCCGAGTCCCAGCCACCCGCGGAGCCCTCCCACCCTGTCGCCCCCACTGACCTGCCATCCCCTGGCTGAGCCCCTCCCCCGCCCCGTGCTTCCCCGAGTGGCCCTCACCCAGCCTCTCCCCACTCCCTGAGCCCCTCCACCAAGCCCCCTCCCTCCACAGAGTTATGGCCCCCTCACTAGGTTTCCTCTCAAGTGAGGAGCTCTTGGGGACCAAGCGACAGCCCTGACGGC
The DNA here is from genome assembly GCF_964165515.1 of Mesoplodon bidens. NCBI lineage: Eukaryota > Metazoa > Chordata > Mammalia > Artiodactyla > Ziphiidae > Mesoplodon > Mesoplodon bidens. The sequence continues at coordinate 37,667,042 of NC_138171.1, forward strand.
CCTGGCGCTCCCTGCCCTCCCAGTTCACGGGGCGCTTAAGGGGGCCACACTAGCCGCCTCCCCTGTGTGACCCACACCCCCTACCGTAGGTTGCCCTCGCTGGCCCCCACTCTGGCAGCCACCCTGCGCTGAGAGAAGTCGCTTCCCAGCCCCGGTCGGTCAGGTTTTGCCCAGAGCCCGGGTTTGGGGGGGAGCGGCTGGGCTCCTACCTGCAGCAGGGGTCTGTGTGCCCAGACGGGGCTGCTGCCCTCCCAGGCTGGTCTGCTCCCAGGGCACTGCCATCAACACTGCTGTCCCCGCAGCCCCCAGCCCCCACCCAGGCAGGCATGGGGGTGGTTCCTCATTCCCTCGTCCCCGCCCCATAGGCCTCCACCTCTTAACTGACAGGCCCAGGACCCTGCCAGTCAGGAAGGAGTGGAGGGGTCACCCAATGCAAGCCTTTATCCCAGGAACCCCCTTTCTGCGCCCGAGGCCTCTGCTGAGACAGGCTGAGCCTCCAGGTCTGACCCCCAGCATGGCTCCGGAGCCCCCTAAGTGTGTGGCTATCAGCAGCAGTCTCCAAGGTCTACAGCTAAGTGAAGAAAGCAATGCGGGAAACAGGCTGCTACAGAGACAAAAAGAGACATTGGTCCACATGTGCTATATAGACATGGTATCTTTGGAGGGACATGAGAAACCAGCGACTGGTGGCCCTGGGGTTCAGGAGAGGGAGCCAGGGCCAAGGGCTACTTTAAAGATACGATTTCTGGGATTTTCTTAAAAATAACATAGGAGGGAAGAATTGGGTGAGGTCTAGATGAGATAAGAATGGCCAAGAGGTGATAAATGTTGACGTTGGTGAGGATTCCATGAGGGTCAGTGAACTACCCTCTCCCCCTACCTGTGTGTATGCTTGAAATGTTCTTTAATAAATAGTTTTTTTTTAATGAATTATATAAACACTAATAAATAGACCCGAACAAAGGAGAGCCATCAAAGTCCCTCTCTCCCCTGAGACAGTCCCAGCATCTACTGCTCTCCTGGGAACTCCCCAGAGCCTGCAGCTTCAGTGCTCCTGGTCCCCTGTCCCCTGCTAGGTACCCTGTCTGGCTTGCTCTCACCTGGGGCCACAGCACCTGCATCCCAAGGCCAGACAAGGGGAGACCAGGAAGATCCCTGAGAAATCACCCAGATCATCCGCCCTCCCAGAGGGGCCTGGGACTGGCCTGAGGTCTCAAGCGTACTGGGGCTTTCCTCCTACTGACCCTGACCATCCACTCACCCAGGGGGAGGGGCCTGCCCCACCTGAGATCTCCATGAAGTCATCCAGGCTGGGCTGCAGAGGCGTCAGGTCCGGCTGGATCATGTCAGCGTTGCCGACATAGGCTGGAGGGGGCAGTGGTGATGTCAGCAGCATCGGGCAGGGCGGAGTGGGGGCACCCACGCCCGGCCATCCTCCCTTGACTGCCTGGATCCCCTTAGGCCTCCCTTTCCTGGCGCAGCCCCTCACCGTCCTCGGGGGGCAGCTGCAGGGGTGTAGGGCCAGGCTGAGTCATGGTGAAGAGTGTGTCGGAGATGTCGGACAGAAAGCAATCGAGATCCAGAAGCTGCCGCCCGCCGGCCTCCTCCTCTGGGCCCGCCAGCAGGACGGGCACCACGCTGGTGAAGAGCTGCTCGCACCATCGCTCCGGTGGCTGCCACCCCCCTTCCCCCTGAGGAGACAGGGCTGTCAGCAGCCCCAGGCGGGCTCCACTGCCCTACTCCTTCCCAGTCCGGAGACACAGGGGCCTCCCACCGGCCCCTGCCTGGGGGATGAAGTGGTCAGCCACCCAGAGGGCCTCTCTGCATATAGCCCCTCCTCTCCTCTCTCCGGTGGACCCCGTTTGCTGCCTGAAAGGCTAGGGTCACCCCACTGGCCTCCAACAGCTCCTCCCAGGAGAGAGGCTGGGGTGGCCTGCTGAAGAGATGAGGGTCCCTTCCTGCGCCTACACTTTTCCCTACCTGGGTCCCCAGTTCTTAGAGCCTTCTGTTCCCCCATGCTTCCCCACCACTTGCTTAGTGAACCAGAAGGCTTGGGGTCTTCCCACCACTGCGCTCCAATGTTGCCCTTCCCAAGAGGAGAAAAGCTCAATTAATCAACCAGAGGACACACCCGCTCCACTCGCGTCCCACCCTCACCCCACCACCACTGCCTCGCGCACCCAGAGGGAAGCATCCATTCTCTGGGTCCAGGGAGCACCCACCTGCTTTGGGGCCAGGAGATCCCCTTCCCTGCTGGACTTACGGAGCTGCAGGAACACACAAAGGTGGACACTGGATCCCCTTCCGCTCCTCCATCGCTCCCCGCCAAGGCCTCCCGTACTCACTAGCTCCCCTAGATCAACCGGATCCCTCACTTCCCCATGGAAGCTCTTTGGCCCTGGGAGGTAAGGAGGTTGCGAGGAGGCCCTGTGGCCACTGGGTGGCGCTGTCGGCCTCGGTCTTAATGGAGGACAGGGTCGGGCTTGGGGTTGGGGGGAAGCCCTCGGGGGCTCTTGCAAGAGAGGCCGTGGCCAGAAGTCGCAGGGGAAAGGGCCCCCCACTGACCCGCTTCTTGTAGTAGATGCGCCACTTATGGTACTCGCGCATCACCACCTCGATGCGCCGCTTCCAGTAATTCCCCTCCAAGACGACGGCCTGAGGAGGGCCGGATAGGGGACTCAGTGCGAGGGGTGGCACTGACCCCACCCCTCACCCAGTCTCCCTCTGGGCCAGCCCCTCCCGCTCAGCATGAGGAGTGATGGGCAGCAGGGGCCTGGCTTGGTGGGGCGGCAGGTGGTTGGTCCCGTGGTCTCAGCTACCTCCGGTTTCCGGTGCTCATCAGCCTCAGGCCCCTGCAGCGGGGTCACGAAGCCACACACGGGGCTCTTCCTCCGCTCCACATCTGAGAGAAGAGCGCCAGGTCAGGGGTGTCCAGCTCCCTCATCTCCCACTCCAGAGGGACTGGGACTCAAGTGCCGCACTATGAAATCCTGCCTGCTTGGCCTTCCATGCTCTGATTAAGTGCCACCTCCTCCAGGAAGCCTTGCTGCCTGCTCTAGCTCTCCCAGATCTCCCTCTTCTATGAGACCCTGTGAAACAAACCTCCCACACCCCATCTGCCCCCTTGGGAGCCTGGTAGGTGTGCGGGCAATGCTTGCTGAATGGCATTGTTGGGCCACACGAAGTTAATTGCCCCAAGAAGGTCCTGGTCAGGCTGGCGGGCTAGAGGTCCAGAGCCCTGGTCCCCTGCTTCAGGATGCCCAATTCCATCCCAGAGAACCACCGCTGGCCCACTTCAGGCCACTGCCTGAGCCCTTTCTCTGCCTCCTCCACTCCCATCCCTGTCTTCAACCCTCATCTCTCTCCAGGCTCCTTTTTGGCCTATAAACAAATCCCAGGCTCTCCTTCACCTCTCAAACCTTCCCCTTCCTTTGCTTCCCAACAAGCTGAGTTGCTTCCCGCCACCCCTCTGCTTTCCTCCCAGACGCTGGCACACCACATCCACCTCTGCCCTCCCCGCTGCACTGTCACCTCCGGAACCTCAGCAGCTGCCCGCACACCCACCCCGCCGGCCCAGCTCCTGAACTCAAGGCTCTGGCCCTCCCCAGTCCGGTCCTCCGAGACCTTGGCTGTAGGGCACCCTCCTCCTCCCTAAGCCCCGGGAACCTTCCCTCTGTTCTCCTATCTCCCTGACCGCTTTTCACTGGCCCTTCTGCCAGGCCCACTCCCCCTAGCCTCTCTCACCCTGCTCCTTTCCAGTTTCAGACCCATCTTCCAGCTGCCTGGGGAACCTCCACTAGGATGTCTCAAAACATCACTCTCAGATGTTTGGGAACTTCCCTCCCAATCCCAAGCCTCCTCTGGACTGCCAACACTGCCTCCCATTCTCCCAGCTCCCCACCCTCGCCCAGTGTCCCCATCTAATCCATGGACTAACCCTCTCAATCCCAAGGGTGTGTGGCATTTCTTCCACCATCCCCTCCCCTGCGTATTTTCACTGTTCCCCCTGGTCTGGTGTCATTTCTTGCCTAGACCTCCCTGACTCCAGCCTCATGCTCTCCAGCCCATCTTCCTGATGCGGGCAAGTCAATTCTTCCTAAAGGGCAGTACAGGCCTAAACCCCTCCATGGCTCCCTGAACCTCCAGGATAAAGCCCACACCCCTTAGCTTGGCTTCCAAGCCCTCCGGGACTGGCCCCACTGCTTCTCCTGCCTTTCCATCGCCTTCATATGCCCCACCTTGAAGCCAGACCCTAACCCCCACCCCCACCCCCAACAGCTCTCTGGTTTTATTCTACGTAGAATCCCCTTCCCTTCCCTCTGCCTCATCACATCTGCCCTCCCATCAGGATAGCCTAGGGCTGCCCCTGTTCCAGGAAGCTTTCCCTTGTCTGAAACCCCATGGTCCCATGTGCCTCACTTTCCACCCTGCCTTGGCCATTTCTCTACATGCTGGCCTCTCCGTTGGGAGTGAAGGCAGAAGCTGTGCCCTTTAGCCCCAAATCCTTACATCTGGCACAGAGCTTGGCACACAGCAGTCCAGGCTGCATGGACTCCTGGGGGTTAGAGCAAGGAGGATGTCAGAGTATCTGTTTCTGGCTGCCTAGTTGAGGATATGAGCACCAGGAAAGACTGGGCTTGCCCAGGGCCCCCAGAGAGTCAGCGCTGAGCAGGCCTGGTCAGGCTCTGCCCTTCCCCACTTGGCAACCCTGTGCTCTGGACAGAAGGGCAGGGGTCATGTGGCTTCTTAGAGCTGGGACATGCTTTATTTAACAATGATAAGTTCATCCATTCATGCAGCCTCCTAGGCCCTTGCACCTATGCTGGGATAGATGCTGAGACAGGGGATCCATGAATGAATCGGGGATGAATCTCCCAGCTTAGTGGGAGAGACAAGGAAAGCACACACACCACATGAGCTAAAGCAAGGTGGAGAGTCAGCTCATGAGAGGTGCTCTGGGATATCAGAGGAAATCAAGATGTCTTGGGGGTGTGGAAAAGGAAGGGCTCTTGGAGGCCAGGAGCCTGCCTAAGGGTGGGGGCGTGAGGGGGAGGAGCCAGGCAGCCCTCCAGCAATCCCACTCCTCCCCCTTTCCTGAAGCCCCCCTGCAAACCTTCCGTGTTCAGGGAGGAGGAATCCTGACATTTGTTAGAGGCCTGGTGTTGCTATTATCACAATAATAGTAGTAAATCCCAGCAGCTCACCTTCAGGGAGCCCTTGTGTGTTTCAGGCCCTGCGCTGAGATGTGGACCATCTATCTCGCTGAAAACTCACAGCAAACCTCAGCAATAGGGTCTATTATGATTCCCACTTTACAGATGAGCAAGCACCAACTGGGGGAGGCTAGGAACTTTCCCAAGGTCACACAGCTAGGGTGTGCTAGAACTTGACTCAACCCCCCCCTCTGACTTAGAACTTGGGGTCCTTCCATCAACTTGTGCCACAAGCTGGGTGAGGACCCCTGGGTGGCATCAGAAATTTCTTCTGCAGAGAGAAGGGTCTGCACCCCATCCAGCTTTGAGGGGAAAGCGTAGAGGGTGAAAACTCGGGGTGGGGTGGGAGGGTGAGGGAGTTAGAGACACCTTCTCCCCCTGGCCTATCAGCTTCCTGGTTTGGGCAGGGCCCATCCTTAACATTCTCAGGCGAGGGCTGGAAGCCAGTCAGCTGGGAGCAGTGGAAGGGGCGCTGGGCTGGGTTGGAGAGCCCTGAATTCACAGCCAGTCATAGCTCTCTGCTCCTTTTATGCTCAGTGACCCTGAGTAAGTCACTAGCCTTCTGGGTCTCACTTGCTCGTCCATAAAACGGGGGTGATAAAACCTATCTCCCAGGGTTGCTAAGAAGCCTTAAATAAGATGATTCAGGAAAGTGCCAGGCACAAAGATGAATAGAAACCAAAAACAAACAAAACAAAAAAACCCACTTGTTTTCTCTGCTTGAATGGAATCCAGTGGGGCCACTACAGAGAATACCGTGTGGTCCCTCCTACGCTGTGTTCCCAGCTCAGCGCAGCCTTTGATCCTACAGGAGGACCTTACTGAGCTGGACAAGGTCCAGCACAAGGTCCAGCACAGGTCTCTCAGCCTCTGCTACCCTGCCATGGGGCATAGGTGGGTTTTGTATCCCCAAATGAATGACCGTGACCTCCTCAAGGGTATATCGGATTCAACCATCATTTATTAAGCACCAACTTTGTGCCAGCCCTGTTCATACCCGTTATCCCCATGCCAGCCATCAAAGTTAGGACTCTTGGCCTCATTTCATAGATGAAAAAATGGGTTCAGAGAGGTTAGACAACTTGCCTGCAGTCACACAGCCAGCAAGGGGCAGAGCCAGGGTGGGAAACCAGCTCTGGGTGACTCCAAGACCAGAGTCCCTTCCACGTGGCCTCTCTGGGCCCCCTCCCCCCAAATCTCCATGGTGGGGAAGCTAAGGACGTCAATGGAAGGCTGGTGGAGACCCACCAGGATCTGAGTTTCCCCTTTGCAAAGCGGTGTGATTGGCCCGGATAGTACTGAATGCCTCTTTCTACCCTGGCATTTGAGGCACCTGACTACACTAATGGGATGCAGAATGGGCCTTGAACTGTTCCCCAAATCTCAGCTCACTTTAGGACTTCCGAAGGGTGACCCCTGCTGTGTCCAACTTCACAGTGGAGAGCACCCTTTGGGACACATCCCCCAAGACCCTCTGGGTTTAGAAGCTGTTGAGGGGTCCTGATGCTGGGGACCTGGCTTCCCCCAAAGCTCTCTGTGGTTGCTGGCCCTGAGGGCCCTGGGGGTTTCTGGGGCAGCCCCTTTGTCAGCCCTCCTGCTGGGGCCTGTGGTGCCCACTCACACTGGATATACCAGGCCCTCCAGATGGCGTTGTTGAGGCGGATCTTGTCCCGGCACAGCAGCTTGAGGCCTTTGAAATTCTTCCACTTGGGAGAAACCAGCTTGCCACTGTCAGAGGGAGAGGGCTGGGTCAGGGGGGGCGTGGAGAAAGGGGATGGTTGGAGGGGGCTGGCTCCACTTTCTTTCCATGCACGAGGCACTCATCTATGGTGGGCAACTTGAGGGACACCCCTCCCAAATCCTGCCCCTCACTCTAATCTGCCTGAAATGCCTACCCTGAGAGGCAGACCTTTAAAATACTCTCCCAGGTCCCCACTTGGGGCCTCTGTGTTCTTTGGTGAGACCTGCTGAAATCTGTTTATCAGCTCAGGTGTCAGAAAGACAATGCCCATTGGCCTCACAGGCATCTATCTCATAGGCTGGCTAAGGAGGGTTTTTGCCTGTCTCTTACTTAAGGAAACTGAGGGTCAAGAAACGAATGGGGGGCTTCCCTGGTGGCGCAGTGGTTGAGAGTCTGCCTGCCGATGCAGGGGACACGGGTTTGTGCCCTGGTCTGGGAGGATTCCATATGCCGCGGGGCGGCTGCACCCGTGAGCCATGGCCGCTGAGCCTGCGCATCCGGAGCCTGTGCTCCACAACGGGAGAGGCCACAACAGTGAGAGGCCCGTGTACCGCAAAAAAAAAGAAATGAAGGGGACATGCCCAAGGTCACATGACATGATGGAGACTCACTCAGGACCTGTGGCTTTTTCTCCACCAGCCTCACTGGCCCCCTTAGGCCTAGGGGATGGGTAAGGTTTGTCTGAGTAGAGACAGAGCCTCTTCACCAGAGGCAGCCTCCAAGCAGCCAGCCACAGCCTTTTCACTGCCCTTCTGGTGTCTGCCCAGCCCAGAATCCCAGGATGGCAATCTGTACTGACCTGGAAGGTGCGCCCCTTCCCAGGGGTGTGCGCAACATGATAGCCACCAGGGCCCACCCAAAGGAAGGCAGCTAGGATGGTGGAGTGATGGGCAGGGGGCACATTGACCCTAACCCTGACCCTGACTCTAACCCTAGTAGTCAATCAAATCCATGAGACGGAAGGGCTCTACCAGGTGAGGGGCTTGACTCTTAGGGTCCTGATGGGCACAGGCCGAGTCTGCCACCCCCGGGGAGCTGAGGCCAAGATGTTCAGGGTCTTAGACCCCTGCTGGTCCCTCCCTCTTCCCTCCTCCCTCGCTCCTCATGATTCACAAGCTGGGGTTATGCATGAGTCCCCTCTGGCCCAGCTTCTCCAACCCCTGCTCACATGGAAGGCTGAGGCCCCAAGGCTTAGTCTTTCAGAACACCAGGCCTGCTCTCTCCAGGGCCCTCTCCCAGTTCCTGGGGGTGAGGGGCAGGTGGGTGGCAGTCTGGCTCCTGCAGCCCTTTGAGTGCATGGGTCACTGGGTCCCCTCTACTCTCTGGTCTCCAAGCTCCTGTGTTTGCTTTGGGGTTGGGGGGGACTGCTACCCCCAGGCACAACAGGCCTCATTACCCAAATAGAGTACATGGCCCAAGCACCCAGGTCTGCTGGCTGGTCCCTTTCCCTCCTAAGTCAGATAAACACCATCTGTCTAATAGGGACACATGGGGTAGGGGCACTCTGATACCTCCTGGGCCAGCTTCTTATGTGGCACCTGGGGGGACTCCTGAGTTTGTTGCCCCAGCCTGTATCCCAGCAACCTCCCAGTCCACTCTGATCACCCAGCGCCCTACCCCCAGCCTGCCTGCCCTCCCTCCTCCATTTGCCTGCTGAGGTAGCCAGGCAGGGCTGGGGGAGGTGAGACAGTGACATCCACGCCCAGGAGGAAAGGATTTGGTCTGTGCTGGGCCTGTTGGCTGAGAGGGGAGGAGAGGGGCCCAGCCGGGAGCCAAAAGCCTGTGACCAGGGTTCAAGGAATTCTTATGACCAATAGAAATTCTGGGAATCTTGGGGATGGGATGGAGAAAACTCAGAACACCCCGCCCTCCCCCACCCCCACACACATATCTACCTTGTGGAAATTTCCCTGGAAATTTCCTTAGAGTCCTGCTTGCTCCCCCTCACTCCCGAGGCCATTCTTTCCATAGCTAGTCAGCTCTGACCATGAACAAGTGTTTTCTTGGAACTTCCAGAACCTGCCTCCCTGAGGGTTCCACCCACAGAACCACGGAACACGGGCCAAGCTGCAGGCTGTCCTCCGGGTCAAGCTGGCCAGTTCTTCCTGGCACCTCTGGACTCCTTGCCTTGCTGTCCCTGCCCATCTCTTTACTCTCTTGGGATACCCCAGCTTCCACAATCCTCTCCCCTCCAAGGAACCCCTAAAATTAGGGGTCTTTAAGGGCTAAAACACTGTCCCAGTCTGAGCCTCAGCTTTTTCCTCTATGGGGGAACTCAAAGACTCCTCTGATACTGAGCCACTAACATCCCTGGCACTTAGGACCCCACCTGGGGCGGGCCACAGAGGTTGAATATTCTGGGGGTTTAGGGAGAAAGCCCAGCCCTCTCTACCCCAGCTGCCCCTGAATGGGGTCACATCAGCTTCCTGTCAGCCTCCTAGTGCGGGCGGTTCTTGGAGTGCGCAACGCCCCCTGCCTTGCCATTTCCCCTGAACCTCCCCTTTTGGTCACTGTGGTCTGGGATAGGGGCATGAGCCAGCCCAGGCAGAGCAGTGTGTAATGTAAAGCAGAAAGCTTAAGTTGGGAATGGATGGGAAAAGGGGGACCCTGGGGGAGTCTGGGGAGCAGGGGTGCCCAAATCTGGTGTACCATGACCTTAGATGCCCTGTCCCAGGAGGTCCCCTGATGTCCGAGGAGGGGAGGGAGGAAAGGGATGGGAATTTGAACTTTCCACACAGGTCTGGTGCTCTGGATGATCAGATTGCAACACGACCTGGGCCCAGGGCCAGAGCGTGTGGGCCAAGGTTACAAAGCGTCCAGCCAATGGAGTTGAGGCTGGGCGCCACAGTGGGGGGTGGGCAACACTCCCCCCACAATCCCCACCCCAGCTCTCGATCCCAGTCAGAACAAGTGCAGGTCTGTAGCCAGCGGTTCTCAGAAGAGGAGGAGGCGCCGCAGAGGAAGAGGAATATTTACACAGAGAAAAGATCAAGGCTGGCCGATCCCCCTTTCTCCCCTACGGTTCTCGGTTGATAATTTATCCTGGTCCCTCCGCTCCGGGGAACTTTGCTCTCCGGGGCACTGAGCCAGGACCCCGGTTCGCGCCCTCCCCTGGGACACAGGCGTGGAGCTGGGGCCGGGCACGGCCGGCATGCTCTGCGACGCGTCAAGCAGGGGTTCCAGGCAACGTTAGGCGCTCAACCTCGCGTGGCGACCCGGGTGGGCGAGGCCAGGCCTCCTGGAGACCAGCCCCGCGCGGCCTGCAACACCCCCTGCCGGACCACGGCTGGGAAACTAAGAGTTGCGCCCCTCTGGGCCGGCCGGGGCACCCTTCTCCCGCCAACCTCGACCTAGCAGGTCAAGAACAGGTGTCCCAGCAATTGAGGGGTGCAGGGTGGACGAGAGACTGGGTTTCAGTCGACGTTGTCTATGAATTGGGACAATCATGGGCGCGAGGTGTATCGCGAGGGTGCAAGAATAGAGCGGGCCTGAGCGGGGACTGCCGCGTTGGGAGCGGAAGCTGCAGGTTGTCCGGTGGAGTGGCCCCCGGAGTGGAGGGTGGGGATGTTAGGATGGCCTAGGGTCCTGGGAGCTCAAAGGATGCCCTGGGGGGCATTCTTTGGGGGCAGAGGGGTCGGGACGGGGGAGAGAGGCCCGCGGTGGGCCTACGGAGGTCGAGGTGGAGGGCAGGAGATCCCAGCCTTAGGGAAGGGGTCTTGGTGCTGAGGAATGGGAACCAGGAGGCGCGCAAGCATGTCGGGGGCCAGTGGGCTGGGCCGGGGTCAGAGGACGCTCCGGGCTGGGGAGAGGAGGGTATCCAGGATGTGGCCGGAGTCTCTGAGAGCAGCCGGGACCAAGGCTGGGGGCCGGGTGGGGTGTCCGGGGCCCCAGAGCGCGGTCCCGCCATGGAGGGCCGAGGTCGTCGGCCCCGAAGCCCCCCTCACCTGTAGGCCAGGCTCATGCACTCGAAGAGGCGGGTGAGTGTGGGGTCGATACTGCGCGGCCCGAAGTCGGCGAGCCCCAGGGGCCCCTCCTGGTCGCGCCGCCGGGTCAGCGAGTCGCTGTGCGGCGATGACACCATGAAGTGACCGCTGTGGATGACCTGCGAGCGGAGCAGCCCGCCTGCGCTGCGCCGGGTACTTGGGCCCTCCGAGTCTGTGTCTGAGTCCGAATCCGGGCTGGGGACGACCCGCGGGCCCTGCAAGCCCGCGACCAGACCCGCCAGCGCTCCGGCCGTGGCCATAGCCGCTGCCGCCTCGCCTGGGCTAGGTGCAGCTGGCCGCGCAGCCCTTGGGGCCAGGCCGGCTCATTAGCATAGCCCCGCCCTCCAACCACGATAGGTCGCTCGAAGGGGCGGAGCCTCGTGGCGTGCGGGAGTGGACGGAGCTGGCTTAAATTAGCATAATCAATGCGCCAGGTGTGAGAACGCTGGCCTGGAGCTCCCGCGGGTCTAGAGTTTGGAAGAGGAGGAGGTCCCTATGTCCCCTCCCGTCTTTCCTTATGCTGTGACCACTTGGAGTCCTGGCGGAACCGCCCCTACTTCACCCAAAAGGGGTCTCAAGAAGAGTCGTTCACACCTGAGCCAGAAAGCGCCTCCGTGCCAGGGATTCCTGCCCCCAGGGGTGCCCTCCCGTGAAGCCCCTCACCTAACTACTGCCCCCCTGCTCTCTTTGATCTCCCGGCTCACATTCACCCCCTCTCAGTGCTCCACGCAGCTGGAAGCACCCACCTCTCAGAAGTCTCGCGTGGCCTACCCACAGGAAGGTCTCAATACCTCCAGTTACCATTATAATCATCACTGTACCTGCACAGAGGTCCTGGGGGTTAGATGAGCGTGAATCCTGCTTGGCCACGCAGGATCGTTACCAGTGGTGATGGGTAATCGCTGGCAAGGCAGAGCCTTGGTCACCCTCCCCTGGACATCCCCTAGGCAGGCCATCTGCTCTGGGCCCCCTCCTCTCACCAACCCAGTGGTCCACCTTGTGTTCCTGTTTCTGAAGGCCCTCTTCTCACCCAGAGGACACAAACTAGGCTGTTCGGTCTGAGACAATCACACCTGTCACCTCACTGGCGCCTTTAACAATCCTTAGAGGAAGAGTTCTTGCCCCACATCAGAGGGGGCACCAGAGTCCACAGGAGTGGAAACAGGCCCACGTATCTACAGAGGGACAGCCACAAAGCCTGGTCTAGAAGAATTCCGGCCTTCCCACCCAGGGCTATCTCTGGTGTGGGGGCAGGTGAGGGCTGGAGGCAAATGTTAACCTCCCTTAGTTTTGCAGAGGGTGTGGCCTAGTTAAGTCACAGGAGGGAAAGGGGAGGAAGTGGTCATTTGGGGGCTGAAGGCTTGGAAAAGATTCCCCCACACACTTTCTTCCATCCCATGGTAGGATCACACAGCCCCCACAATCAAATGGCAGTGCCCCGAGGGCCCCTGGGACCGCTTGAGGTGCTGAAATGGTTACCCAGGCTGGTCACAGGCCAGCGCTTCCACACACCACGTCCCTTGGACAGGTTCCCTCTGTCCCTGACAAACAGTCACCTCACATTCCCAGGAGCCCCAGCTGCCCTGCTCCACTTGCCCCCTGCTGCTCTCTGCAGGGGGTTCATTCTCCCTGCCCACCTCTCCCAAATTCTGGGGCTCCTCGTGTGCCCACCTCAGCCTGCCTCCTCTGGAGAGAGGGCCCTCCCTAAGTGGCCCTTTTGGGATCCTTGGCACAGTGGATTTCCCTCATGTGCCTGTCTGACTTCTCCCCTGGCCTCCGGGCCCTGAGGCAGAACTGCGTCCTAGAGTATCTGAGCCCCCATGCTGGGCACCCAGGGACTTGGGGAACGTACTGTGGAGGTAGGAGTAGGAAGCAGGGCCTCCTCTCCCTTGGTGCCTCCTAGCTTCCAGGGCCCTGGCTTAAGCAGACACCTGAATTGATCCTGCTCTGCCACTAATTCCGTGAATGACCCTGGGCAAGTCTCTGTCTTACTGGGGATCTGTCTCTCTGTAAAATGGGGAAGTTGAATTCAGTGATTTCTTAGGGTCCTGCAACTTGAACCACCCTTGGTTCTCCGTCCCTGCTATTAGCATTCCAGCTCACCCTCCCAGGCTCCTCAGGCCTCCTGTCCCCAGGAGAAAATCTCAGAGTTGTGTTCTGTGGTTCAAAAGACTTTCCCTTGAGCTGGTTCTCAGTAGGGTGGATTATCTCCCTCACCCCTTGCCCTAACCCTCCACAGGCATCTGCACCCCATTTCTGCCCTCCTGAGGGCCTGATAATACCTTTGGAGGCTTAAGAACTGAAAAGACAATCCCTCTGCACATAATTCAAAACAAAACAACACTACAACAAATAAAAGGAAGTCCAAGATAAAGAAGGACCTATTGTATAGCACAGGGAACTATATTCAATATCTTGTAATGACCTATAATAGAAAAGAATCGAAAAAGAATATATATTATATATATATGAAAAAATATATATATATAAAGAATATATATATAAAAAATGGAATCACTTAGCTGTACACCTGACAAACTAACACAACACTGTAAATCAACTATACTTCAATTTAAAAAAAAAACAATATGACACAAAAAATACAGAACAGTTACCCAGGGCTCCCCTGGTGGCGCAGTGGTTGAAGAGTCTGCCTGCCGATGCAGGGGACACGGGTTCGTGTCCGGGAAGATCCCACATGCCGTGGAGCGGCTGGGCCCGTGAGCCATGGCCGCTGAGGCTGCGCGTCCGGAGCCTGTGCTCCGCAATGGGGAGAGGCCACAACAGTGAGAGGCCCGCGTACCGCAAAAAAAAAAAAAAAAAAAACAGTTACCCAAATGAATTTTGGAAAAAAATAATAAACTCACTTATCTGAGTAATAAAAGGAAGTCCACAAATTCTCATTTCTCCCATGATGACATCTTCAATTTAAAAAATACGTATATCAATTACTAAATTTTAAAAAGTGTTCTGGGACATGGGTTCAATCCCTGGTCCGGGAAGATCCCACATGTGGCGGAGCAACTAAGCCCATGTGTCACAACTACTGAGCCTGCACTCTAGAGCCCACGAGCCACAACTACTGAGCCCATGCGCCGCAACTAGTGAAGCCTGTGCACCGAGAGCCCGTGCTCTGCAACAAGAGAAGCCACTGCAACGAGAAGCCTGCGCGCTGCAATGAAGAGTAGCTCCCGCTCACCACAACTAGAGAAAGCCTGTGCACAGCAACGAAGATCTAATGCAGGCAATAAATAAACAAATAAATAAATACAATCCATCACTAGTCTAAATAAATAAATAAATAAATAAATAAACTAAAAGTGTTCTAAATGCCTTAACCTTCCTGAGGCCTTGAATGTGTGCTTCATTCACTTTGTCCAGCCTCCCCCAACCTATCTGTATGGCCATTTAAGGGAGTATGTATTCCTCATTCCAGGCACTGTGTCCAACACTTTTGAACCATCATCTCTAATGCTACTGAAGTAAGTGTTATTAGTTTCATATTACAGTTGAAGAGACAGGCTCAGAGAGGGGAAGCAGTTGCTCGAGGTCCCCAGCTGAGAAAAGGCAGAGGCAGATCTGACTTGGAAGTCCTGCTTCCTACACCTATGAGGCTGCCACTCTCCATAGACCAAGGGCATAGCCAGTTCAGAGTGTCCTTGCCCAGATGACAGTGCAGACTTGCGTGCACTAGCCCAGGTCACCCCTTCGCTCCTTTCCCATTTGGCCTGTATCACCCAGTGTTTATAACCTCTCGCTACAGACAAGTCTTCTTCACAGCTGTGGAGATGTAGGACGGGGTCTTGACTGGGGTGTGAAGACGTGGCCGTCCCAGAGGTCCTGCCTGACACCAAACCCTCCCTGTCTCCCAGCCTTAGTTCTCAGGATTGCTCCCCCAGACTGCCATTCGACGTCAGGAAAGCTTACCCATCCTAGATGGACCCTAGATGCCACTTCCTCCTCTAGCATCTTGTTCAGATACAACTGTAATTTCACTCTGCCCTGCGTTCACATGCACCTACCTCTCTTCCCACTAGATGGCAAATTCCCTGAAAGCAAGAATCACATCTTACTTCTCTAAATGGACCATTTTCCTCTCAAGTGCAAATGGGTATTTGTTGAGTGAATGAGTTTATATTATATCTATCTACTAAGTGTGCTCTACCTATCCATCTGTCTATCTATCTATCTATCCATCTATCCATCCACATACACACACATAGATAACATTTGTTAAGTGCATATTATGCGCCTGTCCCAGTGCTAGGTATTTCACTTTTGCGAAAGTTAAAACATATAGAAAAGCAAAGATTTGGTACTTTTAATATCCATAGAGATGGAAAGTAGATTAGCAGCTGCCAGGGGTTGAGACTAGCTGGGTGTGGGAAAATGAGGAATGATTACAAGGGGTATGGGGTTTCTTTTTGGGGTGATGAAAATGTTCTAGAATTATATAGTGGTGATGTTTGCACAACTTTGTGAAATACTAAAAGCCAGTGAAAAGGGGTAAATTTGATAATAAGTGTATTACATCTCAGTAAAAAAAAATTAGGCATTTAATATATTATTTCACTTACTGATAATCCTCCCCACTGTGTGTGTGTGTGTGGGTGTGTTCGTATTTTTATTGCCATTTTACGGAAGGGGAAACTGAGGAAGGGAAGTGATTCAGAGGGTTGTTGTGAGAATTAACTATAAGTAGTTAATGTTTATGGAGCCTAACCTACTCAGTCTAGGGAATCTTCCTAACAGCCCCATGACTTTCAACCCATTTTGTAGACAAGGAAACAGGCTTTGCTGAAGGTCACAAGGGAAAAAGAGAATGGGAAGGACTTCCCTGGTGGTTTAGTGGTTAAGACGCCGCACTTCCACTGCAGGGGGACTCGGGTTCGATCCCTGGTCAGGGAACTAAGATCTCACATGCCACGTGGTGCGGCCATAAAACATAAATAAATAAAATAAAAATTTTTAAAAAGAGAATGGGATTCAAACCCAGGCAATCTGATGGAAGCCTGCCTTACAAATACGTACTTTCTCAAATTAAAAGGACTAGCAATTGTTTGTGAGGATGTGGTGTGCACAGAACCCCATCCACTGCCACCACCGCTGTGTGACTTGGCACAATTATTTTGGAAAACTATTTGTCAGTATCTACCAGAGCTGAACATCCACGTACCTTATGACCCAGCAGTTCCACAGAAACGTGCATGTATGTGCACCAAAAGACATGTACAAGAGTATTCAGAGCAGCATTATTCTTATTAGCTCAATATTGGAAACAGCTCAAATGTTTATCAACAGGCGAACGGATAAATATATCACAGCACAGACACACTACAGAATCTTAACACAGCAATGAGACGAACGCTCTACCACCAGATGCAACCATATGGATGAATCTCACTGACAGTCTGTTGAGCAAAAGCAGCCTGACAAGGAAGTGTGGATGCTGTAAGGTTTCATTTATATAAAGCTCCAAAACGGGCTAATCTCTGGTCTTAGGCTGTGTTTTAGCCTTGGGATGACTAGAAGGGATCAAGAAGGGGCTGCTAACATTTTGTCTCTTTATCTGGGTTCAGGTAACAGGTGTGTTCACTGTGAGTATTCACTGAGCTGGATACTTACGATGTGTACACTTTCTATATGGACGTCAGACTTACAAGTTTTTTAAAAGAGAGACTCAGTTTGCACATGCACATGCAGCCTCACGGAAGCCTGCCTTGGCTGGGGGTGCATCAGGCATCTAGGAGGTGGGGAGAACGACGGTGCATCAGGCCCAGAGGAGGATTTGGCAGGGGCAGAGATCGTTGAGTGAGTTGAGGGAATAGAGGATGGAGAGGTAGATGAGAGTGAGAAAGAGGAGTCTTGGCTGTGTGTCTAACCGGCAGCAAGTTGGGAAGTCATTTCCCCTGTCTGGGTCTCAGTTTCTGTATCTGAAAAATGGATGAACAAATCATGAAGAGACAATTGATAAATATGACTACATCAAAGAGGAAGTTGGACTGGATGAGTTTTCATATCAGAAGCATCCAGTTATTCTATCAAAAAATACGGGTCTCGGGCTTCCCTGGTGGCGCGGTGGTTGAGAGTCCGCCTGCCGATGCAGGGGATGCGGGTTCGTGCCCCGGTCTGGGAAGATCCCACATGCTGCGGAGCGGCTGGGCCCGTGAGCCATGGCCGCTGAGCCTGCGCATCCGGAGCCTGTGCTCCGCAACGGGAGAGGCCACAACAGTGAGAGGCCCGCGTACCGCAAAAAAAAAAAAAAAAAAAAAAAAAAAAAAAAAAAAAAAAAAAAAAAAAAAAAAAATACGGGTCTCATCCTATGAGGAAAGAAAAAAGTCACTTCTCTTTGGGAAAAGTACACTTCATGCTTATAGACCTTCTGCTTCTATATTTACATATAGTGATATTACAAGTAGTGTCATATTGTTCATACATTTTTTTTTCGGCCACGTTGGGTCTTCGTTGCTGCGCGCAGGCTTTCTCTAGTTGCGGCGAAAGGAGGCTACTCTTCATTGTGGTGCACAGGCTTCTCACAGTGGTGGCTTCTCTTGTTGCGGAGCCCGGGCTCTAGGCGCGCGGTCTTCAGTAGTTGCAGCACGTGGGCTCAGTAGCTGTGGCACATGGGCTTAGTTGCTCCACGGCATGCGGGATCTTCCCGGACCAGGGCTCGAACACATGTCCCCTGCACTGGCAGGTGGATTCTTAACCACTGCGCCACCAGGGAAGTCCGTCCCAGTTCATACATTTTTTTCATAAATTTATTTATTTTTGGCTGCATTGGGTCTTCATTGCTTCGTGCGGGCTTTCTCTAGTGGCCTGTGGCATAACTGGAGGGGTTATCTGCCCAGAAACTTTTTTTTTTTTTTCCGGCCTTGGTCAAAGCTTGTGGAATCTTAGTTCCCCGACCAGGGACTGAACCCGGGCCCTTGGCAGTGAGAGCGCCAGGGAATTCCCTGCCCAGAAACTTCTTATCCAGCACTGTGGCTGCTTCCTGGGCAGCCTGAGAACCCCTGTCCCACGCCAGGGAGAGGCAGGAATAACGTGGGCCAGGTCAGGCTTTTTTCCTATTCTGTCGGTGGACCAGTAACATGGGACTATATTTTTGCAGGACCATTTGGCAAAATCTATTACACCAAAAATGTTGGTACTCTGACCTACCAACTTCAACTGCAGGAATCTGTCCTATAAAAATATCTTCATAAGTGTGCAAAGATGTACCAGGATGTTCCTTGCAGGACTGTTTATAATACTGAGAAGCAGAAGAATGGTTGAATAAATTTTGATAAGTCCCTACAGTGGAATACTATGTAGCTGTTAACAACCTCATCTGTAAAATAGTGATAATAGGATTTGTCTCTCATAGTTTTTAATGGGGATTAAGTGAATTAATACCTGCAAAGTGCTTCCACAGTAATGCTAGCTGTCATCATTGTTACAGCTGCAGAAATAGGAAAAAATCACTAAGACGCAATGCTGATTAAAAAAGAAACATAAAACAGTAGGTGAAGTGTGATCCCATGTGAGTAAATTAATAATAGTAAACACACATATGAAAAAAGAAGAAAAGTCTGGACATACAGGCACCAAACTATGACACTGGTAGTCTTTGGGGGGTGGGTAATAGAGATATTTACTTTATAAATTTCTATAAATTTTAAAATTGGGTAATACCTGTGTATTGCTTTTGAAACCAGGGGGGGAAATCCTCCAAAAAAGTAAAGAAAACAAGAGGAGTAGAAGATGGTATGGGAACCCCTCCCCTCTTTTTGAGGACCCCGAAGTCCAGAGATCAAAGCTGCCTAAACAACAGGAAAGACTCCCTGTTTGGCCGATCTGACGCTGGGGAAGCTGGGGGTGCAGCTTCCCACCCCAGCTTGTCTGACACTTTATTCTCATTCTGCAGGGCCCAAGGACCCCATGGGGACACCTTCTCTTCAGGGCATAAGGCCCAGGAGGCTGGCTCATCAGGGAGGCTGGGTCATCTCAGGCAAGCCATCTGCCCTCTCTGGGCCTCAGCTGCCCTCCCTGTAACATGGGCAGAAGCAGCCCAGCCTCTTGTGTGTTGTGAACAGCTAGGGGAGCAGAATGTGCCACTGGCATCACAGCAGAGCAAAGGATGGGGGCCAGCCTGGAGTTGGTGTTTCACCAAGAGTCTGTCGTCTGTAAAAATGCCGATGGCTGCCATTTGCCAGTGGGCAGTTTTTACTCACAACACTGCTGACACAAAATGCGTGAGGTCTTTTCCAACACTTCTCCAATTCGCCAATACCAGCTGGGTGTCCTCCAATTCAATTCAGTTCTGACACTGTCTACCTGGAGTTAGAAATTAAGGGCTTGGTCCCACAAGCCTGCCTCCACTTCAGACATCAATCACAAGTCCAGGTTGTCACCTGTACTTTTGACCAACCAGCTATAAATCAGGAGATCCTGTGATCCCTGGCTGAGGTTCCATAATTTGCTAGAAAGGCTCACAGAACTCAGGAAATCTCTTTACTTACACTTTCCAGTTTAGCATAAAGGAGACAACTCAGGAAAGCTGAATGGAAGAGACGTACAGGGCAAGGTATGGGAGCAGAGAGTGCATGGAGCTCCCATGCCCTCTCCTGGTACGCACCCTCCCAGCACCTCCATGTGTTCGCCAACCCAGAAGCTCTCCAAACGCCTTCATTTAGGGGTTTTTATGGAGGTTTCAGTACATATGCACGATCGATTAAATCATTAGCCCTTGGTGACGGAACTCAATCTCCAGCCATCTCTCCTCCCCAGAGATGCGGAGTGGGGCTGAAAATTCCAGCCCTCCAATCATGCCTTGATCTTCCTAATGACCAGCTCAAAACTATCTAGGGGGCCACCAGTCATCTCATTAGCATACAAAAGACACTTATCACTCTGAAGATTCCATGGGTTTTAGGAGTTGTGTGCTAGGAACCAGAGACAAAAACTAGATATGTATGTTTCCCACTGTACCACAACCAGGCCTCCCAGTGGCCTGCCAGGCCCTGAACATTGGTTGTCGTGTCTAATCAACCCACCCAAACACCTGTCACATAGGGCCGATGGTCCCCAGTTTACAGATCACACCTAGCTCAGGGAGTTGTTTGTTTACGTGTGTTAGAGAGAGTAGGACAGTCATTCCAGGTCATACAGTTAATGAGTAGTGTAGCCTGGATTTGAGCCCAGGTGTGTCCGATGGCAGAGCCCAAGTGTGTCCTTCCACTGGGCTGCTCAGAGGCACTGAAGAATGACCTGACCGCCCCTAAATATCAAGTATCAGATAAGCCCACCCAAGATGGAGCTGAAGTGCAGGTGCCAGGGTGGAAGGGGCAGCTGGCACACAGTAGGTGTTTTGTGAATACTTGCTGAGTCAACGAAGGACTGGCAAGTCCTTCTCCCTATGCTCTCCAGGAGGGGGTGTGAGGATTAGGGTCTCATCAGCTGCTCAAGACTCATATCCACGATCTAGAAGTTTGTAAGTTGGAGAGGGTTGCAGACCACGTGTCCGCAGGCCACGTTACACAGAGGGAAAGTGGGGCTTGATTTGGCTCAGGGGCTGTCTCAGACCACCAGCATGTCATGTCAGTGACCACGCCAGGCCTCCTGCCTCCCAGCTCTGCAAGCTGCACCATCGGAGTCTCACGAGAGCGGGCCAGGAGAGGCAGAACAGGGCCCACTGTGTTAGTCGACCCATTCTACAGAGGAGGAAACAGAAAGCAGGTGCGCCTGGCAGTGCAGCCTCTTTCTTTGTGCATTTCTGGCCACCTCTGTGTGTCGAGGTGGGGTGAGGGTGTGGTTGCCCAGAGTCAGTCCCCGGAGAGTAGAATGGGGGTGCCTTGGGGGGGTGGAATGATTGTCAAGGCCAGGACCTCCCTGGCCGCTCAGACCCCTGCCTGCCTGAGAAATGTCAGAGTCAGACGATGCCCGGGCAGTCCAGGGCTCCCTGGCACAGAGGCATGTACTGTAGTGCTCAAACCTGCCCCTGTTCTTTGACTTTGGGGTCCTCTCTGAGTGCGACCCCTAAACAAGGAGGGAATGGTATAATGGGCTTTGAGCACTGGTTTCTCAT
The DNA here is from genome assembly GCF_964165515.1 of Mesoplodon bidens. NCBI lineage: Eukaryota > Metazoa > Chordata > Mammalia > Artiodactyla > Ziphiidae > Mesoplodon > Mesoplodon bidens. The sequence continues at coordinate 37,688,045 of NC_138171.1, forward strand.
CTTTCTTTTTTTTTTTTTAATAGATTTATTTTATTTATTTATTTTTTGGCTGCGTTGGGTCTTCGTTGCTGTGCGCGGGCTTCCTCTACTTGCAGCAAGCGGGGGCTACTCTTCGTTGCGGCGCGTGGCCTTCTCACTGCGGTAGCTTCTCTCGTTGCAGAGCACAGGCTCTAGGCACACGGGCTTCAGTAGTTGTGGCACGAGGGCTCAGTAGTTGTGGCTTGTGGGCTCTAGAGTGCAGGCTCAGTAGTTGTGGCGCATGGGCTTAGCTGCTTCCCGGACCAGGGCTCGAACCCGTGTCCCCTGCATTGGCAGGCAGATTCTTAACCACTGTGCCACCAGGGAAGACCCTGGTTTCTCATCTTTAAAATGGGTGTGGTGATATGATGTTATATTTACTTTAGGGGGTTGTTGTGAAGATTAAGTGAAATACGTGAATGATGGCCAGTGGTTGGCACATGGTAAGTGTGGGTTTCCTTCTTTCTTCTCTCTCTGCCTCTCCCACCCTTGCCCTTTCTTTTTTCCTTCCTTCCTAGCCAACAGCTCTGGGTATGGCGTTAGAGAAAGAACCAGGTGCTGCAGGATACAGACAATGAGGGGACAACCTCCACCAGGGGACTCAGGGATGGAAAAAGCCTTCTCAAACCAGCTGTGGGTGGGCGACAGTCAGCTCGGCCCTGCCCAGAATCCCCAGGCCTCCTCAGTGCTGGGAGCTCTAGGAGTCATACCAACTGTGGTCCCATACCAGCCTCATCAGGGCTTCAGACTCCTGGACTGACATGGAAAGGGGGTCCCAGGAAGGCACATCTCTCTCACCCAGAGTCATGGGGCTACTGGGGGCCCCCAGCAGCTGACTGTCACTTGCTCACTCACCTGCCTGCTGACCTCCATAACTCAGGGCCAGCCAGGAGGAGGCGTCACCTATTTATTGGTGCCAGGCCCTGTCCTGGGAATGTTCTGTTCCTTCCTGCTGGGGTCTGTCAGGGTCCCCTACACAAGGTCAGCTTAGCTTACCTCACAAAGGAGAGACAAACATGAGCTGCCTTGCCCCTGTATCTCAGGAGCAGGAAAGACAGATGGAGAAATGGATGAGGTGGGCACAGGCCATGAGGACACCCATGAGCACCCAGGAATACACCCCCTGAATGCAGAGCACACGCTCGCCCACAGCCGCTGCCCAACTGTCTGGGTAAGAATGCTTAGGCCCAGGTTACAGATGAGCAGAGTGAGGCCCAGAAGAGGACAGGGTCACCTGGAGGAGAGTCAGAGGCAGCAGTGGGAACAGAAACCAGAGCTTTGGAATCAGGCTGCCTGGGTTTGAACCCAGCCCTGCCATTTCCAGGCTGTGTGACCTTGAGCCAGTGCCTTGACTTTTCTAGGCCTCTGTTTCCTCATCCTTAAAGTGGAGAGAATATCCTCTTCCATATCAGGTTATCAGGAAGCAGGAAACAGAGACAGAAGAGCCCCCACACAGTGCCTGGCACACAGTAGGTGCACAGCGAGTTTCAGTTCCTCCTCCCACTCCCAGCTGACCCTCTCTTCTCCTTCCTCTGCTTCTGAGCCCAAACCCCTTCTTCAGCCCTGACCAGGGAGCGAGAATTGGCCTAAGGCGCGCCCCTCCCAGCCCGACAGCGCCAACATAGGTCTCAGCCCGCCTTTGCCCGCCACAGGGCCAGCAGTGGGGTCAAGGGCAGCCTCAGAGGGAAGACCCTGGGAGGGGAGTCTGAGGGTCTGGGCAGGTGAGGCCGTGGGAGCCTCCAAAGCACGGCCCCTCCCACTTCCATTCCACTCTGCAGTTTGTCAAAGCTCATTCCCATCCACCTCAGCTTACAAAGTCACCCGCACCAGTGTCAGAGGATTTCATTCACAGCGTTCCATGACCCCACATGGGGCCCTGACCCCAGCTCTCAGCGGCCCTCTCACCTGAGCCCAGGTTGAGTCCTGATCCCAGCCTGAGCCCTGAGCACGATTCCAAACTGAGCCCAGGTCTAAGGTAGATTGTGTCCTTAGCAGGGTAAGGGGGTAGGGGTGGAGGGGCACATTCAGAAGAATCACCCTCTCAAGAGAGGGAGAATCCTGGCTGTCACAGCTCAGAGCTCCTCTGCTGGAACCCCCCTCCTCCCCCAGAAGCTGTCTCTGCCCTGTGGCTGAGGAGCTGAGCCTCCCCGGGGTGGGCCTGAGCCCAGTGCTCAGGTTCCCAGGCCTGAGAGCCCCAGGGCCCTCTTCTGAGGATCTGGCCAGATGCTGAGGAACCTGGGCAAGATGGAGGCCAGGGCTAGATCCCGGGCCTCACCTGCCACCTGATCCAACTGACCCTGTCACATCATCCTCCTTGTGACGGACCAGAGATACCTTGTTTGGAGGGGGCTGCCCTGTACCCCAAAGCATTCTGGTGTCCCAGTTTGTTCTGTCCCTGTCTCCATACTAGTGGCCCAGGAACAGGCCTCCCCATGTCACAGAGGGAGAGCCAGGCCTAGAGAAAGGAAGTAACATGCCCATGGTCACACAGCCAGACACAGACAAGAGCTCGAAGCTCCTAAACCCAGTCCAGGCCTGACTCTGGCTTCCTGGCCCCGCAGGTGGACTCAGGAGACCTGGGGTTGGGGGCAGGGTGGCTGGGAGTTGGGTGGCTGGGAGCCGGCAGGGAGCCCTGGCCTCCCTGAGCCAGACCAGTGGGGATGCCTTTCACCACTTCCCTAGTCCCTACCTGTTGACTAGAAGCCTGGTGACTAGGAATCCATATGGCTTCCCTGCCCCACGGAGACAGCTGGCTTCTTCCTGACCAGCCAGGAGGAGTCTGGGTCCTTGCCCCGATCCAGGGCCCAGTTGGAACCAGCTTCTCTATTGGCACCCACAACTGCCCAGGGCAGGGGGGAATGACAGGGAGGAAGGCCCTCCCTCTTGGCTTCTTGGACCCACACTCGGCTCCATGGAGAGCCCCCTGGACCCAGATTCAATCCCAGCCCAGCCAGTGGGACCGAGGAAGCAGTGGGAGCCTGTGGGCCTCCTGGAAGGGCAGGCAGGATGAACTCTTCTTGGATTCTTGATCCTGAGCCCTCTCTGGGGTATGAGCTTGCCTCGTCGCTACCCGCCCCCGCCCCGCTTGAGTGAGGGGTGCAGGTACACGAGAGTATTAACCCCTTCAGCTCAGCAGAGCCATAGAAGCGCCCCTCCCAATTTGACAGGTGGGGAGACTGAGGTCCAGCATAACGGAGGCTCCGACTCTCCTCGGGCTAGGCACCTGCCCCCGCCCCCGCCCCCCTCTACGCCCCTTACCTGGATTCCGCGCAATCTGCGGAGGGCGTGGTGGCTCCCAGCCAGGGCCACGGGGTCTCCCGTGCTGCGTCCGTGCGGCGTCCGGGGCGCACGCGGGATGCTCCGGGCCAAGGCCACTTGCTCTCTGTGTCTTCTCTGCGCCGGCGGCAGAGGGCTCTGCGCTGTCTACGCAGCGGGTGTGGACGCTGGCACTGCCCGGCGCCCGCCGTCCCGCCCCCTCAGGGTGCCCCTTGATCCGGTGCCTCCTTCTCTCCTTAGCACGTGGGTGGCAACCGCTCACCCAGCCGGCGGCCTGTGGGGCAGCCCTGGCCCGGGCCATGAGCCCAGCGCCTGCCAATCCCCGTCTGCGACCCGCTCGTGCCGCTCACCTTTAACCTCCCTCTCCGCGGGGCTTAGTGCCCGGCTCCCAACCCGCGGGCTGGGTTGGAGAAGGGAGGAGCCACAGGTGAGGAGCCAGGCCCAGGTGGGCAGAGGCAGAGCCTGGGACAGCCTCGGTTACGCCCTGAGCCGCAGCCCCTCTTCTCTCTTGAGTTCCCATCCTGCTCACCGAGCCCCATTCATTCCCTGAGCGCCAGCTCCACTCGTGCCCCGACCTGAGCCTCCTCCTGCCTCTGAGACCTGCTCTCTCTCCCTGATTTCCCATCGTCCTCACCGATCCCCACTCCCATTCCTTGAGCAGCCCTCCCCTTCTCACACACCCCGCCCCGTATGGAGCCCTCCCCCTCCACACCCTTTACCCTCCCTGAGCTCCCGGTTCCTCCTGGAACCTCTTTCTGACCTCCTTTCTCTCCCCTGGGTGCCTGTCTCCTCCTATGCCTCTGCCCTCTCCCTGAACCCCACCACTAAGTCTAAGTATGTCTCATGCAATATTGGGGGTATACTTATACTAAAAGATTATTCATACTGTTTATCTGAAATTCAGATTTAACTGAGCATCCTAGATTTAGCCTACCCATATGTAAAACAGGGGAGGCAGGGAAGTTCCGACAGGATCTTCTCTCTCCAGGGCCCCTCTTAGCTCCAGCTACACTTACAGAAAAACCTCAGGTTGACCTGGAAGTGGTCTGGAGGATGTTACATCCCTTGCAGAATAAGAGGAGAGCAAGGTGAAGATGGGAAGCAGGGTGGAGAGGATGGCCTTCACATCAGAGAAAGACAGAGGGAAGCAGAAGTTCCTTGAGGCAGTCCAATCCTGGAAGGTTTCCTGAAGGAGGAGGACGTTCATGGTTACTTTGACGCTGAGAAAGAAGGGAGGTGAGTTAAATGACTCTGGTGGATGGCTCCCCCTCCCTTAATGGAAACTGGGGAGGGTTGGGGGTCTCCTCATTTAAGGAAGTCTCCTGAAGATAAGTAGAAGATATCTCCCCCTTTATATGAAGATTCTATAGAGTGAGGACAGGGTCTCATTTCAGCAACAAATTACTACCATTTCTAGCTAAGATTTGTCAAGCCCTGACCACTTGCCAGGGTCCTGCCTACACTTCCTAAGCCCTTTATGTGGGTTTATTCATTGAATCCCTTCAACAACCAAATGGGGTGGGTGTTTTTCCTTATTTTACAGATGAGGAAACAGAGGCACAGAGATACTGAGTAATTTGTCTGAGGTTCATACAGTGAAATTTGAGTCCAGGTGTCCTGGCCCTGCACCGGCCATGTAATAGAGCCTGTGCTGGGGGCTGGGATTGGAAAAATGACACAAACTCTGTCTCACAGGGGACCTCGAGTCTAGCAAGGAGTGGGGATGTGTGAGTCTTTAATGACTCTGGTACAGGTCAGGCTGGGATCAGGGCTGGGACAGAGTGTGCTGGGAAGGTAGGACTGATTCTGCCTGTGGAGGAGGAGGTGTGTGCTAGGCCAAAAGGATGGGTCAGTTCTTCAGTAGTTTTAGGACAAGGCATTGGGAGGGAGGGCATTCTTTTTATTTTTATTTTTGGCCACATCACGCAGCTTGCATGATCTTAGTTCCCCGACCAGGGATTGAACCCGGGCCCTCAGCAGTGAAAGCATGGAGTCCTAACCACTGGACCACTAGGGAATTCCCATAAAGGGCATTCTAGGTAGAGGGACGTCTTGGGCAAAGGCAGGAGAGGTGTAGAGATGCAGTGTGAGATTGGGGAATAGTCAAGAGTCTGGCTTGACTGGAAGGGGGTCTATAGGCAAGTATGAGATGGGGGAAAAGGAAAAAGGAAGAAAATCATAGAGGAACACAGACATTAGACAAAGAAATGTAGACCCCATCCGGGAGAGGACAGGGAGCCATAAAAGAGGGGAGGGGGCACTCAGCCCAGGAGTGGCATGTCTGCCTCAGCTGGGCCAGGACTGCACAACTGCCTTGGGGAGGTGGAGGGAGGACTTGCCCAGCTGAAGGGACTGACTGTCACTTTGCCAAAGGTCTTGGGTCTCATTCAACTCTAGATCCAGCCCCAGAACAGGACCTTTGTTAACAAAATAACACACTTGTAAATGTCGGCAGAATTGGGTGAAGAGGATTTGTCGACAGGTCAAAGGTTTAGGGGTGAGAAAGGCTTTCCTGATTTGAGCCTAAGTGCCTGGTAGGATGCTGACTGTCTAAATCAAATAAGGGGGCATGGGGGAAACTGACTGTGGGCAGAGGTGGGAGATAGTGCATCGAAGGGTTGCTGTGGGGTGACATCCAGGAGGCTGCTGTCCTCAGGATGGCAGGTAATGTCTGAGCCTCTCACAAGGAAGATGGTGGAGCTCTGAGGCTGCTGGGGGTATCAGGCTGCTTATTTCTTCAGCCTGGATTGACACCTCCCGTGTACCTAGCCCCGTGCTTGTGGGAACATGTTCATAATATGGTAGGAGAGTGTCCCCTTCAGCAGAAAGATAAGACAGCTGAAGTCAGAGCCTTCACTTTTTATGAGGTTCAAAACAGCTACAAATGATCTGTTGTTTAGACTCCTGTGTCTATATACCAAAACTATTTTTAACAAAACAAAGGAATTCCACACCCGTTAGAATGGCTAAAAAGAAAAAGAGTAAGCATATAAAGTGTTGGTAAGAATATGGAGTAACTGGAACTCAGATACTGCTGGTGGGTATGTTAAAACAGTTTGGAAAACTGTTTGGCGGTTCTTAAAATGTTAAACAGACACCTACCACCTGACCCAGTCATTTCATTCCTAGGTATTTAGTCAAGAAAAATGAAAGGCTATGTCCATACTAAGACATATGCAATGTTAATAGCAGCTTTGTTTGTAAAAGCCTTAAACTGAAAAACAAAAAAAAGCCTTAAACTGGAAACAATCAAAAGGTCCAGCAACAGGCGAATGGGTAAACAAATTGTGGTATATCCATACAATGAAATATTATACTGAGATAAAAAGGAACAAACTGATAAATGCAACAGTCTGGATGAATAAAAAAAGAATTATTCTGAGTGAAAGAAGCCAAATAAGAAAAATAGTATACACTGTATGATTCCATTTATGTAAAATTCTCAAAAATGCAGTCTAACCTGCAGTGATAGGAAGCAGATCAGGGTTATCTGGGGATGGAGTTGAGGGGTGTGGGAGAGACTGGAGGGAGTGATTACAAAAGAACATAAAAGAACTTTTTAAAAAATTAATTAATTTATTTATATTTTTGGCTGCATTGGGTCTTCGTTGCTGCACGTGGGCTTTCTCTAGTTATGGTGAGCAGGGGCTACTTTTCGTTGTGGTGTGCAGGCTTCTCATTGCAGTGGCCTCTCTCGTCACGGAGCATGGGCTGTAGGTGTGTGGGCTTCAGTAGTTGCAGTGCGTGGGCTCAGTAGTTCTGGCTCACGGGCTCCAGAGCGCAGGCTCAGTATTTGTGGCGCATGGGCTTAGTTGCTCCACAGCATGTGGGATCTTCCCAGACCAGGGCTTGAACCTGTGTCCCCTGCATTGGCAGGCGGATTCTTAACCACTGCACCACCAGGGAAGTCCTGAGGTCCAGATTTTAAAAGGGATCTGTGTGTGTGTGTGTGTCTGTGTGTGTGTGTGTGTGCTGGGATAACTGGATATCCACAAGCAAAAGTATGAAGTCAGATCCCTACCTCACACCATATACAAAGACTAACTCAAAATGGATCAATGACCAAAATGGAAGAGCTAAAACTATAAAACCCTTAGAAGAAAACATAAAGGTATAATAAATCTTTATGATCTTGAATTAGAAAATGGTTTCTTAGATATGATGCCAAAGTACAAGCAACAAAAGAAAAAAATAGATAAATTGTACTTCATCAGACTTTTCATAAAAACTTTTGTGCATCAAAGGGCGCCATCGGGGCTTCCCTGGTGGCGCAGTGGTTGAGAGTCTGCCTGCCGATGCAGGGGACGTGGGTTCCTGCCCCAGTCTGGGAGGATCCCATGTGCCGCGGAGCGGCTGGGCCCGTGGGCCGTGGCCGCTGGGCCTGCGCGTCCGGAGCCTGTGCTCCGCGGCGGGAGAGGCCACAGCAGTGAGAGGCCCACGTACAGCAAAAAAAAAAAAAAAAGAAAGAAAAGGACACCATCAAGAAAGTGAAAAGACGACCTACAGAATGGGAGAAAATTATAAACCATATATCTGATAAAGGACTAGTTTCCAGAATATATAAAGAACTCTTACAACTCAAAAATAAAGAGACATGGGACTTTCCTGGTGGTGCAGTGATTAAGAATCTGCCTGCCAATACAAGGGACACAGGTTCGAGCTCTGGTCCGGGAAGATCCCACATGCCACGGAGCAACTAAGCCCGTGTGCCACAACTACTGAGCCTCTGCTCTAGAGCCCGTGAGCCACAACTACTGAGCCCATGTGCCACAACTACTGAAGCCCGTGCACCTAGAGCCCATGCTCCGCAACAAAAGAAGCCACCACAATGAGAAGGCCACGCACCGCAATGAAGAGTACCCCTGCTTGCCACAACTAGAGAAAGCCCGTGTGCAGCAAGAAGACCCAACACAGCCAAAAATAAATTAAATTAAATTAATTAATTAAAAAAAATAAAGAGACCAATAACCAACTGAAAAATGAGGAAAGTGTCTGAATAGGCTTTTCCCCAAAGTAGATATAAAAATGACCAATAGCACATGAAAGATGGTGAACATCATTAGTCACCAGAGATATGCAAAATTGAAATCATGAGATAACACTTCACACCCACTAGGAGAGTTATAAGAAAAAAAGATAGACAATATCAAGTGTTGGTGAAGAAATTGGAACTTCATACATTGCTAGTGCAAGTGTAAGATGGTGCAACTGCTTTGGAAAACAGTCTGGCCTTTCCTCAGAAAGATTAAACATGGAATTATCATATACCCACTCATTGGTATATAAGCAAGAGGAAAAAACATGTCACATAAAAACTTGTATGCCAATGTTTATAACAGCATTATTCATAATAGCCAAAAGATCAAACAACCCCAATGTTCACCAACTGATGAGTGGATAAACAAATTGTGGTATATACATAAAATGGAATATTATTTGGTATAAAAAGGAATCAATAGATATACAATGGAATATAATTTGGCCTTAAAAAGGAAGGAAATATTGAAATATTGACATGCAGCAACGAAGATCCAACGCAGCCAAAAATAAACAAACAAATAAATTTATTTTAAAAATTATATTAAATGAAAGAAACCAGTCACAAAAGACCACATATTATAGGATTCCATTAGTATGAAATGTCCAGAACAGGCAAATCTATAGAGACATAAAGTAGCTTAGTTGCCTGGGGCTGGTGGTCGGGGTGGGATCTGGGGGAAATGGGGAGTCACTGCTAATGTGCACAGAGCTGCTTTTTGGGGGCAATGAAAATGTTCTAAAATTGTGCCAATGGATCCACAGTTCTGTGAATATACCAAAAACCATTGAATTGTACAATTTGAATTGTTGAATTGTATGGCATGTATCTCAATAAAGCTACTTTTTTTTTTGAGGGGGTGGTGATTGAATCCTTGGAGAGTAATGAATTTAAAGACTGAATTGGGCTTCCATGGTGGCACAGTGGTTAAGAATCCGCCTGCCAATGCAGGGGACACGGGTTCAAGCTCTGATCTTCGAAGATCCCACATGCCGTGGAGCAACTAAACCCGTGCGCCACAACTACTGAGACTGCGCTCTAGAGCCCGCGAGCCACAACGACTGAGCCCTCGCGACACAACTACTGAAGCCCACAAGCCTAGAGCCCACGCTCTGCAACAAGAGAAGCCACTGCAATGAGAAGCCCGCGCACCGCAAGGAAGAGTAGCCCCCGCTCTCCGCAACTAGAGAAAACCCGCGTGCAGCAACAAAGACCCAATGCAGCCAAAAATAAATAAATAAATAAATAAATTTTTTTTTTTTTTTTAAAAGACTGAATCAGGGAGCAGAACCATGAAGATGAAGTGTTCTCTTTCTCCAGTCAGCCCCTGGAAGACAGTAGGTACCCCATAAATTAAATCCAATGGATCATTTCTAGAAAGAGGAACCCATTGCAGTTGCTGTTTTCGGAGAACTGACTAAGTGCCAGGCATTGTGGTAGACACATATCAAGTCACCTAATCCTTCAACTACCCGTTTTACAGATGATATAATTGAGATTCAGGGAATTAAGGACTTTGCTCTTGGTCACATAGGAAGTGGCAGAGGTCAGAATGGGACCCGGGTCTGTCTGACTTCAAAGCTAAGGTCTAAAAATTGACCCTAACAATTATTAATTTTATATAGAAGTTTTCAGGCTTACCCCAAAGTATTAATATAACGAATAATACAGTGCACACCTGTGTACTCTCACTCAGCCTAAGAACTGAACTATCTCTTAATGCCATTGAAGTCCCCTCTGTCTCCTCCCCGATTCCATCCCTGTTCTGCCAGACAGCCACACTGCTGAATTTGGTATTTATTGTTCTTGTACTTTTACTTTGTACGTACCTCCAAGCAATAATATAAAGTTCGGTTCTGCATGTTTCTAAACTTTACATAAACAGTATTATACTGAATGTAGTCTTCTGAGGCTGTCTTTTTTTCACTGTATTGTTTGTGAGATTCAGCCAAGTTGACATGTGTAGCTGTAATTTGCCCATTTCTGTTGCTGTGTAGTATGAAGTGTTCCACTGTATTGGACATTTGGGTTGTTTCCAGTTTTTCATCATTACAAGTAGAGCCACTGCAAACATTCCCGTTCTTGTCTCCTAGTCCAAGAGAGAGAAAATTCCTAGGAGTTTGTGTTAGTTTCCGATCGCTGCTGTAACAAATTACCAAATTAGTGCCTTAAAACAACACATTACATTTCTGGATGTCAGGAGTCTGAAATGGGTTTCACTGGGCTGAAATTAAGGTATTGGCAGGGGCGCACTCTCTCTGGAGTCTGCAAAGGAGAATCAATTTCCTTGTCTTTTCTGGTTTCTAGAGGCTGCCTGCTCGTGGCTTCTTCCTCCATCTTCAAAGCCAGCAACGTAGTGTCTTCAAATTTCTCTCTCACTCTGACCCTCCGATTTTACTGTCACACCTCCTTCTCTGATTCTGACCCTCCTGCCTCCCCCTTATAAGGACCCTTGTGATTACACTGGCCCCACCTGGATGATCCAGGATAATCTCTCCATCTCGAGATCCTTGATTTAATCACATCTGCAAAGTTCCTTTCACCATGGAAGGTAACATGTTCACAGGTTCCAGGGATTAGGATGTGGACACCTTTGGGGTCTATTATTCTGTCCACTGCAGAGGGGAACAGCTGGGTAGTGTGATACGAACACCTTTGAATTACGAGTTTGTCAAACTGCCCTCCAAAGTGAATTGATTCTCTCTCCCACTAGCAGTACAAAAGCATTCCTGTCACTTCCCATCCTCACCAACACTTGATATTATCTGACTTTTTAATTTTTGCCAACTTGACACCTGTGAAATGTCTGGGCTCTGACTGCTATGCGGTCAAGAAAGAGATGATGGTCAATGGCGTTGAATGTGAAAAAGAAGGGCCCTGGCAGTAAGAAGCAGTCCATGACCTTGGCTAGTGCAGTGCGCTTGGAGTGGTGGTGGTGGGGGCGGTGAAGTCAGACTGAGTCAAGGAATAAGTCGGGGGCGGGTATGAGGAAATGGATGCAGGGAGTACAGAGTCTAGATGGTATGTTGGTAGGCTTGGACTGCCATAACAAAATACCACACACTGGGTGGCTGAAACAAAAGATACCTATTTCTCATAATTCTGGAGGCTGGAAAGCCCAAGATCAAGGTGCCAGCAGATCTGGCTTCTGGTGAGAGCTCTCTTCCTGGTTTGCAGACAGTGGCCTTCTAGCTGTGACCTCACACTGGTGGAGAGAGAGAGAACTTTGGTCTTTTTTCCTCTTCTTATAAGGGCACTAATCCCATCCCATCATCAGGCCCCATCCTCATGACCTCATCTAAACCTGATTACCTCCCAAAGGCCCCATGTCCAAATATCATTACATTGGGGTTAGGGCTTTGACATATCAGTTTTGGGGGGAAGTACTCAGTTCATAACAGGGTACTTTCAAAATATTGGGTGGGGGTGGTGAAAGGAAGGTATCAGTCTAAAGGCAGAAATTAAAGGTGAAAGAGACAAAGAAAGAGACATAACTACCACAGTGGGGGAGGCATCCTGGAGGGGCAGGTGAAGGTGAGACCCACAGCAAGGGTACCTGGGCTGGCTTTGGAATGAGGGGAGGCTCCTCCTCCTGGAGGAAGGAGAGAAGAAAGGGCACTGGGGCAGGTGCAGAGAAGATCCAAAGAGGTGGGGCAGGAAGTGGCAGAAGCTCTCCCATGTGATGGGCAGTGGAGTCACCTACTGAGGGGGTAGGACTGGGTGTAGGAGGTCTGAGGAGTGTAGGGAAGGTTCACAGGGGCCGTTGTTGTGGGATTCCACAGGGGGCCCACTGGGCTGAACAAAGGGGGATTGGTGATGAAGAGGGGACAAGCCAAGGCAGGAGCTCCCATCAGATCTCACCAGGGCCTCTTAGAGTGAAGACTGCCTCTTGCCCAGCCAAAGGAGGGCCGGACAGGGGGAGTGTCTAGGAGACCCCTGGAAGCTTAGTGGAAACAGTGGGTCTGGAGGATGCAGATCAGAACCAGGGAGATCATAGCCAGGAAACTGGGAAGTGTGGAAGAGCTCTTGATAATACCCAGGACCGTGGTGGAGGGACATCAGGGACTGTGGGGCACACAATGCAGCCTGGGGAGGTAGAGAGGGCTTCCTGGAGGTGGTGATGTTCCAGCTGAGTCTTGAAAAGGAAAACCAAATTTCAGTTGCCATAAAAATGTGGAAGAAGTGTTGCCTTCACAGTGTATCAGCAAGTCTGTCTTGCCCCACTCCATCAGTTTTCTCTTTCTCAGACATCTCCACCACGCCCCCTGTGCTCTTGCTGGATTGAGAAAGTCCTTGTTGGGCACTTTCAGTTTCTATGCCTTGGCTTATGGACTTCTCTTTGGTTTCACTATTTTCTCCTTCAACTTCAGAACTCCTATTCATCCCTCAAAACCCAGCTCAAATGTCACCTCTGCTGGTGAGCCTTTCTGTGCCCTGGTGCCACCTTGGTGCTTTTTTAGTAGTGTGGTGAAGTGGAAAAAGCTCACTCGCTACTGTTTGATTTTAGACAGGTGACAATCTCTGAGTGTCTGTTTCCTGACAATGGCACTGGCCAAGCCTAGTTGTGAAGATAAGGTACATGACATCTTCAGGCATCACATGGGACTCACAAAGGAAGACATCAAGCCATGACACCCACCATTCTGTCTTGTACTAAAGTAAGCTGAGTGAGAATGTGACTCTGACTTAATCCATGAGCTCTTAGAGGGTAGAGACAATGTCCCGACAGGGCCCAGCCCAGTGCCCAGCATGGAGGCATCGTGTGCTCCGTGGACACTGCACATACAGGAAGAACTGAGATTGTCTGTCGTTTACTTGTAATGTGACTTTGGGGAGGTGACATCATCTCTGAGAATCTGTTCCTTCATCTTTAAAATAACAATAACTCGTATTAGGTATTCATTTAACTACAGGTAAGGGACACAACATTCACTACCTCTAATCCTCACATTGTGTTATCATCATCCTATTTTATGGAAAGGAAAACTGAGGCTGGGGGAAGTGAATGACTTGTCCAAGTTAGCAGCGGGCAGGAGCTCCTGGCACCCGGCCAAATTCAGAAAATTGTGCGAATTCACGGGGTAAATGTGAAATAGCCTTGCAAACTGTAAAGGCCTGGGGTGGGAGAGTCCGCGCCTGGGGGCGTGGTGAATGATGGCCGGGAGGAGAGCAAAGGAGAGGCGCCTTAGATATCCGGACGGCGTGAAGAGGATGGGTTGCCAGGCGATCTGCGGATGCGGGAGGCGCGGCAAGGCGCGGCTCGGCCGGGGTGGAAAGAGGCGCGGCTTGCCCCCTCCCCACCCCACCCCCAGCCTCCACGCCGCGGCCCCTTTAAGAGCGGGCGGGGCGCCCTCTAGCGGCGGAGCGGCGCGCGCTGCCGGAGCCAGAGCCCCAGCCGGATCCCGGAGCCGGAGCGGAGCGGAGCCGGGGCGGAGCGGGCCGAGCGGGCCGAGCCAGCAGCCGAGCTGGGGGCGCGGGCGGGCGGCATGTACCGGGCCCGGGCGGCGCGGGCGGGGCCGGAGCCCGGCAGCCCGGGGCGCTTTGGGATCCTCAGCACCGGGCAGCTCCGGGACCTGCTTCAGGATGAGCCCAAGCTGGACCGGATCGTGCGGCTCAGCAGGAAGGTAGCGCGGGGGGCGCGGGCGGGGGGCGCGGGGGACGGGCCGCGGCCTGCCGGACCTGCCAACCGACCGAAGGGCCGCGCCGGCCGGGCCGAGGGGCCTCCGGAGCCTGGCATGTACGAGTGGGCCCGGCGGAGCCGCCCCCGGGGGAGGGGGCGCCCTGAGCTGGCCTGGGGCGGGTGGGGCGCCGGAGACCAAGGGAGGCGCCCGTGCACCCCCCGGGATGGCCGCGAGGCGTGTCCTACAGCGGCTGCTCCAGGGAGGTGTGTTCCGGGGGGCGCGGGGCGGCTGTTTGTGGGGGCCCTGGTTCGCACACCCACGTTCTGTAGGGCCAGAAAGGGGAGGCGCCTTCCATGGGGAGAACTAGGGGCCTGTGTGACACCTGGGGGGGCCGTTGGGAGGGCGTCCGTGGTCTGGGGGTGTAAGAGGGGGCTTTATGTCTTCCGGTGGGGAGGGGTACTGAAAGCTGAGGCGTGTATTCCATAGGCCACCATAAGAGAAAGTTGTATATTTCACAGGAGATAGGCCCGGGCTGGTTGTCTGCGGGGGGGCAGAAAGGGAAAGTGTACATTGGAGGGAGGCAGGCAGGAGGGGCGTGTGCATCCTATAGGGGACAGATGGAGGGTAGTGCGTTCTCCAGGGGCAGGGAGTGGAGGCTCGGCCCGCCTAGTAACAAGGAAATAGCGTTCTCCAGGGCCAGGAAAGAAAGGGGTCTGCTTTCTGCAAGAGAAGGAAAGCTGGGAGCAGGTGCTAGGGGATCAGGGAGGAAAAGGGGGTGTGTATTCCTTGGGGTGTGGGGATTCCACTGGAGGGCAGAGGAGGGGGTGCGAGGGAAGAGAGGGGGGTTTGAGGGGGTGCTTTGCAGGGACAGGGTGAAGACATCACTGGAGAGTAAGAGCAGGGGGTGGGAGTGTTTTCGGCACAAACACCTGAGGAGGAAACAGACAAAGGCCTGGAATGAGAGGGAAGCTGCCCATGCATGGAAAATGGGACAGAGGAAGGAGGGGGACTCCTCGGGGACCTGAGCAGACATATTAATTGAAAATTAAAAATTAACTAACATTTGTAGAGGCCTTCGTAGTTTTCCTCACTTAAGTCTCACAACAACCCTATAAGATAGATGTTTTTAGCTCACTTTGTGGACGAGGAAACTGAGGCAAAGCGGGGTCTGGGCTCTTATCGTCCCTCGCCATCCTGAGATTGGGGTGCTTTCGGCTTGGCCCGTGGGCACTGTCGCCCAGGGTGGCAGTAGGTGGCCGTGGGCAGACACTCCCTGAATGGGCCTCTGGGCTCTTCCCTGCCGGCAGTTCCAGGGCCTGCAGCTGGAGCGCGAGGCATGCCTGGCCTCCAACTACGCTCTAGCCAAGGAGAACCTGGCACTGCGGCCCCGCCTGGAGATGGGCCGCGCTGCCCTGGCCATCAAGTACCAGGAGCTTCGGGAGGTGGCCGAGAGCTGTGCAGACAAGCTGCAGCGACTGGGTGAGGGACGGCTGGGAGAACTGACTGGGGTGGGGGGCAGCTGGCCATCTGGCTGGGTGGCCTTGGGAAGTGCCAGGCTCTGAAGGTTGGGACTTGGGCAGACCTATTCCCCAGGCAAGTTTGAGGGGTGCTACTGCTGGAAAATTACCGAGTTGGGAAAGTGAGCAGTCGATGGGTAGAGCTGGGTTCCAGAGGCCAAAATGGGGCCCAAAACCCAAGGGCCTGGGGTGCTCTAGGAGACAAAGGCCCTGCTCCCTCTTTCGGACTAAGACTGGGGGGGAGGAGCATAAATGGATCCGACGGGCATGTTGTGCAGATGAGGAAACTGAGGCTCCAGAGAGGGGAGGCGAAGCGTAGAATCACACACAGGGTCAGTGAGAGTCAGGTCTGGGCCCTGGGTGACAGGCCCTGAGGGCAGGGGCTAATTCACTCTGTCCCTCTGTGGCCCTCAGAGGAGAGCATGCACCGCTGGAGCCCCCACTGCGCGCTGGGCTGGCTGCAGGCTGAGCTGGAAGAAGCTGAGCAGGAGGCTGAGGTGAGAGAAGGGGCAGCTGGGCCTGGGGACCGGGAGGGGTGTCCCATCCTATCATCATCCCCCTCCCCTCAATTCTTACATTGCAGGCTTGAGAGCCCCCCTTCCAGGAAGCCTGCCCTGAGTGCCTGGCTCCCAGGAGTGCCCGCTGCATTGCTGTCCTCACTGGACACAAGGCCCACCGTCCCCACCTGTAACTTTTCCCCCAACTTCCTGTGAACATCTCAGGGCAGCTTAGGCTGGGTCTACAGAGGAGCTGGGACAGATGTCTCAGTGCTGGGTTGGGAGCACAGTGCTCAGTGAGTTGAAGAGGTGGAGGAGGAGGGCCCTGGCCCTGATGAGAGACACCTGTCTACTTCAAGTGTGTCTCCATCTCTGATCCCGCCTCATCCCTGGCCCAGCAGGTCTGGTGATAGTAAGGAAATCAAGGCTTGAGAGTAGAGGACGTTCATCCTCAGTCACTCAGCAAGTGGCAGGCCCAGGCTGGAACTTAGGTGCCCCATGCCCGAGCTGTGGGTGGTCGCCATCGGGAGGGATTCAGGGTGGGAGGAGAGAGGACCAGCCCTCAGTCTTTGGTCATGTTCCTCCCAAACTGTCCTTTCCCTCCTGTCCCAGGAGCAGATGGAGCAGCTGCTGCTGGGGGAGCAGAGCCTGGAGGCTTTCCTGCCCGCCTTCCAACGAGGCCGTGCCCTGGCCCACCTGAGGCGGACCCAGGCGGAGAAGCTGCAGGAGCTGCTGAGGCGCCGGGAGCGGTCTGGCCAGCCAGCCCCCACTGCTGCTGCGGATCCCCCCAAATCCTTCCCTGCTGCCGCTGTCCTGCCCACTGGGGCCGCCCGGGGGCCACCAGCAGTGCCCCGGAGCCTGCCCCCCTTGGACTCCCGCCCAGTGCCCCCGCTGAAGGGCTCCCCCGGGTGCCCTCTAGGCCCAGCCCCTCTGCTGAGCCCTCGGCCCTCGCAGCCAGAGCCCCCCCACCGGTAGGATCCAGGGTATGGCTCCCCACTGGGGGGCCCAGACAAACTTGATGCGTGGCTCCTCCTCCTCCCCCACCGCCGGGGTGGGGGGAGGGGCAGGCCCCTCCCCCTGGCCCTAGACAGGCCCTGGCCCCGGAGGCTGAACTGGGGAGGAGGGTCACCTGGAAGATGCCCAGAGAGGGCCGGGAGTGGGGTGGGCGGGGTATTATGCCTCTGCCGCTGAGGAAACTCCGCCTTTTTTTTCTCCCCGGCTGGGGCCTCCCGGGTGATGGGCCAGCCCCAGTGAAAGAACTTTACTCATGGGGGCCTGGGAAGATGCCCACTTCCTTCAAGGGCCCTGCCTAGGGGGCCTATCGCCCCCTGCCACTCCACTAGGCTCGCACAATGCCAAGGCTGACAGGAGTGTTTTCCATCATGTCCTGAGCCTACCTTTCCCCCAGTTCTGGGGTCCACCACCTGGGAGCCAGGTGGTCAGGCCCCAGCTGTGGGGCAGGGCCATGGGGCTATTACCTGCCCGGCTCATGCTCCAGACCCTGGGGCAAGGTAGGCCAGGGGCTTCTGACCTGCACCAGGTGAGAGTGGGCCCTCCCCCGGAAAGACCATTCTGTATTTTTCTGTCCCCGTCTCCTTAGAATGGAAACTTTTTGAGGGCAGGTCCTTGTCTTTGTATGTTCTGTCCCCAGCCCCGCCTCCCAGGGGCCGTCAATAAATGTGATGATGAGGATGACGATGCTGCCTGACTCCTCTCTGCTCCCTCATCCAGCCACTCTGCTGTTGCAGCCTCCACATCTCAGCTCCTGTGCTTCCTACTCTTGAGATGCCCTCCTCTCCTCTCTGCCCATCCAAAGCCCGGCTGTCCTTCAGGTCCAGCACTGCTTCTGCCTCTTCCATGAAGCCTTCTCTGATTACCAACCCATGGGAGTCTTCCCTAACTCTTAAACTTCCCAGCACTTCTGGCCAGAAGCACACTCTGCTCCATCACAGTTCTCCAACTGCCTCACCTGTATGCACCTTCTTTTCCTGGGTGGCCTGTAAGCCCAATCAGGATGGTACCTGCTCCTTCTCTGGCCTGCCAAATGACCATCCCCACTGAGTGATGGAGAGGGTTCTATAGGGCTGAAGCTACCTGTCTTCAGCTCGGGTAAACATTAGGTGGCCAGCTTGGCTGATGACTGTGGGACAAGAAGATGGGAGAGTGGGAATATGTCTTGGATCAGCTTAGGTCAAGTCTAATGAGAGGAAGTTTGGCAGGAAGTCACAGAAGGTCCTGCAAGTAAGAGGGGACAGTCAGAGTGCTGTAGAAGCTAATGTGATCTTGGTCCATGTTAGTGGGGCTATAACCATCTAGAATGAGGCAACTGCTTGTTTGGCTTTACTTTTTACTGAAGTTTTAAACTCTAAGGGAACCCCAAAACAGCACCTTTGGAGTATAATGAGAAAGAGGATTGGGGCTAAGTCCCCTACGGAACAGTTGAGGGATCTGTGTTACATACAAGTACGTGATGTCTAGCCTTTGAGTCTCTAAAGGACTGCTTCACGTAGAGCGAGACGTTAGAGTCAAGACCAAGGGGTGGAAACCACTGGGAGCCAGATTTTGGCTCAGTATGAGGCCCTTGATCCACGGGTGCTATGGCTCTGGTAGGCTGGCCCCCATCCCTAAAGATGAGTGAGCAGCACCTGAGTGACTGCTTGATGAGCTCTTAAGAAATACAGGCAATAGTTAGAGGGACTGGCCCACCCGAGCTCTTGGAAGCCCCTCAAGTGCAGTCGGATTCACCCCCAGCAGGGGCAAAGCACTGAGAGTGCCCACTTGAGAAGCTTCATCCCACAGTGGCCGTGGCTCTCCTGCTCCTCACTGCTAGCGCTTGACGTGCTGGAGACAAGGGACGCTGGGGAGGACACCAGGTGCCTGCCTGAGATGACAGAAGACTGAACAGCCCCAGAAGACCTCCCACATTCTCCACACAGCCTGGGGCAAGCCGGGCCTCTCTCGGCCTGGCCTCCCACTTCTGGTCCATGCTTCTAGGGAGTTTTTTGTTTGTAACCAAAAGGAAGAAGGGCTAATGGTGGTCATGCCTGAGCCTCCCTCCACTATTGTGAGTTGGGGAGCGGCCTCTACAAGGCAGAGGCTAATGTCCACAGTCTGGTTCAGCCTCCCCTCCCCAGGGCAGGTAAGAAGAAGAGGAAGGAATGACCCAGGCAAGGGAGGGACTGGGAAGGGAGAAAAGTATTACCATGAGAACCAGATGGGGCCCTTCAAAAGGCCTTCCACACCCCTCACCTTCCTCAAGAGCTCAGACTCAGTTTTAGAGCACGCAGGGAGTGAGGCCCCTCTGTATTCAGCTCCAGCATGAAAAACACCAAAGACCTGAGGCAGGTGGGTATAGATACCACCAGAGTGGAATGGGCCTAGTTCTGGGCCATGGGAAAGGCTTAGAGTTGGATGATTAATAAACTTGATTAACCCCTCTGCTTGAAGGTACATGGAATATTCTGGAAAGTTCCAGGCAGTCTGGGCTCTCCTGCCAGATCACTTCTGGAACTTTCTATTTCCAGGTCTGGGGTCCCAGGGAATGCTCCTGGCTATAATCCTCTGTGAGAGAGAATAAACTTGAGGTAGACCCTCAAGGGGCCCATGAGAAAGGTCCTACCTATTGCAGGCCACCAGTGCTTTTACAAACCAAAACCAAAAATTGCCCAAAGGGCTTCTCTCGTGGCTCAGTGGCTAAGAATCCACCTGCCAATGCAGGGGACACAGGTTCGAGCCCTGGTCCAGGAAGATCCCACATGCAGTGGAGCAACTAAGCCCGTGCACTACAACTGCTGAGCCTGTGCTCTAGAGCCCGCGAACCACAACTACTGAAGCCCCCGTGCCTAGAGCCTGTGCTCTGCAACAAGAGAAGCCACTGCACTGAGAAGCCTGTGCACCACAATGAAGAGTAGCCCCCACTCGCCGCAACTAGAGAAAGCCCACGCACAGCAACGAAGACCCAACAAAGCCAAAAAAAAAAATTGCCCAAATAACAAAACTCTCACTCCTTTTTGATAAAAACAAGGTGCTCCTCCCCCTCAAGAAAGTCTGTGTACCTCCCTGTTTGGAAATCACTAGCTTCTGCATATTTTCCTAAGCCTCCCACCTTGTTTTCCAAATTTGAAACATAGTAACATTAAATGTACTTTTGCGTGCCCCCTCATCAAGGCTTACTGAGCTAAACCTTTACCACTGAATCATGTGGTCACTGCAAAGCCATCACTAAGAACTTGCCCCTGACCTCCCAGGCTAAAGAGAATCTAATCGTTTCCAAGAGACCAAGTTGGACTAGCTGAGGGTTTATCCCAATTTATACAAGGATTTTACACAAAAGATTGAGTGCAGGAATCGGTGTTATTGTACCAAGGGACCTCTGGCTTTGTTTGGGACCTTGCCGCTGCTGTAGACCTCTCAAAAGATTCTTCTTGTCCCACAATGAAAATAAGACTTATACTCTGCCTCCCTGCATAAAGTGCGAGCTCTTTTAATAACATAGGAGGTAACCCAGGGATCTGCAAATTCAAATGCCTGTAGGGGCCAGGTCACAGTGCAAAGCAGCTGTTTCCACAAAGTACACCCTCCCCCATTTTCCTGGAAATGCATGACCCCCCCCCCTTTTTTTCTGTTTTTCCTCTTAATAGACATGGGATACAGAGAGAGATTTCTCTACTAAGAGCAAAATGGTGCAAGTGTGTGCATCACGACCTCTGACACATCCCCTCTGCTGGTGAGAGTGCAGCAGCCCAGGGAGCAAGGTCCTATCTGAAAGGCAGACCTTACAGCTTCTCCCGGGCGGTCATGAAAGTATGGGAGGAAGCTCAATGGTGGCACATTTTCTCATTCTTTTGAGAGAAGTCAGAAATCTAGATTTTTATGCAAAGTCTTCCAAGTTTTGAATATTGCCTAAAGTTAAGACACTGTGCTAGCCGCAGCCAAACGCTGTGTGCAGGTCAGCTGTGGCCTGTGAACCACAAATCTCGGTCAGTTCTTCGTCCTCCAGAAACAGGCCTTCTTTTGTCTAGCAGCAGTCCCCTCCCAGGACCGAGGATGTGAACACTGACAGGGCAGAGGCAGGATGGGAGGGCCAACCCACCTCAAGACTAGCGACGGGGCCCCAGGTTTGTATAGCCTTAAGAGACAGTGGCAAGATGGCTAGATCCATAGTGACGCTATGACCTTACAACAGATGGTGAAGGTGAGCTCTCTGCTTCTGGGGGATGAGAGCACCTAGCAATCCCCAGCATATGCAAGTTCATGAGGTCCAGACTCAGGTCTTGCTATCACCCTAAAACACTAACAGAGGGACCCCAGCTGCTTTGCACAAACCTGATGGCCCCGAGGGCTCCAAGCCGGCCTGAGAGCCAAGCCGCTGAGGGCAGGCAAGGCGCGCCTTCTACAGTTCTGCTCAGAGGCAGGAGACAGTGTGTGACCTCATCACAGGGCTGAGGAACTGGGAGGGCAAAGGCCAGGAGAGAGCACTTAACTCCAGAGAGTGAAGTAACACCACTACTTACCAGCTGTCCCTTCTCTCAGCCTCCCTTCATGGGATCTGGTGACATTCCTGGAAGCCCAAAGGCCCGAGACAAGACCCCTACTCCTCGCCATTTTCCACAAGCAGGTGTGGTGGCCACTCACTTGGGCTCCACCCTTGGTGTCTCAGCTTCAGGCTGTGGCTATAAGGGATGGAGATATATATACATGGTCAGTAATGACCAATGGACAACTCACTGGCCTAAGGTAGGCTATTCTTATTCACCTTGGCTCATGCTGGGACCATTACAGAGGGCAAGGTGCACTCAGCGAATGAAATGCCAGAACCGCAGAAGGAAGCAAGAAATCTTACTCCTTCAGCACTGGAATGTGTAAAGGATCTTTTCACCCAGCAATAAATAAAGGACAATGGAGGGGAAAACAGTTAGGCTCAGGAGGAATAAAATGAAGTCCTGATCAAGCCCAAAGACAATATCACAATTGCCTAGACATGTACACCTTTGATTCCTATCCTCTTGTCCGTGTCTCCCCATTTAGGATCTGTGTGTGCTGCTCACTCAGCCTGGTACTCTTCTTCACCCCTTACCCAATGAGCACAGCATGGAGCAAGCTGGGCCCCTCTTGTCCAAAGTCTCTCTTCCTAGGTCCAAACTTATAGTTTTGTTTCAGTCTGTGACCAAAGGGAGAAAAGGGACTGAAGCTGACCATGTCTCAACCTTCCTCCTCTATCAGGAACTGGGGAGCAGCCCCTAGAAGGCAGGGGCTAATGTCCATGGCCTGGTTTAGCCTCTCCTCCCCAGGGCAGGTAAGAAGCTGAGAAAGGACAACTGCAGGGGGGCCAGAAAGGGAGAAATGATGTAACAGGAGCCAGCTGGGGAGGGTCCTTCAAAAAGCCTCCCACACATCTCCCCTCCCATGAAGAGCCCAGATTGGGTTTCAGGGACAGTAGGGAGTGGGGTCTCTCAGAGTTTAGTTCTGGCCTAAAAAAAACAGAGGCAGGGCTTCCCTGGTGGCGCAGAGGTTGAGAGTCCGCCTGCCGATGCAGGGGACACAGGTTTGTGCCCCGGTCCGGGAAGATCCCACATGCCGCGGAGCGGCTGGGCCCGTGACCCATGGCTGCTGAGCCTGCGCGTCCGGAGCCTGTGCTCCGCAACGGGAGAGGCCACAACAATGAGACCCGCGTACCGCAAAAAACAAAAACAAAAACCAGAGGCAGGCAGGATGGCACTATAGAATAGAGTGGGCCTAGTTCTAGGCCTAAGGAGAGGCTGAGAGTTGGATGATTAATAAATTTTATTGACTACCCTGTTTGGAGTTGCATGGAGTATTCCAGAAGTTTCACAGAGTCTGGACCCCACCACTCCAAACCTTCTGGGTCTATCTCCATGTTCTGGGGCCCGAGGGAATGTTCTTCACTGTGATCTTCACTGAGAGAAAACAAACTTGAGAGATCTATGTCAAAGAGCCCATGAGAAAGATCCCAGATTATCACAGACCACTAGTGCTTTTACAAACAAGACCCAAAAGAACCCCAACCCCATTTGATCGAAACGTTGATAGAATCTTGCCCCAAGGACACTCTGTTATGCCCCAACTCCTTGGTTGAGAATCACCAGCCTCTGTACCTTTTACTAAGCTTCACTTCCTGCAGTTTGAAAAGACTTTCCCTCTTGTTTTCCAGATATGAAACATAATAACATTAAATGTTCTTTTTTAAAGTACATATGCCCTTGCCCCCAAACCAAGGCTCCATGAGCCCAGCATGTCTGAACCAGAGTAGGCTTAAATCTTTACTACTGAATCATATGGTCACTGCAAAGCCACTAAGAGTTTGCCTCCAACCTCCAAGGCTAGAGAAAACAGAATGGTTCCCAAGAGACCAAGTTGCACTAGCTACGGGTTTCTCCCAATGTATCCAAGGACTGCCACGAAAGATTGAGTGCAGGAATTGGTGTTAATATAGCAAAGCATCTCTGGCTTTGTTCAGAACCTACTTAGGCCCTTACCTTTGTAGAAGATCTCCTGCAAAGGTTTTCCTACCCCACAGCTTTACGCTCCACAGTACATACCTGAGTACCCACCATCTCACAGCTAAGCCACACCCCACGTGCAGTGATTCACGGTTAAGAGAACTGGATTACCACAGCTCTAGCCAAGTGACAACCCACTGCACCAATTAGGAAAAGAGGAAACGAACAACAACCAAAAAACCCTCAGCCAGCTCTGAATAAGGAAGTGCGCTTCCATCCTGTGCCTCCTGTTACTCAACAGTCCGGTCTACTCAAACTCCCCCAATTCCCACAGCTTCAAGTAGCCATGTTTCAAGGACTTGGCTTGTAGGGCCTGCGATAAGCACTGCCAGCGAAACAGGAGGCTGGGCCACACTCAGGTGACTCAAAACTCCCAGTTTGTTGCTCTATTTTTGGGAAGAGAGGAGCTGCACAGTTAGCAATGGGGCTGGCTGGTCAAGGGATGCCCAGGTGCCAGGCACAGTGTCCCAAGGACAAATCTGACTCTACTGGCACTATATATATATATATATATATATATATATATATATATATATATATATATATATATATATATATATATATATATATATATATTCCCCCCTGCTGCTGCAGCATGTGGGATCTTGGTTCTCCAACCAGGGATTGAACCTGCGCCCCCTGCAGTGGAAGCACGGAGTCTTAGCCACTGGACCGCCAGGGAAGTCCCTGGCATCATACTTTAATCACTGAGCCTATTAGAACATGGATAATCAAGTGTGACAGACCGAAAGAGAGCCAACGATTTGCTCCTCTGCCATCACGTCCACAGAGTAACCTCTCCGAGGTCATACATAAGATAACCATGGGCACAGGAAGGCTCATTCCTTACGCTCACGACCTTGCTTTCTTTCCCACTCCCACTCACCACCAACAGAAGGCGGAGTGGGGTCTGACCACCAAAGAATGGCCAGGTTCCCACAGATCACATCTTTACCCTACACTGGGTCTCACCTGTGGCTTGGGGAACTCACAGAAAGACAAGTTTCTTATAACCCCAGAATTTTTCTTTTGGCAGTCGCAATTGGTCACATTGCACATTTCAAGGTTACAGAGGAGCCCCACGCTACACACGTGGGGCAGCAGCAGACGAGTCTTGCTCGGAGCTTTACAGGAAAGCCACAGCAAGTGTTCCAGAAATTGACATCTGGAAGCAGGAACCCCAGGGCCTCCAGGAAACCCCTCACACTCGGGCTTTCGGGACTCCTCATTGGGAGCCTTTTTCTTGGGCATCAAAAAGCCTCCTTTTCTGGACCAGAGGGGTAGGAATATGCAGGTCAATGGCTAAGCTGGCCGGGTGGGGAAGGGAAAGGGGAGAGCAGTTCCTTCGGACCCCAGTAGAGGTAGACAACAGTAGACAATGGAGGCAACGGGTTCAAGAAGACAGGAAAGGCCGTTTTCTTGGGGGTGGGGGGGGCGGTGGCGCGGCTGCTCCCCTTCCCTCCGCTCTCCGATTAAAAACGAAAGCCCATGATGATGAAAACTGTGAGCAGAACCAAGAATAAAGCCGTGTCTCGGGTCTCGTCCCAGCGTAAGCCCTTCTTGGCCCGGTCCTCCTGCTGCTTGCGAAGGGCCTCCCGCCGGGCCCTCAGGCGCCGCTCGCGCTCCAGCTGCTCGCCGTAGTGCGCCTGGTAGAAGGCATCAAAGTCGAACATGGTGCGGTTGGCTCCCGACGAGGCCTGACCGCGGCCCTGGGTCCGAGAGGCAGGCGGCTGGGTGCGGGGCGAGTCGGGCTCGGCGGCGGGCGTCTTGGAGGGCCGGACCCCGGGGCCGCGCAGGTCCTCGTCGCTGAGCAGGCCGCGGTCATACTTGCGACGCAGGGTGGTACTGCCCAGCACCACGTAGGCCTGGGAGATGCGCGTGAAGCGCTCGGCAGCCTCGGCGCTCCCGGCGTTGCGGTCCGGGTGGTAGAGAAAGCTCTGCCGGTAGTAAGCCGCCTTGATCTGCGCCTGCGTGGCCGTGGAGGGGACGCCGAGCAGCTCATAGAGCGCCGTGCGCGAGTACGGGCCGTCGCTCCGGGAGTAAGTTCTCGCTTTTAGGCCCAGGCCCAGGCCCGATCCCAAGTTTTGTGGAACCCCCCGGGCCTGCCACAACCTCCACAGTAATAGCCGTGACCACCTCACATCGCGCTGGGCAGCCATCTTGAATGAGTCAGGCGGGCGGTGCAAGATGAACTGGCCAATGGGAGGCGTGCGTTTTTCC
Source organism: Mesoplodon bidens (assembly GCF_964165515.1). Lineage (NCBI taxonomy): Eukaryota > Metazoa > Chordata > Mammalia > Artiodactyla > Ziphiidae > Mesoplodon > Mesoplodon bidens. The sequence goes on from NC_138171.1 coordinate 37,713,752, forward strand.
GCATCCCGTCTGCCCTTGTAGCCAATCGAGTAAAAGAGAAGGCGGGGAGATGGGTGGAGCATGCGTATTACGAGGAGGGCGCCAGGCCGAGGGCATAAAAGCCGGACTCCCGGAACAAATCGCACGAGTCCTGTTGCTGAGGCGTGGCGATGGCGTCCCGTGGGCAGAGACCCGAGCACCGCGGGCCTCCGGAGCTGGTGAGGCCTATGTTCCGCGGACACCCCTCTCTCCTCTCCTAGGGCCTCCGCGTCTTGATTTCTTCCTCGACTCGCCACCCTTTTTTTTTTTTCTCGTCCCTGCAGTTTTACGACAAGAATGAAGCCCGGAAATACGTGCGCAAGTAAGGGGAGCCTGGATGTTGCGAGGCGTCGGGTGTCGGGAACCAGCAAGTTGCCCTGATTGCGGAGGTTGCTTGGAAAGCACGCAGGATTTGGGGGTGGGGGAAGGAAGAGACCTGAGTTGATCCCATTTTTGACACTGGAAGAGTCAATTTTAAACTTTCGAATGGGTCTCAGTAACCTTAGCATCAGAATGGGAGGGATCACGCCTACTTTGTCTCATATGACAGCTTATTTTAAGCATGTGATAAAACAGGTAGGACGCAGTGGAGATGTGTAAGGGATCAGTGCTGTTGGGGGGAAGGAAATAATATTCATGGAATGCTTACTGTATGCTGCAGTTTACATTATCTCAGTAAATCCTTAGGACAGCTGTTGGTAGAGTATCTGAATTTTGTAGAGGAGAGTTTTTTTTTTTTTTTAATAAATTTATTTACGTATTTATTTATTTTTGCTGTGTTTCTGTGCGAGGACTTTCTCTAGGTGCGGCGAGCGGGGGCCACTCTTCATTGCGGTGCGCGGGCCTCTCACTATCGTGGTCTTTGTTGTTGCGGAGCACAGGCTCCAGATGCGCAGGCTCAGTAGTTGTGGCTCACGGGCCCAGTTGCTCCGCGGCATGTGGGATCCTCCCTGACCAGGGCTCGAACCCGTGTCCCCTGCATTGGCAGGCGGATTCTCAACCACTGCGCCACCAGGGAAGCCCTAGAGGAGAGTTTTTTGTATAATTATGAAGTCAGTTAACAGATGACGGCTAGAGCAAGGACTTCCAAACCTATTTTTTCCGATACAGTACTCTGTAAGAAAGTTCTGCAGATACCTCTTTTCTCTTTTTTGTTCAAATTGGAGTACAGACAGAGTCAGCAAAAACCCTTTGGTCAGTTGTCATTATGTAGCAAATAGAAACTTTTTTCCAGTTGCAGAGCCCTGTGTTAGGCATTTTGAAAACTGGTACGTGTGACTCTCCCTGGATCTTGGGAAAGCCAGATACACTCTAGACCTCTTCTGTTCAATATGGTAACCAGTAATCATCAGCCATCTATTGAAACATATTTAATCTGATACACTTCATATGAAGAAAATGTAGAATGCTTTATTGTTTTTTATGTTATGTATTGAAATGATGTTTTGAGTATACTGGATTAAATAAAGTGTAATATTGAGTATGTTGGGTTAACTATTACTACAGTTAACTTTACATATTTAATTTCTTTTTAAGCATAGCTTCTAGAATGTCCCAAGTGGCTTGCGTTATGTTTCTCATGGACAGCACTGTTATAATTCTTATTGTGTCTTCTTCACCCTTCTATATGGGAGTAGCTACAGTGGATAATTCTTCTAGAAAACATGTATTTAAGTAATACAATGTCAAAGCCTGGTAGAGTTGAAAATACCCAATGGTTGGTCATTAGATAAATGATTTGTTAACTTCACATTAGCTCTGCAGCTACTACAGTTTTAATTTGTGTCAGAACAGAATAACACGTTGTATTACATGGACTTTTGGGGTCACTTTTAAATAGTTGTAGTCCAGTTTGTTGACCGGGAAAGGGTACCTCAGGATGATTGTTCCTTTTTCTCTTTCTTTGGCTTTTTTGGGTCTGGGTGAGGTTTTAGCCCAGAACTCCTTTACCACTTGCTTGTGTTTCTGCCTTTTTAGCTCACGGATGATTGATGTCCAAACCAAGATGGCTGGGCGAGCGTTGGAGCTCCTCTGTCTGCCTGAGGATCAACCTTGTTACCTGTTGGATATTGGGTGAGATCCTGGGGCTCAGTTCAGTTAGTCCAGGTAGGTGGTGGGATGTCTTTGCTACTCACACTGTTGAGTCCCCATTTGATTGTGTCTTCCAGCTGTGGTTCTGGGCTGAGTGGAGATTACCTCTCAGATGAGGGGCACTACTGGGTGGGCATTGACATCAGCCCTGCCATGCTGGGTAAGTATGTCCTGTTTAGCACTGGAGTGGACTCCCCTGCATGAGTATGGAAGAGTGATGCAGATTGATTCCTCACCCACTCTTCTCCAATGTAGATGCTGCCTTGGACCGAGAAACGGAGGGAGACCTGCTTCTGGGGGACATGGGTCAGGGCATCCCCTTCAAACCGGGCTCCTTTGATGGTTGTATCAGGTGAGAGTCTTCAGGTCCTCCTTTTAGTCCTGCAGGCCAGTGCTTCCCAAACCTGGCTGTGCAGCAGAATCACACAGAATACTTAAAAATACACATCCCCCATGATTTTCAGATGTATAAGGTCAGAGCAAGGCCCCCAAATATGTATTTTTTTGTATTTCAAAACTACTCCTGTGATTATCTTGCACTGCCAGGTTCAGGCACCATGGTATAAGTTTCTCTGCTTTGTGTGTGGGTGTGTGTGTGGGGGGGGGGGTCTTCTGAGCCTCTAGGAGCCATTTTATGGGTCCCAGCAGCCATCTTGTTGACTTCTTTTCAAAGGACTTTGTAGTGGAGAGTGGCCCCAATTGCTCCAATCTCTTCGGTGGCTTAGGAGTCCTTTCTGTGGCGTCAGGTTCAAGTTTTGAATGTGTACGTAGTACTTTGATAACAGATCTTAGAACACTGAAATTACAGTTAGAAACGTGAAGTTCTTTGTCTTCTGTAGTAAGTTCTGTTTAGTATTTGGTTTATTGTTTTGTTGGTGGGGTGGAGGTAGGGGCTAGGGTAGGAAGTCATAGTTTAATCATTACCTGGGGGAAGACCTCCTGTGATAATAGATTGAGCTGTAGCAATACACAGTAGGAATCTGGGTGAGGAGTACAAATCTGCATTCGAAGATTTTTTTTTTTTAGGGTATGGGATTAGCTTACATGTGGGAACAAAACAGGAGGGGAGAAAAAACATTGCAAAGATAGCAATTGCTTTTTAGTAATGATCAGGTGAGATGTTCTAAGCTGCAGAAAACCAAAGGCCAGCAATTTGGTCTTGCATGTTTCAGGAGGAAATAGTCATTTTTAGTTTGTTTTTAAGAGGAGGGGTGGTATGGCAGGCTTTTTCTTTTCAACATTTGTTACCTGCAAGAAATTGTCCAAGGTGCTGTGCTGTTTGTGGAAATAAAGGTCCCTGTTTTTAAGACTCCATGGTTTTTTAGGTGCTATAAGATGTGGACCAAGTTACTAAATGTGAGCCCCAGTGTGGGGTGTGTACTAGGGAATCATGGGACCCACCAGAGTTATGAAGAGAAGTAAGAGCACAGGAAAGCAGGAGGGGCCGGGGCTGGGCCCTGAGGTTGGGAGGAATTTGGATAGTCAAGGAGGAGGTTTCAGAGTGAAGGAACAGTGTGAGCAAAGGCACAGAAGTGGGTGGGGAAAGGAGTCTCATAGATATAGGGAGGAATGAGAAATTCTACGGAGGATGAGATTGTGTGGGGTCGGTTCCCAGAGGCTTTTAACTCCATGCTGAGAAGTTTGGGTTTTACTCAGTAGTTGATGGGGAGCTGGGGAGTGACGAGATCGGGTCTGTGTTGTAGGAGGATTATTTAAAAGGAGAGAAGACGCGAGAGGAGAGATAAGTTAGGTTGTCGAAGCAATGGAGGTGGTAATGAGTGCTGACCAAGGAGAGTAGTGGAGGAACGTAAAAGCTGGGAGATGGCGGTCGGAGACACCAGCAGGGTTTGGGGTTCTGTAGATGTATGTGCACAGCAGTGAGGAGGGGAGTGTCGGAAAGGAGGACATACTAGCTGCTTGAGGCTTTAAATCTGGGGATTGTGGAGACAGTTAGCAGGTACAGTTGAAGGAAGTGATTTAGGAGGAGAGCGAATGGCTTTGTGTAAGTCCAAAGCATATTTCCCTTGATTGGAGGAAGGGAATGAAGGGGTAGGTGGCAGGCAGAGCCTTGACCTGCTGAGTAATGCTAAACTTGAGATGTGTGCAGAAGTAAGGTTGAGGAGATGTTTCCTTGGACTGGCCACGAGAAGTTCACATTCACCTTCTGTAGACCCTATTTGGTCCAGCATTGTAGAATAGTGACCTGGAGTGGACCTCACGTGCCAACAAAGAGTCGTGGGCAGGAGGGTTTCGCCTGGAGATCGAACCTTGCGTATCGTTCCCTTTCCTGACTAGGTCCCTTCCTCTTTCAGCATTTCTGCGGTGCAGTGGCTCTGTAATGCTAACAAGAAGTCCGACATTCCTGCTAAGCGCCTGTACTGCTTCTTTTCTGCTCTTTACTCTGTTCTGGTGAGTATGAGATCTCCTTCCCACCTGGGCTGGCTGCCTGTCCCTCCCTTGCCCTGCAGATAGCATGATAAAGTGGAGGTGCCCCGTGGGAATGCCATTTAGATGGGACCACATCTTGTCTTTAGAAGTGATGGTGTTGATTTCCACTGTTTAGGATTAGATGATAGTCTGCGATTCTAAGTCCTAAAAGTGAGTTCTTTCACTTTTTTTTTTTTTTTGGCTCCAGGTGTTCCTTGGTCCCCTTAGGCCTCTCACCTCACCCCTGGCTTGCTTAGAGTGGGTTGTTCTGGCAGATTGCTGGGTCTTGGGCGTTATATGGTTTCTCTTCCTCTCAGGTCCTGGGGTTAACCCTGAAGTTCTGAGGGCCTTTGTGTTTGGTTTTCTCTCTGCTGAAATGCTCTTCCCTCAGACATTTAAATAGCCAGCCCTCTACTACGTTCGGGTCTCTGCTCCAGCGTCCCTCAGAGAGAGGCCTTCCTTGAGCCAAAAGTAAACTTGATAGTTGCTGTCATGCACCATCCCTTGTCCTAAGTTACTTTTCTTTTTGGCGCTTAATCACTACGGTAAGTTAGCTACCTCACCCACTAAAATGTGAGCTGCAGAAGTTCAGAGGCTGTCTCTTTTGTCCATGGCTGTTTCCCAGCCCTGAGAACAGTATACCTTGCACATAATGGGAACTCAATAAATATCTCGTGAATAAGGAAGGGAGGAGTGTCTGGGTCCTGACCCCATGGGGTATTTGAAAGATAGCCATGTTTCTGTTGCAGGTGCATGGAGCTCGGGCTGTCCTGCAGCTGTACCCTGAGAACTCAGAGCAGGTGAACCCCTTGGCTAGTGGAGGTGCAGGGAAGGGGGAGGGACCCAGAATAGGTAAACTGTCCTGCTCCTCACCCACCTGCCCTGCTGCTGTTGGGAGGTGACAGAACAAGCAACCTTAGGCGGCTTGGTGGGGAGGGAGGGGCTGAGCTCCTGGGGGTGGTCGCCAGTGGCCCCTGCTGGCACATTTTATGACCTAATGTCCTAAGGAAGAGGGGTACCTGGGGCGGGGGGTGGTAGGATGTCTGTCTTCTCTTGAGAGATAAACCATCTGATATTACTGATTTCCATAACCGGAGAAATAACTGGGGGTGGGGGAGAGGACATCAACGGTTGTCTGTTCTGTGGAGTGTGATGCATGAGCAGTGAGGGATAGGAGGTACCGACTCTGACTGACAAGTGGCGAGCTGGCCCTGACTGATAACATGAATGAGTCTGCCTTGCAGTTGGTGGCCATTCATCTCCTGAGATTTGAGTGGGGAGGTGGGTCCCTGGGCTAGAAAGTGAGAATCAGGGGGACTTGGTCGTTCTGTAATCCCCCGAGGGAGGTATCTGCTGTTGCTGGTTCTAGGCCACACCTTCTCTGCATGGCTTTCGGGGAGTCAGATTTGGGAATAGTCTGATAAAGACCCTCACTTCTCCCAGACAAGGTCCATTCTGGGACCAGACGGGGGCCAGGGGAGGGGGCAGGAAGCTGCTGTTCCCCCAGCCACCCTGCCTGACTGCGCGCTGTTCTCTTCCCAGTTGGAGCTGATCACGACCCAGGCCACCAAGGCCGGCTTCACTGGTGGTGTATTGGTGGACTACCCCAACAGCGCCAGAGCCAAGAAGTGAGTGCCGGGGGCCAGGGTGCTGCCTGTGCTGCAGGAGAGAGGGTGGCAGTGTGGCCCTCACAGGCCACTGATGCGTGGACCAGAGCAGTGCTGGGTTGGGTCACTGGGGCCCCGGGCAGGCCAGAGGCCTGGCTGTGTCTGTACCTGTTTGTGGCAGGGAGGGGGAGGACTTGTCTTACTCTGTGAGGCTTTCTGAGCCCAGCCCTCACTCTGCACTTTCTTGTTTCAGGTTCTACCTCTGTTTGTTTTCTGGACCTTCGACCTTTATACCAATGGTGAGGGACCTTGGGTTTGTAGGCCCATCTCTTCTGGCTTCCCTTCTGGTGGGGCCGGGCCATCTACCTGTTAGGAGGGCTCAGGCCTGGGTGCCAGGCCTTCTGGGGCGGGGCAGGCGGGTTGAGAGATCTCCAGGGTGATCTGAGAGCACTTTGGTTTCTGCAGGCCCGGAACGAAGATAAGGAGGGAGAGGAGGCCCGGGAGTCCACCTTCACGGTTGAGAGGTAAGGCTGTCGGTCAGCCCTGCCTAGGGTGCAGGCGGTTGCTGCCACCAGGTTCATTAGACACAGCAGCAAGACTCCTCCGTTTCTCTCTGCTTTCACCAAGTCTGTCAGGGTCTGGTGTGGCAGAGACACCAAGGCGGAAATAGGACCTGGGAACCCTTCAGACCTGTGCCTGCACCTGCCTCCGGCTGAGCTATTGGAGCCCTTCTGGATGTCTGTGGGCAGCCTTCCTCTCTGCCTGCCCTCTTGCCACACCCAGCAGGCTGTCCCCTCTTCCCAAGGCTGCCTCCTTCACCTACATCGCGGACCCCATCCCCACTTGGCCCCTGTGGCTCCCTTTCCTCTCCCACATCCTCATGTTTACCCTCCTGAGTCATCCCCATCAGCACACAAACATCCTGCGCTATTTCTCCTGTCTTCAAAAAGGGTCCTCCCTTAACCCCATAACAGCTCCTGGCGGCCACCCTGTTCATCGGCTTCCCTTGATGACCGAACTCCTCACACTGCCTCCCCTGCCGTTCTCAGTCCCCTCCTCTGGCTCATGCTTGTCTCATCACAAATTGCTGTCTTTTTTTTTTTTTTTTTTTCGGTACACGGGCCTCTCTCTGTTGTGGCCTCTCCCGTTGTGGAGCACAGGCTCCGGATGCGCAGGCTCAGCGGCCATGGCTCACGGGCCCAGCCACTCTGCGGCATGTGGGATCTTCCCGGACCGGGGCACGAACCCATGTCCCCTGCATCGGCAGGCAGACTCTCAACCACTGAGCCACCAGGGAAGCCCCACAAATTGCTCTCTTGATCAAGGCCACCGCCAGGCTGTCTCGCCAAACCCATGGTCACTTCCCAGTCTTTTTTCCTTCTCCATCTTCATTGTAACTTTTCCGCTCATTAGGAGCTGATGCAGCCGATCGCTCCCCTAATGCTTTCCTCACTTGGCCTCCCACCCACGGTCCTGGTTTTCTGTTAACCTCACTGGCTGTTCCTTCTCGGTCCATTCTGGGGCCCACCCTGGACCCCTTTTCTCTCTGCTGCTGCCTTAGACACCAGCTACAGATTCAGAACCTCCAGGTTTCTATCCTTGGTCTCAATCCCACCTCCACTTTCCAAACCACCTCCCCTCCTAAATATCCATACCTGGACTTCCCACGGGGCTCTGGGACAAAACAGAGCTCTTGGTCTTCATCCCCGAACTTCCTCCCTCCATTCTTTCCATTCTCAGCCCTTCTTGTTTTCCTTACATTTCACATCTAGTCACTCCATCCCTTTTCCCCACTCCTGCCTGGTCTCTGTCTTTGCTGCCTAGATTACTGAAAGCTACCTCACTTGTCTCCTTAATTCTGACTTTGCTTCTTTGAATTCACTTGCTGTGCAGCAAGACGGAGACTTCCCTTTTTCTTTTACTTTTTAAAAATGTAAATCATATCTTGCCATTTCTCTGTTCAGTATCTTCAGTTGAGTTCTCGTTACCTTTATTTTCCCTACCATCTTTCACTGCTCTAAATCATAAGTATTCGTTTACTTGGTATTACTTCTGTCCCCAACTAGAATGAAAAGTTGGTGGGGACTTGCACTGTATCCCTGACACCAGAATAGTGTCTTGTTTGCAAAAGGTGTTCAGTATTTGTTGAAGGAACAGTTGATTATAAGGTAGTGAAGAAGGAGGTGATTTCTTAGTTCTGATTGGTAGGGGTGAAAGGTTTTCAGACTCTTAAGACGTTTAAGAGGAAAAATGAGCCGAGAATGGATGAGTTAGGAAGGCCCACCTGTGGTGAAAATCATGAATGCAGTCCTCGTGTCCACCGTGGACTGATGCCCTCTGACCCGTTGGCCCTCCGCGGTCATCTCCCTTAGCTTCCTCAGCCCATTCCCCGTGGGGACTTGGGGGCTCTCCTAGCCGTTTCTGCTCTAAGGTGCCCATCGCTTGCTCCCAGGGAGTGGCCCCATCTCCTGCTTCCCCTCCGTCCATCTTAGGCTCCCTCTTGTCCTCACGCCGGTGTCTACAGACGACGTGTCCTAACTGTAAACTCAGGTAAGTTTTGGGACCTGATCATCCATTTCTCGTCTGTTTAAAATTGGGGGGGATGTGCCACCCTCTCGGGCAGTGTGCTGAGTCGAGGGCATGTCTGTACAGGGCTCAGCACAGTGCGTGGCGCGGACCTCATTTCCCTACAGGCTCTTCCTCTGGACGTCCTCGGGTCTGAGGAGGGTGGGAGGAGGCCTTTGTCTACTGTAAGGCTGATGGGGCTTCTCCCGGTGCTGTGTCGCTTCTGTCTGATCACATTCAGGCCACTTAATGTAAATAAATAGGTAAATCAAGGAAAAGTATTTTAAACCTTTACCTGACTTATCTCTAATTTCTTCCCCCCGCCCCCCAACAACTTTGCTTGACCTGTGTATTCCTTAATCCTCGCCACCCAGCCTCTACTGTACCACTCCTCGGCTGCTCTCTCCAAAGGCTCCGTCCCCTCCGGCATTTGCACTGTGGACTCCGCTTCCCTCTTGGCACCTGTGGTCGGGGTCACTCACCGTCTTCACTGCTCCCTTTGTCTCCCCTGATGACTCTTTCCCATCGTCCCTCCTGCAGCTCACATCTTGCCCCCTGTTCACTGTGCTACCCCAGAGCTTGTCCTTCCTTAGAGACTCCTGGGGATCAGTCCTGCATCTGTTTAGTCCTGCATCTGCAGCAGCCTACTTTGCACCTGGCACATTGGACTCCTGCCCCCTCATTGTAGGCCCTCTTAACTTTCTTTCGTGAACTGCTATCTCTGCACACCCCAAAGTCTAGGACATGTTGTGTTCCTCCTTCGGTAGAAAGCCTCGCTGCTTCCTGGAGGGAGAGCACGCTCCTTGCTGGTTGCTGTTCACACCTCCATGAACTGGACCAGCCAGGTGGGATTCTGAGTTGGTGTTTTTTTTTTAATCTGACTTTTACTGTTAGGTTAGAACAGATGAGAAGTAGCAGCCGGAAGGGTGTGTCATGCAGTCCGGCTTCCACTGGTCCTCAGGCGAGGAGGAAACTTACGAGGATGACTCAATCCTCAGCTGACCCTCAGAGTCTCAACGTGGACCCTTCTCCTTCTTACACTCAGTGACTCCAGGCAACAGGGCTCTTCTGCTCCCTAACCTTCCTCTTCAGTCCTTTCCCTGTGCCTCATTTTCATGTATTGCTTCTTGTCTGGAATACGGGCCCACCTTCTGCATGAAGCAGCTTATCTCTGTGGCCCTCTCCTTTTACCCATCACTGCCTTAGCAGCTCCTGGCCTCTCTGCACTTGCTTTGCCTCGTGCGGGTGGTCGCTACCACAGCCCAGCCTTGGGCTCTTTAGGGGCAGGGCTGGTTCATAGCCACTGTAGAACATCCATGGGCCGTGCACGCAGGTACTCAGGGAATGGTTACTCAGAGGGCAAGCAGCCTCCGTGGTGTGTTCAACGCTGAAAACAGTTGGACTCCAACTGCCAGGTGGGGATGTGATTTGAGGGCCCAGGCTCCCCTGTTCTCAGGGCCTCTCTCCCATAGAGCTGTGGAAGGTCTCTTTTCTCCTCAGCCAGGACTGGAGGCCAAGATCACCCTTTGAGGATCGTTGTCAGGGCTGCCACAAGCTGGGCAGCCTTGTTTTCCTACCTCAGACACCTGTAGTTGCTGGGAGCCCCAACTTGATCTGTACCAAGCGGGCTGGCCTCACAGCCAGACTAGGGCCTGCTTTCCTTGGATCGGCTCTTGTGAGCCCCAAAAGTAACTTGGCCCCTGCCTGCCCCACAGGCAGGTATGTATGCATGCCTAACCACGTGGTCAACCGTGTGGATGCCTGCGAGCGAGGGGGGGGACTCCACCTCTCCTGCCTCCTCCTAAACAACCGCTCTGGCCCCAGCAGATGTCACCAGGAAGTGGGTGTCCAGAATGGGGACTTCTGTTGTGGAAGGGGCATCTGAGGCCACCTGACTCGGGGGAAGCTCACCACACTTACCTGCCGGGATTAACCTGGGTGCCAGCCAGGCCACTCTGTCCACCTGCTCACAGCCGTGTCTCCTGCACAGGGTCCCGTACAGGATTGCGAGGCGGGGGGTGGTGAGGAAGAGCCGAGAGTGGGTGCTGGAGAAGAAGGAGCGCCGGCGGCGGCAGGGCAAGTGAGTGCAGGTGGGGCAGGGTGGGGGAGGGGGAGGGTCTGGCCACCCAGGGCCCCGGGGGCTCACCTGCCTCAGGGGTCCCAGGGGATCTTGTTGTTTTTCCTGAGACAGTTCTGTTCTTCCCGTCCCTGTTACTTCTTTGCACAGGGAGGTCCGACCTGACACTCAGTACACCGGCCGCAAGCGCAAGCCCCGCTTCTGAGCAGGCGGCCGCATCCAGTGGGACAGCTCGGGGACCACACAGTTGTGAGCTGTGCCATCCAGCCCAGGCACTTGCTTCTGGAGGGTTTTCTATATTGAAGTGCCTACTTTATCAGCTGACAAAAAGTGTTTTAGAAAAGTTCTAAAAAGGTTTAAAGTTCTAAAAGTATTTTCTTCACTAAAAAAAGTTCTGAGAGCATCTTATTTTGTTCTAAAAGCAGTAAACGAATTTCTGTGCAACTCCGGCTCTGGCATTTTCCAGCTCTGTGATCCTAAACAGATTTCTGAAGTTCCTCTATTGGTGGGGGCTTGATTCCCAGGTTATGAGTTAGGTTTAAAGAACTTAATGTTTGAAAGCATTCTTTTAACCTTCAGGGAACAAGGTAGATTAATTTAGGGCTGCTTATATGTGACTTAGGTGAGACTATATTATGTATTACACCACCAGGCAAAGTTGGGAAGCATGGGCAGGATGAAATGAAAGGTATCCGTGGTACCCATTGGCCTGAGGCCTCTGCTCAGTCTCTGGTTTCCCTTTGGTCTGAAGGCACTATCCAACCCAGCGGCCTGGGCTGACTTTAACCCCGAGCCGCCACATCAGCTGACCAGTCCAGCACTTGGTTGCCTCTGGGGCCTGTCTTCTCTCCAATCACTAGTGGTCAGAAGGGCAGGTTCGGCCCCGGGGGGGACTGTCCAGCAGGGTGATGAGAGGGGATCCAGTGGTGCCTCTTCCAGTGGGAAGAGGGGGTAGAACTGGGCCCACAGTACAGAATAGGCGTCAGGTGCTAAGCAGGAGCTGAGAGGTGTTCAGGCTGGGGCGGAGGGGCCAGAGGGTCTGGGGGGTGAAGGCCAAGTGAGGCGGCTGGGATCCTTGGCCTCTGAGCCCCGTGGTGCCACATACGATCAGCCCCAGTCCTAAGGCCGTGACACGAAGAAGTGTAGAGCAGAGGCGTGGTACAGGTACAAATGTTTATTCTACATAAAAATTTCACAAAATGGGCAGCTGGTTGTACCAAGACCTTTGGTGAAGGGGTGGAGGAGGGGGAAGGGAGTCGCTGTTCAAGAAGGCAACACGGACAGCGGTCACAGTCACTGGGCAGGAGCAAAGCCGAGGGAAGGCGGGGCCCAGACCTGGCCCCGGCCCCTGCCGCATGCGCTCGCATGCATGCTCCTTGCCTGTCAGCGGGCGACGGGTTTTGGGTGGGGGCACATCTCAGATTTGAGAAGTCCCGAGACAGTGGGGAGGAGGGGGGTGCCCCTCCCTGGCTGGCTGCTGAACACTGCATCCCAGACACCTGACACCCACGTGGCACGTCAGTGGGGGGCAGCAAGGGCAGGACGAGATTGCAGGTGCCTGAAGGAACGCTGACTTCCCGAGCACAAGAGAGCAGGGACCACTGTCCCAAACATGCAACACACAATGGCTTGAGGACCTGACTAGGGCCTGCCGGGGAGAGTGGCTGGCCCGGGCCGTGGGCTTCACCCGTGCAGAGGCCTGGCCGGGGCCTGCTCTGCCTCCCTACCTCCGAGGGTGGCTGGAGACCAGGCACCAGTCAGCCTCTTCCAGGATATTACCTGGGGTCAGGCGTAGCCCAAAGGGGTTGCTGCTCCTGGGGCTGTAGGAATGTGGGAAGGGAGGCTGAGGCAGCTGAAGACCTGTTGGACTCTGCCCCGAGGCACGGGAGGAAGCCTGGTCTTGACACGGCCAGAGGCCAGAAGCCATACCCGGCCACGGCACCCTGAGCCTCCCTGGCAGTGAGTGGCTGTTAGAGGCTTAGAGCTGGGCTGTCTCTCAGGGCCACCCTTCCCCGAACCTGAAAAGCAGCACCATGTGGCCAGCTGGTCCCCAGCCCTCAGGGGGCTTGGCTTATGGGGACAGCTGGAGAGGACACAGGATGGGGCAGATGGGCTGGTCAGTAGGAGGCAAGGTTGGGGTCCAGAGAGCCTTGATCCCAGGAGAGGGCAGACCCCAGGCTGGAGTGGAATGACTGAAGGCCGGGGGAGGGGAGCATGGCTAACTACCCCAGGCAGCCCTGCCTATAAGGGGAGTGGCCTGGGCCAGGGCCTGAGTCTGTCCCTTGCTGGCCCATCCCCACCGGGCTGGCTGTTTCCCAGCCTGGCTCCCCTCTGCCTCCTCTGTACAGACGCACACTGTCACAAAGATCATGCACACGACGGCTCAGGGCAGGGTGGGGATGGGGGGCCCTGTGCAGAGAGAGGAGCGGTATGGGGTGGGGAGGAGAGGGCTCGAGCCAGCAGGTGGCAGCAGCCAGGCGGCCTCCTGGGCTGGGCCGTCCAGAGCGGAGTGGCGGTGGGGTGGTCTCTACCCGAAGATGCCTCCGAAGGTGGAGGCGATGACGATGCCCAGGACCACACAGCAGATGACGATCATGATCTTCTTCTGCACAGGGCAGCAGGGAGAGGCCTCAGCGCGGAGGTGGGGCCAGGAGGGGGGCTGGGCCTCTGCGCAGAGCTTTGAGGCTGTGGGGCGGCTGGGGAGGGGCTCTGGTGAGGGATAAGGGTTGGAGAGTCTGGGGGATTGAATGAGGGAGGAAGTGATGGCCTGGAACGTATCTGGGTGGGGTTTTAACTGGGCGCTGGAGGCTCTGGTCAGAGCTGAGGGAGGGTGCAGGCAGAGTGCGGAGGGCTTTGTGACGGTCCGGGGGCTCTGTGCGTGCGTGAGGATGTGGGCTCAGGCAAGGTTGGGGCTACTGACCCGGCGAGCCTTGCTCTGGTACTTGACGGCCTTCTTGGTGTCAGACACAGCCCTCTCCACGTAGTCCACCGAATGTTCCACGTTGTACTCAATCCTGTCGATCATCTCTCCCTGCAGGGCCAGGGGCACCCGAGCTCCAGAGGGCCCCCCTCAGGGTTACGAGGGGGCCCAGGGCAGGATTTCGGGAAAGCAGCCTGAGGTTAGAGAAAAGGGGAGTGTGAGGGGGATGGGGTAGAGCTTCTCACCTGTGCCCTTTGCCTCTGCCAGGCACCCCGCGCAGCTCCCTGAAATGCAGCCATCCTGGGGCGGGAACTGGCCATGCAGCCTCAGCCAAGGGGGTGGGGACCATGCAGAGGATGCTCAGAAGGGGCCCTGACCCCGGGGCTGGGCAGAGGACAGCACGGGGCAGAGGAAGGCAGGGGCGGGGGTGGGTGGGCTGGAGTCTGGCCATAGTGACGATGGTGAGCCCCCCACTCCATCCTCCCCAGGCATGATGGTTCCGTGCAGCCCTGACAGGCTTTGGTCTTCAACCTTTAAGACCCCCCCCGCCCAGTCCTACAGGCCTCCTGGGCCCTGCAGTCTGGTCCCAGGCAGCCCCCAGAGGCCACTCGACCATGACAATGCCCAGGACTCCCAGCAGTAGCGTGTTGAGGGCTGGCCGCTCTCTCCAAGCCCACTGCACCCACAGGCGTCCACAGCAACATGGTCTCTCGCCCCAGTGGAAGCAGCAGCCTCCTCAAGGCCTCCCTGCTTCCTCACTCGGGCCATGCCACTCCCACACTTAAGACCCTCCAATCTAGAAGAGACTCCAGCAGCCCAGCACTGCCTGCCAAGACCCCACCTCTGTCATCTCCAGCTCTCCCCGTGCTCTAGCCGCCCGGACCTCCTTTCTGCTCCTCACGTAAGTCAGGCTCTTGCTGGTCTCAGGACTGTGGTGCCGCTGGTCCCTCTGCCTGGGCCAGCTCTTCACTCTTCCCCTGGGAAGTCTTCGGAGCTCAAATGCCGCCTCCTCAGAGAGGCCTTCCCTGACCACCCCGTCCAAAGTGGCCACTGCAGTGACTGTGTCACTCCAAGTGTGGCCCTTGGACTAGTAGCGTCGGCATCACCCTTGAGCTTGTGCGACATGCAAATTTATGAACCCCCACCCCACCTACCAACCTCTGGGAACGGGGACCAGAATAGGGAAACGTGTAACAAGCCCTCCTGGTGCTCTTGAGCACTTTAAAGTTTGAGGACCGCTGCTGTCACATGGCCTCCTCCTAACGTCTGGCACAACTGGAGAATATGCCACTCATCGTTTACTTACGCTGCCCTTTTGCCCAACAGACATTAGCTCTCAGGGAGCAGGCCCTCAGCTGTCCTGGTCACGGCTATACCTCCGGCTCCTAGAAAAGTGCCCATCCACAGTGCCCACATGACACACAGCTGGTGAACAAGACAGGACAAGGCTGGGTGAAGGTGTGTAGGGCCATGCAGGGCCTGGGGTCCTAGAAGGCCAAGCAGAGCCATGCAGAGAGGATCCTTCAGGTGGGCAGGACCCTGACGGCAGTTTCATCAGCACGTGGTTAGTTACCTGAAGACTCGGTTCCTCCCGGGCAGGGCAGCGTGGCAGGCAGAGAGGGTAGGGTTAGTGCAGCCCTGGGTGCTGCTGGGGGCTGGGGGAGGGATGGTGGGGCCCCAGGCACTCACCTGGCTCTCCACAAGCATGGCCATGTCCATGAACATATCGTGCAGCTCCCGGATGCTGTTCTCCAGCTTGATGATCTCACTGTGGCGCGTCTCAATCTCGCTCAGGGCCTGCTTTGAGATGCTGGAGTCCATGATGATCTAGAGGGTGGGAGCAGTGGGCTGGGACCCAGGGACCGGCGGAAGGGAGCGGGGGTGGGGACCGGGACAGCAAGAGGCCAAGGGTGGAAGCAGGCCACTGGGATGGGCAGTGGCCTGAGCAGAATGTTCTGGCAGCAGAGCCTGAGGCTTCTTCCTCAGCCGCAGCTCTCCCCCCACTCTCTGCTCGGCTCTTACTAGCTGTTACCTAATTTCTCTGAGACCTGATTTCCTACCTGTAGATTTCCTACCTGTAACACGGGGCTAACCCTCCCCACCTGTGCCCGTGCATAGTAACAGCTGAGTGGTAGTTCTTACCACCAGCGCTGTAGGAGCCCAAGACGACTGCCCCGAGGGGCCCAGGCCTTGAATGGCCTTTCGGCCTTTCTCCCATCCCCTCTCCTCCTGTTCTTCCTCCCACACTGAATGTAGCTGACACCCCCTCCTAGAACCACACGCCCAAGCTGCCTCCCCTGTGTGCCACCTCCTTCAGGAAGCCCCCCTGCCAGGTAGAACATGGAGCTTCACTTGCATGTAGAGAGGCCAAGGGTACCGTGTCCTCCAAGAGGGGTAAAAGGTCCTGAGGCTGGTGGAAGGAGCCCCTAGCTGGTGGCAAATGAGCAGGGGTAGCTAGGAAGCGGACCCAACTGGGAGGAACCGGGAGACGGGTCTTAATTCCCCCTTTGCCCCTAATGTTTGTGTGACCTCTGCCTGGTCCCTAACCCTTTCTGGGACTCGGCCTTCTCTTTTCTAAAACCTGCCTCACAGGTGGCTGTGTCCAAAGACTGCCCAGATCCAGCGCTCTGCACGCACACCAGGGTCCCCAGGGGGAGGGGTCCACACTCACCCCGGAGGCAAAGATGGCAGGGTTCCCACTCTCCAGCATGTCCTCCAGCTCCTCGCTGGTCGTGGTCCGGCCGGCTGTGAGCAGGGGTCACGCTGAGCCCGGCCTTCCGCAGGGTGGTCAGCGGCAGCCCGGCCCCGCCCCTTGGCCCCACCCCCTTAGCTTACTGATCTCCAGCTGCCTCTGGATGCGGCCCTTGCAGCGCTCGCGGTAGTCAGTCTGCGTGGCGTTGTACTCGGACATCACCTCCACAAACTTCCGGGACAGTGTGGAGTGCTGGGGGCCCGAGATGAGGGTGCAGGTGTTAGGCCCAGCCCCACCGGGCCCCAGAGCCTCAGGTGCCTGGCTGCCCGCCCCAGAGGTCCCGCCCACACCTGTGTCTTTCGGATCCTCAGGTCAGCGGATGAGCGGCTCAGGCCTTCCTCTTGCTCGATGCTCTGCTCGATGCCTGGGGAACAGCCAGCTGCTGATAACCTGCCCCATTCACCGCTGTCTCGCCACCCACACACCCAGGATCTGGCTCAGGACCTCCCCTGGGGGGATGTGTGTTGTCTGTTGAGTGGGGTCACACAGGAAGCAGAGCAAGAGGGGGCTCCAGGCACTGATGGAGGGGCCAACAAGGGCTCTTCCAGGCACGATGTGTGTGTGGGTGCGTGCATACACACGCACACAGACATACCTGTGAGGCCTCGGGCACACACCAAGCTGTGTATCTTTGTGTGTGTGTGCACCTACTATGTGCTAGGCCTGGTGGCTCAGGCCCACCCTGTCTCTCTCCTGCTCAGGAAGGCTGTGCATGGAGCGAGGAGTGGGACATGCCGTGGAGGGGGTCGGGGGGTGGGCAGGGCTAGGTGGCCACAACCACAGGGCACAGGACCCCTAGGCCTGTGTATTCCGGGGCATGCATGCCTGTGCTCACGTGAGTGCATGGGGGCTCCTGTGTGGGACCAGGCACTGCTGGCCACTCCTTTAACTCTCTTTAGCTGACAGTGCCCAGAGTGGAACACTTCCTGGACGGAGCCTCAGGCATGTGTCCCAAGGCCCAGCCCAGAGCCTGGCACAAACAGGCCTTGCCAGGTAGCTGCTGAGTAAATGGCGCATGATGGCACCCTCACAAAGGAAAGCAAGACCCAATGTACCCCTCAGAGTCAGTGAAATTCCATGGGCTGTGTGGGGGAAGCAGGCCTGGAGTGCCCCCCATATCCCAGACAAGGCCTGGAGCCCAGACTCACTCTTCAATTTGGAGCGAACTTTGTTTGCTGTCTTCTTTATGTCAGACATGAGTTCCTCCAGCTCTTCCTTGGTTTCTGGGGAGGTAGAAGGGGTGGCGGGTAGACACCCTGGGCTCCCCCATGCCTGATCTTCAGGCTCAGGCCCGAGGGGGCTCTGGGCAGACCCTGGTCTCCCCTCGTCCCCTGGCTAAGAGTCCGCCTGCCCCTCCAATCCCGGGCCGGGGCCACACCAGCTGCAGCCTCACCCCTTCTCATGTGCCTTCCAAGGAGCCTCCCTTCCGCCTTCGCTGGCTCCCCCCAATCCCCTGCAGATAACAGATGGGGCTAAATTTAAGGCAGAAGTAATCGTGGAGCAGCTGGTGATGCCGAAGGTGGCACTGGGGAACGTTTACTTGATAACTTGCCTGAGTCAAAGGTGGAGGTGCGGGCTCACCTAGCGCTACCTGGTGGCTCTGGGGGTGAACATCCAGCTGATGGGCTGATGCGGGCCAGGGGCCAAGGAGGCAGAAGCCGGCCCCCATCGAGCACCCTGGGCAGGGCAGACCCTGTTCTCTTCACAGAGCCCCCCTCCCCAGGTGCTGAGCTCAGTGAAGGCCAGCTGCTGAGTGCCTGGTAGGTGGATGGGGGCTGGAGGCACCCGGCCAGGTGGGAGCTGGGAGAAGAGCTTCAAAGAGGTGGGCCCCTGGGGTACAGTCAGCTCTAGAGGTAGCATGGAGCGGGGCCTATCAGGGGGTGAAGCTCGGGGAGGGCTGTGGCGTAGTTTCTGGCCCTTGTTCCAACTGGAACCATCTCCGTAAAGCTGGCAGAGGTCATGGAGGTGCCCAGCTAGCCCTGCTCCCTGCGAGGGGTTGGCTGGCAAGGCGGGACAAGATGGCTGCTTCCCTCTGGGGTGCTGGGTGGAGCCCAGCCTCAGGGCAGCCCCCCCATGGCTCCACCCCCTGGAGAAACCAGGACTGAGCTCCTGGCTGGAGCCTTTCTCATCCACTCTGTGCTTGCTTCTGGGGTTGGGGCTTCTCCCATAGGGGGCTCGGGAGGAGCATTTACAGTGGCTGATCAAGTGGGAGGGCCACTTCCCAAGTGGAATGTGAATGAGGTGGAGTGGGGGGCTTCCAGGAGCGGGGGAAGAGGCCTTGTTCATAGGAACAAAGGCAGACTTGGTTACCAGCTGCTCTGACGTCGCAGCCTCTTTTGCTCAGACCCAGAATAGCCCAGCCTGGATGGCAGCCCCCAGAGGCGGCAGAGCAAGCCTGGCCCAGGAGAGCCCCCCCCTCACTGCCAACTCTCTTTGTGATGCCCCTCAACTCTGTTCCGCCTCTGCCCTAGAACCCTTAATGGGGAGCCCCCTCCCCTTGGGGAGTGCCGGGTAGCCCACATCAGTGACTGTCAGCCGGGTCCTGACTGCCCAGCTCATGGGTGGCGATTCTAAACTGGTCACTAGTGAAGTCTGATGAAGGTGGCACAAGGCAGCCAAGGCTGGGGGAGTTGGGCAGTTCTGTCGCCCCCCGCCTGCCCCACCTTCCAGCAGGTGAGAGGCCAACTCCCAGCTCTTTATAGTCTCGCCCCACAGTCAGCCCCCTCCTGCGCCTCACCAGGAGTGACCCACCAGGGACAGGCGCTGACCCAGATACACACGGGCCCACGGACAAACCACGTCACATACCGCCGTCCCAGACAAACCTCTAGGGAGAGGGGCAAAGCAGCACGACACAGCGACTGCACTGGATGTATGCTGTGCTCTGGGGTGTCCCTCTTTCCTTTCCACCTCTTCCTGGGACAGTCTCCCCGGCTCCCAGCCGACTCACTCTGCCTTCAAAGGGCCTGACACTGGCCTCAGGTTCAAGCACACTTTGGGGCCGTGGAGAGATTTATTCTGGGTGCTTGAGGATGCCTGTGGGCCTGGGGCTGAGAGGCCATGGATAGGGAGGCAGTGCTGGAGTTGAGAACAAAATCAAGCTTTGGGTGCCTGGGTGGTGGGCTATGGACCGTAGGTCCTATCCCATGAACACCTGGGCAGCAGCCAGACCCTCCCCCGTGCTTTGTCCTGGGGTCCCATAGGCTGGCGCCTTCCAAAGGAGCTGGAGAAGGGAGAGAGGAGGTGAGCAAGCCGCGAGAACAGGCAAGCAGTGCACACACCCAATCTGATGAGTCCAGGTGGCTGACCTGGGCCCCAGCCCGTCACTGCCTCCCCAGGGCTGAGGGTGAGCCCCCTCTATGGGAGGGGGTCATGGGCCTGCATGTTGTCAGCCTGGCCCATGTTAGTGTAGTAGTAATCAACACCTCCACGGGAATCGTGACAGCCAGGTCAGTGGGACCCGTCTGGAGACAGAGTGAAACGCAGACCCACACAGCCTCCCTGTGCAGAGGGAGAGAGGTCACTTCCTGGAGCCCTGAGAACGCCCAGCTCTGGGGTACCAATGGCCAAGTGCCAGGGCTGCCAGCTTTTTCCGGAAACTCTGCCTGCTTGGCCGGCTTGCCCTCCCACAGCGCTGATGCCTCAGAGCTGCCATCTGCTCCCCTGGGGAGGCGAGGGAAAGGGAGAGGCTGGGCTGAGAGGCCTTCTATTGATCAGAGGCCGCTGCCTCCCTCCTTGCTCCCTCCCAGAATCCCAGGGCTACAGCCGGCCAGCCGGCCAGCCGTGCTGCCTTAGAAAACAGCCAGCTCACCTGGGGAGGGCAGGTCTGGCGCCTGACCCTGCCCTTCTCACCAGGCATCCCGCAGGTGGTACTGGGCACTGAACCCCCCCACCCTGGGCCTGGGACAGCTGTGTTTCCTGAGGCTCCCCATGGAGCCCTCCCCAGCCTGGCCAGGCGCAGGCAGCCCTCAGCCGGCCAGCAATGAAGGGCGGCCCTCCCCGCAGCAGCGCCCTCCTGGAGGCCTGTGGGGCTCCTCACACCTACACACTCACTCTCATCAGGGTTGGGGGAGGCCAGGATGGCGCTGTGCTTCCGCTTCACCTCCTCCACGTTCTCTGAGATCTTGTCAATGAAGCCGCGGATCTCCTCCACCTGTGGACCAAGGCCAGGTGGTCTGGAGGCAAAAATCCAGGGAGGGGGGCTTCTTGGGCCCAGGGCTTGCCCAGAGTAGGGCTAGAGGTCAGGGCTCAGGGCCAGACTGGGCCGGGCTTCAGGGGGTAGGTGAGGGGAGGCGGGGCTGCTCCAAGGATCCTTCTAGACCGGGGTAGGAGTGGGGAGGAATGGGCCATCCCAAACTTTGTTCCCCTCTGAGCCTCAGTCTATTCACTCTCAAAATGGGCTCATTAACTGGCACCTGTGGGCTGCTGAGCCAGGCGCAGGTGTGTAAGAGCCCTGGACTGCCTCAGAGGTGAGACGTGGCCACCCCGGGTCTGCCAGTGTTTGGGGAGAGGCAGGTGTGCTGCTCCCACCTGTTCGAAGAACTCATCCATGAAGTGGTCTCGGTCCACGGTGACAGTGACATCATCATCATCATCGCTGTCCTTGGCCTGCACAGGGGTGTGCACACATGAGCGGATCTGTGCTAGGACCACTGGGTCCCACTGGACCTGGACACCCAAACTGCCCAGCATCTACATACAGCAGGCCCGCAGGCTGCAGCTCCAGGGCCCTTGGCAGGGACAAGGCCTGGCTGTGCCCTCAGCTCCCAGCCGCAGTGAGACCTGGAGGATCCCTGGGGACCCAGCATGATCATGGAGAGAGGCCTTGCCTGTCAAGTTGGTGACAGGGCCAAGTATCCACCTCCGTGCCAGGCACTCCTTCCCCTGCTCAGCTGCCTCCCCTCCCCCACAGGACTGGGGTCCTCCCAGCACACCCCTCACCCTAGGGTGCTGCTGGGGAGGCCCTGCCACAGGCTAGGCAAGCAAACCTCAGGGCTTAGTCCCCCGGCCACTGGCCCCAGCTCACACCTTGCCTGAGACAGGTTGCCTGGAGTTCCCAAGCTGGCCCTGAGTTCCAAGCTCCCTCTCAGCAGAGGGCCATGCAGGGGGAGGCCTGGGCACCACAAACACCTCCCTGCCAAAAGGTGGAATGGCTCAGATATGGGCCATCCCCACAACACCCAGGCCGGCTTGAGAGCTACTGCCCGTGAGGGGCCTCTGTGATCCGCCAGGCTTGCTCCCTCAGAGCGCTCGGGGAACTCTCCCTCCTTGTTAGTCTTGACATTGACCTTGATCCTCTTTCCTTCCAGGCCCAGAGTTGGGTCCGGCAGGCACAAGAGGCCAGTCACGTTGCCACTTGGCCCAGGGCCTGCCTCAGCTGCAGGTGCAGGCCTCACCCCGCGGCCCCAGGGGCAGCCGTACAAAAGCCAGCCCATCAGGAGGTGGGGGTGATTACGCCTCTGACTTCCCAGCATGCCGGCCATGCTCATTACTGTCCGCCCCACACCTGGAATCAGCCATGGTCGGCCCACTCTGCTGGTAAGGCCAAGGTCCCTCTCCACAGCCAAGGCCCAGATGCTCAGAGCAGGACGGTCACCTGGGTTCTCGGGCTGGGTCATGCCTCCTCACTTCTCAGCACCCCACAGGGAGGAGGCACTAGCCCTCACCTTGATGCTCTCTTGCGAGGATGGAGGCAGGCAGAGGCTGAGGGGATGGGGAGGCTGAGGGGATGGGGAGGCTGTGGGGCCAGGGAGGCTGGGCCCCCGCCGGCTGGGGAAGGGGCCGAGTTCTGGGCCCAGCACAGACACTGACTGGCTGAGGGACTTCCCCTCTGGGTCTGTTTGCTCCTCTATGAAATGGGGACAGTGACGCCATGCTGGGGGAGGCGGGCTGAGAATGGATGGGGAAGCCCAGCATGTTCTGTAAAGGGCTGTGGCCCTGGGGCTCTCGGGGTCCCACTACCCCACCAAAGTGGGACCAACCAAGAGAGGGGGTTGGTTGGGAGCTTTATGGAGGCGGCCCCCCTCCTCAAGAGATCACACCTCCTCCCCCAGCAGCTGAAATAAATCCTCGCTTCCACAAGTGCCTGTGGCTGCCGCCAGGTGGCCCCCATCCCCCACCAAGCCCACCCTTAGCCACAGAGAATCTAGGAGCCATTTCCATACTTTAAGGCCCAGGAACCAAGCCAGAGGAGCACTCCCTAGGGACACCGAGGCAGGGTGCAGCCTGGAGAACCCCAGGGCCCCCTCCCCGGCAGCCTGCCAGGTTGGGAAGTGGCCCCAGGAGTTCCTGCCATTCAGCATCCTGGCTTCTCTGTCCTTCTGGTGCCCAGAGAAGGATACGGGTGGACGGGAAGAGGCAGAAGGAGAATTTTCCAGCTCCCTTCCCTTCCGGAGTGATGACCAGCTAGAGCCAAAGACAAGGGCGCCGGAGTCACTGGAGACGGGAGTCACTACCAGGGACCCCGGGGCTGATGTCTCCCTTTGGGCCTCAGCTTGCCCATCTGTGAAACGGACTTATCTTTTCCAGGCAGCCAGCCAGTTCTGACCTGCTACCTGCACAGCCTCCCTGCACAGAGGCCGCACTTGAGTAACTTCTCCAACAGAAGGGTGGCGGGAGAGATGCCACACCCTCCTCCTTGCTCTCTATCAATTGGAGGGTTTAGGGCCTGACCTCACAGCCTGGGTCAAACAGCTGTGGCTCTGAGCAAAACATGGAGGGGAGGCTTCAAGGGCACCCTTCCTTACCAAGTGCTACTACTTCTTCCTCCTCAGGACCTTTTCACTCTCACCCTCCTCTTCATCTCACTGCCCCAGGCTGAAATCTGATCTCACCACACTCCGCCTATAACCGATAACCATCTCCCTGCCCCTATAATCTACCCACTATCCTCCCTGCTGTCCCCATGTGGCTCCCTCTGCCGGCAGTGCCAATTACATGAAGCTGACATTCCCCTCATCCTTAGATGCCACCTCCTTCGGAAGCCTTCCCCAGCTCCCTGGGGTGGGTATCTTGCTCCTCTGGTTCCCCACACCCTATTCGCATCCCTACTGGAGCCACAGGCACACACTCTCAAGCCCTAAGGGACCTGAAAAGTCACCTTGGCTGCAGCATCTAGCTGCAGCTTTCACACCTCCGGGGATGGAGAGCACACCAGCTCTCCCCGGCACTTCTGCCTATCTGGAGCAGCCCCAACTGTTAGAAAGTCCTTCCCTTTCCTGCGGTTTGGCCCCAGGCCATAACCTCTCCCTGGGCTGGCCCTGCCAGAGATCTGAAGGTAGCTTCCTCGGTTTCTCAAGCTGACCATTCCCTCCCCTTCAGATCCTTCCCAGAGGCCTTAGGTTGCAGCCCCTGCCCCAGCCTTGTTCTACTCAGCCTCTGTCTTCTCCAGCAGTACAAGATATAAACTGAATCTGCCGCTGATTGTGGCCTGAGCAGTGCCAAAGAGCTGACCCATCACCTCCCTCTTTCTACATAGTCTACCTCTGTTAATGCAGCCAGGGATCACAGAAGTGATGATATAGTTCCTCCTGCCAAGGAAAGCCCCCAAGCCCTTCCCCACCCTGTTTACTTGGTTGGATTTTGGGCTCAAGTGAAGGATCTTCATTTGTTCTGATCCTTGCTTCAGTTTGTGAGAATCTGATGGTTTATGCCTTTGTTGCCCCCTGCAACTTCATCCACATCTAGGCCAAAGCCCTGAATGATGAGGGCCCCAGCTCCCTTGGGGATCCACCAACCCTCTCTAAGTGGCAGTCACAGCTCCGGAAAGAGGGCTGGACTAGAGCTGGGGACTTGAGAGGCTGCAGCGTGGAGGCGGCAGCTGGAGTCGTGAGGCAGTTATAAACTCAAAGGTATAAACATCTTCTGGACAAACCCACTCAGACATCATATGGGCACCCTGCCTGCCACCTGGCCAAAACTAAGTTCCACCTCTTTCTCCTGAGCCCCCTTCTCTGAACCCCCCTACCCAGAAACCCCGTTCTCAAGAGTCCCCCAAGTCAGAAACTGGGGGAAGCATCCACACTCTTCCTCCTCCTCTCAAGTCCAACCTACATCCAATTTGTCTTGGCGTTTGTTTTTTGGTTCTAGTGTTCACGGGTTCCCAACCCTGGCCCAGGACCTGAGTCCCTCGGTGGGGGATTAAAAAAACAAAAACAAAACAGCTTCCAGACCAAATGAGAATCTATGGGGATGGGGCTGGTGAGGTTAAGTTTTTTTAAGCCCCCCCAGGATTGAGAACCACTGGTCTGGTCTCACTCCTCTCTGGCTGGCTGGCTGTCTCGGCTCCAGCATCATCACCTCCAGCCTGAGCAATCAGAAGAGAAAATCGGGCGGAAGTGAGCAAGCACTGCCCCACCACAGGGACCTGCTGCAACAGGGGAGAGAATATCCCACTAGAACCACCACGCGTGCAGCCCTGGTGGTCTCTCCAAGCAGAGGCTCCAGGATTCCAGGATACCCTCCTGGAAGTAAGAGTGTGAATCCTCCAAGGGGTACGGAGGCCAGGCAGCCTCCAGGCCCGTCCTGGGGGACTGCGGCAGGCGGGCAGGCAGGCTTGATTCATTCCTGCTGGAGCAGGAGTTGCTGTTGTCTGTCTCGAGGGCTATTTTTTTTTCCCCTTGTTCTTTTTAATGACTAATCAAAGCCAGTATTACTAAAGCAGAGAGGCCCAGAGCTGAGTCAGGGGTGTGCGAGAGGCCGAGCTGGGTCTCCAGAAAGAGAGGGCTCTCCTTTCTGACCCCTTCCTCCTTTCCCCATCCTGCAAACCTCCCCCTCCCCCAGATCCCTGCCCTCAGCCAGGCCTACCCCTTAGCAGGGCCCCAGAGCAGCTCAGGGAGGCAGCTTCGGGCTGTGAGGAGGGGCTGAGCTCTACCTCCCTCCAGGTGCTGTGTGACCTTGGATAAACTCCTCGCCCTTTCTGACCTCAGTTTTCCATTTGTAAAATAGCAGGTTGGACTAAATAGTTCCTGGAGGCCATCTGTACCTCAGATGAACACGTGCCCAAATCCACTGTTTTTTTTTTTTGTGGGGAAACTCCAAGGAGGTGATGAGAAGGAACGAAGGAAGGAGGGGGCCCCTAGCCTGGGTCTATTCTTACACCCCCGTTTCTTCTGCTCTGCAGGGCAACGCCAGCTGGCTCCACTGTACAGACAAATGAGCATGGAGAGGTTAAGGCACCAACCTGCCTGCTGTTGCCCCGGGAGCCCCCAGTCTCTTCCCAGCAGTGAGAGAGAAAAAGGGAACCGGTCAGCAGAGTGCTGCCCCGGTGAGCTGGGCCCTGCTCTAGACCAGATGTCAGGCCCACCCACCATTCTCTCTCGGTTGGGCATCCCTCTGCCTTTATTCATACTGGTCCCTTCTTTTGGACCACCCTCCCTCCTCCCATTCAAATCCAACTCCTCCTTCTGGGCCATCCCAAGTCCTCTCCTTCCAGGAAGGTTCTTCCTGGGTCTGGCTACCCCATTCTCCCTCCTCTTTCCTGTTGCAGGCCCCTCTGTGTCTCACATGGCCCAGAATGTAGATAAACACCATTCTGGGCCCAGGGAGGGGTGGGTCAGCTCCAAGGAGTTCTTGGAAAGAAAACCAGGGAGGCCTCTGAACTGGGGGAAGGAGGCAGCTGCAGGCCAGGCGGGGCTGCCTGCGGACACCGCGTCCCCAAAGTCTCCCCGGCATACTCTGGTGACCCAGGTCTTCACCCGTCCTAGGCCTCCAGGCTGCCCATCTGATCTCTGAGGGCTGTGGAGAGCATTCAGGTCCCCACACCGGCCCGTGAGGACCCCTTCATTCTCCCTCTGCATGAGAGGATCAGCTCCAGGGGAGATGAGGGCTGGAGAAGGCTGGAGGGCTGGGCCTGGCTTGCAGCGCTGAGGAAACGTGCTAGCTCCTTCCCCAAGTGTGACTTTTATAAATAAGCTCCCTTCGCCTTCCTTCCAAATGTGGTGGGGAAGGAGGAGGAGGGGGGAGGAGGAGGGAGGGAGGCTGGCTGTGGTGCAAGTGGCTGTCCCAAGCGCCACCCTCTGTCCAGCCCAGCTAGCACTGGAGTCTCAGTTCCTGGGGATTCTGGCTCCTGGGGTTCAAGGTCTCCCCCAAATATGGAGTCAGAGTCAGGAGACCTGTGACCACCCCTCTTGCCCTGAGAAACTGGGTTCTAGGTTTTCCTACTTCCACTTCATAGATAGGAATCTATGCAGCCCAGACGTAGACCTGTGGGAATGACAGCCCCCCATACTAATGGTTCCACCCCACCCAGTGTGGGCTCCTGCCAGCGGACCCTCAAGGCTGCTAGAAACCCCCAAGGGGCAGAGCCACCCAGCCATGAGTACAGCAGCCTGCATGGGCGCTGAATGCCTGGACTGGGGGCCTGTCTGGAGAGGAAGACTCAGTTTACTTTCAGAGAAGCCAGGCCTCACCACCTAAACACCACTCTGGCTAGTGTGTGTGCGTGTATGTGTGCTGGCTGGGGGGAAGGGGGGAATCACAGACACACCAGAGCAAAGAGCTGGCTTCAAGCTTCCTACAGCCCAAGATCTCTTAGGCCTTAGGTCTCAGCCAGGTCTGAGTGTGACTATTTTTAGGACTAGGTGAAGCCCCTTTCTACCATCCCACTTCATCTTCCAGGCCAGCAACATCTCTTTTGTGCCTCAGTTTTCCCTTCAGCAGAGGGGATGAAGCTGATGAGTCAGAGGATGTCAGATGTAAAGGACTGTGCTCTCCCTGATCGCCTGGTTCCCACACACGCCCTCCCCTGACCCACCAGGCACCCAAACACCAGCAAATGCACCACACGGCCATTCATCACCAAGATAACCACACTCCCTCTGACTCAACCAAGCACAGGAAACTTGAGGGCAACCACAAGGGCTGGCGGGGGAAGTGTTTAGACACCATACACGACATGAGGGACCATCTTCTTCCTTTGAAACCTTGTGGGGTTTCCTCCAGGGGCTGGGCACTCAGCCAGGAATAACACAGGTCTGACAGGAGAGTGGGGGCTGGCAGCCAGAGCAAGGGGGACACGGAGGCAGGAGAGCACAGGTTCCAGCCCCACGCTGCCCAGGAGACAAGACTGGTACAACGGGTGGGAGACCCAGGCACAAATGCAGGGAACCTATGGGCAGAGAGGACAAGCCCTGGGATCAAAAGTCCAAAGGACCCTTGGAACTTTCCATATAAGGGGACCCAGGTCTCTGGCTCTAAGGTGGGTAGCAGGGGAAGTGTTCTGGGGAGACACTGAGCTAGCCCCGCCCCCACCACAGAGATCAGCAGGTGGGAGCCTCCCAGCAGGGGGGTCAGCCAGGGCATCAGAGGAGCCTCAACTGGGTCTAGAGCCCTGATGCCCCTCTCCCCACAGGCAGGCTTCCCTTCCTTCTCTGTCCCCCCCAGCCTCCCCACCCCAGGATTGCCACCTTTAATGGGAGAGGTGCGAACACCCTGGTTAATAGCAGAGGCCAGGGGAGGGGGGCCTTGATGATGAGGAGCAGGCGGCAGGGGTCTCTGTCAGGGCTGGGAGAGGGCGGGCTCTGACTCAGAACCTTTGAGCATCCTTCTACTTCCCCCACCGGAACCCCGCCCCAGAAGCCACACCCCAGGGGCCTCCGAAACACAGGTGGAAAAATAGGTTCAGGTCGGAATCAGACCAGGGAACCCCGGAAGGGTCTGGAAACGCCGGCCCGGGCTGCCCGGAAGCCAGGAATGTGGACCGGGAGCGGGTCTGACCCCTCCCGGACCAGGGCGGGCAGTAGATGCCGATCGCCACCGAGTGGGGAGCCACAGGTGATGGGAGCTACAGGTGATGGAAGGTGATGGGGGCGGCGGTCGCCCCACGAAACAGCGCCCAACGGAGGAGTCCGGCCACACCCGACCGCCCCGTTTCCGCAGCGCGCCCTGCAGCGGGGCTCTGGACAGGGGACCGCCCGCGGCCCCTTCCCACCAGTCCCGCCGTCTGTCTAAACCAGAGGGAGGGCAGGAGGGTCAGTGATGAGGCACCGTGGGGAGAGAGAGTCGGGACCTGCTCCGCGGGGCGAGCGAGAGGCCAGGCTTCGGTCCCGCCACCGATATTCCAGAATATCCCTCCGACCCCCGAAAAGAAGGGGGCGCCGAAAAGTTTATCCAGGACCCCGGGCTCCAGTAGTCAGTCCGCGAACCATCGGAGCCGAGCTCACGCGAGCCCGTGACCCCACTGGGTCCAAGGGGCGGGACCCGGATGGGGGTCCACGGCTCGGCACTGCTCCCTCCCACCCTGGCCAGGGACGCAGGGACTATCGCCCCAGCGGTCGCCAGAGGTGGTCGGGGAGCGGCCCGGGCGCTGGGCGCGGGCAGCGAGGGGCGCCGCGCAGGGGCCGGACTCACCGTGCGGAGCTCCTGTGTTCGGTCCTTCATGCTCCCGGGAGTGGCAGCGGCACCGGCTGCAGCCCTGTGAGCCCCGCATGCGCGGCGGCCGCCCCGCGGCTGCGCAGCGCCAGCCCGGCCCCGCCCCGGCCCCCGGGACCCCGGCCCAGCCCCCAGCCCCCAGCTCGGCCCCGCCCCGCGCCCGCCCCGCCTTGGCGGGTCCCAGCCTAGAGCCCAATTCTGGGACCCTGGCGCCCCGCTCCCACTGCCCACCCTCCCCCCGACCCAATCAGGTCCTCCGTAGGGTCACAGCCCTGGGACCTCATCCCCCTGCGTTCTCGACGCCCGCCTGATCCCTGCCTGGGGTCGGTTCCCAGAGTCTCTGCTCCCTCCCGTCCCAACTCCGTCCTCCCTCCGTCCCATCCCTCGACTCAGCCGCTCATCATCCCTCCTTCTGGACCCTGGCTTTTCACCCCCAGAGCCCCTCATATCCTTGGGGATTTGCTAGAGGTTAGACCCCACCTCCCTCCTTAATTTTATTGCCTTGGGACCTCCAGCATCCCCCTCCAAAAGCCTCCTCCAGCTAAAACCCTCTAGAGTTCCAGCCTTTGAGCCCCTACCCTCCCTGCCTTCTCCCAGCGTCTCATCCAGACTCAGGCTCTGGCCCCTTCTTTCCCCAGAATTCCTCAGTTCACAGTCCGATGCTGAGTGACCACCACTTTTCCTTTAGTTTCCACTCCCAGCAAGATGCAGGCACCCCTGTATTTTGGGGTAAGGTGATCTAAGTTATAGCCCCATCTCCTTCCCCTTTCCCTGTATTCCCAGCCCTGCATCCCAGCCCTGGGCCTGAGATCCTACTTCCTAGCTAGAAGCTGGGAGTAGCTAAGCAGGGGCCGAGCTCCTCTGGACTAATGGGAAGGTCTTCTCAATACTGTGGAGGGGTGGTGGGTGGGGGCTAGTCAGTAGCAGATGCTTCTTTTCTGGTTCCTGCCAGCATCTTGTTGAGCGGCAGCCACACACACACACACACACACAGCTGCCCCCTCTGTGCCCTGGCCCAGATGCTCTGACCTCAAGCCAAGCACTCCCCCTTCCCTTCCCCAGGGCTGCCAAGGTGTTGCTCTGGGGCTGGGCCAGCCCCCTGCTGACCAGTGTGTCCAGGCCCGGCACTTCTCCCAGACTGTGGGCACAGGTTAGCTGGCTGGCAGACAGGCTGGAGACACTGTTCCAGCCACCCCTCCTTCCCTGGAAAGTCTGGTCCAAGACTAGCTCAGATGTAGCCTAGCATGAGAGGCAGCCACACCCCTTCCACTTGTCCAGACCTCAACCTTGAGTGTCCCACAGAGCAAGTGTTGGTGGTGCCCCATATGACCGATGTGAGACCAGGACTCACCTGCTGGAGGGACTTGCCCAGGGTTACAGGGAACAGGTGGCAGGGAAGCTGCTGATTCCTGGTTCAGAGTACTCTCCCCTGTGCAGGGTGACTCAGTGGGGTGAGTCATGGGTGCAGCCCCAGAGCCCAGTGTCTGGCCCTGTGGGAAGAGGGCAGGAAGGGGAGACACAGCTGCTGCCCTCAGAGAATCTTGGTGTCATGCCCAGCATCACTTATTGAGATGAATATTAAATGGTAGCATGAAAAATGAATAGAGAATGAATGTGTGCCCTTCAACTTAAACTGCCTTTCTGATACAGGTCTTACTCTCATTCATTTATTCATTCATCAAACATTACCTGGGAATGCATGTTCTGGGGACACTGTTCTGCACTTAAGGTGCTCCTAGAGTGGTGGGAGAGACAGACATGGTTTCAGTATGTGAAGGATTCAGGGTGGCTTCCCAGAGCCAGTGACGTTCAAGCTGGATATTGAAGGAGTGACATTGCAGCAGGCAGTGGTGCAGGCATTCAAGACAGAAGGAGTGTGCCCAGACGCTGGGGTGAGGGTGGAGAGCAACTGGAGAACCTCAGGAGCCTGCTGCGGTGCTCAGGTATGGGGATGAGCGTGGGTGGGAGATGAGTCCAGTGAGGGAGACGTTGAACGTTAAACTTCATTGTGCAGACAAGGGGGGAGGCAATCAAGGGTCCGACTTTCATTCCCTTAATCAAAAAGCATCTACTATGTGCTGACTATTCTAGAGGGGACATGGCAGAAAACCGGACAAAGTCCTTGCCCTCATGGGGTTCTAGTAGAGGAGAGAGATGATAAACAAGCAAATAATATACATAATGGTGATAATATATTATGAAGAAGATAAAGCAGGACAGAAGGAGTAGGGTACCAGGTTTGAGGCAGGATTCCAGTTTTAAATCAGGTGGTCAAGGAGGGCCTTGCTGAGAAGGTGTCACTTGAGTAAATATCTAAAAGAGGTGAGGGGGGCTTCCCTGGTGGTGCAGTGGTTAAGAATCCACCTGCCAATGCAGGGGACATGGGTTCGAGCCCCGGTCCGGGAAGATCCCACATGCCATGGAGCAACTAAGCCCGTGCGCCACAACTACTGAGCCTTCACTCTAGAGCCCGCATGCCACAACTACTGAAGCCCGCGCGCATAGAGCCCATGCTCCGCAACAAGAGAAGCCACAGCAATGAGAAGCCCGCACATGGCAACGAAGAGTAACCGCCACTCACCGCAACTAGAGAAAGCCCGCGCACAGCAATGAAGGCCCAACGCAGCCAAAAATAAAATAAATTTTTTAAAAAATTTAAAAAATTTAATAAATAAATAAACAAATAAATAAATAAAGGTGAGGGAGTGAGGCATGTAGGTCTCTGGGGGAGGAGCATTCTGGGCAGAAGAAACATCAAGTGCAATGACCAGGAGCAGGGAGTGTGCCTAGCATATCGGAGGGACAGCAAGGAGGTGAGGATGCCTGGAGTGTGGTGGGTGAAGAAGAGCTCCAAGGAGGTGAAGTCAGAGGAGTCGAGGGAGGGGCATTGGAATTGACTGTGTGTCCCTTGGCTTTGATTCTGAGGGTGATGGGAGCCCCCAGAGGGTTTTGAACAGAGAAGGGACCTGATCCATCTTGGGCTTCAGCAGGATTGCTCTGATTGCTGAGTGGAGAACAGACGGAAGGGAACACGGGAGGAAGCAGGGACGTATTTAGGAAGTTGTGATCACGCAGGCAGCTGGGCCAAAGGTGATACAATGGTGGTGATGAGAAGTGGTTACATCCTGGATATATTTTATTTTATTTTATTTTTTGGCTGCGCCGGGTGGCTTGCGGGATCTTAGTTCCCCAACCAGGGATTGAACCTGGGCCACAGCAGTGAAAGCGCCGAGTCCTAACCACTGGACCACCAGGGAGCTCCCCTGGATACATTTTAAAGGTAGAGCCAACTGAGAGAAAAAGAGGCAACAAGGATGCCTGGAGTCAAGTTTTTTGCCCTGAATACCTGGAAAGATGGTGTTGCCATTTGCAAAGATGGAGGAAAAACTAGAGAAGGAGCAGGTGGCAGGTGGGTGGCAGGTGGTAATAGGATTCGGGGTTTGGACCCTTAAGTTTGAGTGGCCCATTAGACATCCCACCAGGGAGGGCAAGTAGGCCACTGCCCATAGGAATCTAGAATTTGTGGGAGAGGTCCAGGCTGGAAGAGGCCAGCATAGATGGTCTTAAAGCAAGGGAAGAGGCTCATCTATAGCAGCATGGAGCCCAGCTGGAAGGCTGCTGCGTTGTCCAGGAGAGAGACTGGGACTGTGTGAACAAGAGCAGGACCCATCGGCTGGAGAGAAGGGTCAAAGGCATTCAAGAGATTTATTTAAGGGAATTCCCTGGCAGTCCAGTAGCTATAGTTAGGACTCCTTGCTTCCACTGCAGGGGGCACGGGTTCGATCCCTGGTCAGGGAACTCAGATCCCGCAAGCCATGTGTCCAAGAAAAAAAAAAAAAAAGAGAGAGAGAGAGAGAGAGATTTATTTAATATGACTACACTTTATTTCAATTATGAAAAGAATATATTTGTTGTAAAACATTAAAACAGTGACAGAGGCTTCCCTGGTGGCAGTGGTTAAGAATCCGCCTGCCAATGCAGAGGACGTGGGTTCGAGCCCTGGTCTGGGAAGATCCCACATGCCGTGGAGCAACTAAGCCCGTGTACCACAACTACTGAGACTGTGCTCTAGAGCCCTTGAGCCACAACTACTGAGCCCACGTGCCGCAACTACTGAAGCCTGCATGCCTAGAGCCCGTGCTCCGCAACAAGAGAAGCCACTGCAATGAGAGGCCTGTGCACCGCAACAAAGAGTAGCCCCCACTCGTTGCAACTAAAAAGAAAGCCCACGGGCAGCAACGAAGACCCAGTGCAGCCAAAAAAAGAAAACAAACAAATAAATAAATAAATTTATTTAAAACAAAACAAAACAAAACAGTGACAGATATTATGAACTAGAAGCCACAGGCCCTGTGACTGACCATGTGCAGATAAGCACAGAACTGGCACCTGGGGGAGGGTTTCAACCAGGATGTGTAGTATTTAAGGTTTCTGCCCGGACATCCAGAGGAGACAGGCAGACGGTCAATGAGGCGTTCGTGTGGCACACAGGCTGGAGACTTGGAAGGCAGGAGGAGTCTGGCTTGGGGTGGAAATGGAAGTTGTGGGCCACAGTCTAGGGAAGTATGTGCATATGTGTGTGTCTGTGTGTGTGTGTCTGTGTCTATGGAAGAAGGTGAAGGTCTGAAGGTGAAACTGACAGGTGAGGGATGGCCAGAGACGGAGGAGCCAGAACCATGGCAGGAGCTAAAGTAGAAGCTGCTGCACAAGGTGCCATGAGTACCCGAGCAGCCACCTCCCTGGGATCAGGGACCACTTCACAGAGGTGGGGCATTTGACTTGGGGTTTAAAGGATGAGTAGGAGGTGGCCAGGTGGAGAATGGGGGAAGGGCATTCTGGGGCAAAGCTGTGAACAAGGACATGGACAGTGAGAGAGCAGGGCTTAGTGCCTGTGGGAACCAGGCAGTCCCCACAACACACATCACTCGCATTCTTTAATGTGGTTAATTGATGGAGATTCAGTCCAGACCAATGTTCTGTAGAGCCCTCCCCCCACTCTCATTAAAGGGGCATCACTGTGCCCCAACATTGGCATTCTGCACCCCTCTACTTGTTCAGGTTTCCTTTTCTCCTTGAGGAGCGGGGGAAATGCTGGTACCACAACATAGCTTTCCAGGTCCTTTGTGGTCTGGCCCTGCCTCGCTTCTTGGAGGCCGCCTTCCCTCCCACCCTGTGAGCAGCCTCCGTAATGCCTGACCTGCACCCTCCTCTCAGGCCTTTGCACATACCTGGGGCCCTCTCCTCCCTCTTTCCTCCTCCTCCGCATGCAGCTGGCCAATGACTTCTAGTCCTTCCCTCCTAGACATCACCTCCTCCAAGAATTTGTCTCTGACCACCCAAAAATGAGCTTTGGACTCCTTCTGCATGGTCCCACCAAGGCCTGTATTTATCCCGACTATAGCACTATTGTCCTGTGTGCATATAGTGTGTGTTAAGTGTCTGTCCCCTCATTAGATGGGGACAAATAAAGCGAAGGAACGGGGTCATGTTCTTGTTGATTCCCCAGGGCTGGCACAGAAAGTGTGTTTGCAGACTGAGTTATAAACACTTGGATGCTTGAATGAGGCGTGTTCCTATAAAGGAGCACTGAAGGAAAGGCTGGGCGTCTGGGAGCTCCCTCGCCCCAGCACGGTTTGGGGTTTCCATCCCAACAGCTGGGAGGGTGGGAGTGGGGATCCCTAATATTGGGAACTGCTGCCACCTGCTGGGCAAGGCCGGTGTTGCCTTGCCCACGCCCTCACGGCTGAGCACCTGTGTGCCCAGGTTGGGATGATGACAGTCTCTACCTGTCCTCCAGAAGCTCTCGGGCTGGTGTGAGAGACACCTTGACAGTGACAAGACAATGATGTGGAAGTATATGGGCTTTCGGGGTCTGGAGGCGGAAGGGGAGGCAGCTTGTGTAGAATTCAGGAATTCTGTCCCCGGGGCAGAGTTGTGAGGGGCTCAGAGCAGGAAGGGCCAGACAACCCAGGCTCTGAGGCTGGGGAGAGTGCGTGTCCGTGTGTGTGTGTGTGTGTGTGTGTGTGTGTGTGTGTGTTGATGTTCTCCTGTTGTGGCTTTTCTGCTGCTTTCTGGCAGATTTACTCCCTCTTTCTCCTCCCCTGGGAAGTCTGGCCCTGGCCCATTATTGTACAAAGTGCTGGCCATTGTGTAAGGGTCACTCTTACTGTGACCCTATCAGGAAGGCCCTCCTTTAGTTCCATTTCACAGATGAGGACGATGAGGCTCAGAGAGGTAAACACAAACCAGGTACTGAAGTTTGGGTGACATGGTTTGTAAGCCACCTAGCCCTGCAAATCCAAGCTGTTTTGACCACAAAGTCCAGCCCTGCCCAGCAGGCAGCTCTCCTTCCCTCTTCCAGACTCCCCAACCCCAGCCCACCATCTTCTAGCTTAGTCTTGAGGCCTGGGCTCAGCCATCCTGGGGGCACAGCAGAGGAGGGACATACGGGCAGTAGGCAGCTGGGGAATGAGCCTCAGTGCTCAGTGTGTGATATTTAAGGTATTTGTGATGGAATTGACTATATGCCTGAATACATTGCTCTCCTTTTCCCAATGAGAAGATTTTCAAAAAAGAAATTTGGCCCAATAGTCTAATTAAAACATTTAGGGATGCAAATGAAATAAGCGGCTCCCGAGTAATGATATTTAGTGAAAACATTTAAAATGGAAATACTTTAAATCACATATATTTACAAATAACTTTATTTCGAAACAATTCTTTTCCACGCTCATGGTTTGTGAAAGTTTATTCAAACCCTTCACTTGCATTTCTGCTTCTCATTGTCATATCATGTGTCATCCCTAGCATCTCCTTTGAGTTCTCTAATACAGTTTTCTTGAATGTGTCATCTTCACTTGTGCTTGGAAATACAGAACTTTTTTTTTTTTTTTTTTTTGGCTGCACTGCATGGCATGCGGAACTTCCCTGACCAGGGATTGAACCCGTGCCCCCTGTAGTGGAAGTGCGGAATCTTAATCACTGAACCATCAGGGGAACCCAGAGCTTTTTGAATCCATGAATGATGCTGTTGCTGGAAAAATTATTCCAAGTCATGAGAATGGTCATTTTTCATCTCAGTGGTAGGTTAGTATTTGTGATCTCCCTAGGGTAGTACAGAATTATATAAAATAGCAATCTCCTAGTCTTTTATCATTCTCTTGCCCTGTTTTCTTTTTCTTCACAGCACTTCTTACCATCTGGTATACTCATTTGTTTATTGTTTATTTTCTATCTCCCTTCCCTAGAATGTGAGCTCCGGTGGTCAAGAAACTTTGTCTATCTTCCTGTTTTATGTCCGTCACTTGGAAACATGCCTGAAGCATAGTAGGTGCTCAATAAATATCTGTAGAATGAACGAATATAAAAGTCTTAGAAATGTTTGATAGCCCAGTGGCAGCCAGGACCATGCATGCAGATGGCACTGGAGTGGGATGGGAAGGCAGCCCTGCCGGACCCACCCCCATGTAAGGAGGGCATCTAAGTCGGGGGCAGCCTGTTGTCTCAGAGGATTAGCTACCTACAGGGAGACTGAACAAATTATAAAATATATTGAAGACAATTGGGGAAAAGGAAGTAAAAATCTGGAAAGGGGGAAAGCTAGGATGAACCCTGTGCCACTGGAATTTAAGGTCTGAATGGAAACTATTTTTCAATATATGGAAATTGTATTAGTTCGGGTTTTCGGAGAACCAGAACCAATAGGATAAATATAGAGAAAGAGACTTATTATGAGGGATTGACTCATGCAATTATGGAGGCTGAGAAGTCTCACAATCTGCTGTCTGCAAGCTGGAGACTTGGAAAGCAGGGTGGTGGAGTTCCAGACTCAGACAGAAGGCCTGAGAACCAGGGAGCTGTAATGGTGCAAGTACCAGTTCAAGGGCAGAAGACGACCAATTCCAGCTCAACAATCCGGAAGAGAGAATTCAGCCTTGCTCTGCCTTTTTGTTCTATTCAGGCCCTCAGTGAATTGGATGATGCCCGCCCACATCGGGGAGGGCCACCTGCTTTACCCAGGCCACCAAGTCAAATGCTAACCTCTTCTGAAAACACCCTCACAGACACACCCAGAGGTAATATTTAACCAGGT
This sequence comes from Mesoplodon bidens, assembly GCF_964165515.1. Lineage (NCBI taxonomy): Eukaryota > Metazoa > Chordata > Mammalia > Artiodactyla > Ziphiidae > Mesoplodon > Mesoplodon bidens. Next base: position 37,750,670 of record NC_138171.1, read on the forward strand.
ATCTAGGCATCCAGCAGCTCAGTAAGGTTGACATATAAAATTAACCATCACACAGATAGAGGAATAAACATAGGTATAAATGTGTATGTTTATGTGTATATATAAACATGTGTCTACTGAGTGGGCCTGGCAGTAGAGGTTACCCTAATTGCATTGAGCACAACTAACACCCAGATCTTGGTTTCTAAATATTATTCTCCACCAAAAAGAAACAGGTATTCTTGCTGAAATGGTTAATTCCAGGGCTGGGGCAGGGAAAAACAAGATGAACCTGGAATTATTATTATTTTTTTTTGCGGTACGCGGGCCTCTCACTGTTGTGGCCTCGCCCGTTGCGGAGCACAGGCTCTGGACGCACAAGCTCAACGGCCATGGCTCACGGGCCCAGCCGCTCCGCGGCATGTGGGAATCTTCCCGGACCGGGACACGAACCCGTGTCCCCTCCATTGGCAGGCGGACTCTCAATCACTGCGCCACCAGGGAAGCCCCTGGAATTATCTTATTGAGCCAGAAAGAATGGACGTGTCCAAAGAATGATGCGACGCATCAAAATGACAAGAGGTCAGCAAGGGGCACCCGTTGACCAATCCTGGGACAATTTAAGCATCAAAATAAATGATAGGAATGGATTATAACCTATTGAATAAAATAGGCAATCACAAGTTCATCTGATAAATAAGTAAATGAATAAATGGGGGTGAAGAAAAAGTTTTTTATAATAGGCCAACTAATAAATGTAGAAGAAATGATAAAATTGGAAAATCACCATTTGCAAACCATTGTATTAATAATTAATTCAGGCAAGAAACATCAATGGATGCTGAAACCTATGAGTGAAAGTGGGATGAAGAAAAGGATGTTTCATAGTCTTAAAGTACCTCCCTTCCCCAATACCTACTAATTATGATCAAGTGATCAACATTACCAACACCAGTCATGGTTCCAAATGATACTGAATACAAGAACACAGCATCAGGAGTTCCCTGGCGGTCCAGTGATTAGGACTCAGTGCTTTCACTGCCGTGGCCTGGGTTCAATCCCTGGTCAGGGAACTAAGATCCTGCAAGCTGTGCGGCGTGGCCAAAAAAAAAAAAAAAAAGCACAGCATCATTTTTGTGGTATTTCTGCCCAAAATATATAACAGTGGTCTAATTGTGAGAAAGAAATGGACAAACCCAAACTGAAGGACAGTCTACAAAATAAGTTCCCTGTAATCTTCAAACATGTTAAGGTCAAAATTAAAAGGCAGGCTGCAAATTGTTCTAGATTGAGGGAGACCAGAGAGATGTGACAACTGGGTGCAATGTTTGATACCGTATTAGTTTTCTAACCCTAAAAGGATATATATATATATGTGTATATACATTTTTTGACATTGAAGAGCAGTTTGAAATTGTTTCAAAGTAAAAAGATAAAAGAAATGCCTGGCACGAGTGTTAGACCTTTCTGGCCGACTCCTGCTGGCCTGTGGGATTCATTATTGGACAAGCTCCTGTGGAACCCCTGTGACTGGACGTGAGGGGCCTTTGTGCCCCCACTCTTCCTGACTCCCTGACACCCTTTTCTGATTATATCTGTGCTTCATCCCTGCTAGCCCCAGAGATACGAGAGCAGAGGTCCTGTCTGGATCATGACATACAGCAGCCTTCAGAAACACACTGAATGAATCTCCTCCACAAAAGGGGTTTTTGGGGGTATAGCTCAATTCCACCTCTTCACCTGGGTTCAACCAAAGAAATTGGAGTCTGGCTGTTAGAGGTGCACCTGGCTGAGTGGGACCCAGACAACCAGGAGTCATGTCTGCAGGGAGCTTCCTGGGGGGTCTTGGAGGAAGTATGTACTATTTAGAGTGGGGTTGAGGGTCTAATCCCCAAGATGGAACCTTGCTGCAAAGGCCTCTCAATGGGGAGGCCCTCTTACACGTTTGAGGTCACTTGTGCTCTCAATGGTCACATCGAGGGGGGTGTGGGATACTGAGATTCTGAGACTTCCCCTACCCACCCCCCCACTCAGAGCACAGCACCTCCACCCACACTCCAGGATCAGAATGTTGGGAATACTGGAGGAATAATGAGCACTATTGTGGGAATACTGGAGGATATTGCTAGGTGGGGACGGACCGTTCAAGATGTTAGGAGCCATTTGCCAGGAACGGTTGAACTTTTGCCCTTCTGTTTTCTGCTGAGCTAAGGTTATGGTTGTATGTGTGGTGATGCCACTCAAGCTTCCAAGATGCCAACTCTTCAGCATGGGGGACTGGGGCACCTCTCAGCGTTGGCGTCATCCGGCCGTCACTCCTTTCTTATCTCCTGACGTCAGTAGAGCGCCCCCTTGAGGGGAGGGGCACGCATACCTGGGCAAGGAAACTCTGGGTCTGGCTGGAGGGTTCCAGGATCCAGGAGTGGAGGCAGGGACAAGGTCAGCCTACCCGGGGCGGGGCCTGACAGGGAGTGCCTTGACAGGAAGGGAGGGCAAAGGGCCACGTCCTCCGCCTGCCCCACCCTGCTGACAAGAGTCCCAGTCACCAGGCCACCCTCTCAGTCTGGGGCCCTCGAGGGGTAAGTGTCCTTCTGAACCCACCTTGTCTCTTTCCTGGGGATCAGGTGAGAATTCCTTTCCTCCTTTGTGGGGAGGGGGTCCAAAACCCTGCTCCTTCTGCTTTCCTTTAGGTAGGAAGGGGCCACACCTACTAACCCCTCAGCATGATGCAGTCCCCTGCCCATGAGACCGGGGCACTGGGGGGCAGGTACAGAACGTCTCAGACCCTTCCCCTCCTGACATCAGCATCAGGGCCAAGGCCAGGGCGGAAGGGCCAAGTGGGGCACCTTGTCCGGGCAAGCCGCAAACCACTACTCTCTCCTCTGTCACCCTACCACAGAGCCCAGAATCCCAAGTGGCTGGAGCACTGGGGGATACCCAGACAGAGCCCTCGCTGGACCAGGTCCTCCGGGAGCGGGATGAAGCCATTGCCAAGTGAGAGGAAGCTGCTTGTGGGGGACGGGAGGGTGGTGGCTGGCTCACCCTCAGGCTCCGTCCTGCCAGGAGGGGAAGGGGGGACGTCAGGCATTCCTGGAAGAAAAGCCACACTTTGTCACACACACAAATATCCACTCTGTCACAAGGCGGGGGCTGTGGCCATACTTGTCCACCCTCAGGGCCCAGAACCGGATCTACAGGGCCTGGCGCCCAGGCTGCTCTCTCTGCCCCCTCAGGAAGCGGGCAGTGGAGGCTGAGCTGGACATATTCAAAGCCAAGTTGCGAGCTGTGGAGGCCCAGCTGCTGGAAGTTCTGGAGGAGAAGCTGAGACTGAGGCAGGAGGTGGAGGCCTGGGAGGTAGGGTGGACCTGCCGGCCGGGCCCAGGGGGCAGGGCCAGACAGGCACAAGCCTGGCCCCTGAACCTGCTCTCCTGCCTCCAGGACGACATGCAGCGGCTGGTGAGGCAGCAGGTCGAGAGTCAGCTGCAGAGAGAGTCCAGGGGCGCCCTGGGAGCCCCCATGGACCCTGGCACTGCCAGGACCCCCCGGGTCAGATTCTCCCTGAGTTGGTGGGGACGTTGGCGGTGAGAGAGCTCAGCCCAAGACCTTGGGAGGAGTAACTTTATTCATTAAAGTTTAAGGTCTGACGCACCCCCCACGCATCCTCGTGCCCTCTCAGTGCCCACCTGAGTCCTTCTGTGCAGAAACAAGGAGCAGCCCGCAGGGCCTTGAAGCCTGGGGTTTCGTGTCCCCTTCTGGCCTTTCTTAGGCCAGGAAGTCTCGGACGGCAGCCATGAAGTCCTGCGGGCAGTCGCTGTGGACCCAGTGGCTAGCGTTAGGCACGGTCTGCATCTGGGCCCGAGGGAAGAGCCGTCTAATCTCAGGGTGGTGGCTGGGACTGTCCGCCGGAGAGAAGGCCACCAAGAGGGGGTGAAAGTAGGAAGATGGAGAGGGAAGGAGAGAAGTGGAGGCCAAGCAGGGAGGGATGGAGAGCCACGTGAGTCCAGCTGCCCAGTGGTGTTTCTGGGTTTTCAGGCGCCCCCTGCCCACACCCCAGCCCTCCCCAGGCTGGGGGCTGGGTAAGTCAGGTATGCCCCTCCCACCACCCAGCCTGGCTTACAGCACGAATTGAGAGTTTCCACCCAGGAGGAAGAGGGCTGGCCCAGAGTAGGTTTCTGGTCGTGGTGGGAAGTTCAAGATCTTGTCCAAGTGCTGGGCCAAGGCATCCAAGTTAACCCTCCACGTGAAGCGCCCGTCCACCTCCACCAGGTTGGTGAGCAGGAACTGCCGCATGCTTATGCTCTGTGGGGGTCCAGCAGTTGCGGGTGGGAGGGACTCCTTGTGAGGCCCGGGGCCGCCACTCTTCCTTTGCCCACAACACCATACAGGGGCTTGGGTGCATTACCTGGATAACACAGCTGAGCTTCTCATCCATCAGTTTTCGGGCACTAGAGAGGGACGCCACATCCGGGATGTCTATGGCCCTCATGGCTGCCACGTAGTTTGGAAAGTTCAAGCTGGACGGGCTCTCTACTGGGCTGATGTCCACGGCAATCAAGCGCTCCACCAGCTCTGGCTGTGGGAGAGAATCAGACTGGGGACCTTAGGGCAGGCATAGCAGGTCTCAGGCCTAGTTCCTGGATCCTGAACTTGGCCATCCAAGGCTCAGTGGAGTTCCAGGTTGCCTCCTGGGCACTCAGGGTCTACAGTGGACGGGAAGAAGCCCTGGATAGAGACGGCTCACCCTCTGAAGTGCCAGCAGCATGGCTGTCCTGCCTCCCATGCTGTGGCCAAGGAGGACGCAGGGCACTAGGCCCAGCTGGGGCAGGAGGTCCTGCAGATCCTGGCTCATGGCCTCGTAGCTCATGTCTGGGCTGTGGGGGCTGTCACCATGGTTCCGAGCATCCACTGTCAGCACCTGGGGAGTGGACGAGGAGGGCAGCCCTGGCATCCACATTCAGGGCATAGCCAAAAGCCTGGCAGATCTGCAGTCTGAGGGAGGTGGAGAGCCTGGGGTGGTGGGGAGATCCAGAAGGGGACGAAGGGCCCGAAAGGTGAGAAGGCCCAGTTCTCAGAACTTGGAGGCCCAGATGACGAACCTGGAGCCACTGTGCCAGAAGGCCCAAGGAGTGTGACCACGTCTCTGGAGGTATGGCCTAGCTGGGTGGCAACTCCAGAGAAAGCAGACACCAAGAACTGGCAACAGCTGGAGCACAGCAGGACGGGCTGCTGTACGAGGTGGAAAGCCCCGTATCATCCCTGGTGAACAAGCAGGGTCTGGCCCCCTTAGGGGGTAGAGTATTGGTGCTTAGGCATCTGACAGCAGAGCCTAGGTTAGGGTGCAGCACGCAGACCTGTAACACGAATGAAGGACAGGATGGGTGAAAGCACGAGGGAATGAATGGGGTTCATCTAGGGCCTGGGTCTGCCCTGGGGCCTCCAGCCTTAGAAGGTCAATCTCTTCTTTCATTTCTGTCGAGAAGGACCTGCCACTCCCAGCGTTGAGGACAGAGAAGCTGGCCACACCTCAGCCTCCTCTAGGGCCCCGCCCACCCAGGCCCCACCTCCCTCGGGTCCCCACCTCCCTCGGGTCCCCACCTCCCCCGGAAGCTCACCCTCCGGCCTGTCTGCTGGGCCAGGGCCTTGGCGATGGAGTTGAAGTTGGTTTTGCAGCCGAAGAGCCCATGCAGAAAGACGAGGGGCGGGCGGGTTGCCTCCCCGTCCAGAAGTCTGTAGGAAAGCGGCACCGGCCTGGCGGGAGGAGCAAGGGTAGGGGAAGGGTCTGAGCCGGCTGGCGAAGCGGCCTGGGAGAGGGCGGGCCCAAGCGGAGGAAGTGGAGCCATCTGGGTTGGACTGGAGGGGGAGGGGCGAAGGACGAACTTGCACCTGACACCCTTGACTGACCTCGGCTCGGTGCCGCCTTGGCTGCTGCTGGGTGCGACAGGCACTCTGGAGAAGCTGGGACTGGAGGGGCCGAGGCCCCTATGGGGGAGCCTCCGGGCGCGGGCCCAGCGAAGCATCTCCTGGATCTCCTTCCCGGCGCGCACCTCGTGGCGTCCCCCGGCTCCGCCTCACTCAGAGCCCCGCCCAATTCCGACTGGAGCCCCGCCTTCTCCCCGCCCCCTATCGCGGAGCGCCCCTCCTTCGCTCACGTTTCCTTACGTAATCCCGGAAAACTGTCCCCCGAGGCTCCGCCCCTTGCGTCACTACGTAACTCTGTGGGCACCAAGCCCACAGGCGAGAGCACCGCACCTGGCCACGCCCTGGGCGGAGCCAACCAATACCCTGGCCCCGCCCTGCTAAGCTCCGCCCGGCCCCTCCTCGCGCAGAATTCTTGCGGGGAATCGGAGCCTGAGTTTTGTGAGTCACGTTCCTGCAGCTCGTGACGTACTGGATTTGGGGCTTGAACTCCGGCCGCGGGGCAGATCCTTGGCAAGCCGAGGAGGCGCTGCCTGGGCCCGCTGCGGACCCCGCACCTGGCTTGCTCCGGATGCTGTATTTTCTGTGCCGCTGGCGGTCGCAGGCGAGAGGCGCCATGAGTGGCTCCCGTCGTCGAGGTGCCAGCCTGGAGGCGCCGTGCTCTACAGCTGCGGGCCCGGGCAGGCTGGATGGAGCACCTCTTACCATTCCTGAAGTCTACTCTAGAACGAGCTAGGAGAGACTCTAGAGGTCATTTCCAACCCGCCCTTCGACCCCCGCTCCCGCCCTTTACTGATGAGGAAACTGAGGCAAATAACTTTTACAAGCGGTATAACGTGACCTCTGGTCTGCGAGTCAAGGTGGGAGGTCAGGTGTTTGTACTGAAGGGGGCATTTGCTGCACCGAGCTGAAATGGTTCAGATCTGCTCACCCCCGCCCCCCATTTACCAGCAGAGAAATAAATAAGACCTTTATTTCCCACCCCCCTCAGCACATCGTGCAGGGAAGTCGCCTCCTTTTGGAGCACTGACTGGCTGCCATCTTCTCTGACCAGTCTGGGGTAGCGGTGGCAGTGGCGACATTGTCTCAGGTCTCAGCTGGCTTCCACGGCAGTCCAGCCTTCAGCAGTTGCAAGAGTAGCTGCTTTTTCTACAGCATGCTTCTGCTCAGAAACGGTCAGGGGTAATTTCCTGGTGGTCCAGTGGTTAGGACTCCGTGCTCTCACTGCTGAGGGCCCGAGTTCAATCCCTGGTCGGGGAACTAAGATCCCACAAGTTGCGCAGTGCCAGGCACCCCCAAGGACTATACTGCACACCTCCCTTCAGGTCCTTTCCCACACCACTTCCCACTGGGATGCTGTGTCCACTTTCCAGATAGCCAGTTGCCCAAGTCCTCAATGTCTTTTAAGGTCCAGGATAACTGCCACCTCTTCCTTAAGCCTTCCCAGCTTTTCCCAGTTGAAACTAATCTCTTTCACCACATGTTCTCAAAACATTTGTCAGAGTCTGGACTCCTATGTGTCCACCATAGGCTGGGGGCTCCTGAAGGACCTGGGTCATGTTTTGTTCATCTGGCGCAAAGTGCAATAGTAATTTTACTGAATGATTATGGAGAGATTCAAGCACTAGCTGAGGCTTAGGTGTAGGTTCAGCTGGTAGCTGGGTCAGTGCCCCCTCCAGGACATGGCACCTGGGCTAGCCAGGGTTCCACTGGCTTCTCCCCCACCTCCTTAGGACAAGCCTGATGGAATCAGTACAGTAGGATGGATCCTAACTCCATGGCCTCATATATGCCTTGCCTAATGAAGTGGCCCCCATCTTGAGCCAGCCTGGTGATGGGCAGGTGTTTTGTTCTAATCTGAGGAGGGCTTTGAGGTCGCTGGGGACTCTAAACACGCCAGGTGGTGTGATCATTTGTTGCCAGTATAGTCAATAGGGGCATGATGAGAACATCTGAGCCCTGGAGAGGGGTTGGTCCAAGTCCTGGGAGGGGTCCTTGGAGGAGATCAGGTAGGGAGTTTTTCTAGAACTGGTGGATAAAGGGGAAGGGGGTTGATGTCATGGTGGTGATTCAGAAGAGTAGCATTTCAAAGGTGGTTTCAGGTGGGCCCCCATCCCCACCCCAGCCTGCTGTCTAACTGGGTAACCTGAGCCTGGCCCACAACCCTTGACCATCTGCCCCCAGCCAGAGTCCTGGGTCTAGGGGCAGAAGCAGTCTTGAGACGTTTCTGAGTCCAGGGCCCCAGCTGTGTCACGTGGCCGGTCAGGACCTGGCTGGCTGGCAAGCAGAAAAACCACGGCTTGAGGTTTTCACTTGAACACTCCAAAAGAAGCAGTGGGGCCAGGAGAGGGGTTGTTGCTACCTTGGAAGGACTCTGGTGATGGGGTGTTGGGCAGGGGTCAACCTTAGGGCCGTCCACCCCTCCCATCTTGTCAGGAACAGGCCAGTGGCCTCGCTGGTGGTTGGTGAGGGTCTCCTACTTGGGGGGGTGTCAAGCCCCTGATATGCTGAGGTTGATGTAGGGGGAGAAATGGGGCACAGAATGAGGACGCTCCACCTCGGTGATCGACTCTCCACTTCCGCATCTCTGTTTCCAGCCGTCCAACCTGGGAAGGTGTTAGCATCCTTATTTTACTGCTGAGAAAATGGAGACTTGGGAGGTGAAGTCACCCAACTCCAATCATGCAGCCCCCGTGTGGCGCAACCCGAAGTCCTTTCCCAGCTGTGTGACTCCTAGTGCAGCGCTCCGAGTATTTCGTCACCGCCCTTCTGGCTGGGGACTGAGAGCCAAGGGGGTGTGGCCTGCGGCCGCAGGAACACTGCACCCTGGTGGCGGCGGCGTTGAATGGGTTAAGACAGGGAGGTGGCGGGTGTCCCTTAACCGCACCTGGCTCAGTATCGGTCACGTGGCCAGGGTTTCACCTGCCCCGCTGAGCAGGGACAATCAGGCTGCTTGTTTCCGCGATTGGTCACCATGGTGACAGGAGGGCGCCTGGGGAGGTCACGAGGGCAAATTCCTGCCCGCCGCCAGGTGGGGCAGGGGTGTCGGTCAGGCGGGTGTCACCGGGGCTCCTGGAAGACCCCTCGAGATTTCCCTTGGGGCTGTCCCCGTGGCCCCCCTCAAGTGACTCCCATCCAGCATACTCTCATAGCACCCCACCCCCAACCCAACTTCTCTCTTCCCAGATTTTGAACCTGAGTTTATTAAACTGCCAAGACTTTCGTATGCATTATCTTGTTTAATCAGCACAGCAGCCTGTCCTGCGTGGGAGTGGTGGTAATCCCCTGTGCCTCCCCCCGACTCAGGGAACACTTTGAGAACATTTGCTCCTGCCTTCTTTCATTCAACAATCAACAGATACTCTTGGGGCCTCATGCCTTTCTAGACACAGGCACCTTTCTAGAGACAGCCAGTGAACAAGACAACAGACTAATGAGCCACACGACAGTGGATGGTGTGGAGTATTTATTTTCTTCTGAGCAGGTTGGGGAGGCTCCTGGGGACCGCGTGTAGAAGACAGAGACTGCGCGTGATCATCCTCTAGCCCTGGTGTCCAGAACCCCTCTGGGGACCCTTTCTGCCGCCTCCAGGCCTTACGTGTACCTCCTCCCCTCCAAGCTCCCCACCAGACCCACAGATCCTCCATCTCCTGCTTTCACCTACTTGCTCCTCTGCTACAGAACCCCCTACAGGCCCTGCTAACTATTTGTTTTTTAAATCTATTTATTCGTGGGCTTCCCTGGTGGCGTAGTGGTTGAGCGTCCGCCTGCCGATGCGGGGGATGCGGGTTCGTGCCCCGGCCCGGGAAGATCCCACATGCCGTGGAGCGGCTGGATCCGTGAGCCATGGCCGCTGAGCCTGCGCGTCCGGAGCCTGTGCTCCGCAACGGGAGAGGCCACAACAGTGAGAGGCCCGCGTATCGCAAAAAAAAAAAAAAAAAAAAAAAAAAAAAAATTTATTTGTTTATTTTTGGCTGCATTGGGTCTTCGTTGCTGTGCTCAGGCTTTCTCTAGTTGCGGTGAGCAGGGTATACTCTTTGGTGCCATGCGTGGGCTTCTCATTGCAGTGGCTTCTCTTGTTGCAGAGCACGGGCTCTAGGTGCATGGGCTTCAGTAGCTGTGACACGCGGGCTCAGTAGTTGTGGCTCACGGGCTTAGTTGCTCCGTGGCATGTGGCATCTTCCCAGACCAGGGCTCGAACTCCTGTCCCCTGAGTTGGCAGGCAGATTCTTAACCACTGCACCACCAGGGAAGTCCCAGCCCTGCTAACTCTTGTCAACATTTTTCCTACCTCCAGACTCACGTGCACAGTCACTGTACCCCCAGTCACAGCCTCATCACAGGCACACATTCTTAAAGTAGGTGGGGTGAGGACACCTCCTCTTTTTGGGTGGAGGGATTCTGTGTATTTTGAAACCCAGCAGCCTTCACTCCTCTTGAGAAACAGCAGCCTGCAGGTTGCACACCAGCCCCCTCTGCCTGCATTTTGGAGCCTTCATTTACTGAGCGCTATGTTCCAGGCACAGGGGATGCAGGGGTGAGCCCAGATCAATTCACAGACCTGACGGTCTGCTGGGGAAGATACGAATGGATGTGTGATCACACACCCAGTAAATATGCAAAGGAAAGTGAGAGCATAAAACCGAGGAATCCTACTGGCCCTGCAGAAGTGATGCTTGAATGGAGATCTGAAGGATGAGTAGGAATCGGCCAGGTGAAGGGGTTACAGTGGAGGAGAGTGTTCCAGAAGTTGGCACACCATGTTCAATGACAAAGCCATCCCATTTCTCAAGGCAGAATCAGGAGTCATTTCTGATGCCTCCTTCCTTACCTCCTCCACCCCCATCCAATCCCTCACCTAGTTCTGTTGATTTTTATCTCTCAAACAGCTCTGATATCCATCCACTTCTGTCCATCTCCACGGCCCCATCTCGCCCCTCCATCACCACCTTCTCACTGGACCTGTCCATTCTGGCCCTTCTAGTATTTTCCCTACATAGTAGGCAGCTTGATCTTTTCCAAACATCTAATATATTTCTATGTTAATCTAGTTTGTTCCTTTTTACATTTTCCTATTTTTCTGTGCTCTGGGTTCTGTGTTCAATGCTCCTGGGGATGCATGTGGCAGACCAAAGAGTAGAAAATCTGGTTTTTGTGTTTCAAAAGCTGAAGCCCAGAGGGGAAGAGGAAGCATCAGTAGACATAAGTCTTTGGGCCAAGAATGGGAGGGGTCTGCCACTTACTTCTTGGCAGGGTCCCCAGAAAGGAATGGCTCATGGGCTTACTAGGCAGGCAGGATCATAGGCAGCTTGCAAAATTGTTCCCAGCTCTGAGCCCAAAGCAGACACAGTACAAACCACAGGACCAAAGGGACCATGGAGACAAGATGGTGATGCCTCAGCAGTGATCACTGTTGCCTGAGGGCTGGATACTGTCCAACTTCACCCTCCCCCCAGCCTCCTCCCTCATCTCCTCCATCCACCACACCCCCAGCAAATTTGGCCCTGCTGAATGTCCTGGAATTGTGGCCCAGCCACTGCCTCGGCAGAATGGAGCATCAAGGAAATAATGTTATTTCATGGCTCAGTTTATGAACTGACTTTCATAATTGCCACAATGCCATATACACGGACTTTCTTTATAAATCAACAATCCAATAATTCATTTGGCAAATATTTACTGGGCACCCGCGGATGCTAAATATGAATTTTAGAGTCAGGGATATGGCAGTTACATGGCCCTCTTCCTCAAGGAACACAAAAAGCCAAAACCAAAAACCCCCCCAGCATTTCTACTTTCAAGTAGGCAGGGTGCTGTGTTCAATAATTAGGGTGGGAGATATTAAGTAGGGTGGTAAGGAAAGGTCTCAGGTAAGGTGAAATTTGGAGGATAAGAAGGAGGCAGTCATATAAACACCAGGGGGAAATGTGTTTTAGGCAGAGGGAATAGTATGTGCAAAGGCCCTGAAGTACACAAGACTTTCCCCTTGTTAGAAGAACAGAGAGGAAGGCAGAGGAAGCTGGAGCAGAGAAAGCAAGGGGAAAAAGGCATATAAGAGATGGGCTAGGGCTTCCCTGGTGGTGCAGTGGTTGAGAGTCCGCCTGCCGATGCAGGGGACACGGGTTCGTGCCCCGGTCCGGGAAGATCCCACATGACGCGGAGCGGCTGGATCCGTGAGCCATGGCCGCTGAGCCTGCGCGTCCGGAGCCTGTGCTCCACAGCGGGAGAGACCACAACAGTGAGAGGCTTGTGTACAGCAAAAAAAAAAAAAAAAAAAAAAAAGAGGTGGGCTGGGGTGGGTCCATGTAGGGGCCTGGTAAGGGATTTGGTCTTTATTAAAGAGAAATGAGAGCCAGTAAGGGTTTAAGCGGGGAGAGACATGATTTCCATTTTACAAAGACTATTTGGCTATGCAGGAGAAGGCTGGAGAGACAGATTAGAGGGGAAGTGGAGGAGAGTAAGGAAAATCAGCTAGGAAGCTATTGTATTATCTAGTTGAGACAAGATGGTAACCTTTGACTGTGAGGTGGTCGTGGAGATAGAGAGAGGTAGATAGACTTGAGATATATTTTGAGTTAGAATTAATAGGATTGGATGAACAATTATTTTTAGTTTTAGTTTTTATTTTTGGCTGCAGGGCGTGGCTTGTGGGAATCTTAGTTCCCTGACCAGGGATCGAACCTGCACCCTCAGCAGTGAAAGCACAGAGTCCTAACCACTGGACCACCAGTGAATTCCCTGGATGAAGAATTAGATGGATATCCCCCTCTATAGGGTACAAGTGGTAAGGGAGAATCTAGAGTTCCACTTGAGGCATGTTAAGTTTGAGATGCCCATGAGATAGCATAATAGTTAACATTTATTGAGTTTAACATGCCAAGCACTGTTCTAAGTGTATATCCATTAACTCACTTACTCCTCATAATGACTGTGAGAGGGTACATGTATTATTTAATCCCTCCTTTAATAACTGAGAGAATTCAGCAACAGAGAGGTTAATTAATTGCCCACGATCACACTGCTTGGAAGCTGCAGGGCCGGGATCCAGTCCCAAGTGGTTGGGCTCCAGGGGCCATGCTGTTAACCAGTGTCCTCTACTGTCTTCGTGGCATCCAAGGAGGCAGGTGGATGCATGAGTGGGGAGCTCAGAGGAGAGGCCTGGGAGCTGGAGGATGTTAAAGCCGTGGAAATGGAGGAGACACTCACAGGGGATAAAAGTGCATTGGAGGAAGAGAAGAGGGCCTAAGACAGAGGACCTTTGGAGGATGGCAGGAAGGGAGATGGAGGAAGTGCACAGAAGGAGGAGGAAGGCCAGGCGAGGGTGGTGTCTCAAAGAGCAGGACAAGTGAGAGTTCTGAGGAGGAGAGAGAGCAGTCACCTCTGTCAACAGTTGCTAAAGGCGTGAGTAAACTCTGGATGGAAAAGTGACTGTTGGCCATGGCAACCTGGAGGCCCCAGGGACCTTGCCAGGAGCAGCCTGGAGTGGTGAATGGGTGGGGGCAGGAGCAGACAGGAGGGGCTGATTGGCATGTGGGCAGGGAGGAAGCAAAATCAAGGGTGAGAGAGCTCTTGAGGTGAACAGAGAAATGGGGTGGCATCTCTTTGTAGATGTGAAGTCAAGGAACTTTCTTTTTTTAAGATGGGAGATAAATATGTTTATATGTTGATGTGAAGGATATAGTAGAGAGTGGGTGGTATTTGCTAATGCAAGAGAAATAAGGTATTTCTGAGGGAGATTTTTTTTCTATCTACCTTTTTTAGTTTTTATTTTTAAAATTTAAGAAAAACTTAATTTATTTTTATTATTTAATTTAGTTTATTGGATCTACCTTTCTTTATAATTTAAATTTAAAATTTTAATTTTATTTTCTTTTATTTTTTGGCTGTGCTGTGCAGCTTGCCGGATTTTACTTTCCTGACCAGGGACTGAACCCAGCAAGACAGTGAAAGCACAGAGTTCTAACCACTGGACCGCCAGGGAATTCCCTGGATCTACCTTTAAAAAAAATACTTTTTATTATGAAAAATTTAAAACATGTATGAAGGGAGATAGAATCACCATCATCCATCACCCAGCTTCAACAATTACCAACTCAAGGCCAATCTTGTTTCATCTCTACCCTATGTATCTCCTCTCCCATCTCTGCATTATTTTGAAATAAACCTCAGACATCATACTATTTCATCTGTAAATATTTCAGTATGTTTCTCTAAAAGCTAAGGACCTATTTGTTTTTTAAACATAAACCAGCATATCATTTACATACTTTTTTTCTTTCTTCCCCTCCGTACCACTGGCATGTGGAACTTCCCTGACCAGGGATCGAACCTGCACCCCCTGCAGTGGAAGCACAGAGTCTTAACCACTGGACCACTTAATATTCCTTAATATTATCAATTATACACTCAATGTTCACTTTTCTAATTGTCTCACAAATGCCATAAATTTTAACAGGTTACATCAGGAAACAATTAAGATCCACAGCTGTGACTGGTTGATATGTCTTGTGTTTCTTCTTTTTTGATCCATATGTCCCTACATCTCATTTTTTTCCTTGAGTTTTTTTGTTGTTGTTGAAGGACCCATTTGTCCTATAGAGTTCTCCACATCTGGATTTTGCTGACTGTATTCTGGGTATATGTGTTCCTCTCTCCTTTGCATGTGCTGTAAATTGATCTTCTGATCTAGAAGATTGATTAGATTCAGATTTCACTTATTTATTTGCTATTTTTATTTTTGTTTTTCTGCATGTGTACCCCACAAGAGATGTTGTACTTGATTCTTCTTTTACGGCAGCCAAGTTGTACTGGTTAGGACCCCTTTGGCTGGAAACCCCAAATCAAACTGGCTTAACCAATAAGAAAAGCCGCATCTCCTACAACCAAGAGATCTAGAGGAAATTCAGGGCCCCGAAGAGAAGACAGTTACTGGATAGAAAATGTTTCCAGGGCTCCAGGTTCCTCCTCTCCAGATCGACGTCCTCATCATTGGTCGCGGTCCTCGGGCTCATTCTCTTTGGAGGTTCAAGCTGGCATAGAATTCCAGATGTCACCACCTGACAGGACAACGTCCAGGGGAAGATGGGGTGCTTTCTTTCCTAGGCAAGTGGAAGCCTAGTCCTGCGGCCTGGCAACAGACCTTCCCTCCTGTCTCACTGGCTGTAAAAGTGTCACATACCCAGTCTGAGCCAATCACCATGGAGGGAAAGAGACCAACCACCATGATTGGCTTAGTCTAATCAGGAGTTATCACTGGAGCTGGGGGTGGGGGTCTGCTCTAGTTACCTATAGAGGCATAAAATGAATATCCCATATCTTTGCACACTGAATATTTGTGAATGATGTTACCTAGAAGTGGAGTTACTGGATCTCAGACTATTTTTTTATACTTATAAAGGACCTTATTTTTTGTAGAAGTGGTCAAATTGCCCTCCAGAAAATTGGTTATTGTATCAATATATACTTCACCAACAAGGGAAAAGGAAAACAAGAGGCGGAGGAGTGCAGTCCTTAACAACTTGGGCTCTAGAAGACCAGATGCCTGAGTTCAAAGCCCAGCGTCTCTGTGTAATGTCTGTGTGAACTTTGGACAACTAGTATAACTTCTTTGTGCCTCAGTTCTCCTATCTATAAAATGGGGATGATGATGATAATACCACTATTCAGTCAACACTTACACTTAGAAATTGTTAGCTAGTATTTTCTTTCATATGGGATATCATCAAAGTGCTGATTAGTGTCGCAGATCCTTTCTCCGCTCTTGACTGCGCCTCTGGGAGGCTCACCTTTGCAGGCTGTATTAGCCTTGTCTTCTGGCTTCTGAGGGCGAGAAGAGAGAGATGCTGGACTATTTGTTTCTCCTGCTGCTCCCAGGTTTGCTGTGGTTCCAGCAGAGGGTGTGTCCTTCTATAGCTGTGGCTACTGTCCAGCAACCCTGTTTCCCATGGCTCTTTCAACCCTGTAACTCGGTTTCCTCCCATTGCTTCTTTAGACTTGGGGGGGGTAATGGCTCCCCACTATTCACTATTGTTAGTTTCTTTCTTTCTTTTTTTTTTAATGCTGCTGGAGATGCAACTCTTTTTATTTATTTATTTGTTTGTTTGTTTGTTTGTTTGTTTATTTTTGGCTACGTTGGATCTTCGTTGCTGTGCGTGGGCTTTCTCTAGTTGCGGCGAGCGGGGTCTACTCTTCGTCGTGGTGCGCGGCTTCTCATTGCAGTGGCTTCTCTTGTTGCGGAGCATGGGCTCTAGACGCGTGTGCTTCAGTAGCTGTGGCACGTGGGCTTAGTAGTTGTGGCTTGTGGGATCTAGAGCGCAGGCTCAGTAGTTGTGGCGCACAGGCTTAGTTGCTCTGCGGCATGTGGGATCTTCCCGGACCAGGGCTCGAGCCCGTGTCCCCTGCATTGGCAGACGGATTCCTAACCACTGTGCCACCAGGGAAGCCCTCTTTCCTTTTTTTTTTTAATTGTTAGTTTCTTGGTACCTCAATATCCTTTACTGAATTCCCTAGCTCTACCCATACCTCTCTGTACATAGTCCCTCCAATAAAGTCTCTTTAAAATCAAGCATGCTGGACTTCCCTGGTGGTCCAGTGGTTAAGACTCTGCCCTTCCAATGCAGGGGGCACAGGTTCAATCCCTGGATGGGGAAGTTCCGCTGGCCACGTGGCCAAAAAATAAATAAATAAATAGATAGAATAAAATCCAGCATGCTGTCTGCTTTCTGCCAGGGCCCCAGTGATACAATTAATCTTTAAAGTTTGCCAATCTAAAAGGGGGGAAAATTTGTTTCACTTAGAGAATTTAGAGAAATACCACTTAATAGGGAAGTTATACATCTTTTCATATGTTTATTAGCATAAATAGTTATTTTTATAATTGCTTCTTCTCCTTTGCCTATTATTCTTTTGGACTGCTATACTTTCTCTTGTTGATTTGCAGGAACTCTTTATAGTAGGTGTTTTAACCATTTTTCTCTTACATATGATGCAAACATTTTCTCCCTGTTTCTTGCTTATCTTTGAAATTTGTTCATTTTCCCCTTCTATGTAAATTTTTTTATTGTGGCAAAAAACACATAACATAAAATTTACTACCTTAACTATGGAGTATAGTTCAGTAATTTTAAATAAATTCATATTGTTGTGAAACGTATATTCAGAACTTTTTCTTTTTCTTTATTTGGGATCTTAGTTCCCCGACCAGGGATCGAACCGGTACCCCCTGCTGTGGAAGCGCAGAGTCTTAACCATTGGGCTGCCAGGGAAGTCCCCAGAAGTTTTTCATCTTGTAAATCTGAAACTATACCCATTAAAGGACAACTCCCTTATTCCTCCTCTCCCTGCCTTGGTAGCTATCATTCTGCTTTCTGTCTTTTTTTTTTTTTTTTTTTGCGGTACGCGGGCCTCTCACTGTTGTGGCCTCTCCCGTTGCGGAGCACAGGCTCCGGACGCGCAGCCTCAGCGGCCATGGCTCACGGGCCCAGCCGCTCTGCGGCATGTGGGATCTTCCCTGACCAGGGCACGAACCCGTGTCCCCTGCATCGGCAGGCGGACTCTCAACCACTGCGCCACCAGGGAAGCCCTGCTTTCTGTCTTTATGAATTCGACTCCTCTATGTACCTCATATAAGTAGAATCATACAGTATCTGTCTTTTTGTGGCTGGATTATTTCAATTAGTATTTATCTTTAAGGCTCATCCATATTATGGCATATGTCAGAATTTTCTTCCTTTTTAAGGCTGAAGAATATTTCATTGTATGTATAGACCACATTTTACTTATCCATTTATCCATAGATGGACATTTGCATTCCACCCCTTGGCTATTGTGAATAGTACTATGAACATGGGTGTGCAAATATCTCTTTGAGACCCTGCTTTCAACTCTTTTGGGTATATACCCAAAAGTGGCATTGTTGGATCATATGGTAGGTAAAGTTTTTTACCCCCATACTGTTTTCCACAGCATCGGTACCATTTTACATTCCCACCAAAAGTTCCAATTTCTCTATATCCTTGCCAACAGTTGTTATTTTCTGTTTTTTTTTTCTTTTTGAGTTTTAGGAATTCTCTATATATCCTGGATATTAATCATATATCAGATACATGATTTGCAAATATATTCCAAAACCATCCTGTGGATTGCCTTTTCATTCTGTCCATAGTATCTTTTGATGCACAAAAATTTAAATTTTCATCAAGTCCAATTTGTCTGTTCTTTTCTTTTGTTGCTTGTGCCTTTGATGTCATATCCAAGAAATTGTTGCCAAGTCCAATGTTGTGAAGCTTTTTCCCCACATTCTTCTAAAAGTTTTGTTGTTTCACCTCTTATGTTTAGGTCTTTGATCCAGTTTTAGTTTTTGTATAAGCTGTGAGGCAAAAGTCCAACTTCGTTCTTTGGCATGTGGATATCCAGTTGAAAAAACTGTTCTTTCCTCATTGAGTGTTCTTGGCATCCTTGTTGAAACTCATTTGACCATTTTTGTGAGAGTGTATTTCTGGGTTCTCTATTCCATTTCATTGGTCTATATGTCTGTCTTTATGCTAGTACCACACTGATTTGATTACTATAGTTTTGTAATATTTTGAAATCCAGATGTGTAGATTCTCCAACTTTGTTCTTCTTTTTGGCTATTCAGTTCCCTTGAGATTCCATATGAATTTCAGAATGAATTTTTCTATTTCTGCAACACAAAAACAAAAGTGCCATTGGGATTTTGACAGGGGTTGCATTGAATCTGTAGATCACTTTGGGTGGTATGGATGTCTGAGCAATTTTAAGTCTTTCAGTCCATAAACATGGGGTGTCTTTCCATCTATTTGTGTTTTCTTTAATTTCTTTCAGTAATGTTTTGTACTTTTCAGTGTACAAGTCTTTCACCTCCTTGGTTAGGTTTTATTTCTAAGAATTTTATTCATTTTGATGTTATTGTAAGTGGAATTGTTTTCTTACTTTCCTTTTCAGATTGTTTATTTATTTTACATTTTTTATGCACTCAAATCTGATCATTTTTTTATTTGACTTCTGGGGTTTGTGTCTTGCTTAGGGAGGCTTTCCTCATTTTTATATCATAAAAATGCTTTCTGCATTATCTTCTAGTTCTTTCTAGTTTGCTTGTTTGTTTTGTTGTGTTAGACCTTTAATGCATCTGGATTCCCAATGAATTGCCAATGATTAGCATGTGGACAGAAGGAAAGGTGGAAGGATAGGGATAGTAAAAAGTGTTGGGACTTCCCTGGAAGTCCAGTGGTTAAGACTCCTCTTTTCCACTGCAGGGGGCACGGGTTCAATCCCTGATCAGGGAAGTAAGATTCCTGATGCTGCTGTGCAACATGGCCAAAAAAAAAAAAAAAAAAAAAGTGTGGAGACTGGGTGGGGAGAGGGAAAGGAGGAGGGGCAATATAGGGGCAGGGGATTAAGAGGTACAAACTACTAGGTATGAAATAAGCTACAGGGATATGTTGTACAACATGGGGAATATAGTCAATATTTTGTAATAACTATAAATGGAGTATAACCTTTAAAAATTGTGGATCACTATATTGTACACCTGTAACTTATATAGCATTACTGTGCATCAACTATACTTCAATAAAAGAAAAACTGTGGAGGCTGGAACAGCTCTAGGTGGCTGCATTGTTGGGTCTGGGAAGGAGGCACTGAAGGGTCTGGAATACCAGGCAGAGAAATTTGGGTTGAAATGTAACTCCGTGTCCCTACTCAAATTTTTCAACCTTTCTCTTACTGGCTTGCATACAAATACTGTACTTCAACCAGGTTGACCTTTTGGTCAACTCCTGACTTCTGGTCTGACACCTTGCCTTTGCCCAATCAGTGACTCCTGCCTGGAAAGCCTTTTCCTCTTAGCTCAGCCCATCTAAAACCTACTTATTCAAGACCTTTTCAGGGACCCCCCCTGCCCACAAAGCCTTCCTAGACTGTTACAGATCTTCATGACCTCTGAACTCTTCTAGAACCAATCTGCTGCTGTTCCCTGATTGCACATAAGACACAGTCATTTTTGTCTCCAAAAGGCACCATGGACATTAACTTGTCTCTTCTTTATTGAGTATCAGCTTTGTGCTGGGCATTCTGCTAGGCTTGGGGCATACAAAGGTGAACAGGATGCTTAGGTCCTTCCGCGACAGAGCTGATAGTCTAGGGCAGGAGAAAGACAAGTTAAGAGGTGATTCTGTCCACCTGCCAATGTAGGGGACATGAGTTCGATCCCTGGTCAGGGAAGATCCCATATGCTGCCGAGCAACTAAGCCCGGGTGCCACAACTACTGAGCCGGTATGCTGCAACTACTGAAGTCCGCGTGCCTAGAGCCCGTGCTCCGCAACAAAAGAAGCCACTGCAATGAGAAGCCCACGCATCTCAACGAAGAGTAGCCCCCGCTCGCCGCAACTAGAAAAAGCTTGCGCGCAGCAACGAAGACCCAACGCGGCCAAAAAAAAAAAAAAGAGAGAAAAGAAAAAAAATAGGTGATTCTGACACAGAGGGACAAATGCTATGGTGTTGCCCGGGATGCCCAGGACCCTATAGGAATAGGCTGGGTGTCAGGGAAGCATGAGGGATATAAAGTGACCTCTAAGCTTCCCAAGACCGGTGAGGTGAAGATGGGGAAACTGTGCCAAGAAGAGAGAATGACTTGTATTGAGGGTCCAGAGAGCACGATTTTTGAGGAAGGGAAGGCTGTCTAGTTGGGTTGGGCCTTGGAGGCTGGGGTGGGGAGGCAGAGTGGGGCAATGCGGAGAGTGCAGGCAGAAACTGAGAGGCAAGCAAGGCTCTGCCCTTGTAGGGGCTCTTTAGGCATGCCATGGTGTCTGGGGGGGCTCTTAAGAGCCATGTTGGCTTGGGGGACTGGAAGGATTTTAAATAGGGGAGTGACATGGCCAGATGCAGGACTGTGTCACTTGGCTGTTCCAAATGGCTTGGAAATGGACTGAGCAGGGTTGAGGGTAGGGAGAGGCAGTCTGGAGATGGGAGACCCTCTTGAGGCTGTTACAGAAAGATGGTGATAGCCTGGTTGGAATCGGTGGTACAAGTGGGGAAGAAGAGAAGTGGACGTATCTAGAAATAATAACAGGCTGGTAATTGACAGGAGGTGGCAGAGCCTGGAGCCCAGCCTCATCAGCTCGTGAGCTTTGGTGGTCTCATCGTGTAATGCCTACCTTGCAGGGTTCTTACAGAGATCAAATAGAGCAGGGACAACATCACTTCTCTTACACAGGAGAGTGGGAGGTGGCCAGTGATTTGTCCAAGGTCCCTCAGTAGGGCCAATGCGCTCTCTCTCTCTTCACCTCCTCTGCATTGCATACTTGTCTTGGCAAGGATGACCTTGAATGGAACCCTGGCAGGGGAGGGAGAAGGAAGGTACTGTCTGTCCCTCCAGGCCTGCCGCAGACCTCGAGGGAGCCACAATAAATGCTGTATTTGTTTGATAAAACACTTGACTTCTAGTTTTGCTAGGAGGAAGAGCTAGAACAGGTGTGGCAAGACCAGGGCAGCCTGCAGCACAACAGTGGGAGGTGGGGTGGGACAGAGCCCAGGGGCCTGGCAGGGGGCTCCAGGGTCTGTGGATTTTGAAGAAATCCAAGGACTTTCTCATGACCCAGCCATCTCCCTCATGTTCCCAGACTCCTGCCTGGTTGAATACCCCAAAATATTAACGATACCAACTCAAGTTAACTGACGTTCTACTGTGTGCCTAGCATTGTGCCAGGTGCTACTCCTGCATATAGACAGGAGCACAAATGAGCGCTGGCCTGTACTGGGTGCTGCAGACAGAGAGAAGCTCAGGATAGTGCCCCTGACCTTGGGAGATGACCTTCTGCAGGGGATATCTCACAAGAAACAGAACCACAACATAGTGTAGTATGTGCTGTGACGGGGTGAAACTAGACTGCATGGGAATCCGGAGGATGGCTCAGCTAATCCTCAACACAGCTCAGTGCTATTATCATACCCATTTTGTAGATGAGGAAACTGAGACTCAGAGAGTGAACTGCCCTGTTTACCTGGTCAGTTTGGTTCTGACTAATTTTCTTATGCAGGGGGTGAGAAGGATAAAAATGGGGATGGAAAAGACAAGTTACAGGGGCTCTCATGGATCATCTGGTCCAAGCCCTATGTTGAAATGATGGGGAAACTGAGACTCAGAAGGGAAGGAAATTGCTCCGAGTCACACAGGGAAAGGAGAGGATCCCAGCTGACTCCTAGTCCAGTCACACCAAATGCCTTTCTCTTCTCTAGAAGTCTCAAGATTTCCTGGGACCCCTCACGTGGGACCCTCCTCAGTTTGTGGTCTCTAGGCTGCAAACTCTACCCCCTCTGTTTAGACCCTAAACTCCAGAAAGAATAAGAAGAGTTTGAGTTAGGAGAGATCCTGAAGCCAGGCAAGGATGTGTGTGCGAGTTGGGGTGGGAGGGTGTAGGATGGGGTAGGATACCTCACCACTACCCACTAGGGGAGCGCAGGAGAGCCCAGGCTTGGGGAGAGCCTAGGGAGCCAGGGGAGGGTCTGAGGCCTGGGAGCCCTTCTCACCCCACCTGAGGATCTGATTGGGTCTGTCTACCTTCTCTGCCACATCTCTCTGGCTCAGGGGAGCTGACGGGTGTGCTGGGGATGGACCACAGTGGGCTGGCTGGCTCAGAGCCTCAGGCTGCAGCTCTGCCACAGTGCGGCTGGGAGGCGTTGCATCCAGGCTGCCCTCTTGAAGCCGGTGGTAAATGAATAACCTCGCTCCTGCCTGCAGGGCCCTCTGGGACAAAGAAGCCACCTGGTGCCCCTCAGTTTTGGCTTGGGCCAACCTGACTCCCTGGTTCCACTGAACAAGAGACTGTGGGGGTGGGTGAAGGCAGATGCAATCCCTTGGTCCTCTGCCTACACCCCCAAATCCCATCTCAGTTCCCTCCCCCTCTACTGCTAAGCCTCTTCCCTCTCTGACACTTCCCCCCACGGAGCCCCCTCCCCTTCACTGACCCCCTTCTCTGAGTCCCTTCCCTCTTACTGGGCTCCCTCCCCTCACTTCCCCGTGGCTAAGCCCCCTTCCCCTGAGGCCTCCCCATGGAGCCCTCCCACCCCCTGCCCCGAGCCCACATCCCCTCCCTCTAGCTCTCCCTAGGGTCCATTACTAGCAGCCCCCCTCACCTTCATATTCCATGTCATTCTGTTTCCTTCCCCCCAGGCTAGAAGACTGGCTCCCAAAGGGACTGGGTTGGAGAGAGAGTAATGGCAACCCCAAGCCCTTTCCTGGAATCTCACAGAGAATGAAAGATCTAAAGCCAGGGTACTCTTACTGTTCATGGTAACCTACTTCCTCTTCCTTGGGTCATAAAGGGTAAAAACATGTCTGTTGTTCCTTAACTAGAAGAGAATTTTTTGGGAGCTATGTGAAGCATTCTATGGAAAAAATCTGCCTGCCCCCGGGGCCTTTCACTTTCGCTTTGCTGCAGGCCAAGAAGTTCGAGATACAATAACTTCGAAATAATTGCAAGCCTCCACAATCCCAAATACCTGTTCTGTGACCCTTGCTCCCCTGCAAGTGGCTCTCCTGGCCTGAATTCCCCAAACCTCTAGGACGCCTGGTCTACATGTTCTGTTTCTGCTTCTTATCTCCCACTCACTTTTCTGTCCACTGCATCTGCCCCCGCGCCTCTAGTTAAGGCCGCCAGTGACCATCCTGCTGTTTTTAATCTTCAGGCTTCTTCTTGCCTGACGACTTCCGCAGCTTCAGATGCCATTGCCAACGCCCGCCTTCTTGAAACTCTTTTTTTTTTCTCTTTGGTTTCTAGACTGACCTCATCCACTTCCCTGGTTTCGGTTGCCCTATATATGCTAACAACAGCCAGGTTTACTGTTCCTGACTTCCAGATCTCTATGTATGTCCTGTCACAACCTGGACGTCTCTGCCTGGAGGTCCCACAGGCTTGCCAAACTCTGTTCACTCACAACTGAAACCATCATCTTCCCCCAGCAACGTGATCCTATTTTGGTAAATGGCACCACCAGCCAGTCAGTGACCTAAGGCAGAAAATTGGGGTTATCCTAGCTCTTTCCACTCCCTCACACCGCATATCCAAATGGTTTTCCAGCCCAGCTCATCTTGCTTCTTTTACAACACCCCCTCCCCATCAGGCCTGGTCCCCCATCCCACTGTCCCTGCTTTATTTCTGGGCTGCATCATCTTACACGGGGATAGCTGCACAGCCTCTAAGATGGTCTCCTGCCTTCATCCCCCTCCTTGAGTCCCAGTTCTGCAGGGGCAGCTGGAGAGGTTATTTTAGAGTGTAAATTTGACCAGGTACGCCCCTTCCATGATTCCCATAACATTAGATTAGGGTCCAAAATCTGTAATTCTGCACACGAGATTCTCCATGACTTGGCCTCTTCTGGGCCCAGGGTCCCATTGCTACTTCCTCCCTCACCTTGCTATCTACCCAGCCATTGGAACCCCACTTTCCTGGCTCTGGACACCAGCCCCCTTTCCCACTGCCTGAACCTCTTACACCTTCTCCAAGACACTAGTGCTTTCCAGCCTTGTTTACCTTAGCATTAGAATGTCACCAGAGAGTTCTGAGTCCCCCCCTCTTTCCCTCCCTCAAGGGTTTCAGGAAGAAAATGAGGTCCCTCTCTCATCTCTTCTCTTGGTGAGAAGATTCCACTCAGCTTCCTTTGGTGGTGTGTTTTACCAAAACAATAGATCTTTTTGTTCTCCTTTCCCAAATATGAAATCATAGCATTGAATGTGCTCTTTCACACACCACAGGGGAGATTCAGGTGTGCGGGGGGGGGGCGCTGTGGAGGGCCGGTGCTCCAGGCGCAAACCCTGGAGAAGGGGGTCCCCGACATCCTCCTCCCACCTCCCCCATGCCCGGAAGTGCTCATGCCTGCCCCTCCAGATTGGGGCTTCATCGTCTGAATCCCCAGTGAACAGGCCAAAGGACCAACTAGCTAGTGAGCACCCAGCTCAGTTTACAACCCCACTTTCTCGGCTACCGAAACTCCGTCCCTCTCTAAGCTTCATCCCGGGCGGTGGGAGAGCAGAATCCAGCCAAGGCCAGCCCTTGCGGGGAGAGCTCTGCAGGGAGGTGGAGGCCTGTCCGCGCTCAGGACAAGGAGGCACAGGCAACTGCAAAACGAAAGGTTTTTATTGAAAAATAACAAGTGGCCCTTTTCAAGACTGCGGGTCCCTGCTCAACGAGGGCTGTCAGGCCGCAGCCCGACGGGACGAACAAGTAGCGGCAGTCACCCCAGCTCCGCGCTCCAGAGGGGCAAGGTTTCCTGGTCCATGCTGGCTGGCCCCTGGGCTCCGCAATCCCGCTCCCCGGCCCGAGGAGGGGTGGCAGCTGGGGAAGGGGGCGCCGGGAGGTCCCCTCCCAGTCCAGCGAGAGAGTTGCCTGGCATCTGGGTGGGCTGGTTTCCGATGCAAGGCCGCACGCAGTACTGGTGGGCGCGCCAGCTCGTGGGAGTGGTAGAGGCTTTCCGCGGCTGCTCACTCAGACGTAGTCCTTGCGGTCGTAGGCTGTGCCGGTTCCGGTGCCCGGGCCGGTGGAGCGCGGCGACGAGTAGAGGATCTTGGCGGGCGTGTATTTCTTCTCGCGCGGCGGGCACGAGCAGCAGAGTAGTGCGCCCCCCAGCAGCTGCAGCGCCGCGGCCGCCCAGCCCACGTACAGGGCGGAGCCCATCTCGCGCTTCTGTGCATCTGGCACCAAGGGGTTGTAGAAGTCACGGATGATGGTGTTGGCCGACCAGGACACCGGCACGAGGGTGAGCAAGGCGGCCAGCAGGAAGAGCACGCCCGCCACGATGGTGATCTTGGCCTTGGCCGTGTCGTCCTGTACACAGTTGGTGCACTGGGCACCCACGAGCGCCACAAGGAGCCCGAAGGCGGCCAGCAGGATGGCGATGACGATGAGGGCGCGGGCCGCCTGCAGGTCCTGCGGCAGCGCCAGCAGCGAGTCGTACACCTTGCACTGCATCTGGCCCGTGCTCTGCACCACGCAGTTCATCCACAGGCCCTCCCAGGTGATCTGCGCCGTGATGATGCTGCTGCCGATGAAGGCCGACACGCGCCACATGGGCAGCGCGCAGCACACGATGGTGCCCAGCCAGCCCATGACGGCCAGCGAGGTGCCCGCGATCTCCAGGCCCATGGACATGGCTGCCGGTCCAAGGCCGTCACTGGAGGGCGGCTCCGGGTGCGGGACGACGAGGGGCCGGGGCCGCTGGGGCCTGGGCGGGAGCGGCGGTGCGCCGACGGACTGACGCCCGAACTGATGGACCGACGGAAAGACACACGGATGGCGCGCGCCCTAAAGGGTCCGCTCTGCCCGCTCGCACAGCGGCTGCGCCTGCACCTGCCTGTGGCTTTGTAGGCGGGCGGCAGCGACTGGGCTGGCCCTGGGCTGGGGCAGGTTAGTCTTCGATCCGGGCCCAGGGCTCCGGCGGGGGAGGGAGAGGCGGAGCCGCCCTCTCCCGGGCCTGGGGACAGTGACGTGGCCCCTCTTCCCACCTTCACTAAGCGCCCTGGGAGGAAGGACTTGGCCAGGAGTGGCTCACGGCTCGGGGATGGGGGGTGCCAAGAGAGGGCGGGGCCGAGACCTGCGCCCCCGCCCCTCGCTCCTGGTTCCCCACTGCTCGGAAACGAATTCTACGGGGTGTGTGGTGAAAAGCACAAAGTGCTGGACACTCCGCCTCCCCCGCATTTTCAGCGCCGTTGGCACGGGAGGCGTGAGGAAGAGGGCGCTGCCAGCTGCCAGGTATCCGCGGGGACAGAGAGGGCCCACTGTGGGCGTGGCCGCGGCTGTTTTCCCAGAGTGGGCCGCTGCCCCGGGAGCTGCGCACCTGCTCCTCAGTCCCTCCGGCCTCTGAGGCAGCGCTCCCAGCGCAGGATCCCGGCCTGATCCAGGGCCATGGGGTTGCCAGCCCTGGACGTCTGGATTCGGAAGCCAGGGACCACCTGCAAAGGCGCCCAGAAGACACCTCTGAGCCAGTGCTGAACTCAGATTCTCTAGCCCCTCTCCAGCTCTCAGCTCTTAACACTCGCAGTGACCCTGATCCCTTTAGCTGAGCTGCTCTCCCCTCCCAGAGCCACCTCCATTGAGTCCCCTCCCTTCACAGAGCCCTGGTTCTCTCTCCCGCTGAGCCGGGGTTGGGGGCGGGGAGTCAGAACCGGGATCCACCTTAATGAAACGGTGGTGAAAGAGGTTTGATCCAGGCAAAAGTGGGAAGTCAGAGACATTACCTGCAATGGCCTTGCTCCCACACCTGGGCTATCCCTCGCCTTGCTTAGAGCCCTACAGAGTTGGCCTTGGAAGGTCTGTCCCCCACCTTCCTCACTTCCCCTCACCTCAGGGCCCCCATTCTTGCCGTGTCCTCTGCCTGGGACATTGCAGAGACCACATGGCTCACTCCTTTCACCTTCCATGTTTTTGTTCCCAGCCAGGCCTTCCCTAACCACACTATTTAAAATCATAGCTGGGACTTCCCTGGTGGCGAAGTGGTTAAGAATCTGCCTGCCAATGCAGGGGACACGGGTTCCATCCCTGGTCTGGGAGGATCCCACATGCCACGGAGCAACTAAGCCCGTGTGCCACAGCTACTGAGGCTGCACTCTAGAGCCCGTGAACCACAACTACTGAGCCCATGTGCCACAACTACTGAAGCCTGCGTGCCTAGAGCCCGTGCTCTGCAACAAGAGAAGCCACTGCAATGAAGAAGCCCGCACGCAGCAACAAAGACCCAACGCAGCCAAAAGTAAATAAATAAAATAAATTTATTTTTTAAAAATCAAAAAATAAAATCACAGCTGGGAATTCCCCATCGGTCCAGGGGTTAGGACTCCCTGCTTTCACCGCAGTGGCCCAGGTTCAATCCCTGGTGGGGGAACTAAGATCCTGCAAGCCACGTGGTGTGGCCAAATAAATAAATAAAATTGCAGCTATTCACCCCACTATGTCCTGTCCCCTTTTTATACTTTACATTCTTTTTTAGCATTTAACACCGTGCATTATACTCTATATTTTTCTTACTTATTTTTTATTCTCTCTCTCTCTGCTCTAGTATGTCAGCTCCACTGGGACATCCAGAAGGTCCCCAAACAGGCAAGGGTTTCTGCTGGTTTTATTAACTGCCGTATCTCCAGTGCCCAGAAGAGTGCTGGGTCCTCAAGAGAAAGTTGATTTAGAAAGTTCATGCAAAAACATCACTTTCTTGCATTCCTGCAACCTTGTCTGCCTGGGGGCCCTCCTCCTGGCATAAATGACTGATAATGAGACACTGATAATGGGTCACGTGCCTTTGGAATCTAGTTGGAACCTAGGGCACTTCCAGGCGAGATGAGAAACCTCATCAAACCGGGCCTAGGGGTTTTTCTGGTTTGCCCCACATCTCTCAAATACAGGCATGCAGCCTATGTCTTCCTCTGTAAGGGTCCAAGCCCTGGGGTGAGGTAAACAGGGCCAGAGGCCCATGGAAACAAGGGTCCTACTTCTCACAGGGGCAAAGGTCTTGGGCTGGGCCTGTTGGGGCTGGGTTGGGCAGGGCTGGGAGTGCCCAGCGAGAGGGCCCCGCTGGTGCTGGGTGGGGGCTGCCATGGAGCAAGATCTTGAAGCCCAGGTCCATCCAGTGACTGCTGGCTGCTGCAGTTTCCTGGTTAGTGGCGTGGCTTTGGGTCGGAGGAGAGGCAGAACACTTGGGCAGTGTGGCTGAGTATCGGGTGGGCGCCTGAAATCACATGCTTTTGTCCTGAGAGTGGGCTTCCTGCTGGTTTTGCCCTGAGCTCTGTCTCTTGCTACCTGCGAGGCTGAGGAAAGTCAGGTCCCCTCTCTTAACCTCAATTTCCTCCTCTGCCAAATGAGGAGACTGATGCCTACATGACCTACCTCACAGGGCATTGATGAGAATGGAGGAAACATATGTGTGCTGCAAACCAGAAAACAGCCAGGGTCAGACAAACCAGTGGGCAGAGAAACAGTGTGGAGAAGGTGGAGGGTTTAGTTGGACAGACCTAAGGTGGAGTCCAGTTCCACTCTTATCAGTCCTGTGGCCTTGAGCAAGTCCTTTCCCACCTGGACTCGGTCTCTTCATCTGTGAAGAGGGGTTTGCTCTGAGCTGCTTGGGTTTGGGTTAGGGGGGTGGTGGGCAGGAAGAGGCACCTTGTTCCTGAGCCTGAATGAGGTGGATGTGCCGAGCAGGGCTGTGAGGAGATGAAGCCAGCAAGACAGAAAGCTTCTTGCTCAGGGGCCAAACTTCAGGGACGCTGGGCAAATAGCTTCAATCAGCGTTTTGCTCAATATCGTCCATGGTCCTTACAACTCAATAATAAAAAGACAAATAACCCAATTAAAAAAATGGTCAAAGGATCTGAGTAGACATTTGAGTAGACAAGGAAGACATACACACGGCCAAGGTGCACATGAAAAGTTATCTGACAACATTAGTCATTAGGGAAATGCAAATCAAAACTACAAAGAGGGACTTCCCTGGCGGTCCAGTGGTTAAGACTTTTCCTTCCAATGCAGGGGGTGTGAGTTCGATCCCTGGTTGGGGAACTGAGAACCCACATGCCTCGTGGCCAAAAAAACAAAACATAAAACAGAAGAAATATTGTAACAAATTCAATAAAGGCTTTAAAAATGGTCCACATCAAAAAAATCTTAAAAAAAAAACTACAGAGATAAAACTTCATACCTATGAGGATGGCTAGAATCAAAAAGATGATGACAAGTGTTGCAGAGGATGTGGAAAAATTGGAACCCTCCGACAATGCTGGTGGCATTGTAAAATGCTGCAGCTGCTTTTGAAAACATTCTGACAGTTCCTCACAAGGTAGAATTTCCATATGACCCAGCAATTCCATTATTAGGTATTTACCCAAGAGAAATGAAAATGTATGTTCACACGAAAAACTTGTGCACGAATGTTCATAGCAGCATTATTCCTAATAGCCCGAAAGTGGAAATGTCCTAAATGTCAGTTGATGAATGAATAAACAAAAAGGAGTGTATCTATACATGCAATATCATTCAGCCATAGAAAGGAATAAAGTTCTGATATGTGTTACAACGTGGATGAACCTTGAAGACATTATAAGTGAGAGATACCAGTTGCAAAGGATTCCGTATTATATGATTTCATTTATAAAAATGATCCAGGACTTCCCTGGTGGCGCAGTGGTTAAGAACCCCACCTGGCAATACAGGGGACACGGGTTTGAGCCCTGGTCCGGGAAGATCCCACATGCCACAGAGCAACTAAGCCCGAGCACCACAACTACTGAGCCTGAGCTCTAGAGCCCGTGTGCCACAACTACTGAGCCTGCACTCTACAGCCTGCATGCCACAACTACTGAAACTCGAGCACCTAGAACCCGTGCTCCGCAACAAGAGAAGCCACTGTAATGAGAGGCCTCTGCACAGCAATGAAGAGTAGCCCCCGCTCGCCGCAACTAGAGAAAGCCCGTGCACAGCAATAAAGACCCAACACAGCCAAAAAAAAAAAAAAAAAAAAAGATCCAGAGTAGGAAAATCTATAAAGATAGAAAGTAGATAGGTGGTGGTGCTGGGGTGGTGGTGTTGGGAGGAAATGGGGACTAACTGCTTAAATGGGGACAGGGTTTCTTTTTGGGGTGATGAAAATGTTCTATTGATACAATTGATTGTGTTGATGGTTGCATAGCTCTGTGACGATACTAAAAAACCATTGAATAGTACAGTTTAAATTGTGAGTTGTATGGTATGTAAATTGTATCAATAAAGCTGTTAGAAACCACAATGGTGCTGGGTGCGGGGTGCGGGGGCTGCAGTGTGTATTCGTGTGGTATGTGGGTTCCCAGAGAGTGCGAATGAGGGTGGGATGAAGCTGTTTTTTAATGGAGAGTATGTGGGAGTTGGTGAGAGGAGGGTGAGGCTTGGGGGCTCCAAGCACAATGCTTGTCTCCCCCTCCTCCATTCCTGAGCCTCCTGTCTAGAAACAGCAGCATGAGCCAAGGTGGGACTGATGCTCCAAAGTCCCTCCAGTTAGGGCTGAATGACCATAGGAAGGGGAGTTCTGTTGCTGTCTTGGTCCAGGAGAGCTTCCCGTAGGAGGAGGTTGGGCAGGAGCTGGTAGAGAAGGATTTGGCTGGTGGAGGTGACTAGGTGTGTTTGGGGTGAATTGTGTGTGTGTAACTCCAAGAAGCAAGGGGCTAGAAAAAGAGGAACTGAAAGAAGAGTGCCCCCAGCTAGGAGTTTAGCCTGTTCCCCATCTCCCACCCAGTGTTCAGCCCCCCAGAAGTAGCCATCAGGTCCCCAAGGCCTGCCTTTCCCCTACTGCAGTGATGGCATCCTCCCCTTTCTCCCATCCCAGCACACTCAGCCTGGCCCCCACCTCTCCCCAGTGGGCAGTCTGTACTGAATTATACCATTGGCTTTCTTGGTTCTCCAGTTTGCAAATGGCAGATTGTGGGACTTCTTGGCCCCTATAACTGCATGAGCCAATTCCTATGATAAATCTTCTATTATGCGTACCTGTATATAGTCTATTAGTTCTGTTTTTCTTGAGAACCTTGACTAATGTGGTAGAATTCTCCAGTGAAAACTGGGTCTGTAGATTACTTTCTGGGAGTTGTAAAATTACAAATACTTAATACTTACAGGTCTATTTAAATTATCTATTTCATACTGAGTGAATTGTTGTAGCTGTGTTTTTTGAGAAATTGGACCATTTCATCTAAGTGGTTGAATTTATGTGTGTTCATAATATTTCTTATTATCCTTTTGATATCTGTAGGGTCTGTATGATAGCTCCTGTTTCATTTCTGTTGGCAAGTTGTATTTCTCCCTCTCTCTCTCTGTCAGCTAAAGGTCAGTCTTTGTCACCTAGAGGTTTGTCATTTTTACCAGTTTTTTTTTCCTCAAAGAACCAGCCCTTTGTTTCATTGATCTCAATTTTCAATTTCCTTGATTTTTGCTTTTCTTTATTATTTTCTTATTTCTACTTGTTTTGGGTTTATTTTCTCTTCTTTTTCTAAATTCTTGATGTGGGCGTGTAGATTATTGATTTGAAACTTTTCCTCTTTTCTAATATATGCATTTAGTGCTATAAATTTCTCTCTTAGCACTGCTTTATCTATGTTCTACAATTTTGATATGTTGTACTTTCATATTCACTTATTTCAATGCATTTAAAAAAAATTTCCCTTGACCTATGGCTGCCTTTTGAGTTATGGAACAAGAAGTGTGCTGTTTAGTTTCCAAGTGTTTGGAGATTTTCCTGTTGTCATTCTGTTATTGATTTCTAGTTTGATTCCATTGTGGTCAGAGAGCATACTATATGATTCCAATTAATTTAAATTTGTTGAGGGAATTCCCTGGCCATCCAATGGTTAAGACTCAACGCTTTCACTGCCAGAATCTGGGTTCAATCCCTGGTGGGGGAATTAAGATCCTGCAATCCAAGCAGCACAGCCAAAAAACAAAAAAATCCGTGGAGATTTCATTTTGGCCCAGGATATGGTCTATCTAGGTTTTTAATTTTTAATTAAAAAATTTTTTTAAAGATTTTTTGATGTGGACTATTTTTAAAGTCTTTATTGAATCTGTTACAATATTGCTTCTGTTTTTGTTTTGTTTTTTCGGCCCCAAGGCATGTGGGATCTTAGCTCCCAGATCAGGGATTGAACCTGCATTCCCTGCATTGGGAGGCGAAGTCTTAACCACTGCACCACCAGGGAAGCCCTATCTGGGCTTTTTAAACAAATGTGTGTTCTGCTGTTGTTGAGTGGAGTATTCTATAAATGTTGATTAGATCCTGTATGTTGATGGTGTCACTGAGTTCTATAACTTTGTTATATTTCATCTAGTTGTTCCATCAATTGTTGCAGGAGAAGTGTTAAAGTCTCCAACTGTAATTGTGGTTTTGTCTATTTGTCCTTTTAGTTATGTCAGCTTTTGCTTCATAATTTGCAGTTTTGTTGTTTGATAATGCATACACATTTAGGATTACTATGTCTTCTTGGTAGATTGACCCTTTTTTCATTACATAATGTCCCTCTCAGTCTCTGGTAATTTACTTTGCTCTGAGGTCTAGTTTATGTCATACAAATATAGCCACTTTTACTTTCCTTTGATTGTTTTCATGCTATATCCTTTTCCATTTACCTTGCCTATGTTATTATATTTGAAGTGAGTTTCTTGTACACAACATATATTTGGGTCATGCTTTTAAGCACTCTGATAATTTCTTTTAATTGATACAGAGTCATACCTTGTTTTATTGCACTTCGCAGATATTGTGTTTTTTTACGTTGAAAGTTTGTGGCAACCCTGTACTGAGCAAGTCTATTGGTGCCTTTTTTCAACAGCATTCGCTCACTTGGTGTCTCTGTGTCACATTTTGGTAATTCTTGAAATATTTCAAATTTTTTCATTATTATTATGTTATGGTGATCTGTGATCAGTGATCCTTGAAGTTACTATTGCAAAAAGATTATGACTCATGAGGCTCATGAGTCTCATAAAAAAGGCTCATTGCCTTTTTTAGCAATGAAGTATTTTTAAATTAAGTTACGTACATTGTTTTTTAGATATAATGCTATTGCACAATTAATGAATACTGTATAGTGTAAACATAACTTTTATATGCATAGGGAAACCAAAAAATATGAGTGAGTCACTTTACTGCTGTATTTGCTTTATTGTGGTGGTCTGGAACCAAAACTGCAATATCTCTGAGGGATGCCTGTATTTAAACTATTTATATTTTAATGTAATTACTGATATGTTAAAGCTTAGTCTGATATTTCACTTTTTGTTTTCTGTTTGCTCTCTTCATTTGTTTGTTTTTTTTTTCTGTTTTCTTTTTTCTGCTTTCCTGTGGGTTACTTGAACAGTTTTTTTTTTTTTTTTTTTTTCGTTACGCGGGCCTCTCACTGTTGTGGCCTCTCCCGTTGCGGAGCACAGGCTCCGGATGTGCAGGCTCAGCGGCCATGGCTCACGGGCCTAGCTGCTCCATGGCATGCGGGATCTTCCCGGACCGGGGCACGAACTCGTGTCCCCTGCATTGGCAGGCGGACTCTCAACCACTGCACCACCAGGGAAGCCCACTTGAACAGTTTTGAAATCCATTTTATTTATAGTGTTTGTTCTTTTTAAAATATTTATTTATGTCTTAGTTGCTGCATGCAGGATCTAGTTCCCCAACCAGGGGTTGAACCTAGACCCCCTGCACTGGGAGCGTGGAGTCTTAACCACTGGACCAACAGGGAAGTCCCTCTATAATGTTTTTGAGTGTACCACTTTATACAGCATTTTTTTTGTGATTTTTCTGGATATTACATTATATGTGTATTACTTACCACAATCTATTTGGTGTCATCATTTTACCTGTTCAAGAGAAGTATAGAAAACTTACCTCCCTTTATGTCCCTTACCCTCTCCGATTTATCATGCTGATATGTCTTAAACACTTCCTCTCTATATATTTAGAACCACATCAGACAGTGTTGTGATTTTTGCTTCAACTGTCAAACATAATTAGAAAACTCAAGAAGAGAGGAAAACCTTTTGTATTTTATTTATTTATATAAGTAAATAAATAAATGCATATCTATATATATTTCCTGATTGGCTGAGTTTGGCTATTATTATCATTATTATTTGTGGGAGGGTGCTGCGCCATACACGATCTTAGTTCCCCAACCAGGGATCGAACCCGTGCCCCCTGCATTGGAAGTGCAGAGTCCTAACCACTGGACCATCAGAGAATTCCCAAGTTTGGCTATTATTTATTAAAGTTTAAAAGCAATGCCTACTTATACAGGAAGGTCCAAATGGAATAGGATATTAGAAAAATTATAATCCCATCCATTTAAAGATACCATTATTGACATCTGGTTTTATACGTTTCAAGATGCTTTTCTAGTCATTTCTGTTCAAAAGTGGTGTCCACTAGAATGTAAACTTGATGACTGTAGGGACCTTGTCTGTATGCTTCACCACTTTATTTTTAGCAGTAGAATAGTGCCTAGCAGAGGGCAGGCACTCAGTAAATACTTGTCAAATGAATATGTGAGTGAGTCCTGTTGTACTACTGTGTTATAATATACTGTAATTAAATTTTTTTAATTGAAAAAAGTTTTCATATTTCATACCTAGGCTCCCCATTGGCCTTTGTGGTGTGGGTATGGGTGAGGCCACGGTTTCTTCTCTGGTGTTTGTCCTAATATAGAATGGTTATTTTAAAATTTTATTTAAAAATTTTTTTGGCTGTGCTGCATGGCTTGCAGGACCTTAGTTCCCCGACCAGGGATTGAACCCACGCCCCCTGCAGTGGAAGTGCGGAGTCCTTAACCCCCACTACCCACAAATGGCTGAAAAATATTTATTGAGCACCTACTGTGTGCCAGGCACTGTGTAGGCGCTGAAGGCAGGGTCAAGGGTCATTCCAGCTGATGACTCCTTGCATTCTACCCACCTCACCCCGCCCCCAAACAAACCACTGCAGGGATGAAGTATCACTCTTCTAGCTACCACTATCTCTAAGAGCCCCAAATCTGTCACCCCATAATAAGGCTGATTTGAAGTGTTACTGTCTTTTGGAGGGACTGCCAGGAAATTCCCCTAGAATGGTTATTGTCCAAAAGTTTTCTGTCATTTTGGCTGCCTCTTTCTTGGTTTTTTGACTGGAGAAAGCAGACTTTTATTGGAGTTTTTTGGTCTTTGTCCAGTGGTATCTCCCACTTGCCTACATCTTCAGTTCCATGTTTGGGATACATGAGGGAGAAAGAAAACCCAGGGCACTGGCACAAAAACAGACACCTAGATCAATAGAAAAGAATAGAGAGCCCAGAAATGAATGCACACTTATATGGACAATGAACCTATGACAATGGAGGCAAGAATATACAGCGGGGAAAAGACAGCCTCTTCAATAAATGGTGTTGGGAAAACTGGACAGCTATATGCAAAAGAATCAAACTGGAATACTTTCTCACACCATACACAAAAATAAATTCGAAATGGATTAAAGACTTAAATGTAGGACCTGAAACCATAAAACTTCTAGAGAGGGCTTCCCTGGTGGTGCAGTGGTTAAGAATCGCCTGCCAGGGCTTCCCTCATGGCGCAGTGGTTGAGAGTTTGCCTGCTGATGCAGGGGACACGGGTTCGTGCCCCAGTTCGGGAAGACCCCACATGCCGCGGAACGGCTAGGCCCGTGAGCCATGGCCGCTGAGCCTGCGCGTCCGGAGCCTGTGCTCCGCAACGGGAGAGGCCACAACAGTGAGAGGCCCGCGTACTGCAAAAGAAAAAAAAAAAAAAATCGTCTGCCAATGCAGGGGACATGGGTTCGAGCCCTGGTCCGGGAAGTTCCCACATGCTACTGAGCAACTAAGCCCGTCCGCCACACCTACTGAGCCTGCGCTCTAGAGCCCACGAGCCACAACTACTGAAGCCTGCGCGCCTAGAGCTCGTGCTCCGCAACGAGAAGCCACTGCAGTGAGAAGCCCACGAATCACAACAGAGAGTAGCCCCGGCTCGCCGCAACTAGAGAAAGCCTGTGGGCAGCAACAAAGACCCGATGCAGCCATAAATAAATAAGCAAGTAAGTAAGTAAGTAAATAAATAAATAAATAAAACTTCTAGAGAAAACATAGACAGTAAGCTCTTTGACATAGGTCTTAGTAATATTTTTTTGGATATGTCTCCTCAGGCACGGGAAACAAAAGCAAAAATAAACAAATGGGACTACATCAAACTAAAAAGTTTGCACAGTGAGGGAAACCAAAGGGAAACGAAAAGGTTGCCAGTTAATGGGAGAAGATATTTGCAAACAATATATCTGATAAGAGGGTAATATCCAAAATGTACTAAGAACTCATACAACTCAACATAAAAAACAAACAAACAAACAAACAAACAAAACCTGACTGAAAAATGGTCAGAGTATCTGAGTAGACATTTTTCCAAAGAAGACATACAGATGGGCAACAGGCACATGAAAAGATGCTCAGCATCATTAATCATCAGGGAAATACAAATCAAAACCATAGTGAGGGGACTTCCCTGGCAGTCCAGTGGTTAAGACTTTGCCTTCCAATGCAGGGGGTGTGGGTTCGATCCCTCGTCGGGGAACTAAGATCCCACATGCCTTGTGGCCAAGATCCCAAAACATAAAACAGAAGAAATATTGTAACAAATTCAATAAAGACTTTAAAAGTGGTCCACATCAAAAAAATCTTAAAAACAAACAAACAAACAAAAAGCAAAACAAAACCCATAGTGAGATAGCACCTCTCACCTGTCAGAATAGATATTATTAAAAAGATAACAAATGCCAAGTTTTGGTGAGGATGTGGAAAAAGTGAACCCTCACATGCTGTTCATGAGAATGTAGATTGGTGCAGCCACTATGGAAAACAGTATGGAGATTCCTCAAAAAATTTTTTGAGATTCCTCAAAATTTTAAAATAGAACTACCATATGATCCAGCAATTCCACTCCTGGATATTTATCTGAAGAAAACAAAAACACTAATTAGAAAGGATAGATGCACCCCTACATTCATTGCAGCATTATTTACAATAGCCAAGATGTGGAAGCAACCTAAATGCCCATCGATAGATGAATGGATAAAGAAGATATAGTATATACATACAATGGAACGTTAGCCATTAAAAAGAATGAAATCTTGCCATTTGAGACAACATGGATAGACCTAGAGGGTATTATGCTAAGTGAAATAAGTCAGACAGAGAAAGACAAATACTGTATGATTTCATGTATATGTGGAATCTAAAAAATGAAAGATGAACAAATGTAACAGAACAGAAACAGTTATAGATACAGAGAACAAACAGGTGGTTGCCAGAGGGGAAGGGGTTGGGGGGAGGAAAGAAATAGGTGAGGAAGATTATGAGGTACAAACTTCCAGTTGCAAAATAGATTAGTCATGGGTATGAAATGTACAGTGTGGGGAATATAGTCAATAACTTTGTAATATCTTTATATGGTGATATATTCTAAGTATAGTTATTATGGTAGTCATTTCCGATTGTATAGAAATATTGAATGGTTATGTTGTGTAACAAGAAGCAATATCGCTATGTTGTGTAACAGGAAGCAATACAGTGTTGTAGGTCAATTATATTTCAAAACCAAACTCACTGAAAAAGAGATCAGATTTGTGGTTATCAGAGCAGGATTGGGGGAGGGGGAATTGGAAGAAGGCAGTCAAAAGTACAGACTTCCAGTTATAAGATAAATAAGTACTAGGGATGTAAGGTACATGATAAATATAATGAACACTGCTGTATGTTATATATGAAAGTTGTTAAGAGAATAAATCCTAAGAGTTCTCATCACAAGCAAAAATATATTTCTTTTCTATCTCTTTAATTTTGTGTCTATATGAGATAATGGATGTTCACTAAACTTATTGTGATAATCATTTCACGATGTATGTAAGTCAGATCATTATGCTGTACGCCTTAAACTTGTACAGTGCCTATATCAATGATAACTCAATAAAACTGGGAGAAAAAAGAAAAAGAAAAGCTGTGGCACTCATCATGAGCTACGAGGAGTCTGAGGGCGGGCAGCAGGTTGGTGACAACGATGAGGGCATCATGTGTCCTTGGGTCCAGAGGTCCCGAGTTGGTCTGCCTTCCCTCCACCTTTCAATCTTCTCATGCCTGTTTTATCTATAAAGTCCAGGGGTTTCAGCTGTACTTGGCAGAAGGAATAGGAACACGTATGTCTATTTCATCTTCTCAGGAGTCAGTCCCCCAACTGTTGTCTTTCTTTCCTTCTTCCTTCCTCCCTTCCTCCCTTCCTTCCTTTCTTTCTTTTTCTTTTGGCCACACCATGCAGGATCTTAGTTCCCGGACCAGGGATCGAACCTGTACCCCCTGCAGTGGAAGCGTGGAGTCCCAACCACTGGACCACCAGGGAATTCCCCTGACACACACACCTGTTTTCTTTCACCTGGTTCTCTGTACACATATTCATTACCTGCTCGGCCCCTGTAACCACTTGAGTTTGAGACCCCTGGCTTAGCCTTTGTAGTTTAGTGTTTTGGCCCTGGGTCTCCTACTGGCAACCAGAATGAGAAAAAAGGAAAAGGAAAAGAAAGAAACCCCAGGGAAGCTCAGCTGGGATAGGGTGGGGCTGGGGGCACTGCAGGAGAGAGGCATGTGAGACCCCAGCCCCCAGCCCCTGCACTGTACTGTGTCTTCACCTCACTAAGCCTCCCTTCCCCGGAACGGAGGGTAATGGACTCTGTTGACTTCTAAGTTTATTTAAACCTTGGGGAACCTTATCATATCTTCATGCAAACAGCACAAAGTTAAACAAAGCAGTTTCTGAGGCCCAAGGAGAGCGTAGTTGGTTTAAGATAGGGCTCTATCAGAGGTTATTCAACCCTTAGTGCCTCCCGTGTTATCACTGACAGAGGCCACGTTCCCCAGCCAGGGCAGTCCCGTGGCACTCTGTGCCCCGACTCTGAGCTCCAACCGAAAGAAGAGTCTTGCTGCTGAAGGAGCTCAAATATCTTTGTTGGCTGATGAGCAGCCCTATGGGTACCAGGCAGCCTCTTCCCCAGACAGCCCAGTCCCTGCTCAATGGCCTTGTGACTGTGGCGGCCACTGCGGCAGGGAGGGAGTCCACATAGGGCTTTCTCTCACCAAGGCCGACCCCAGTGGCCTCTGGCCGCAAAGTAGCACCAATCCTGAATCCAATATGGCACTGTCCTTCCTTAGGGGCCAGCCAACCTAATGTGACTGCCATCACTCCAGACTCCTGTTGTGAGGATATCAGCAGTGTGTCCATACATCGATAGATGCCCATTTGAGATGTGGATTTGTTTTACTTGAGCATCATGCTTCTGCCAGTACTACTATTCATGAACTTACTCATGCCTCATTTGCTGTTCTAGTGAATCTTGCAATATTGTTTCTGATCTAGAAGTTGCATTACAGCAAAAGAAGTATGGGGTGATGTCCTGGGAGTCCTGCTCTTATCATGAACCCCATCATCTAGAAGCATCTGACCTTGCAGGGGGGATGAAATGGCCCTTTGAAGACAGCTGTGGTTCCACCTGGGAGACAACAGCGTGGCAGCTCGGACGGCCATCTTGCAAATGCTCTTACACCTCGTGCTGTTTCTCCTGCCGACAGAACACGTGTGTAATCAGACTTCCTCCTCCCCTGGCCTGCTAAAGAGGATTCAATAATTGCACCAAGTTTGCCCCACCCCCTCCCACCTTATTGAATATAAGTAGGAAGAGTTGCTTGCTGGAAGAAAGGCAATGCAGATACACATGATAAAGTGTTGCGATGGGCAGAGGAGGAACAGAGATCGTTAGACTGGGAGTGAAAGAGTGGTTTGGGGGGTGCAGCTTCTAGAAGATTTGCTTAGGACCAATTGTGGGCTGTGAGGAGAGGAGAGGGAACGTGGTTTTCACCTGACTTGTGGTAGACCACATATTTTGATAACTTTGACATCTTTCAAAAGTCAATGGTGGGGGGGCTTCCCTGGTGGCGCAGTGGTTGAGAGTCCGCCTGCTGATGCAGGGGATGCGGGTTCGTGCCCCGGTCCGGGAAGATCCCACGTGCCGCAGAGCGGCTGGGCCTGTGAGCCATGGCCACTGAGCCTGCGCGTCTGGAGCCTGTGCTCCGCAATGGGAGAGGCCGCAACGCTGAGAGGCCCGCGTGCCTCAAAAAAAAAAAAAAAAAAAGTCAATGGTGGGGATTTCCCTGGTGGTGCAGTGGTTAAGAATCCGCCTGCCAATGCAGGGGACATGGGCTCGAGCCCTGGTCCGGGAAGATCCCACATGCCGCGGAGCAACTAAGCCCGTGAGCCACAACTACTGAGCCTGCGCTCTAGAGCCCGTGCTCCACAACAAGAGAAGCCAGCACAATGAGAAGCCCTTGCACCGCAACGAAGAGTAGCCCCCTGCTCCCTGCAATTAAAGAAAAGCCCGCGCACGGCAACAAAGACCCAATGCAGCCAAAAATAAATAAATTGATAAATAAAAAATTTAAAATATGTTAAAAAAAGTCAACAGTGGGGGCTTCCCTGGTGGCGCAGTGGTTGAGAGTCTGCCTGCTAATGCAGGGGACACGGGTTCGAGCCCTGGTCTGGGAGGATCCCACATGCCGCGGAGCAACTGGGCCCCTGAGCCACAACTACCGAGCCTGTGCGTCTGGAGCCTGTGCTCCGCAACAAGAGAGGCTGCGATAGTGAGAGGCCCACACACCGTGATGAAGAGTGGCCCCCGCTTGCCACAACTAGAGAAGAGCCCTCGCACAGAAACGAAGACCCAACACAGCAAAAAAAAATTCAGCGGTGGGGTGGGGGTTAGGGGGTTCCTATGTACTTCTAGATCATGCTTTGTAAATGGGACACCAAGCCTGTGTGGCATTAAATCTCCAGGATCTCAGTGTTATTTAAGGATCCAGGAACTGAGGGGCAAAAATGGGGGAGGCATCACCCTGAAGTACACCAAATGACCCACTGTCAAGAGTTTTGTTTCCTGAACTCTGTGGAGTTAATTGCTCCCCTGGGGTGTTGCATGATAACAGGCCCACTGCGCTGGAAGGGAGGAAGCCTCCTGACTGTTTTGTGTTCCTTGTCCCCCTACAAGAACAGGCAAAAGGGAATCACTACAATGGCTGAGATGATTGACTCTGACCACGGAGGGTAAATCAAGTCCCAGTTACTGGAGGGGAGCATGGGCAATTTGTGTAGAACTCAGGGACCCTCCTGGATGTCTGCATTCTGCTATCACCAGTGATAAATGTTCACAGAAGACCACCACCACCCCAAGCAGGACCACCAAGGGCTGGTCATCTCTGTGGGAGAAGAATGCTGCCCAGCTGGTGCTGCCAAAGCTGAAATGTGGAGTGAAGGAGGGAAGGCACAGTCCGGGATCAGCTGCAGAAACCAAGATGGAAGCCCACCAGCTTGCAGCCAGACTGTAAAATTGCCCTCTTCCCTTTGAATATGTTTTTTAAAATTACGAGGGGAATTCCCTGGTGGTCTAGTGGTTAGGATTTGACGCTTTCACTGCCATGGCCCAGGTTCAACCCCTGCCTGGGGAACTGTCTTGCAAGCTGTGCGGTGTGGCCAAACCCCCCCCCCAAAAAAAAACCAAACAAAAAAACCTGGAAAGTACAAAGAATAATATAAAAAATACCCATGGGACCCCACCACTCAGAGTTAGCAAGTTGTTACATTCTGCTGGAGACCTTTTGTACCCCTTTCCTATCCCACTCACTTCTCTTCTTCTGGGTAACACAATCCTGAAGCTGACATGGCATCTTCCTGTTCAGATTTGCATAGTTTTGCTACTTAGGTATATATTCATCCACAATACATAGAACTTCTTGCATATTAAACATTTTTACATGGATGGTCTGATACTGTACACATCATTCTGCAATTTGCTTTATTCAATGGTGTTATGTCTTTGAAACGTATACAGGAAGCTTTAGTTCATTCATTGTAACTGCTGTGTATATTCCATGGTGTGAGTATGTCACAGTTTATATCCATTCTCCTCTTGATGAGCATTTGGATTATTTCCAACTGTTTTGTTATTACAAAGATGTGACATACATCCTTGTAAATGCCTCCAGGTGCATATGTGTGAGAGTTTCTCTGGAAGTGGAATTGCTGAATCATAGAGTATATGCACCTTCCACCTTACCAGATATTGCCAAATGATTCCCGAAAATTGTTGCCTGTTAGTATTATACACTCCTTCCAGCACATTAGAGAGTTCCTATTGCTACACATCTCTGCCAACACTTGGTAGCATCAGACTTTTTGTCATTCCGTGGATGTCAAGTTGCATCTCATTATTATTATTTTTAATTATAATCCTGCTTAGTTTTTTAAAATATTTATCTATTTAGTTGTGGCTGCGTCGGGTCTCA
Source organism: Mesoplodon bidens (assembly GCF_964165515.1). Classification (NCBI taxonomy): domain Eukaryota; kingdom Metazoa; phylum Chordata; class Mammalia; order Artiodactyla; family Ziphiidae; genus Mesoplodon; species Mesoplodon bidens. The sequence continues at coordinate 37,793,485 of NC_138171.1, forward strand.
GTTGTAGTGCGCAGGCTCTGTGTTGCAACGCACATGCTTCTCTCTAGTTGTGGCATGAGGGCTCAGTAGTTGCGGCACATAGGCTTAGTTGCCCCACGGTATGTGGGATCTTAGTTCCCCGACCAGGGATCGAACCCACGTCCCCTGAATTGGAAGGCAGATTCTTAACCACTGGACCACCAAGGAAGTCCGCAGTTTCTTTTTTTTGAGGCATAAAAAAAAGGACCTCAAAAAGGACCTCATTCACTGAGGTCCTTGAAATGAACAAATCTTAAAGGTACAGCTTGAAATTTTTACGTTTGAACACATCATGCGCCTACCACCCAAATCAAGATACAGAGCATTTCTATAACCCCAGAAGGTTTCCTGGTGTCCCACCCCCATCCTTCTCCCCACTTTCTAACTCCTGTCACCATTGATTACTTTTGTTTATTTTTGACCTTGGTATAAGTGGAATCACAGTGTATACTCATCTGTACCTGGTTTCACTCAATACAGTGTGTGTGAGGTCCACTCATGTTGTTGTGCATGTCAGTAGTTTATTCTTTTTTCATTGTTGTAGAGCATTCCATTGTGTGACTATGTCACAATTCCTATCCATTCTTCTCTTGTGAGCATTTGAATGGCTTCCAATTGTTTTTCTATTACAAACAAGATGTGACACATGTCCTAGTCCTCCAGGTACACATACCTGAGAGTTTCTCTAGAAGTGGAAATGCTGGGTCATAATGTATATACGTCATCCACCTTACCAGATATTGCGAAATGATTCTCTAAAATTGTTGTACTAACCAACACTTCCTCCAGCATGTTGGAGTTTCTTTTTTTTTTAAATTAATTAATTATTTTTTGGCTGCATTGGGTCTCCGTTGCTGCTCACGGGCTTTCTATAGTTGCGGCGAGCAGGGGCTGCTCTTCATTGTGGTGCATGGGCTTCTCACTGCGGTGGCTTTTCTTGTTGCAGAGCACGGGCTCTAGGCACGCAGGCTTCAGTAGTTGTGTCACATGGGCTCAGTAGTTGTGGCACGCGGACTCAGTAGTTGTGGCACATGGGCTTAGTTGCCCTGCGGCATGTGGGATTTTAGTTCCCCGACCAGGGATTGGACCCATGTCTCTAGCATTGGAAGGCAGATTCTTAACTACTGGACCACCAGGGAAGTCCGAGAATTTATATATTTATATGCTGATCCCCATGCTGTTCCACCTTATGCCTTTTCTGGAATTTGGTGACTCATTTTGCTCTGGAGAGAAACCTCAGTATTCACCCTATAACTATTCCCTCCAATTCCCATACCTTTTTTTTGGGACTTACACTAAACACTGGCAGTTTTTGTAACTTTCAATAAAAATAATCGTGTCTGGCACACCTGCTATCTCTAACACTGAGGCCCTGGTCTGATTGGAGAGACATGGCCTTGCCTTTGGGGAGACTGCCGAGAAGAGACAGGCCCTGCCCTGGGAAGTCTCAGTCTGAGGTGGGTAATCACATACACTGGGAGCAGATGCTGCAGCTGGGGGCAGAAATGGCCAATGTGTTCAGATGCTGGGGATTCCAGGGACTCCTTGGAGAGGTGATTTTGCAGCCGGCTCTTGTTACATGGACACCTGTGCTGAGACATCAAGATTATGTGTGTTCTCTGAGATGGAGCCTAAGGTGGGGGACAGGAGGCAGTGAAGGCGGTGTGGGGGGGCACCTCAGATTCTTGAGATAAGACAGTGCTTGTTCCTGGGGTGGTTAAAACCCAGTGTGTGCTGTCTCTCCTCAGCAGGAGGCTGGGGTCCCCCCCACCCCGATTTGGCATTCCCTCCACCTCTGCTGCCCCAGCTCCTTCCCTCTCTTTCCCTCATGAGCCTCTTAAACTGGCTGACTGAGAAGCCAGATTGGTTCTGGGCCAGCAGAGAGGGCCCACACCTGGGTCTGGCTGAGTCTGGGAGCTGGGCTTCAGGCTCACTGGGTGCTGTGCTTTGCTGTGAGTGAGTGACGGTGGCTTCTTGGTGGGCTGTCCTCTGGGGGCTCTGGGGGCTGTCGCGGATGGCGGGTGTTTGTTTCTGGGTGCGGAGGTTTGGGACTGCGTTTAGCCTGTGGGTGTTAGCCTGTGGGTGTGTGTCTGCCTGAGTTTGTGTTTGTGTGAGAGGGTGTGTTTCTCCTCCAGGGTGTCCACTGTTCCGGGCATGGTCTGTCCCTCCCTGTGGGTGAGGGTGGGAGGCCTGAGGTGAGAGTAGCCGGGGTGGGGTGGAGCTGTTTTCTCTCGACCGGGGGTCTGGTTGGCTGTTTGGGAGTAATTCCCAGGCTGGGGTGTCAGGAGCCTGGGAGGGAGAATGAGTCACTCCCCCCCCGACCCCCCCGAAACTTATTCCCTGTCCCGGGGGCCAGGTTTCGCCAGAAGCCATAAAGAGGCCCTGCCCAAGGCTCTTCCGCTTTCAGGCAGGCGGGCGAAACCCAGCCCGGGGGCTGCCTCGGAGCCAAGCGCTGCCCAGATGGCACAAGGCGGCCTGGACCCACCCCTCAGGGTTTTCCCTGGTCTACTCTTTTTTTTTTTTTTTTTTTTTTCTTTTTCAGTACGCGGGCCTCTCCCGTTGCGGAGCACAGGCTCCGGACGCGCAGGCTCAGCGGCCATGGCTCACGGGCCCAGCCGCTCCGTGGCATGTGGGATCCTCCCTGACCGGGGCACGAACCCGTGTCCCCTGCATCGGCAGGCGGACTCCCAACCACTGCACCACCAGGGAAGCCTCCCTGGTCTACTCTATGCGCTGAATATTCTGCCCGCTCACAGCCGCTCCTCCCATGGCCCCTCCCATTGCTGAGCCCCTCCCTCACTGAGCCCCCTTTCCCTCACTGAGCCCCCTCCCCTCACTGAGGACCCCTCTTTGAGTCCCCTTCCACTCTCTGAGTCTCTTCATTAAGATTTTCTGGGGGCGGGGGCACGGGAGGGCGTGAGCTCGGAAGCGCGACTGGGTGAGAGGGCTGATGCAGAGGGCAGGAGGCCCAGGGCAGGGTCGGGCTGCGTCTGAGCCAGCCTGCCTTTGGCCTGGCTGGCTCTCCATTTCATCCCGAACATGGGGGCCAGGGTTCCTGCCATCTTCCCAGGCCCAGGGGCATGATGTGGAGGAGGGAAGAGTAGGGGGCTGTGACTCTGGAATTGAGTCACCCCAGGGGCTCCTGGACAGCCCCTACCTCTGCCGCCCTTCTTTCTCTCTCCTCACAGAGGCGCACACGCATCTGCCTACCCTCCTCACCACCCACCTCCGTGAGAGCCCAGGAGAAGTCCCCCTCCTCATTCCTAGGCTCTTGGTTCTCAGGTCGGAGCCCTTGGTCTAGGCGCCCTCACCCCATCCGACCCGACAGACCCAGGATGGGGTGTCAGGGCTTTCCTCGGGGGGTACTTAGAGGAGGGCTGCAGTGACGCTCGCCTCCACTGGGGGGCGCTCCTCTACTGCCGGGGCCACAGCCATCCCAACCCCATGGGTTACTCCCTTCCCGTGGACCTCACAGTCCTGCCCGCATGCCCACCTCCTCCGCCTGTGCATCAAGGCCTCGGCCACACTGGCTGTGCCCTCCGCAGACACCCAAGGGTGCCCACCTCAGGCCTGCCCCGCTGGACCCACCCTGGGGAGGACGGCATCTGCCATGCACAGAGCACTGGTCAGCCTTTATTTTTCATCATGATGAAAAAAATCTACACCCTATGGTTCACCATTTACCCTGAACCCCCTCCCTTCGCTGAACCCCACCTTAGGGGTACCTTGGGCGGCCCTATCACTTTTCTGACGGTCACAACACTCCCTGTTCACTCCTCCACCCGCCTTTAGCAGGAGCGATTTTCGAAATTCCCATCCACTGGCTGGAGTACATGGCGGAGGCTGCAGCGACCATAAGCAAACACACGGGGGCGACACCTGAGAGGCCCGGACGGGCCCAGCCTTGGCAGGGAGATGGACACGCAGCCATTGTACCCCGGGATGCAGCGCCACTGCCGGGGCCTCTGTCTCCTTGCTGGGCGTCCCAGCTCATTCTGGACAGGGGGTTGTAGCAGGGGAGAGAGGGTGTTGCCTAGGACAGGCACCCTGAATTTCCACCACTCTGCTAGGTCCCTGCGCCCTTTATCCCAGCCCCATACCATCTCGGGCAGGTCTCACTGCTCCTGCGTGTCCACAGCCCGACCAGCAACCCTTGAAGACAGGGCCTGAAGGTTTCTGAGTTTCTCCCCAGCTCGAGCAAGCTCGCGCTGTCTTGAAAACAGACTTGAGTAGATGTTTGGTGTGGTGGTTACACACTGGCTGTGGTTTCAGACAGTTCTGGGTTCAAATCCTGCCTCCACAAGCTGTGTGACCTCAGGGAAGTCACTTAAATGCTCTGAGCTTTGGTATCTACATTAGTAGACTGGGACGATAGCCCTTTTTTTTTTTTGGATCTTAATTAACAGAATCTTATTAGTTCTCTCCTACATATACCCATGGTATCAGAGCCTTGTTTCTGAGCTCTTCCTTCCTTCTGTTCACTGTACAGACCTGGATCCCAGGCCTGCCCAACAATCCCTATAGAAGACAGTGTTAGTGTGTTTGGGTCCTTCTTTGGAAAGCTGTCACCTCTCCTTCACCTGAACACTGGGACTAACCCCAAATTCCAGGCAGTCACTTCATGTTTTTGAGCTGTAGTAGAACAAATGCATGGAGATTTCTTTAAGGCTACAAACTTTACAAGTTGGTTCCATTAACAATGACCTGGAGGCAGGAGTTTTTTAAACAGCATGAATCAAACACTTGCACATTTCAACAGAATACAGTTTACATTCATCTCTAAATCTGAGATTAAGAAACTATCAGCTGGTTTCTAACTGGTTTCAATACTGGTTTGAAGTTTGAATAATTTTACTGCATAGACATTAAATATTTTGTTTAAATATTAAACATTAAATCTTTTCCTGACTATCCAGACAGAAATAGAGAAAGCAGGAACAACAGGCAGGAGACGAAACAGTCCAGTTAACAGACTTGTGACTTCTATGCCATCTGTAACAAGGGGAGGGACTTCAGCATGGGTTTCAAAATTGCCTGGGAGCTGCTGTCTAAAGTCACCTCTACTTGGCATAAACCATTTTTTCTACACAAGGTGTCTGATTCCTACAAAGGCAAAAGAAACCCAGAAAACAAAACAGAAAGAACTGGGGTGGTCTCTCAATAAGTTATAGTGGATATCCTGTAGCACTAAAGGAACTGTCATTTTACTTCGTACTACTGAGCCCTTGCCATGCAGAAGAGCTCTTCCTGAGAAATAAAAAACTTCAATCCTGGTTACCCTCAGAGGACACTTTGAGCCTGGGTAAGGTCCTTAAGATGAAGATTTCCTGCTAGCAGGAAGCTATTCTCTACTAACTTTTAGGCTTGCTGCACAATAGTTGAAAAACAGGCCAGTTGGCTATTTCAGTAAATCTCAATGTCACAGCCCTTTTTTTTTAATGTTTATTTTTTTCAAAGGAAAACAGCAACAGCCAGTTGGAAACCTATTTATTCTTCAACTCCAGTTTTGTTTAATTTAGAAGTGACTTACTGATTCACTATATTAACCACCCCTCCCACGCCCCCCACCTTTCCTCTTTAAATATTTATCTTCTACTTTGCTGAATTCTTCTAAGGAGATTGTTCCAGTATATATCTCCAGGTCCTTGCTTTGCTCCTTTTACCAAATAAATAAATAAAAATAAAAATGCAAAATGCAATTCCACTGTGCATCTTAAGGGCTCCAATTGTCAGAAATAGAAAAGAAAAATCTTTGGAATAGCCAATTAAGTTGAATTAAAAAAAAAAACTTGCACGAGCATGTGTAAAATAGATAGTTCGTGGGAACTTGCTGCATAGCACAGGGAGCTCAGCTTGGTGCTCTGTCATGACCTAGAGGGGTGGGAAAGGGAGGGTGGGAGGGAGGCTCAAGAGGGAGGGGAAATATGTATACATAGAGCTGATTCACTTTGTTCTACAGCAGAAACTAACACAACATTGTAAAGCAATTATACTCTAATTTAAAAAATTAATTAATTAGTTAATTAAAAAAAAAAAACCCTTCACATGAATGCGGTTTCTTTGGGGGCAGAAATCCACTCCTATTATCCATCACAAGGTCCTGAGGGGTAACAGAAGCTGTGTGGGGCCTGCCTGGCACCTGATAGGCATTTGACAAGTGCTAATTATTATTCTTTTCAAAGCAGCTCTGTTGAGCTATAATTCACATACCATGCAATTCACCCATTTAAAGTGTATAACAAAGTGTTTTTTAGTCTATTCAGAGTATGCAACCATCATCACAGCCAATTTTAGAACATTTTCATCACACCAAAGAGAAACCCTGTACCCTCTACCACCCTATGCCACATCCCCTCCAGCCCTAAGCCACTCATCTACTTTCTGTCTCTATAGATTTGCCTGTTCTAGACATTTCATGTAAACAGAATTATACGATATGTGACCTTTTTGTCTGACACTCGCATTTAGCATGTTTTCAACGTTCACCCATGTTGTAGCACGGATCAGCACTTCATTCCTTTTTATGGCTGAAAAATAATTCCGGTGTATGAATATAGCCCACATAGTCGATCAGTTCATCCTTTGATGGCCACTTGGGTTGTTTCCCTTTTGACTGTTGGAATTGTGCTGCTATGAACATTCAGGTAGCTATTATTAATGTCACTGCCCTTGTCTTCCAAGATAACTAGGCCTGAGTGCCCCAGACTGTCCAGAGCACAAAGAAGGGAAAAAGCCGGGAGGGCTGTTTTGTACCAGATTCATCCCAAAGGGAGGCCCGGGTATCAGAGTTACATGGGATGGGGGATCCATCTCCCCATCAGCAGGGAAGCCCAGTATGTATGGATATGATTCAGGATATGAAGCAGGAGAGGAAGGCTGGGCCAGATTACGGCCAACTTTAGTACGGGGTGGGTAGGGGTGGTGGCGCCTGGGGAAGACTTCTGTGGGTGAGTTGGGCTTGGGGGTGAGTGGGCGTGGAGGGTGAGGCCGGTGGGAGGCCAGCAAGGAGGCTGAGGAAACCATGGCTGGTTTGTGTGTGTGTTGGGGGGTGGTTATTGCCATATCAGTTTGCCTCTGCTCTCTCGCCTTCCCTGTTCCCAGCAGCAACTGGTCAGGCTTGGGACTGGGGTGGGGTGGAAAGAGAGCCAAGGCTGAGGCAGAAGCTCTCCCTGGGCTTGACTTTGAGGTAAAGGCCAAGGTCAAGAAGAGCTGGGGTTTGGTGTTCTGGAGTGGGGACAGGAGGAAGGGATAGCAGAGAGATTCCTCTATTGGAAAGCAATGATGTGGGAGGGTGGGTGACTTGAGAGCGTGTGGCGTGTGGGAAGGTTCCTACTATGTGCTCCTACTATATGCCAGGCACTATTCACAGGAATGAAAGGTGATACCTTTCAATTGATGACTATATGGTTCCTGGACACTGATTTCTTTCTTTTTTTTTTTGGCCACGCCATGTGGCCTGCGGGATCTTAGTTCCCTGACCAGAGATGGAACCCACGCCCCCCTGCAGTGGAAGTGCGGAGTCTTAACCACTGGACCACCAGGGAAGTCCCGAGGCCAGTGATATCTGATTCCTCGGTGTTGCTGGGAGGCCACTGAGCCCCAGACCCTGAGGGGGCCACGCAGACTGGATCCTGGAGGTTTCCACAGCACCCAGGGCTTGGCAATGGCTGATGGCTCAAGGAAGGATTTCCTAATGTCCTGGGATGTCGAATATCCCTGGTCAGAGACGGAGCTGCAGGAAGTTCTGAGGCTGAGAGCTCTGCCAGCCCGCTGAGGTGGCAAAGAACTGGAATGAAGTGGATTAAAAGAAAATAAAGAAATACGCGGGATCCTTGGTGCATGCCCAGGTGTGTAGTGGCAGCTTCATGCTGACGTGGGGCTGAACAGCTGTGGAGTGATGCTGAGGGGCAGTGACACCAAGCCATTGGCGCTTGGCCAGCCCCCTGGGCACCTGCAGTCCCCCAGCTTCACTGGAGAGAAGCAGGGATTGTATGGAGGGGGAAGGGAGGGTGTGACCGAGGGCTGTGGGTGAGCTCTCAGGCCCTTGTCAAAAGTTCAAATCATGTAGGTTGGGGCTTCCCTGGTGGCGCAGTGGTTGAGAGTCCACCTGCCGATGCAAGGGACACGGGTTCGTGGCCTGGTCTGGGAAGATCCCGCATGCCGCGGAGCAGCTAGGCCCGTGAGCCATGGCCGCTGAGCCTGCGCCTGTGCTCCGCAACGGGAGGGGCCACAGCAGGGAGAGGCCCACGTACCACAAAAAAAAAAAAAAAAAAAAAAAGTTCAAATCATGTAGGTTAAACTCTGCTATAAAAAGAACATTGAAAAAGAAAAAAGTTCACACTAACCACAGGTGTGGCTGCTCCCAGCTGGTCCCCACATCCTGCTCCCCAGCCCACGGGGGCGGGGTGGGGGGGCAGGTCAGGGCCGGCTGTACCCTTCTTCAGGGCTAGACTGATCCAGAGCTGGGAGCCAGCAGAGAATGAGGGCTGGGTCAGTGGGTGCCCCGGGCAGTAGGACAAAGACCTGGCAGTTGAACTGGGCCCCAAGAAGGCCAGGGGTCAGGATCTGTGGGTGGTGTCTACCCCAAGCATGCCTGGAGGCACTCCCATAGAAGGGAAGGGTAATATGATCTCTGAGTCACCTGGGGCTGGGGTGAGATACCACTGATGATCCCTAGACTTTTGGTTTTGTCCTTGGTCTGTCACTGCTGACTCACTGGCTGCCTACCTAGGAGTCCCCTGGTTGGCCTGCTAGTTTCTCTCTCCCTCTTGGTATGTCATGGAAGTAGAGACAGCTTCTCTGTAAGCTGTCGTCATCAGGTGTAACCTGCCCAGGCTGCTGGGAGGGAAAAGGTGCTCGGTTCCAGGATCCCCTAGGGTCCGCACTCGTGGGGGTGGGCAGGAAGCAAGTAAGGATGACTCCAGCCCCTGGCTCTACACACTGGAGACAAGGTCTGTCTTGGCCCGGGGGAAGCAGGCTGCTCTGGGGGTCTATCTGGGCCTACCCTTGCTCAAAGCCTGTCCATGGCTCCCCTGGGCACCCCAGCTCTTGAGCTGGGTCCTTGAGGCTTTTCCTGATGTGCCCAACTTGCCTTCCAGCCCAGCTCCACCACCTGCCCAGCTCCAGACCCCACAAGGCCCCCGAAAGGCCCCTAGCCTCTGCCCCTTGCCGCTCCCCTTTTTAGAGAACTCTCTCCTTTCCATAGGCTTCTAAGCTTTTACTCACCTTTTACAGCTCTCCTTCCCTCTCCCTCCTCCAGGAAGCCCACCTTGGGCCCAGGATGCTGCTTTCCTCCAGAGCCCACACAGAGCTGCCTTCTCTGGTCTAGGGAGTTGTCTGTTTAGATCAGGGGGTCTCGAGGGCAGGCACTGGCCCAATTCCCACTGTTCTCATGATTCTCATGGCCCTGGAATGTCACATCAGTTCTCCGAGGCTTAGTTTTCTCATCTCTAGAATGGGACGGATGGTGCCCTGCATGGTTCTGTAGGGAGAAAAATTGATGTCTCATGATACTAAGGCACCTAGCCTGCTGTCTGGCCCAACTCCTGCTGACCAGTGGGAGGAGAGGGCTGGTGGAAGGAGGCTTCCCTGGCTGGGGGGTGTGGGCTGGGCAGGACTGATCCTCCAAAAGATTAGAAGGTCCTCGGGGATCCCCTGGCCTTTAAGTCCTCTTCTTCCTCTGCCTCTGGAAAATGGATGATTCTTACAATCAAGAGACAGGGGCTGCTCTGAAGTGAGGTAGGGGAAGCAGGAGGGAGGGATGGGGGGGTGGGAAGGAGTTCTCCTGTCCCTGGGATGGACCCCTCTGAGAAGCAGGGGAGTGGCCTATGAATGGTGGACAGCAGGGTGGGACGGTGAGGATGGCTCCAGTCTTGCATAAATATGGGCTCTTTGAAACTGCCAGGAAGAAGCTGGACTCAGAAGCACTAATATTATGGAAAATAATTAAAAACTCACTCAGTCCCATCCTGTCTTTCAGTCTCCCCCACTTCACAGAGCCCTTCCCCCCTCTGAGCCCCTCTCTCTAGCCAAGCCCATTCAGAGCACCCGCATCACCCCCCCCCCCGCCCCCGCTCAGCCCCTCCCTCTCTCTGAACCCAGCTCCATCCCTGCCATCTCTCCATCCCATTCCCAGAAGTGCCTGGGCTGTGGGGCTGCAGCCAGCAGCCTGGCCTTGCTTCTCTTCCTTGGAGATGCCACCCCACTCCAACTTCTCCCTCCGTGTATGTGGGGAACCAGGCCTGTCATTACCCCTTCTTGGGCCAAGTGGGGAGGGTGGCCACCTGTGTGGGCTGCCAGGCTACGGGCAGGGGGCTACCCACTCAGCCCAGGGCCTGGCCTCCACTTCTGAGCCCAGAGCCCGTGGCTTTCTAGGGCCTGGGCTGGGCCCACCGGACCCCTGTCAAGGCGGCGAGAAGAATCTCAGTGGACTGAGTGGGCCTTGATTCCGTGTTTTCACAGAGCCACCCAGTGCCTCAGAGGGAGATGTTGTCCTCCTTCCCCGGATGAGGAAATTGGTTGAGAGAGTTTAATTCTATTGCCCAGTGTCACAGAATTGGTAGTGACAGAGCTGGGACTCAACCCAGGGAAGGCTGGGGTCATCTCAGATGAGAGCCATAAAAGGGCCACCACATTCTGCCCCAGATTCTGAAAGTCCCAGCCTGGGGCCCAGCCCTCCCAGCCAGGGCTGGGCCTGCCCTAGTGAAATCCCCATTGTTGCCAGAGCCATCAGGAGGCGGCCAGCGCATACCGGCCCCGGGGTCTAGAAGTGACCGCCTGTTTGCTGGAAGCATCCAGGAGATCCTCCTTCTGGGACCATCCAGGGCGATGGCTCTGAAGTGACTCAGAGACACAATCTTTACACTCACAGAGAATTATGACACCCCATTGCAGATTATTTACTAAAATTTTTTTTTTTTACTAAAATTTAAACAAATTTTTAACTTAATGACATTGTCTCTGGTTAAAAAAGAACAGGATCTTAACTTGTGTCTGTGGGCAGAGAAGTTAGTGAACTCCTGCAAAAATAAATCGTTTTGAACCAACTTCCAGCTAGATTGATTTCTGAGCTGAGAGTGAGGTTTCTTCTTCTTTTTTTTTCTTCAGAAAAGCCATTTGGTTTTATACAGATCAAAACATATGTTTGGTGGGGAAGAATAATTTTAAGTTGACACCTGGCCTTAGAGTTCCCGGTCCCAGAGGAGACGAGTGAAGGGTCCCAGGACCCAGGTCCGCTCAGCCCTCAGAGATTCCTCTGGCTGCCTCGGCAGGGGTCTGGTGGACCCGCACAGACCAGAGAAGGACAAAGAATGCTCAGATAGCAGCAGGTCACCTCAGGGTTGGATGGGAGACTTTATCTGCCACTTTCCCAGGGACATGCGGGGAGCTGGGCACAAGGCTGTGTGGTGTGTGTATGTGTGTGTTGTGATCAAAGACTTGGCTGAGGGCTTCCCTGATGGCGCAGTGGCTGAGAGTCCGCCTGCCGATGCAGGGGACACGGGTTCGTGCCCTGGTCTGGGAGGATCCCACATGCCGTGGAGCGGCTGGGCCCGTGAGCCATGGCTGCTGAGCCTGCGCGTCCAGAGCCTGTGCTCCGCAACGGGAGAGGCCACAACAGTGAGAGGCCCGCGTACCGCAAGGAAAAAAAAAAAAAAAGACTTGGCTGAGACCCTGGGGACCATGGTCTGAGAAGTCCTAGCTCCCCTTTGGTGCAAGAGTAGAACCACAGCTGAGGGCCTGATGCTTTGTGACATGAACTTGGCTCTTTCCTCCTCACGGTCCCAAGCTTTTCAGCTCGCAAAGCATGTTCACATCCTCGTCTTATTTCACATCTGTCTTAGATCGGGAAAGGTGCTAATGTCTTCAATTTACAGAGAGCAGTTGAGGCCCAGAGATGGAGCTGGCTTCCCCAAGGTCACAGGGCTGGTGAGAGGGTTATGGGCAGAGATGGGTGACCTGATCTGGCTGGGGAGAGCGCTGTCCTTGATAAAAACCAGCGTGTAAGATACAATTCTATTGGCGTAAAATTAGACAGTGTATGTTGGGAGAAAGAAAAAGAAATAAGTGCTAACCCTGCCCTCTCAGCCCCAAAAGCAAAAGTAATGAATGGCAGACACATTAGTAAAGTGTCACAGTGAAAGCTTGTCTAAGCTGTTGGGAGGATCAGGCCCAGGGAGCCAGAGTAGGTGTAGGAAAATTGTTCCGGCTTTGCCGGTGTTTTTCCTGCAGCAGGTGCGTGGGACCCAGCCAGTGTCTCCTGGCATAAATGAAGCCTCAACAAATATTTCTCCAGCTCCACTCATGTGCAGAGGGCTCACGGCTCCCCCAGGACTGGCTCCTGTTTCTCTTTCACACCTGAGCACCTCGGGCTCCGCCTGAGCTCCCCGAAGACCTCCCCTGCCCTGGGCCTGCCCTTTGCCTTGGGCCCTCCTGCACCTGTCCTCCCCCTAGCTTTCAGCCCCTCCCCTGCCTCTGAAGTGCTTGGCTGAGCTGGGCAGGGAAGGACAGCTTCTTAGTCACTTCTGTTGGGCCACAGGTGGAAAGTTCTAGGGCCTGTGTGCTCCCCCTCCCCCCCCCTGCTTCTCCAAGTGCCAGTCAGCTGTGTCCCAGAACAAGAGCTGGAAGTTGGGGGGTGGTGTAGGGGGTGAGTGAGGGTCTAGCCGTCGGGCCAATTCACTTCTGTAGGCAGAAACCTTACTGAAGGGCTGGAATGACCAGCCCACCCCGTTCTGGGCAAGCCCCACACAGCCCTCCCTGGGCCTCAGTTCACCCATCTGTGCAAAGGCTGTAAGAGTCTTGCCCTGATTACTGATAGGCAGGCTGTGATGAGGTCACTGCAGGGAAGCGCTTATCGTCCCTCTGGAAGGGCAGTATCTCCGTTGCTCAGTCCACAGACCTGTTTGCGTGCTGTTCCTCGAAGCCTGGTAAGGAGAACGCCAGGGAGGCGTGGTCCTGGCAGAAACTATTCCTGTTTGTGTTGGTGTGTGTGCCTGGGGCTGAGAGGGAGTGGGGGAGGGCAGCTGGGAACCGGGATAATGCCTCCTGCCTTGTTGAGCACCTAGTATGTGTCAACCCCTGCGCTGAGCTCTGAGGCTGAATATCTATCCTTCAGGAGCCCCCAGCCTCATAGGGGAGACCGAAGTGTTTACAGTCAACCACAGCACAAGGACCTCAGTTTCCCCATCGCGCTAGATTATCCCTGCCAGCCCTATGGTTCCACAGGCTGTCAGCACGCTTTAAATAGCTCACAGAAGGCTTCTACCCAAATCACGCACGCAGGATAGCTCTCTTTCTCGGGAAGCTCAGGGACCACTGTCAGGGTCAGATTAGACACCCAGCTGCCCCAGGGCACCAGGCACGGGGCTGGACAATGCTGGGGACTCAGGGACTCATTGGAGCCCTGGCCCCTGGGATGAGCTCCCCAGCACGTGGGGAAGAAAGGGTGTGGGGTTCCCTTGATCCAGCCAGGATGAGCCTGGCCATTCTCTCTCCCCACCACAATGACTCCTTCCTTTAGGTTCCCAAAGCCCTGCCCTGAATCAGGCCCTTCCTAATCCTCGCCCTCTGCCCGGCTTTCACCTCCATCCTGTTTCCAGAGACCCCTTTCTCAGCCTGGCATCCAGTGCCCTTGCTGGTCTCACAGCCTCTGTGCCCAGCCCAGGGCTCCCTGATGCCTGAGACAGAGATTTCTGGCTCTTTTGCTCTGGCCCCTCCCCCACTACCCCATCTCTGGTCAGACTGGATTCCTCTGAATCTGTTCTGGTTCCCAGAACTAGCTGCATTTCCCCATCTTGGGCACCTTGGCCCTCGCTGTTGCCTCTCCCTGAAGTTCTCCTTCACCTAGTCCTGCTGCCTTGCCCAACTCCAGAGGGCCCCGTCCATGGCGATTTCTGTCATCAGTGCCCTCTGCAGCACAACCCAAGAATTCAGTGCCCGCTGGAGTTATGCCAGGCAACTCCCCTTCCGTCAGGCCCCCTCCCAGGCACCACCCCCTACACCCCGGCTGAGTTTTTCCTCCCCTTCCAAGTCTCATGGGACTTTGCTCCCATTTTGGCTTTATCGGAGCACCGTTCTGTGTATCTTCACTAAGTAAACACCTGTTTGCTGGACTGATGTCCCCAGGGTCTGGCCCATGGCTTTCTCTTGGTGACCTCCCCGACCTAATTCTGGCCAAGCCGGCTTAGCCCCAGCAGAAACTGGCTGAAACTTCTGAGGTGGGGGGCAGGCTTCCTCCTCTCTTTGGTCAAAAGGGCATCACCTCCGAGACCCCTCCTCCGGCAGGGCTGGGAAGCCAGGTGATGGTGGTGAGAGATGGGGAGGGCACGTGATGGACCCAGGAGTCCGGGCCCCCCAGCTCCTTGGTCCTTAAAACTGGACCACATCAGGCCAATGTCCAGAGGCGGGTAAGGTGGATGCATGGATGGCGAGACTCTTAATAGTAATTATCAGGCCAGTGATGCAGCTGATGTGGACTCTGACAACAGTAATCATGGTGGGGCTGCTCTTTGACGTTCCCAGGACTCTATCCTCAGACCCTCTCCCTGAAGGTCGCCACCTTCCATCCAACCACCCAAGCCTGGAATGAGGGAGTCCTGGGGTGTGGGGACCCTGGTCTCCAGGCCCCAAACCTGGCTGGGCCCAGCTCCCCCCTCTAGCCCCCCAGGTATGTCCAGGTGTTTGCAGGCTGTGACTCAGTGTCTATCTCCCAGATGACCTCAGCACAGGCCTGGGGGCAGGGGGAAAGGGTAGTTTCCTCTGACACTGGGTCTCCAGCGTGGTGACTCAGGGGCCAAGGGCTGGGGCCTGAAAGTTCCTTTGTTGGCAGGCTCAGGAATCTAGAGAAACTGGTCAGGGGGCGGCTCCAGGGACTGAAACCCCTCCCTCGGCCCCCGCCCCTCCCGCGGAGCCATATAACTGCTCCAGTCTTTAGCCTGAGAGCTTGCGGCAGCTGTTGGCAGGAAGGAACTGGTTCTGTTACACTCTTACGCTCGCTGGGTTTGTGCCTCTGAAAGGCATCCGGAGCTGCTCCAACTGGCTTTGCCTCTGGACTTGCTGTGAAAGACCTCCCTGCGAACGCTGAGTGTTCACCCTCGGCACTTGGACACCTACAGCCTCCAGGGCCGGATCCCCACAGCCTT
This sequence comes from Mesoplodon bidens, assembly GCF_964165515.1. NCBI lineage: Eukaryota > Metazoa > Chordata > Mammalia > Artiodactyla > Ziphiidae > Mesoplodon > Mesoplodon bidens. The sequence goes on from NC_138171.1 coordinate 37,808,640, forward strand.
CCAGGTCCTAGACCCCAGCAGACGCTAAGCTATGGCTTCCATGGGGCTGCAGGTGATGGGTATCGCTCTGGCCGTGCTGGGCTGGCTGGGCGCCATACTGAGCTGCGCGCTGCCCATGTGGCGCGTGACGGCCTTCATCGGCAGCAACATCGTCACGTCCCAGACCATCTGGGAGGGCCTGTGGATGAACTGCGTGGTGCAGAGCACGGGCCAGATGCAGTGCAAGGTGTACGACTCGCTGCTGGCGCTGCCGCAGGACCTGCAGGCGGCCCGCGCCCTCATCGTCATCTGCATCATCTTGGCCGTGCTCGGCGTGCTGATCTCGGTGGTGGGCGGCAAGTGCACCAACTGCGTGGAGGATGAGAGCGCCAAGGCCAAGACCATGATTGTGGCTGGTGTGGTGTTCCTGCTGGCCGGCTTGCTGGTGTTGGTGCCCGTGTCCTGGACGGCCCACAGTGTCATCCGTGACTTCTATAACCCACTGGTGGCCTCGGGCCAGAAGCGGGAGATGGGTGCCTCGCTCTACATTGGCTGGGCCGCCTCTGGCCTGCTGATGCTCGGTGGGGCCTTGCTTTGCTGCAACTGCCCGCCCCGTACCGACAAGCCCTACTCCGCCAAGTACTCTGCGGCCCGCTCCGCCCAAGCCAGCAACTACGTGTAAGGCGCTACCGTTGACTCTTTTCCTTTCGGCTTTGTTTCTCCCTGGACTGAGCTTACTGTGACCCCAGGATGGCCCTGCCAAGCAGGGACTGAGCCAGGCCGCTGGCCAGGAGCCCTCAGCCCCTTCTGGCCCTCTCGGACATTTTCTCAAAGTCACCTCCAACACTAGCAAGGATGGATGGAAAGAGACTCCTGTACCACCCTCCTCGGAATGGCTGTGGATACAGGGGGCTGGCTCCTGCTGGCCCGGACAGCTCAGCCCTGACTTTGCTTGGGCTCTGCCTGAGTGGGTGTTCAGCGGACCATGGGACTATGCCCGTCTTGATCACTGTCTCCTTCTTTGATCCTCCCCACTCCCTCTGCCAGCATCCTCTGGGTGGGTCAGCAAGCACTTGGGCTGTGCCTTGCCCATGGAAACCTGTGGCCACGAGAACGGCTGCCTTGCTCACCCACCTGCCCTTGGAGCATAGTTGCCGAGCAGAGAGTGGACAGACAGGTTTAGAGGGGAGGGGCGGAGGTGCTACAAACTGGTTTGGGTAGTGGCGGGGGAGGGGGCTACAGGTGGCCCAGGCTGCACACACCCCTTCCTGTCCCTGCCCTGCGGGCTCCGAAGGACCCCGGGCCCCTTGAGACTGGCCACCTCTGGATCCTCGCCCCTGCCAAGGTCATTGGAGAGCCTGGAGAGGCAGGGGGAATGCTCTTTCTCTGGCCCTAACCCCAGGAAGTCCTGGGGCTTTCCCCTGCTGCTACGTGGTTTCTGTTTTGTAATTTAAAACTATTTGTCACGGTAATTGCTATTATTTTCTACAATAAATGGGACCTGTGCACAGGAAGACTGTATCGTTTCTGATTTCAGCTGTGGAGGTGGAGGGGAGGGCAGGGTTGGAAGCCTGGGCAGGGGGCTAGTGAGGGGCAGGACGACCGCGTGGTGGCCAGGACCAGAAGACTTACAAAACTGGTTTTGGGGAATTGTGAGACATCGAAACTGGCCCCGACCTTTGGAGTCACCTTGCTCAAGCCCTCCATTTGTCAGAGCGTAAAGCCCAGGACCTTAGGAAAGTGCTGGGAACTGTAGGAGGGCGGAAAGATGCGAACAGCCAGCCCTGGGGGATGGGCCACCTGCCCTCCCCTCCTTTTGTTCCAGCTCTGTCTGGGCCTCCGGGCTGGTCTGCTCACCCCCCAGGTCCCTTCTCCCAGCCTTTGCTCAGGCTGTCTCTGCCCTCAGCCTGGAATGTCCCTTTTCCTTTCTCCACCCTTCTGAATTCTGCTAGTCCCGAAGGCTCAGCTCTGCGCCTCCTCCTCCATGAAGCCTTCCCCTGGCTCCTGTCTGGAGGCATTATCATCAGCCCTGTTCACATCCCCACCTGGTGCTGGTGTGGACAGTCACCGAGGCCCTTTCACCTGCCCAGCTCTGGGGCAGCCTCCAAGCTACGCCCTGAGCCCCTCAGCTCTGCATTCCGATCCCTTTAGAGATGAGGAAACTGAATCCTGGACACGTGAAAGTGTTTGGCCAAGGCCCAGATGCGTGAGCACGGGTTCCTGGTCTGTGAGTTAGAGGGAGAGGGCCCTCCACCCTGGGAGGGGTCAGAGTCACATCTGTGGCCCTATCGTGCCTGGCACAGGGACAGCCAGGGATGGGGTCCCTCTCTGTCCTGTTTCTTCTCTTCTGTCCTCCATAGGGACAGATGTCACTCTTTGCAGGGGTGAGAAAACTGCCGAGCCAGAGTTCTGCTGCCGCTTCTGGGATTCATTTAATAGGCATAGCTCTCCTGAGGGGCAGGGTTGGTGCAGCGGCCTCGTTTTACAGGCAAAGCAGAGGAGGCCCGACGAAGGGCCTGGCGAGGCCTCATGGAGGGCCGGAGGCCAGCTGGGGGCTAGGCACTGGGCCTCACTCCCTCAGCCTGGGCTGCCTCCTGCTTTCGGTACAGATAGACGATGCCGGAGATGAAGCCGGAGATGAAGCCGTCGCTGTCAGAGGCACCAGGCCCCACCTCGAGCTCGGAGGTGGCCAGTTCCCACTGGTCCACAGGCCAGGCCACCAGGCGTTCCCAAGCCCCGGCCTGCTCCAGCCTGGCCAGGGTGGCCTCCAGCGCCTCTTTGTAACGCAGGTTGGATGGGTTGGTCCTGGTGGTCAGACACAGCAGCCCACCTGGGGAGGGGTGGGGAAGGAGCAGGTGAGTGGGGGAGGGGCAGGAGCCAGGGACAGGAAGGTTGTCCCCTTCCTGCTCACATCCTCAAGGGAGGAAGTTCTCCCAGCTTTGTCCCCGGGCCAGCCTTTCCCATCTCCAAGCCCCTGGTGCTCACTGATCCCTCCTCCAGGAATACCCTCTGCTTCCTCAGCTTACTGGCCTCCTACACACCTTTCAAGGCCCGAGTGTCCTTTATGCTGGGAATTTTTGGCTGAATCCCCTTGACAGAGGGGGCTCCCTTCTCACCGTTCACCCAGCCCCTCTGCTGGAGGATACGGCTGTGTCTGAATGCTCATGGGCTTTGGACCTTGGGCAACTCCCTTCACCTCTTGGAGCTTCAGTTTCCCAGCTTGCAGGGATGGTTACCCTGTCTCACAGGAAGGCCAGCACAGTCAGTAAGCACTGGCTGAATGAATGAATGACCTTGTCACTCCAGGTCTTCTCCAGGCACCTAGCGTATGCCCAGTGCGGGCTCAGATATACCCAGGAGAGACAGGAGTCTGGAAGGCCTCCTGGAGGAGGAGGTAAGGAGAAGCAGGGTGCTACTGGCGGAGAGGGGCTTTGTGAGAGGAAAGGCTCTGAAGCAGGGGAGCCTGTGACATGTGGGCAGGCAGTCTGGTGGCTGAGGGGACTGGCAAACACAGGCTGGGCGAGGAGGTCTGGTCCTTACTGGTTCAGGTGATGGGAGTTTCCTGTCCTCCTGAGCCTGATCACTACCTCTCTCTCTGATGCCACCAATGTCCCTGCATCTGTCAGCCTCTGTGGTTCCCTGAGGATGAGGCCTGCCTCGACCTGCCTTGACTTAGCCAAAGCCCCTGCTGAGCCCAGCAGGGGTGAAGGGGCAGGGAGCAGATGCAATCTTGCTGTGATGGGGCACCTTCGGGGCTTCTAGATCCTGTCCTGCAGCCAGGTCTGAGCCTCGTGATCCTCACACTCCACCACTCTCCTTTCTACGTGGGACTTCACTTAGGCTGTGTTCCTGCATGGACTGCCCCATTCCAGCTATCCCAAATGCCTCTCTTCTCTGAATTCTCAGGGCATGGAGCACCCACAGCCTTGTGGGCCCACCTCGGGCTTGGTCTTTTTCCCCTGGCCCCTTTCCGGGGCACGTGGGTTGGGTGTGTACCTTCTCCCCAGGGCAGAAGCAAGCACGGGGCAAGGCACACAGTAGCAGCACAGTAAACACAACCCTCACCTGCACATCAGCCCCACTTGTGGAGTTTATAGAAAAGCACTCACATCTATCATCTCACCTGAGCAGCCCCATTTCACAGATGAGGAAACTGAGGTCATGCAAGAGAAAGAGACTCCCCCTAAGTTAGTGGGGAAGCTGGAAGATGAGGGAACTAAACGGAGCCCCTACTATGTGCCAGGACTGAAACACAGGCCTTACAGACACTACTTGACCCAATTCTCACTGCCATCCTACGGGGAAAGGACTGTGCCACTCTGCTTACTGATGAGGAAATAGAGGCTGGAGAGGAGAGTGGAATTGTTTCCGGTTTCCCAGTGGATAAGAGGCAAGCTGGCAACCTGCCTGCCCTGCCTGTTTGCCTGGGTGTTGATGGTGGCAGCTGAGGCCGAGCCTGGGCCGGCAGCTGTGGCTGGGATGCTAGGCTGTGTGACCCTGGGCATAACCCTACTCTCGCTTGGCCTGAGGCTTTCTGAGGCTTGTGTCTGTGGGTGTGGAAAAGGGAAGGTGCCTGCGTGTGGCTGGATGGGTTGCTTCTCACCTGGCTTGGTAACCCGCAGGAGCTCAGGTATGGCACTGCAGGGCACCTGGCCGTCACTGAGGGCGCCCACCGTCAGCACCGCGTCGAAGGTCCCTGTGTGGAGGTGAGGATGTGGTGTGGTGGTTTGTCTTCAGTGTGGCCTCAGACCACACTGGAGGATGGTGCGCATGATGGCGCCTGGGGAGGGACCAGGCCTGCCACTGGTGTCTGTGGGACCCAGATCCCGTGGGGGATATGGCAGATGTGGCCCAGTCCTGGACTGAGGTCAGATCATGGGACGGAAGTTTCAGAAAAAGCATCTCAGTGAGGGATTGGGGGGCTCGAAAAGAGAATAGGACTCAGTGTGGGAGGGGGCTTGTGGAGGGCTAGGCAAGGGGGATGGAGTCTTGGCAAAAGAAAGGGGCTCCGTCAGGTGGGCTTGGTCAGAGGGTGTGCCTTGGGGTGCTGAAGGGGGAGGGGGAGTACCTTCAGAGCTGGGTAGAGGCTCCTGACCCAGGGTGCAGAGGCTGAGACGCTGGTAGAGGCCACGGGCCCGGGCCTGTTCCAGCATCCCTGGGCTCCCATCCACCCCATGCAGCTGGAGGAAGCCCCGAGCCTGCAGCTGGGGTGGGGGGACCCAGTCACAATTCATACCTGCCACCTCTCAGTTAGGTCCCTGCACCTCGGGGAGGACAGTGGTCCCTGCAGTGGATGTAGCCCAAGTGTTTGGAACCAGTGAGTCTGAGCAGGGAGGCGGGGATCTGGGGCCTGGGGTAGTAGGAATTTTGAGCAAGTGGGGGCTGAAGGGAGGGCAGGGGATCTAGGGTGGTCTCACCTCTGCAGCCACTAGGCCAGTACCACAGGCCACGTCCAGGATCAGGGCAGCATGGGGTGGACCTGGAAGGGCTTGGGTGAGGCAGTCCACTGCGAGCTGGGGAGCGCGGTACTGCAGGGCGGCCACGTCCTGGGGACAGAGTGCTGCACCAACTGCCACCCCGTGCCCCAGTGTTTGGGGGACCTCCTTTTGGGTGGTCTAGGAGTCAGCCTGGCCAAGCTGTGTGTGTTGGGGGCCCAGGGCCTGCTGGGACTACAGTGAGGGGAGAACCAGGTATGAGGTGCTTTCCTCTGTCAAGGGGCAGGGACTGGAGAGTAGCCGTCAGCCCACTGCTGGGGTCTTTTCTGTGGGCCTTGGCATGGCTCTCTGCTTAGTTCATAGTGACCCCTCAGTGGCACCTCCGCCTGGACTTCAGTCCCAGGGTGGGGACGTCTTGGCCCCTGATCTCTAGGGTCTGCCAGTCTGGAAGATGGGGCTGGTGAGAGGGCAGGGCCACTGTGGATGCACTGAAGAGGAGCCAGTCCCAGAAGAGACAGGACTGCAGGGCTGCACCCAGGTCTTACTTCCCTCTCACATTCGTTGCCCTGGGATGATGCAAGGCTCACTATTCCGGCTTTACAGACACGAAAACTGAGGCCGGGCGAGCGGATGGAAGCAGAGGTGAGGACCCGGCCGGTTTACCTGGTCATAGTCCAGAGCCCATTGGTCATAGAAGTGAAGCTTGTGGGCCAGGTCGGTGATGCCATGCGAAGCCCCCACTCGCGCCCGCACCTCGGGCAGGCTCCGGCCCTCTTCCAGAGCCATCCTCCTGTGGGACACGGCTTCCGTGTCCTGAAGCCCACCTCAGTCTCACCTCCCTCCCACCCATCATGCCCAGCAGAGGAGGCTGTCAGGAGGGGGCCTCTCCCGGCCACCAGCACAATGCAATCCCATTTCACTGGGGGTGGGGGTGGGAACACTGAGCGCAGGGAGGACGAGGCTGGACACCTGGGGGCTCAGGGCTGCTGGAAGGGGTGTTCCCCGCGGCGGGAGGGAGGACCTGCCCCACCTCCTTGTCGGCCACCGCGAGCGGGATTCCAGGGCGGAAGGGCCCCTTAGGCGGTAGGGGTTCAGAACTCACCACCAATCTGATCCGCCAGCGGGGTGGGTGGGCGCTGGAACTCGCGGATGGGCCGGTACGCGAGCCTGGCCACGCCCCCACCTCCCTCGATGATTGGTTTTCTGCTAAGAGAAAATGCCCAATCAGAGGAAAGCGCTGGCAACTCGCCCCCCACCTCCACCACCAGCCAATGAGTTCAAAGTTCTTGGCCCGCCTTCAGTCAGGGAAGATCCCAGGATCTTGTTGAGAAGTTTGGAAGGTATCTGGGTTGAGTAGTGTTCTCTGTGCCCTCCGGACTCCTGACGTCCTTTATGCTTCTCCAAAGCATGAGCTTTTAGGCATCAGCCTTCATTTTTAGAACAGTCACCAAGATCCATGCAAGGCTGTCCAGTAGAACTTTCTTTGGTGATGGAAATGTTTTATAAATACACGCTGTTCAAGTGGCTGCTGAGCGCTTGAAATGTGCCTAGTGCTGCTGAAAACAAACATTATAGGTTGGGACTTGAAGCGAGTCGCACTTCAGATGGGACTTGAACCCACCATCTCTGGCTTAGGAGGGGACTTGAACCCACAGTCTCCCTGGTGAAATCACATACCTGGTCTCAGGACTTAATGAAGCTCAGGTTCTTTACGTGTTGTTGCGGAAGGAATTCAGCAAGAGGCAAAGTGATAGGTAAAAAGTAGACTTACTGAGAGTGATACATACTCCACGGACAGAGTGTGGGCCATCTCAGAAAGTGACAGGTTGCCCTGAAATATGGGGAGGTTAGTTTTTTTGGGCTGGATAATTTCACACGCTAATGAGTAGGGGGAATAGTCTAACTATCTTGGAGAAGGGGTGGGGATTTAATGGTTGTGCCCTGCCCCCTTCCTTCCTGTCTCAGCACTGAGGAATGAATTTTAAAATTTATTTAAATAATTGAAACAGCCATCTGTGGCTAGTGGCCTCCGAGTTGGACAGAGCAGGGAGACTTGCTACTCAAAGTATGGTCCACAGACTTGCAGCACCTGCGTCAGCATCATTAGCTTGGGTTGCTCCAGGGGAGGACCTTAGGGGAAATGCAATTGTTAGAAATGCAAATTTGTTACAAATGCAAATTCTTGAGTCTTATCCCAGGCCTATCGAATCTGAATCTGATTGTGGGGGGATGGAGTGGTCATAGGGCCCAGGGATCTGCTTTTTAACAAACTCTCCGGGTGATTTCTATGCAGCTGAATTTTCAGAAGCACTAGCCTAGAGAACCCTCGTAGGGGATCGAAGTGTGGGCAGGCAGTTTGGGAGACTGTTGCGGTTAGCCAGGCAGGAGATTCATGTGCAGGGTTGATGGTGCCATTCATAGTGGGGGAACCCAGGAAGAGGAGTAGGTTTGGGGTGAAGAGGATACTAACAGTTTGGGAATGTTGACTTTGAGATGTGTACTTGAAGATGTCTACTTGATGCCAGAGTCTTGAGCTCAGGAGAGAAGCCAGGCTGGAGACAGATTCAAGGTCATGAGTACAACCTGTGGTGACTGAAGCATCTGGCACAGGTGAGATTGCTCAGAGAAGAGAAAGGGGAGGGGAGAGGCCTCAGGATCCAGCTTGAGGACCTCCAACACTTCAGTGTGGCAGAGTGTAAGGAGATCGGTTAGGAGGTCCCCAGAGAAAGAGAACCAGGAATGGTTTTCTGGACAGAAGAGAAGCCATTTTGGCCTAAGCCATTTTGTGATCTAAGCCTGGCCACAATGCTTGCCCTTGAACAGGTCTCAGTAACCAGTGATCTTAAAGGAACAAAGGAATGCAGGAACAGGGAAAAGGCAGTGAGACAATAGTGCAGTGATCAAGCAGAGTCCTAGTTCATCCTCAAAGGATATACATAATAATATATCTTTGAGTTCTGTGGGAACTAAGGCCCCCACCCAAGTGGAGGACGATGATGATGTTGATCCTCCTGACTTCAGTCAACTAAAGCTTGGACTCTGTGGGCCTTTGCTCCAATTCTATGCTGAATTCTCCTCTGCTCAGGCCCTTCATGAATATGCATATACCGTTAGCTTAAAACTTCCCCAATTTTGCCGTTCAGGGAGGTGCTGCTTTGGGAAAGATCCCAGGTGTCCTCCTTACTTGCTGCAGGTAATGAATCCTTCCTTCTTCCTATCTTTGGCTTGGTTGTGTCTTTTGTCTCAACACCCACCAAGAGGTGAACCCAGTTTTCAGGTAACAAGAGGAGCGTCTAGCAGTGTTGAAGAAAACCCCGAGAAAGTAAGGATGCCAAGAACAGAGTGTTTCAAAAAGATGGGGGAAAAAAAAAAAAAAAAAGGACTTTCCTGGTGGTCCAGTGGTTAAGACTCGGTGCTCCCAATGCAGGGAGCACAGGTTTGACCCCTGGTCAACGAACTAAGATCCTACATGCCACATAGTGTTGTCAAAAAAAAAAAAAAAAAAAAAAATCTGCGAAACAAAAAGATGGGGGACGGCCAACATTGCCCAATGTACTGGTAGGTGGTGTAAAATGAGGCTGAAGAATTGAGCACTGGATGTAGGGACATGGAGACCTTTGGTGGCTGAGGTAGACCCTGATAGTGCACACTAGTTACCAAGTTTGCCTCTTGTCCCTGAGTTAGACTACACATCCAAGCTTCCCTTACCTGTAGGTGTGGCCGAGTGGCCAAATTCAGGCCAGTAGACTGTGGGTGGTGGTGAAGTGCTCCATTTACAGACCTGGACCATAAACGCCTCCTATAAGATCCTCTATGGAGAGGGCTCCAAGCACCCAGAGGAGAGTGGGTCTGTAGATGGAGGAGTCTGGAGCCCTAAATGATTGTGTGGAGCCATGCCCTCTCCACCAACCTGCACTGCACTGTAACATGGACAAAAATAACTTTCATAGTGTTAGGCTACTGAGATTTTAGGATTTGTCTATTACAATAGCTATTGTCATTTCCCTTAATGACCTTGGCAAGAGCAGTTTTGGGGGAGCAGAGGGAGTGGGAGAGACCCAGATTTCAGCTGTTATCTGTGTAGGGGAGCAAAACTTGCCACCCCAAAATGTCTCTTTGGCATGTAGATTATGTTGAGCTGGAAATGATGACGGCCAAAAAGACTCAGAAAGAAACTTAAAAAAATAAATCTATTTTGTTGAAGTATAGTTGATTTACAATGTTGTGTTAATTTCTGCTGTACATCAAAGTGATTCAGTTATATGTATACACACACACACACACATATATTCTTTTCCATTATGGTTTATCACAGGATATTGAATATAGTTGCCTGTGCTATAGATTGTGGGTGGTGGTGAAGTGCTCCATTTACAGACCTGGACCATAAACACCTCCTATAAATCCTCTATGGAGTGGGCTCCAAGGATCTTGTTGTTTATCCATTCTATATATAATAGTTTACATCTGCAAATCCCAAACTCCCAACCCATTCCTCCCCTCCCCCTGTCCCCCTTGGCAACCACAAGTCTGTTCTCTATGTCTGTGAGTCTGTTTCTGTTTTGTAGATAAGTTCATTTGTGTCATATTTTAGATTCCACATATAAGCGATATCATATGGTATTTGTCTTTCCCTTAATGAAACAGTAGGGAAGGGGGCAGGGCACAACCTTTAAAAGAATGACATAGCCATTGAGGATATGACACAAACTGGTTAGAACCAACTAGGTTCAAGATGGCAGAAGGGGCTTCCCTGGTGGTGCAGTTGTTGAGAGTCCGCCTGCCGATGCAGGGGACTTGGGTTTGTGCCCCGGTCCGGGAGGATCCCACATGCTGCAGAGTGGCTGGGCCCGTGGGCCATGGCCACTGAGCCTGCACGTCCAGAGCCTGTGCTCCGCAATGGGAGAGGCCACAGCAGTGAGAGGCCCATGTACAGCAAAAAAAAAAAAAAAAAAAGATGGCAGAAGATTCGACTACCAGTAGAACTTGAGCCTCACTATATACTCATTGTAATTCATTAGCATATGCTAAATGACACATCCACAGGCACCATGACAGTTCTGAGGCCAACCATAAAAGAAAAGTGAGTGGGGCCCAATTCCTGGAAATCTCCTCCCCTTCTCCAAAATAGTTGGAATAATCCTCCCACTCGTTAGCCTGTGAAATTACCCATCCCATAAAAACTAAGCACCCCATATTTCGGGGCTCTTGCCTTCTGAGATGGCCCACACTCTGTCTGTGGAGTGTGTTTCTCTCTAAATAAATCCACTTCTTACCTATCACTTTGTCTCTCACTGAATTCTTTCTGCGATGAGACATCAAGAACTTGAGCTTTATTAAGTCCTGAAACCAGGTGTGTGATCTCAATTAAAAGACAGTGGGAGGGCCTCCCTGGTGGCGCAGTGGTTGAGAGTCCGCCTGCCGATGCAGGGGATACGGGTTCGTGCCCCGGTCCGGGAGGATCCCATATGCCGTGGAGCGGCTGGGCCCGTGAGCCATGGCGGCTGAGCCTGCGCGTCCGGAGCCTGTGCTCCGCAACGGGAGAGGCCACAACAGTGAGAGGCCCGCATACAGCAAAAAAAAAAAAAAAAAAAAAAAAAAGACAGTGGGGGGCTTCCCTGGTGGCGCAGTGGTTGAGAGTCTGCCTGCCGATGCAGGGGACACGGGTTCGTGCCCCCGTCCAGGAAGATCCCGCATGCTGCAGAGTGGCTGGGCCCGTGAGCCATGGCTGCTGAGCCTGCGCGTCCCGGAGCCTGTGCTCCGCAACGGGAGAGGCCACAGCAGTGAGAGGCCTGCGTACTGCAAAAAAAAAAAAAAAAAAAAAGACAGTGGGTTCTGGCTGGGTTAGAGTCCCAGCCCATGGGTTCAAGTTCCAATCTGAGTTTAGGCTGGGTTTGAGTCCCGGCACCTGGGTTCAAGTCCCAATCCGAGGTGCACAGTTTCATTGACTCAGAAAGAAACTTTGACCTTCCCCCTTACTGCCTAAATCATTTAGATAGAGTGGCTGTTCCTGGAATAGAGCTATCACCAGAGGTATCTGCAAAGAATGTGGGCGAGGTGTGGTGGGAGGAAATTCTAGGAGGGGTCTAGAGATCAGAGTACACTCTGTATCCCATTGTCTCTGCTTGGTTCAGGAACATCTGTTTACCAAACATTTACTTTTCCATCTGTGTCAACTGCCTTCCTCCTTTCTGAAATTCCAACCCCCCACCCTAACATCCTCCTTTGTCTTTAGCTGAAGATGATATTTAAGGTGAGTGTTTCTGCCATTTTGGCAAGTTAATCAGTTTTCCTGGGTCTCTTCCATGAATGCATGTTATTACATTTTGTTTGGTTTTCTCCTCTTAATCTGTCTCATGTCAATTTAATTCTTAGGTCAGCCAGGAGAACCTAGAAGGGTAGAGGAAAATTTCTTCCTCCCCTGAAACCGAATCCCCCTGAAACTGAGCTCTCCTGCCAAGTTTATGATTAACCTCTATCCAAACGTTATTCTCTTTCTTGTCCTGCACCTGTTCCCCTCAGGATTGAGGAGTATCAAAGTAAAGGGGGGAATGAAACCCTCCTGAGTACAAAAGCCTCTCTGTGTTGCCCAGTTCCTGTTTATAGAAAACGGCTTTTGTCTCTTAGGCCTTCTCTGAGTTCCAAAGAGCAGGCACAAGCATTACTTATTAGGGAAGTGAGGGAATGCGGAAACAAAGAAAAAGCAGTTAAGTGAGAAAATGACAGTAATTCAGTGATAAAACAGACTCCTAGTTCCTCTTCAAGGAATATATTGACATAACCGTCTGACACATACCTTGGTGTTGTTCTGCAGGAAGTAAGGCCCTCACCAAGGTGGAGGATGGTGACTACATGCTGAGTATAATCAGTAGATCCCAAACCAGTTGGTCAGAACCGGAAGGTTGATGATGTTCCTGGAACACCATCCTGTTACCTCACTACCAACCAACCAGAAGAAAATCATGCACTCTGCAGCCCTCACCCCAAGCGTTGCCTTTAAAAACCCTTCCCTGAGGACCGTCGGGAGGTTCAGGTGTTTTGAGCACAAGCCACACATTCTCCTTGCTGGGCTCTGCAATACACGCTGTACTTTCCTTGACCACAACCCCTTGTCAGTAAATTGGTTTTGCTTCACGTGGGCGAGCAAACCCAAGTTTGGTTCGATAAAACCCTGACACCAGCCAAGATCCAAACCCCAGTCTGTCTTAGTCTAAAGCTGTACCAAGAACATGCTGTGAACCCGTTGTGTTCAGCTGCAAATAACAGAACACCTGTATAGCTGTGGCTTAAACAGAGAGGGATTTACGGGTCTCAGACAGGAAGCTGAGACTGGGCAGCATGGTCTGGGGCTCAGTTATGCCATCAGGGACCCAGGCTCTTATCCTCTTTCCTCTTCTGCCACCTTTTGCATGGAGACCTTTGTCCTCATGTCTGTCACCTTGTCACAGCTGCTACACCTCCCAGTAGGACAAAGGAGAAAGGGCAAAAAGCTAGACCAGCTGAGCTTACTCTGTTTATTCCAATAAACAAAAGCTTTATTGGAAGCCCCGCCCCATGACTTCTGCATCATCTTATTGGCCAGACTGGGTCACATGGCCACCCCTGAATCATTGCTGGAAGGTGAGTGGGAAGTGGGGCTGGAGATGGGAGCTAGCTCAATCAGCTGATGTCTGGGCCCTATCTCTGCAGCCTCATGTTCCATTTAGGTCAATAAATATTTATTGTGCACCTTCTGTTTGCCAGGTCCTGCACAGGGCACTGGAGGCAGTCATAGAGATGAATCAGAAGTAGCCCCCACTCCACCCTGTTCTAGTGGAGGAGGTAAGGCTGGGGTGTCTTCTCCTGTCCAGGCTCTGGTCACCCACACCCTCCACATCCAGGACCACTGCTTTGTCTGGGGTGGGGGTGGATGGGTGCTATGATGTTGAGGAATGTCACTGTGGGGAGTGACCCTTCAAGTAAGGTGGATGCCCCAGTAAAGGCAGTCCTGTTGGACCATCTGAGGGTGGCTTGGGTTGTCCCAGAAGAGGCCCTGGTTGGGGAGAGGGTCCCGTGGGCCCTGCCTATCCGATCTGTCCTCGTAGGCCCTCAGTGGTGTCCTGCTCACCAACCAGGGCGTGCAAGGTGTGTGGGCACCTGTAGCTAAGGCTCCTGCTGGAGGATGAGACTTGCCATGTAAGACACTGGTAAGGGTGCTGGTGGCCTCTGGACACCGCTTTGCTCCCCCCAGCCGTGGACCCCAGGCCCCACAGACTTCTCTCTCCACAACCGACTACATTCCTTCCCCTCCGGAGCCCAGGAATCTGTCCCAGCCTCGGGGTGAGAGGCCTTTCTCTGACCTATCACATTTCTGTCTCCTCTAAGTCAGTCTTCTCAAGTTTCTGTAACTTTTGCCAAACACCATCTTCCCCCCGGGCAGTGGATAACACTGGGTCCCGCAGCTGTCAAAATGGGGGAAAGGATCAGGTAACAGAAAATAGTTTTGGAGTGAGGAAGGGGTCACTATGATCTCGGGTGGCCTCGGCCTGCAGCGGCTTGAAGCAGGGTTTCGGTTCCTGGCCAGAGATTGAGATCTAGCCACGGCAGTGAGAAAGCTGAATCCAAGCCACTAGGCCACCAGGGACCAGGGGCCAGTGACAAGGCCCTGGCCCGTCAGCTGCGTAGAGATGCATTTCCACATAGAGATGGAAAGTAGTGAAACAAGTAAAGTGTTTATTAGGAGGAAATAGGATACATGTGGATAGACACATGGGTGGGCTCAGAGAGCGAGTGACACTCATGGCAGTTTGAATCACTCTTACGCGGCATTTTTTCTGGCTTTCTTTTGGCCAATCATCTTGCTTTGCCTGGTTCTGAGTCCATATTTGGTATATCTCAGGGTCCTCCCCTGTGTGCACACACATCTTTTAGCCAAGATGGATTCCAGCGGAGAGGCTTATGGGTAGGTTGACATCACTTATTATGAGGTGACGCCCCCTCCTTTTTGACCTCTGAGGAGCCTTTCTGTGCACGTGTAGTCCGGAAGGTCTCCTTGACCTCGAGAATGAGAAGTCTGTGGTCTCTGTGTTTTATCTGGGCGGGTCCCAGCTCTCCTCTGCTCCTGCTGTTTTGGAGGATCTGCCCACAGCAGACAAACTCTAGCTGCTCAGCCTGGGGCCCGTCTATCTCCTGCTTCAGTCGTAGCAGCCGTTCACGTTTCAAAGCTATTGTCGGATCTCAGATGTACAAAGGCCAAGGGTTGCCGGTGGTGGAGGAGAGGCCAGAGTCATCCTGTGGCCAGAAGGAGTGGACAACGGCGAGGGCATGACGGGGCAAGACCTGGCAACGCCAACGGGCATGAGTTCTGGTGGGAGGCACGACTTTCAGGGCATCAGGTGTGCGAGGGTGGGGTGTGTGCATGTGTGAGTATATGGGGGTCAGTTGGGATGTTTCTGAATGCAAGTGTCAGAAACCCAAACCCACCCGAGTCAGTGTTAACAGTAGGGGTTTGCTATTTCCTCTTACAGGAAGTCCGGCGGTCACCAGAGCCAAGGCTGAGCCTACTGATTTCACTAAGGACCCAAACTCTATTCTCTGGTTTGCCATGCTGTACGTTTGCTCTGTTGGCCCCTTCTGGTCAGAAGATGGTGACAACAGCTCAGGCAATCATGTGTCCTCACAGACAAAGCCCCAAGGCACGCTAGGGTTGGCCTTGTCTCCTGGTCTCTCTCTTTTCCTTTGGGGATGGAGGATATTTTCACCGGAAGCCCCAGAGGCTGGGAAAGCGAGGTCTGGTACTTCCAGGCTCAGGTGTAGGAGGTGAGCATGGTCTCCAGGAAGGAGGGAGAGGCGAATGGCTGTTGGTACAAGCTGCAGTGCCTGCTCCTCGGGTGTGTGCAGACTTGTGCAGAGGGGTGGGAGCGTCTGCAGGTGTAGCTGCTGCCTTGGGCAGGACCCGGGCCACAGGGAGTGCGGTCACCAGGCTGTGGACTTGGTTTTCTACCCTGAATGAGCTACGGGGAGTTACAGCGTCAGATCTGCATTTTACAAAGATGGTGAGAGTGGACCCTGTGGATTGCAAGGGCAGAGCCTGTTGCAATTATTTAGGCAAGAGCTGGAGTCCTGAGCAGTGTCAGGGGCTGCCCTGGGGTTAATGCTGTGGCGTTTTGGGGGATGAGGAGAGAGCAACTCCCCTTCTGTTGAGCTTCCTCCTGCCCCAGGAGCTGCTTATTCTGATCTCCTTTGCCGCCGCCTTCTCCTTTCCTCTCCTTCACCTGTACCCAAAGGCGGGCCCCCGGGCTCAGTCCTGGGTCCTCTTTCTTCTCCATCAACACCTACTTCCTAGGTGATCTCATCCAGTCCCATGGTTTTAAATGCTATTTATATGCCAACGATTCCCAAATGGGTGAATAGCCCTGATTCTTCCCTGAACTCTGGACTTGTTCGCCTGACATCTCCCCTCGGAGCCCACTCCCAAACCCCTTGCCCTCTCCGCAGTCCTCTGAACCACTAGGCGTCCAGAGGCTCAGCCCAAACTAATTTTCTCCCATCCCTCTTTCTGTCCGTGGGCAAATCCCGTGGCTGCTCCACTCCACCCCTGCCATTCTGGTTCCACTCACCTTCCCCTTTCGCCCAGACCCCTGTGGTGGCCCCCAAACTGGCCTCCCTGCCTCCCCCATTGTCCCCACACCCAGTCCGTTTCCCTCACAGCAGCCAGGGATCATATTATTATTTTTTAAACTTCTTATGGGAAATTTCAAACACACACAAAAAAAGAGATTAGTACAATAACCTTAGTGTTTGTTTATCACTCAATTTTAGTTGTTAATAAAACATGCCCAACCAGAATGATGTCTTTACAGTATAAGTTTGGTGAGTTTACCCTCCTGCTTAAAACCTAAAATCCAGTTCCTTACCAACCTCATCCTTAACCTCTCTCCTCCTCACTCTGGCATCCTGGCCTCTGCTGATCCTGGAACATGCCACGGTGACCTCAGGGCCTTTGCACTGCTGTTTTTTAATGGCCTGGATCACTTCTTTCAGATCTTTGCTTGACTGGCTTGTTCTCAACCTTGAGGTATCCACCATTTAGAATGAACAAATGTTAACATTTTGCCATTATGGCTTCTGAATCTTCAAAAGTAGAAAAAAGGAAAAAGCATGACAGATGAAGCTGACGTTCTCTCTGACTTTCTCCCTCCTCCATCTGCTGCTCCAGGGAACCAGCTACCATCACAAATGGGCAGGGACCTTCTAGGTCTTGTATCTTAAAAAAGATTTTCACTGTATATGTGTTCAGAACAACATATAATATTGCTTAATGGGCTTGAAAAAATTATACAATTGCTATCATTTCACAGCTATTACTCTGTAACTTTCCCTTTTCATGTAACACCGTGTTTTTGAGATCTGTCCACATTGATGCACACAGATTGCATTCATTTTAACCACTGCTTAGTCATCCCTGAGACAGATACACCCAGTTTATTTATTTCCCAATTGATGGAAAAATGCTACCACACGTAGTCTTGCACATGTTTTTTCATTCACAGGTGGATGCTTCTGGAAGGAGTGCTTTTCAGACTGGGGTTTGCAACCCATTAGGAGGTAGTGAAAACAATTCAATCAGTTGTGAAATAAAATAGATAGAAAATAAATGCGCACATTGCACGTAATAAGGGTAATTACTGTTTTGTTAACTTCGTGTTTCAGTTTCACATGTCTGAGTAGTGGGCAGCTTTGTACAGCACACTCCTTACTGTGGGTGGCTCTCAAAGTCTGAAAACCAAGTCTGAGAGCCACCCACGGTAAGAAGTGCTGGGTCAGGGGATGAGCAGTGTCTGATGCTCTGGTCGCCCATGAACATATCCACGCACGGTGAAACGTCAGACTTTTTTTTTTTTTTCAAATGAGTATGAGATAGTATCTAATTGTGGTTTTTTTTTTTTTTTTTTTTTTTTTTTTTTTTTTTTTCTTTTTTTTTGCGGTATGTGGGCCTCTCACTGCTGTGGCCTCTCCCGTTGCGGAGCACAGGCTCCGGACGCGCAGGCCCAGCGGCCATGGCTCACGGGCCCAGCCGCTCCGCGGCATATGGGATCCTCCCAGACCGGGGCACGAACCCGTATCCCCTGCATCGGCAGGCGGACTCTCAACCACTGCGCCACCAGGGAGGCCCCTAATTGTGGTTTTAATTTGCATTTCCTTCGCTTACTAATGAAGTTGAACATCTTCTCCTACGTTCATTGGCTCTTTGGTTTTTCTCTTCTGTGAAGTGCCTTTACCTATGTGTTCTACTGAGTCATTTGATTTTATATTATTGATATGTAGGTGTTCCTTAGATATTCCGTGTATTCTGGCTACTGGTCCTTGGACTGTCTCATGGGTTGCATACATTTCTTCCAGGCTGTCACTACCTTTTGGCTTTGCTCCTACTGTCTCTACACCAGATTCAGCAACAAGGAGTTTACCAGTGACTTGGGCCAGGGCAGTGGCCATGGAAGTGGGGAGGCAGGGGCTGAAGCTGTATGGCCAGTGGCTGGTGACTGCATGACTTCTTTCAACAATATCATTTAAATGGTCAAGTGAAGGGGCACTGAGGAACATTTTTTTTTCTTTTAATAAAAATTGTATACATTTTTTTTGGCTGTAACTTGCGGCTTGGGGGATCTCAGTTCCCCCAGCAGGGATTGAACCCCAGCCACGGCAATGAAAGCGCCAAATCCTAACCACTAGACCACCAGGGAACTCCCCAAGTTGTATACATTTAATGTGTACAACTTGATGTTTTGATACACATATACATTGTGAAATGATCACCACAAACCAGTTAAACAACATTTCTGTCACCTCTACATAGTTACCGTGTGTGTGTGTTGAGAAGATTTAATAAAAGCTATCCTCTTAGCATATTTCAAGTATACAGTGCAGCACTGTCAGCTGTCATCACCATGCTGTACATTAGATCTTTATGCCTTATTCATCCTGTATAACGGAAACTTTGTACCCTTTGATCAATATCACCCAACTTCCTGAGCCTCTGACCACCACCATACTACTTTCTGTTTCTAAGAGTTCATCTGTTTTTTAGATTCCACATATAACTGAGGTCATGCGGTATTTCTCTTTCTGTGTTTTGCTTATTCCACTGAGCCTAATGTCCTCCAGCTCCATCCATGTTGTTACATCTCACGTGTGGGAATGTAGATTAGTACAGCTATTATGGAAAACAGGGTGGAAGTTCCTCAAAAAATTACAAACAAAACTACCTTAGGATCCAGCAAGCCCACTTCTGGGTATATATTCAAAGGAATTGAAATCAGTATTTGAAGAGATATTGGCACTCCCATGTTCACTGCAGCATTATTCACAGTAGACAAGATATGGAAACACCCTAAATGTCCTTTGATGGGTGGAGGAACATTTTCTTTAGGACACAAGGAACAAGCAGGGAGAGTAGTTGAGGATGGGCATGGGTGTGGGTGTGTGGAAGATCCCAGAGGGAGGTCTAAGTGAGCTGGCAGAAAACAAACACATGAAACACATTGGTTCTGAACAAACTGATCAGTAAATGAATTGGTGAAAATTATTTGCCATGGTTGTTTTTCACATGTTGATTTTTGTACCACGCAGGTGTGACTTTGCGCAGGTGTTGACGTGTTTTTTCCCATTTATCCAAACTTTTTTTTTTTGGGGCGGTGAATGTTTTTGAACAATGGGATGGTTTGGCAACTTTGTATCCTTTTAAAGAACACTTTTAAAAGCATTTCCATTCATTTTTGTGTAAAAAAATTCTTTTTTTTTGTGGTACGCGGGCTTCTCACTGTTGTGGCCTCTCCCGTTGCGGAGCACAGGCTCCGGACGCGCAGGCTCAGCGGCCATGGCTCACGGGCCCAGCTGCTCCGCGGCATGTGGGATCTTCCCCGACCGGGGCACGAACCCGTGTCCCCAGCATCGGCAGGCGGACTCTCAACCACTGCGCCACCAGGGAAGCCCTAATGATTTTTTTTTTTTTTTTTTTTTGCATTTAAGTGGTTTCAATCAAGCCATCTTTAGAAAGAAAAAAAATACAAATTCCAATAAGTTTGAAGGCATATTTTATCATTTTTGCGTACCTCTGGGGGGAAAAATGAAGATTTGAAATAAAGTGAAGTTTTAATATTGGAACGAGAAAGAAAGGAGAATGTCCTGAACATTTCTCGGTCGTTTCGCCTCCAGCAACCCAGGCAGGACGGGACCTGCACCGGGCGAGCTCCTCGGAATGACTCAAGGTTGTTGTCGCAGGCTGAGAAGGGACAAAATCAGCGACGGAAAACTTTGCATCAATTTGCGCAGCGCGCTCGGGTTCGGCGGGCCCCCGCGCCCCTGGTGTTTGCTGCCCCCGTGCGGTCGCGCCGCCGTCCTGCACCTTCAGGGAGCGCATCTGAGAGCCCCTGGGACTGCGAGGAAGTCGAAGGCGGGCTTCCTGCCTGTCGCGGCCTCTGTCCTGGGCCGGGGAGGAAAATCTCCGCGGAGACGGGCAGGGACTGGGGAATGGCGCCCCCTGGCGTTAGGCAAGGCAGCGGCCACTGATAATTCGGTTATGCCACCAGGTCCATCCCATTAGGGAGTGGAGGTATTGCCCGATACCACATAGCACAATAGTTCATGGATGGCCTGGAACCTAAGTGTTGAGTAGGAAAGAGAAAGGAGTGGAGGGCTCCCTACTGAAGGATCCAAGCCGGGGGTGGGGTGGGGGGGCTCCTTCTGCAGCAGCTCCTGCTGCTTTCATTCCAGCCTGGCAGGTGGGGATCTCCGAGGCCATTACTCCTTCATTCATTTATTAATTCAACAAATATTTATGGAGTTCCTGCTATGCACCCGGCGCTGTTCTAGGCACAGGGCACAGTAGTGAACAAGATTCATGGTCCCGGCCTTCAGAGGTGTCTTGACATGAAGGTCAGGAGGGAAGGTGATGGGGTGACTCTGACTCTGGGGTTTCTGGCCTTTGGGACGGCATGGCTGGGACTGCCCTTCCCTGAGCTAGGTTACGAGGAGGTCCTGTGTTGGTTTTACACTCCAGGAGCAATCTCTGACCTCTGTTACTGGATTTCCAGCCCTCTGTGTTCCTCCCTTCTGTGGTCTGAGAGCCGCAGAGAAGCCTTGCTATAATCTAGCTTGGGGACCAAGATGAGGGCCCTGGTGAGGGTGGGGGACAGTTGATTGGAGCTGAGACTGAGGCCTGGGCCTGGCATCCTAAAGGAGCTTGAGAGGTAGGTACCTTGAGGGGCAGCCCTGGGGGCAGTGGGGCAGAATGAGGTCTCCAGCTCCTGCCTGGACCACATGGTCCAGGGAGTTTGGTCAAGATGATATAAAGGATGATCAGCTCAGCCTTAGTGACAGTGGAATTCTGGGTATGGTGATGCCAAGTGTTAAAAAACCAAAAGTCAACTAAGTAAATTGAATATCTAATTGGCTTTATTCAAAAATTCATGAGTAGGGCAGCATCCCACCTAGCAAGTAGAAAGGTGCTCTGAGGAGCTGTTCAAAATGGAAGGCTTTTACAGGCAGAAGGAGGGCGGGGCAAGAAAGTAAAGACAGTGGATTAATTTAGGCAGGGTCATCTTCCCTTAGGGGTAGGCAGGGGGTCTTAGGCAGATTACCTCACTGGTGTTGACCAGGTAATTCCAGACTAATTGGTTTAAAACACCACTCCTGGGAGAGGCTGAAATTGCAGTTAGGTTAGGTATTAAGTCTTGGTGGGGCTTAGCACAAGTGACTCCATTTTGGGCCTGTTGTTTCTTTCTAACAACTCTCCCCCTTTGATCAAACTCTCAACATAACTGAGAGATGTGATCAAAATTTTAAGTGTTAGTACCACTCACCTACTGCTCTATAGTTCTCAGTTTTTGGTGATGCTGCTTTGTTGCTGAATCTGTGTAGTATTCACAGGTTGCACAGACTTCAGACTCACAATTTTTTAGTCAATCATTCTCTTTGTTCCTTTTTTGAGGTCCAGTCTTAGGGAGATTTGTTTGGTGATTAGCAGCTGTAAATATGCCTTTAAAGCTTTAGAGAGAATGAAATGCACCAGAGATATTATTATAACTATAAGCGGGATAATTCCCAATGTTAAGAGTGCACTTGGGAGCCATGGGTCTCCAAGACCCAAACCAGTCAAAATCAAATTAATCAAAGAAAGACCCCATTGAAGGAGTCACCTTTTTAAGCCAAATCGTTTGCTCAGTGATCTTATGTAATTGAGTTTCAGCTTCCCCAGAAGCATTCATTCTAGGTACAGCAGGTGGTGTTGGCCACAGAACAGCTCAGCTAAAAGATAATCCTGTTATAAAGAACAACTTTGGCCAGAGAGTCTAAGGATCTTTGCTGGGTAGCTAGTGTCTTAGCAACGGAATCGGCAATGTTTTAAGAGTTAAGGAGAGGGTTTCTGATCATACTCCCATTGGATTTACTCCTAAGCCAGGGGTCATTCAGGTTTTTAGTGCATATGGGGTTAGAATCTTCTAGCCTGAAATAAAAAATTGTTCTAAATTCCAGAGCTTACACCCCCTAGCAATGGCCTGGGAGATATGGGTGATGACATTATCTTTCCAGGCCAATGCCAGGGTAAAGGAGAGGAAGAAGAGAGAGTTTCATGTTTAGTTAAAGTATAAAATCTTGATCCAGTGTCCTGAGTGGAAACAGTCTACTTTGATGTTAGCTACTTTTCTTCCTAGCCAATTTGATTTCGATGTCTCCAGTGTTTGCACAGCACCCACCAATTTTTGCAACTTTTTGGCTTCTGAGATTCCTGTTAGCAATAGTCTTTACTGGACCCAGTCCAGCTCAAGTTGGACCCAATCCAACTCCAGCTGGTAACCACCAATTCCTGGGGAACTTTGGACTGGGGGAAAGCATTGAACCAGCAGACCTCAGCAAATGAAGAGGGCAGCCTGAATCCAAACAAATGGGGAACTACTGTAGCCATGGCAGTTCCCAATGTGGAATGTGGGGAAAGATTCCAAACAAATGGGAAACTGCAGACTAAACCACCAGCAGTTCCCAACATGGAATCTGGGGACAGAATCAAGGGCTGGGGTTTCCAAACAAATGGGGAACTACCTGGAAAGCCAATTAGACCAGGAGCTTGACGCAAAGAGAGCAGAGCTCGCAGTCATGAGGAACTTCCCCTGGCTTCAGAAATGGTGAGAAAGACAATGAACTAACAAAGGGGTGTGCGGGTACCACACTTGTCTTTCTCATTGTCCCCAAAAGCCATCAGAAGTTCGCTTTGGATCCCACTACTGCCACCAAATCTGTTAAAAGCCAAAATTCAACTGAGTACATCTGAAGATCTAATTGGCTTTATTCAATAATTCATGAACAGTCAGCATCCCATCTAGCAAGTAGAAAAGTGCTCTGAGGAGCTGTACAAAATGGAAGGCTTTTATAGGCAGAAGGAGGGCAGGACAAGGAAATTAAGAAGGTGGATTATTTCGAGCCAGGTCACCTTCCCATAGAGGAAGGCAGGGGGTCTTAGGCAGATTACCTCATTAGTGCTGACCAGGAAATTCCAGATGGATTGGCTTAAAATTCCACTCCTGGGGGCTGAAATTGCAATTAGGTTAAATATTAAGTCCTGGAGGGACTTAGCACAAGTGACTCCATTTGGAGCCTGTTGTTTCTTTTTAACAGGGGTCATGGTGGGGGGCAAGCCAAAGAGGGGAGGAGGGACAGGATGGAAAACAAATTGCAAATGCTAGTTTCAGCCCCCATCATCTGACTCCCAGCAATCGAGCTCTTCCCAAAACCTGCTCCTCCTCCAACCCCCACCTTAGTGGGCAGTACCTCCATCTACCCTTTGCCCAAGCCTTCTGAGGAGGAACCCCTGACCCCTGCCTTGCTTTACCTCTCTTTCCTCAAACTTCTATTGGGAAACAATTCCCCCCAGGTCTCCTGTGTTTCTGCAGAGGAGATGGTTGCTTTTTGTTCTGGGTGATCTTTTCCAGCATGCCTTGGAATATGTAACTTCTTCTCAAAGCACAGGCGTGGTCCAACATGATAAAGATAATGTCTCTCTCAGGAGCAAAGGGCAGGCTTGCTTATTGCCCATCAGAAAAGATTGGGGTTCCCTAAGCTCAGGGTTTCTCTTCTGTAATTCACCCATTCAGTGTACAGGTACCATCTGCCCCTTTTCATGTCATTTGGATTTGGGACTCAAAGAGCCAAAGCAAAATACTTATACTCCAGTTTACTGCTAGTGCTGTAATACATTGTCCATCCTCTCTGACCCATGAGTCTTGTGCCTTCTACCAGCATCCAAGAAACCCCAGCAGGCCGACTGGTAGCTTGCAGCTAGGGTACCATCTTGGACCTCTCACCATTCTTGACACTTGACAGCTTCTAACTCTGTCAGTTCCACCTTCCACACGTTTCTGGCATCTGTCCACTTCAGCCCCCGTCCTGGCTGCCATCATCTCGTGCCTGGAGGGCTTATTGTTGTGGGTTCCTATCAGATCTCCCCCTTTCCCCCCAAGAGCCCTTCTCTGCCCTAGTCTAGCCTCCTCATGCAGCTGGAGGGACTGTTGTAAAGTCCCCGCTGATGTCCAGTGCCTTGCTGCCTTGGCTCTTCGATGGCTCCTATCATTTGATGGAATATTCTATGACCCATGTGGTCCTTGCTGACCTCACCATCTACCTCGTGTTCCTCCCCACCTCCTACTTTATGCTCTAGTAATACTGAATTGTTGGAATCATGCTGTTCCCTCTGCCCAGACCATCCTTCATACTTTCTTCTCTGGAAAACTCCTACTCATCCTTCAAAACTTATTTCAAGGTGGCCTTTCTGAAGCCTCAGCGACCCCTCAGGGACATAGTGTTGGAGACATAGAGGGTGGGTAGGGGAGGGGCAAGGGCAGAGGACAGAGTGGAGGGACTTTTCACGCTCTACCCTCTGGACCGCTGCTGTTGCCCCGTGGGGAGGAAACAAATGGGTGAACAGGACTTGCCCTGGGCAAAGGTTGTCTTTGACCTTCCAGGGACTTATTATGGCAGGTTGCCATGTACAACTGGGCGGGTCGTATCCTGCACAAGGGTCCTGGCCGAGGAGGGTAGTGAGACTGGAATCGCGCTGTGTGCCAGGGCAGAGGGGCCCTTCGCTCACGGTGCCCTGCACTCACAGGACCCTGCCACCAGAGGGCGTCTTTAAAAATCTTCTAAAAGGTGTGAGAGCCTCATCTTGCAGCATCTTGGGGCATCTGCTGGGACCCAGACAGGAAAACAATGCAGGAAACGCTGTGATCAAGTTTCTGGATTCTCCCAGATTTCTAAGCCTTTGACTCTGATTCATGGCTCCAGAAACCTCTCTGAGATGCTCCAGGCAGCCTGTGGCCCTGAGGGGTTTCACTCAGCCAAGTGCCCCCTTTCCCTCTGAGAATGCCTCTCTCCAGGATCCTCTGAGGCCTTTTGTGGGCACATTTTCTCTCTCCTGCCCTCCTCTAACTGAATCTCAGAACCCACTGACATCGTAGAATAAAGGTCACAGCCGCACTTCTCTGCTTCTGTGACTGGGGACCAACCTTTAGCAAAATGCAAGAAGGATGGATGGGGGGAAGGGTTAGGTAGGAGATTTCAGATTTGGGTGGCTGAGGCTTCCATCTGCCTCCAAACATTTTGTCACCTGAGGCCCTGGGGGTGAAGATTTCTATATCCCAGGCCTTTGCTCCTTCGGGATTTGGAAGGACGTGGGAAGGCACAGCGCTCTCACGCTGCCTTGGCCGCCCGTGCTGGGTGGACGGGAGGTTCGTGGAGTTGATGTCCACGGGAGCAGTCTCCAGTTAGGAAGTCGACAGGATGTGGAAGACAAATATCCCAGTTTCCGTTCAGCAATGGGACGGGAGGCAGGTAAAGGACAGCCTTTTGCAGCAGCTGGGTCCCCGTGGTAACTTGACCCCCACCCTGCAGTATCTGAGAGGTCACCCTGCCTCTCCCACCTGGAGGAGGGGTAGGAGGGACAGACATGGAGGCTGTCCCTCCGGTCAGATCCAGCCTCTTGGGGACTCTGCTGGTGGTGGTGAAGCTCTCCACACTGGTGAGTGGGGTTTGGGGGGCAGGGGGCGAGGGCCACCTCAGAGCTGCTGGACTCCGCAGGTGAAACAAGGTGGCTGCCTCCCTCCCGGAGTAATCCGACAGTTCTCAGAAGCCCCACCTGCAAGCCACAGTGCTGGAATTTTCTCTATAGAGGGTCACTCCTGTGGGTTAAGTTTGCCCTTCCCATCTGTCTTTTTCAAACTTGCAAATGCTTACCATTGGGGTCATGTCTCCAAATCACAACTCCTCAGTGGGCTGAGTTATCAGAAAAAGGTCCCCTGAGTCTGCTCCTGTGGCAGAGAAAGGGGCGATTACACAGGGCAGTAGAAAGGCACACATGGTTGGACTGGAATCTCAGCTACTCTACTCTTTAGCTGTGTGACTTAGGGCAAATTGCTCCACCTCTCTGAGCCTCTCTTTCGTCTCCTGTAGCCTATCTTATAGGATCATGTGGGATATAACAGGTTTCTCTCCTTCCTGGTTTCTACCTCGCGAGCTGAGGGGTGGAGGTGCAGCTCCTGTTTCCTGTTTCCATCTTAATTCCTCTCCTAGCTGGACCCCTGGACCTCCTTCCTTTTTCAGCATTGC
The DNA here is from genome assembly GCF_964165515.1 of Mesoplodon bidens. Lineage (NCBI taxonomy): Eukaryota > Metazoa > Chordata > Mammalia > Artiodactyla > Ziphiidae > Mesoplodon > Mesoplodon bidens. Next base: position 37,834,685 of record NC_138171.1, read on the forward strand.
TCCACCCCCTTGGCTCTGCTGATCCCGCCCACCGTGGGGCACACAGCCAACCCCGGGGGACTGCCTTCCACACTGTCCCCTAGGGCTCCAGGTGGTCCTCTGGACCGGAGCATGTGGGGTCCGGATTGGTGGGTTGGCGATGCTTCGGGGCTAGAGGCTTTAGGGCTCTGATGAGGGGCTGTTCAGCTCCAGGACTCAAGTGAGTCTCATTTTCAGCCTCTTTCCCCATCCAGGCCCACTCTTTCTCCCAGTGGATGGGAGGCATCACATCTACTTTGTCACCCAGGACAGGAATCTGGACATCTTCTTGGGTTCCCCACCCCCTCACCCCTCACAGTAGGTCAGTCATTCATTCTGTCACTGTCCCTGTGCCTCACACCTGTCTACCCCTAATGGCACTGCCTCTGTCATGACACGAAGAGGCAACTGATAAGAAGGAATCCCAGGTGCTTGGGAGAAGGAAATGCTCTGGGTTCAAATCCTGCAGGATTAGAGGGCTGAGGGCGATCGTCATTCCTTATATAATGATGATGATGATGATGATGATGATGACAGTAATAAGTCAACCTCCTTCAGTCTGGAGGTTTGTAAATAACCATTTAAACCCAAAGGAAAGGGAATCCCTCGGTGGTCCAGTTGTTAGGACTCAGCGCTTTCACTGCCACCAGCCTGGGTTCCATCCCTGGTCAGGGAACTAAGATCCTGCAAGCCGTCTAGTGCTACAAAAACAAAATGCAAAACACAAAACAAACAAACAAACAAAAACAACCCAAAGGAAAGAAAATCAAATATGATATGAAACACCTCTAAAGCCCCCTCCTGAGAATGGAGCCCTTCCAAGTGACGGATAAAGATCATTCTTTGGGGGGGGAATTGAGGGGGGAGGGCCTGGCCCAGGGCGGCCTGGCATCCCCACCCCCACAATAAAACTTGGGACAGGGAGGGCTCCTGCCCCAGGTGAGTGGCAACGGGTGGTGGTCGTCTCCTCCTCCTGCAGCTGGCCCAGAACCGGGCCCACCTCTGCAATTTCCTGCCCCTCAAGACCACCCTCTTTAACCACTGGCTGTCAGGGCTGACCCAGGAGGCCCAGGAGTCCCACCCACACCCCAAGATCTCAGCCTTCCCCGTGGGCCGGGTTCTACAGGCTGGGCTGACACTGATAGAAGTCCCTGTGTGGCTGGTGTGTCAGGCGCCCAGGCTGGTGTGGACAGGTGTGCTGGGCTGTGCCCGGGCCTCGGGCCTGGCCCCAAAGTGGCTGGGTGCCTGGGAGCAGCTGGGCCTCTCTGCGGCCACCTGGACAGACCTGCTCATGTCATATCTGCACAGCCTGATGCTGGCTGCCGGGCTGCTACTACTGCTGACCTGGAGACTGCCAGAAAGCCCACTGTTGCAGCCTGGGCCAGCTGCCCAGGAAGGTGGGTGGGGTGGGTGTGGGACAGGCTGGGGAGGGAAGGCCTGGGGCACTGGGCCTGGGCTGGTGGGGTGTGGAGGCTGGCAGCAGGTAGTACAGCGTGTGAGCTCCTGGCCATCACCTGCCCATCCACCTGTCCCCTCCAGGCTCTGCTGGAGAACCGCGTGGTGCTGGGGACACCGGCGCCGCTGAAGCGTCTGCACTGCAGTGTGGAGAGCATGGCAGCAGTCACCTCCCGGCACCTGGCCTACCTTGTCACCTGGACCACCTACTTCGCCTCCCACCTGCTGCAGGCTGCCTTTGAGCACACAGCCCAGCTGGACCAGGCCCAGGAGGCTGAGCCCCAGAAGGCCTCGGGGCTCTAGTGTGAGTCCCCGCTCCCTGAGCCCCCAGCCCCCGAGGCTGGGCCAGTTCTGCCAGAGCCTGGAGCTCCTGTAGAATAAATGTGTCTCCATCTGCCTCTCCTGTCTGATCTGGCCTAGGGTCTCACTCTCTGCCCCTCTTCCGTACTGGGCTGGGTGTGTGTGTGTATGTGTGTGCGTGTGCACTCGGGCGTGTGTGTGGGTGCATGCGTGTCCTAGGGCCGCCTCTGGGAAGGAAATTTCCTCCTGTGAGCACCTGATATGTGTCAGGTAACCCTTGCAGACACTTTCCACACATAATTTTGTTTAAACCACTTACCAGCACAGGCATCCAGATGAGAAAATTGAGCCTCAGAAGGTTGAACCTTCCCAAGGTCCCAGAGTAAGTCAGGGGAAGAGGCAGCACTGGACCCTAGGTTTTTTTATTTCCTAGAACCCCTAACTTTATCGAGGTCCATGTCCCTGCTTCTCAAGACTTGGTGCCCAAGGCTTTAGGGATGATGGGTAGTTAGAGACTCTGGCCTCTGGGGGGTGCCAGGGCCTCACATTTCAGAGATTTAGAAAATTCCTTTGAGGAGAAGTTACTCCTGGGCCAGTCTGCAACTAGCCCATGCATCCACTCACACACTTGGCCACTCATTTTCCCACCTATCCATCCATCCATCCATCCACCCACCCATCCATCCATCCACCCATCCATCCATCCACCCATCCACCCATCCATCCATCCATCCATCCATCCATCCATCCATCCATCCATCCATCCATCCATCCATACACCCACCCACACACCTACCCATCCATCCACCCACTCACCCACAAATCCATCCGCAGATCCATCTCCTCCAGGGAGGGGGAAACACCCGATATCTCAGCACTCAGCCCTAGCTGCTCAGGTGCAACTGAAGGGGTGCTGATGTAGCCAATGCAAGCTCAGGCTGCAGTGGGTCAGATCCTCCTGACGGCACTCTTAGGTGAGTGATTCTGTGAGGGGAGGGGAGGGACGGTTTCTTGGGAGTTAGTGATCACCGCTTACTCATTCCCAAGCCTGACGGCGGTGTGAGTGTGGGAAAACATTCTAGAGAGCTCTGCCCTGCTTTCTCCTTCTCCATTCTGGTTCCCAGGGAAGCTAGGGCTGGATTCCTGCCCTGCCTCTCAAGTAAACCTGCAGATGGCCCAGGGTGGGTGTGGGGTGAACTTCCAGGCCCTTCTTCTGAGTCTAAGGGGGCAGGCCCGGCCTGCCCCTGTGGGGAGACTCTGAAGGGCTCCCAGCTGGCCGACCAGGCAGAACACCTGCTGGGGAAGGTCCTGCAAGGTCCTGGTGAAGGGATCAACACAACTGGGACTCCAGAACCCACACACAGCATGTGGGGAAAGCTGAGGGCAGAAGTGTGTGACATTGGCCCACTGCTGCAGGTGGGGACTGGGGGGATGGGAAGGAGGCCCCAGAGCAGGCCTGTGGAGCTGAATGGCCTTTGAGCTGCCAGGGACCAAGATGGTGTTTGACAGGGCTGTGGCTTGGGGGTGGGGTGGGGGGCGGGGGAGCTGGGAGGCAGGGAGCAGGTGGAGAGGGGCCTCAAAGGCCAAGAATGGAGGGAGGTGGCAAGTACCTGTGCCAGCGGGGGAGAGAGGACAAGATCCAGCATGGAGCTGGGGACCAGTGACGAGGCTCGTGTAGCCCTTGGCAGTGGACGGGGGTGGAGGGTCATGGGGGGTGAGGGGAGGGGGGTATGTTTTTCTTCTACTAAAAAAAGTTGTTGTTGTTGTTTTAATTACCTGAAGTACAGAGGTGTTAAGGTAAAACTGTTTCCTTTTCTCTGGTTCTAAACTTCTGAGAAACAGAGTCAACTGTGTGTGGAATATCTTTCCAGTCACAATATAGGTGCAAACCTGCGTGCATGCACACAATGCACCTATAGATCGTACTGATAGGGATCCAGTCACACTATACATATCGTTAGGCCTCCCCTCTGGGCCTCAGTTTCCATGTCTGTGCAATGTCGGTGACCTGGTGATCCCCGATGAGACAGCCAGCGTTCAGGGGACCTCAATATCCTGGACGCCCCCGCCGGGAGTTAGTTGGTCGCCAGCTGGACAGGAGGGGCCGGGCTGTGCAGCTCCGTTGGGCTCTTACATGAGTTGAGATCTGGCTGCATGAAGCTTACACTTCCAGGCCCTGAACATAAGTCCTCCCGGGCCTTCCAGGGGCCCTGGCATCACGGGGTCAGGGCTTGGGAAGAAGGGAGGAAGGTGTGAATTTGCCCTTGGCTTTTCCTCACAGGCAGTGGGAAGATCAGAGGCCTCTTGGGGTCAGGCAGCCTCAGGTTTGAATCCTGGACCCACCACCTCCTGTCTGTGTGACCTTGGGCAAGTCCTTAACCACGAGAGCCTCAGTTTCCCCACCTGGGAGCAGGTACAACCATAGCCTTGGGCCTCACTGGGCTGTGCTGGGCCTGTGCATGAACTGTGCCAGGCCTGGTGTGGGAGACGCTGGGAACCGCAGCTCCCACTCCTGGGCATGCGGCCATCCCAGGGGCCACGGGGACCTTGTTCTGAGGTCGAGAGGGCGGGTGATCAGTCCATCTGTCTCAGGCCTGAGAGTGTGGAGGGGCCCTGGCCTGATAGAGGAAAACAAGTGGGGGACGGTGGGCGGGAGGTGCAGGCAGGGTGGGGGGACTGGCTGCAGGGCTGGCCAGCAGCTCCACGCAATCTGTCTGCTATGCAGTCCCAGGCCTGGCCTGTATTTATTTATGCTGAGCGTGTATTTATATCAGCCCCTTTCTCATTAATAGGGCAGGAAATGGCTGGAATTGTTACATACCTGGCGGCCCAGGGGTCCCGCTCGGCCAAGACACACAGGGCCCTGGACGCCCAGCCACGATTGTGAGGGCCCTCCTCCTCAGCCCCAGTCCTAAGTCCCTGGCCTTTCATTGAACCCCCACCCCCCATGCTTTGCATTGAGCACCCATCTACTTCCTTGGGATCCTCGTCACCCCCTGAGCCCACAGCCCTCGGAGCGGGGCTCATTTCAGGTCTGTCCCTGTCCTCCAGCTCCTGACCCCATCCGAACCCCAGGAGGGCCAGTGGTGTCAAGGTGAATCTCGGAGGATGGGGGAGTACAGGGCAGACCCCAGGCAGAACAGCCAGAGTATGGGATGAGAAGTCAGGGGATGGGATCCTGGAGTCCCGGGGTGGGGCTCTGGGCAGAGGAGGAAGTGAGGGGATGTGAGAGGACCCTCCTGAGGCTTGGGGGTCATCCCAGGGCTCTGTTCCCCACCAAGCAGAGCTACACAAGTAGGCTTGGACAGACCCTGCAGCCCACGGAGGGTGTGTCTGTGTTTACCACCCAACAGGGGTCCGACAGGGGGTGGGGCTCATCCGTGTCTTGCCTTCTGGGCTACCATGGCTAAATGGGGCTTCTCCACTCAGGGCCCGGCAGCCCCCTCCTCGGCTCTCACGCTGCACGCAGAATCAAGCCAACATCTCTCTCCAGGCCCCAGCTCTTGGGCGCGGGCCCCAGGTGGGGCTGCCAGAGCTGAGAGGCGCGGCCCCCTCTCCAGAGCACTCGCCTGACATAACCTATTAGTGCATCTTGCCTTGGGGCAGCTGGGCCTGCCCACCTCTCTCCTCGGTCAGGCCCAGAGGCCTCCTCTAGGCTGGGATTCCCAGCAGTTGCTGTGGTCAGGTGGGCCTGACCTCCAACCTCTGCCCACTGTGACCACCATGCCCACTCTTGAACCACCACCTGGTTCAAGAGTCCAGAGCTGGGGCCACTGTGCAGACGTGGGGACTGAATCTTGAAGAGGATGAGGGGCTTTCTGAGGGCCTGCCCTTGGCCTCCAGCCCTGCCCTCTCAGCTGCACTGCTAGGGTCTGCTGGAAGGCGTGGTGGAGGGCAGCTCCGGACATTGAGGAGGGGCTGCCGCAGGGGCCTCTGGGCTCCTCTAGGCTGTCCCATCATAAGGACAGATGCACTATGTGGGGAGAGGAGGGCCAGGCCCAGGGACGGTACCCCCTTGGGGCTCCCTTAGGAAGGCTTTCCTCAGACACTGTGTTGATCCTCCAGCCCGCAGAGCCCCAAGTCCGGGCCAGGGGCTGGTCCCTGGTGCTCCTCCAGCCCTGCCTGGCCCAGCCCGGGCTCCTCTGGGAGCTCCCATCTCTGAGATGGGGACACCGCACTCACACAGGAGCTGTGGGGAACCTACGTGGCAGGTAAGGAGTTTGCACACGGCTTGCATACAGTGGTGCTCAGTGAGCAGAAGCACCTCTTTTTTTTTTTTTTTGGCCGCTGCCACGTGGCATGCAGGATCCTTAGTTCCCAGACCAGGGATCGAACCCGTGACCCCTGCAGGGGAAGCAGGGAGGCTTATCCACTGGACTGCTAGGGAAGTCCCCAGAAGCACCTCTTTCCAGCTTGGTGGCTGAGTGCCTGGGGTCGGGGGCCGTGGGGGACAGTGGTCTGGGGTCTTTTGCCTAGCTGGGCTCCTGTCCCTCCACTCCCCAGGGGGGCAGCACTGTTTGGAGGAGGAGGCTGAGGGGCGGGGCCTCCAGAACAAGGCTGCATCCTCTGAGATTCTCCTGGGGCTGCACTGTGTCCCCGCACCCCAGGGACACTGCTTCAACGGGCAGGGCAGCATCCCCTCCCACTGCTGCCCCAGCTAAGTCCTAGGTCACCTGAGTCTGTGGCTGAGAGTGTCTGGGTAGGGGTGGGGAGAGGCAGGCATCCAGCCCTGGAAGCTGCAGCCCCCAACAAGCTGCCTGTAGTCTGAGGGACTTCAGACCCTTTGTTCCCATTGGGGTCCTGCCTGTCCCTGACTTGCATGACCCTGGGCAGGTCCCTGGGCTCTGTCCCTGCTCATGAAATGAGGCAGGGGTAGGGCTTCCCTGGTGGCGCAGTGGTTGAGAGTCTGCCTGCCGATGCAGGGGACACGGGTTCGTGCCCCGGTCTGGGAGGATCCCACGTGCCGCGGAGCGGCTGGGCCCGTGAGCCATGGCCGCTGAGCCTGCGCGTCCGGAGCCTGTGCTCCGCAACGGGAGAGGCCACAACAGTGAGAGGCCCGCGTACCGCAAAAAAAAAAAAAAATGAGGCAGGGGCCTCTGGGCGCGGTGGCTCCTGGGTCAAAGTTTTTGTGAATCCTGAATCCCTCTCGGCCCCAAGGCCTGTGGGCTAGGGTTTGGGGCGCTGGAGAGGGTGTGAGGGGGGATGCCCTTTGGCCCAGGCCTCAAAGCCCCAGGGCCCTGGGCCTGGATGCTGCCGCCGAGCCCCAGAACCCCCCTGCTCTGATCGCACACATCTGGAGCTGCGTCCCGTCCCCGCCCCAGGCCCACATCTGGAGCCCAAAGCCACCTAGCGGCTAAACATGGAGCGTTTGGGCCCCGAAGAGCCTGCTCCCATGTTAACGCAGCGCATCTGGCCCCTGGCTGCTGCTCTGTTCTGTCTCCACAGTGGAATGCTGGCTACACATCTGGAGGCCGGAGCCCTGTGGCCATCCCGCCTCACCCCACGCCCAGAGGGAGTGGAGTTGGTGCTGCCTGGAGTGCCCTGCCCTGAGGTGGGGTTCCGGTGTGTAGAGGGCTCCCTCTTCCCTTCTGATGTCACAGCTCACAGGGCTTCTCCTGGGGGCTGCCTTGGGAATAACTGAGTTTTGACATAATGTAGACACATGTTCCCTGATGGGAGTGGTGACAGCTGCCACTCTGCACCAACTCAACTGGCAGCCACGTGGCATTGTTTGAAAGAGCCTGTAGGGCCTCCAGGATTGCCTGCCTGCCCACCCCCTCCTGGTGTGCCGAGGGTGCTGCAGGGTGAACCACCCATGGGCTGACAGTGGGACTTCACTGGGTCCCTGTCACGGAGTACACCTCACATGATGTGCCCACCTGTCACTTCCTTTCTACCCCCTTCTCTGCCAAGACATGTGCTTTGCAGGATGGGGTTAGATGTTTCCAGAGGCCCCAGACTCAGAGAAGAGAGCCTGGAAAAGCAGGTGGCCTGAGGGAACTGGGGCTGGTATGTGGGACAGACCACCTCGGGGCAAAGGGTTCCTGGGGCAGAGACACAGCATGGGGTCTCCCGGGGGAAGAAGGCAGGTCTGGGTTGGAGGAAACTTTCACGCCATGGGCACTGCCCAGCGGTGGCCTGGACTGGTTCTTCCTCAATGGGGGACATGACCCTTCTGACCCCACTGGGGACATGGGACCCTAAGGAGTGAAAGAATGTGGGATTCTCAAGTGATTGTGGTAGTGAGCTCCCTGTCACAGGGGGATCCAAGCTGGCAGGGCTGCTTACCGTCAGGAAGATGGCAGAGGCTATTCTCACAAGGAGCCCAAAGCTGTGTTAGATAGCTTTCTATCACTGTGATCCAACCCTATCATTCCAAGCGTCTAGAATTCTGAGACTCCTTGCCTTCTACGACAGGAGGCACAAACTGCCCCACCCTCCTGGGTGGAGGCCAGATATTTGGCATGGAGGGTGTGGGGGGGGAAGCAGAGGAGAGAGGCACTGGGAACGCAGAGAAGTGTTGCCAGCCTGTGGCCTGGGACTGAGGGCTTTGCTGCCTCCCCGCCCAGAATGGCCTCCGCTCTGGTGCTGGCCCAGCCTCCAGGGCCTGGGATGTGAGCACATAGCCGGCCGGTTCTGCATCCTGTGGTCAAGCTTTATTGGAGCATCACTGGCCCCAATTGAAAGGGATCCTTTATTGCCGTCGCCTCCAGCCTGGAGGCCCTGGGAGCAACACGCAGTTTAGGCCACAGAGCTTCATGCCTCCTCGTGCATGCACCTCCTTACTCATGGAAAATCTGAGTCAACAAACATGCAAGACGGAGACACAAATAAAAATGAACGAGGGCAAACATTTATTGAGTATTCACCAGGGGCCGGATACAGTTCTGAGCCCTTTACTTGTATTAACTCATTCCAGCCTCCCTGGAATGGGGTACCATTGTTATCATTAATCCATTTTACAGACGGGAACCTGAGGCTTAAGGTCCACTCAGCCATTGGGTGGCAGAGCTGGGATTCAAACCGGGTGGCCTGCCTCCAAAGTCTGTGTCCTTAACCACTGCTCCTCCCTGCCACTCTGCAAGTGGGGTGGGTAGGGAAGACGGAGAGCAGATGTAGAGATGGATGGGGTTGGGGCATGGGGCGCTGAGGGCTCTGAGGCCCTGAGAAGGGATGCTGCCATGCCCAGCCCAGGAGGGGAAGCAGACCAGCTCAGCTACAGGGGTCATCCTGTCCTGTCCCCCAGGCCTTCAGATGAGGTGTCAGGCATCCAAGGGTGGTCCCCTGCCTTGTCAAGCCTTCCAAAGTCAGAGGCAGGCTTTGTCAGTGTTGGAGCCGGTTCCCCAGGCTCTCCTGGAAGGCAAGAACCTGGGGCTGCTAGCGCTGTGAGGGTCAGCCCTAAGCCTACCTGCTCTGTGGCCAGTGTCCTGGGGGGACACCTGCTCCTGAGGTGGGGGCAGTTTCTGGAGGGTCACTCAGAGCTTCCAGGGCTGGGGCTGGTGGTCTCCATGGATGTGAACGTGTGTAGGGGGTTTCCCTCTGTCCACCTCTGCTGCCATCTGACCTGCCAGAGGAACTAAACAGACAGAAGGAAGAGAGGGCATTCTGGGGCCATGGGCCTCATCTGTGGACAACTCAGACGGACCTCCGTTGTTCCACTGGTACCTTCTTCTTTTTTTCTTTTGGCTGTGCTGCGCAGCTTGCCGGGTCTTGGTTCCCCGACCAGGGATTGAACCCGGGCCCGACAGTGAAAGCTCAGAGTCCTAATCACTGGACCTCCAGGGAAGTCTCCACTGGTACCTTCTAATAACGTCTCTCACCCAGAGCTCCTGCCCGTCTTGGGCACGAACAAAGCAGCCATCCTCACTGGGTACTTCCTTTGTTCCAGTCACCACCGTGAGGACTTGGCCATAATGGAATATCTCACTTAATCCCCACAACTGTGGCAGGAAGGTGTTATTATCACTCCCATTTTACAGATGAAGAAACTGAGGCTCAGAGAAGGTAAATCACTTCTCCACACAGCTAAGTGGTTCAAATCTAGGGCTGTCTGACACCTCCACCCCTCACTGAGCCCCTAATTCCCACCCCTACCAAGAGGGCTGGGAAGAAACCTACCCCCATTCCCCAGACTCCTGGGCCTGCGCCAGGCTTTCCAGAGCCCCAGCCCGATGCCCCCTGTTCCCTAGCTGGGCTGGCTTCAACCAGGCTCAGCCTGGCCTTTAGGGGCTGGCCAGGGGCCGAGGAGGAAAACAATGGGAGAGAAAGGGAGCGGAAACCCTCTGGAAGTGAGCGGGGAGGGAAGCCAGGCTGCCAGGGGGTTCTGGACAGGCTGGGTCCCTGAGTCCATGGGGCAGGGGGCAGTGGCGGGGCTTAGGGTGCCCAGACCATGCTTCCTGTGTGCGTTTGAGGTGCTCTGGCCCAACCCTGAATGGGGAGACCAAGGTAACAAGGACACACACGGGTCCCATCCTGTGGTCTTAGGGGTCTTGGCTTTCTCTGGGGGACCCCTAGGCTGAGGAAGTGGAGGAGACCCCTGGAAAGACGCAGATTAACTTGCCTCTACACTGCTGAGTTTGGCAAGAGGAGGAAGCTGCTGGTTCAGCCTTGATAGCATCTCCTCTGCCCCCGGGCAGGCAGAGAATGTTGGGAGAAGGGGAGGTGGGCTCAGGGCCCTTGACTCGGGCTGCACAGAAGGCCCTCGCTTGACCTCCCAGCTGGCCCAGCTTTCCCCACAGGCTCACCAGGTGAGCTTCCAGCGGCCCCTCCTGGCCCCTCGTCCCTTCCCCAAACCCTGGGGTGCTGTCCTTTGACATCCATTATGTTATTAACTTGGGGGAGAGCCCAGGTCACTCTGAACCCAGGGCCCTTCTGCTGCTGCTTGCCAAGGTCCCAGTGCCTGGACCACCTGCTCTGTGTCCATCCTGGTCCCCAGGACCAGGTCTCTCTTAGCCTCGGTGCTCTGGTCAGTGACCTGAGTGCTCAGGATAGGAGACTGGTCCTCAGAGTGGCCTTTGAATGCTGTGACCCTGCAGCCTTGCTCACTCAGGGCCATCACCTTGACCCCCAGGATGGCAGGGTCCAGCCCTGGTCTAGGCATCCGGGCTGAGCCCAGGTTTCCATCTGAGACTCTGGATTGGCAGGTCAGCAGCTCTCGTCAGTTGGCCTGAGGGACGCCATGGCTGAGGGCTCTGTCTCCAGACCCTCACCTGGAGGTGTCCCTGTCTTGCTCCCATCCCAACAGCCCCTGGCCTCACCTCAGGTGCATCTCTCTCCCTCTAGAAGCCACTGCCCTCTGGGCCCTGCTCCTTCCCAGCCCTGGGAGGGGCCCTCAGGTGCAGCTCTCACCATTCATATCGGCGGGGGAAGGAGATTATGGTGAACAGGCGCCCAGGGTGGTGGGGGGCTGCCCTCCTTCTCCATCTGCCCAGGGGCCCAGCTTCCCCTTTGTTTCCTCCGTCTGAGCTGAGGATTGGGATGAAGGGCTTTGACCATGCTCTCAATCCACCAACACTGTGGAGGCCTCCTTGGTGCCAGGTGCTTGGGGTGAACCCTGGTTGTACTGTTAACAGGTTCTGGTGCCTTGGATCACTTACTTCCTGCTTCTGGCCTCAGTTTTCCCCTCTGAGGAATGGGGGTGGACTTGAGATGTTGACGTGGCCTTCCAGCTCTTGCTGGGGTGAAGCTCACCTCTCGCCCTTGTGTCCAGGCCCCCCGACACACACACACACACACACACTTCTAAGGCCACAGGGCTCCCTGACCCGTCCCCAAGCTGTGACCATGGCAGTCTTTCCAGTCTCCAGCCTGGTGGGCCTTGTCACCAACAGTGAGAGGGTGGGGGTGGGGGGTGGAGGTCTTCCTGCCTCCCCCTCTCCCCCTCTTCAGGGCCAAGCAGCAGGGAGCTTGTCAGGGAGTGAATCCTCCCAGACAAACCAGGCCAGTCAACAAACAGACGACCAAAACAACAGAGAAAGATTATGAAATCCAGATTCAGGGAAAGAGGCCACTCCAAGCCTCTCTCCAGGACAGGGGGCAGTGAAATTGGGCCAGGCCTGTGGGTCAGAGCCGGCCTGGCCCAGACTATTTTTGTACTGTCTGGGGGATGGGGGCCGATGAAATCCCAGCTGTGTTTCACCAAAGCACTTACCCCTTAAGCCCGGGCTCCATGTGGTGCAAATTCATTGTCACTTAACTCATCACTCAAGGCTCTGAGCCGCACCCCTCTCCCCTCCCCCCTCCCAAGAAAGACAAAAACACACAGTCTCTGGCAAGGGGGAGGTGGGCGTAAGGGGCTGTGACAGGCAGGCTGACTGTCTTGACCTGAGCTGCCCCCGGCAGGCGGCTGGCCCCTCCATCTTCCCGCCTCCTTCCATCCAGCCCCGGCTTCCTCAAAGGCAGGCTGCTGTGCAAGCCCCACTGAGGTCAGGTTGGGAGCCTGGGGTCACTGACATCCGCCCCACACCCCCAGCCAGCGCTGGAAACAGGAACCTGATGCGCCCCGAAGTCTGTGCGCAGGAATGCCTGGAGGTCACCACGTGGCAGTGTGACATGCGGATGTGTCCGCGCCAACAACACAGGCGATTTCCATCTGCTTTATCTCCTTGTTGCTTTTCACGTTTGTCGTTTGTACCTGGTGTTCTGCACCGCGGGGCTGTGCTGGGGTTGGTGACGGGAGAATCAGACTGGATGGGAAGCGTTTCCGCCAGGGCATTCAGTCTTTATATCGGGTGTGGGGACGGAGACCTCTGCTTTTACAAACTGCACTGACCCCCCCTGTGGCTTACTGAGCCGGGTGGCCATGGCTGAGGGCGCATTTGGTGATGGGCTCCCCCAGCCCGCCCCACCCGCATGTGCACTGATCCCTCAAGCCCGTATTTTAGCCGACACCAGAATGGCTTTTCTCAGGAGGAGCTTCACCTGGGACAGAGCAGGCCCCCGACTGCCATCTTATCCCACTTTGGGTGCCTCTCTCTCCCCCTAGACCGAGAGAGGCAGGGTGGGGGGTGACCCACCCTAGATCCTCAATGCCTGGCACGGGCTTTGGTCTAGAACCCAAGTGCGGCAAATGCTTGTTGAATGAATTAATACATTTCTCAAGTGACCTCAGAGTGCTATGTGCATTATCTACAGGCCAGATTTATCCAGAGCGGCGGCTCTCCAGATAAATATTGACAATCTGGCTTTTGTATATTCTGCAGTCAGGGACAAAGCTCCCTTTCTGATTTGGGCAAGAAGGAAAGAAGTCCCTAGAGACAGATGACCCCTGAACTCTCCTCTCACCACACTGGGGATGCCTGTGACCCCCTTTGCTCTCGTGACCTTTCTGCTGGGCCACCCCATTAGCTTTGGTTTCTGGTCCCCAGAGGGAGGGGGGCAGCAGGGTGGAGCTGCAGGATTTTGCTTTCCTGGGCAGGGTCAGGCAGTTCCCGAAGCAGCGGAGTTGTTTGGGTGCAAACATTTCCCTGTATTGTCCGGCTTCAGAAGGCAGCCAAAAGTCTAGGCAGGAGGGAGGGAACGGCAACAGGATTTTTCTCCCTCCATCCCTAAGAAGACAGGAGCCTCAAAGCACACATGTGGGGCTTGGGAGGTCATGTCAGGCCCAGGGGGATACAGAGGAATGAGGAGGAGACAGAATAGGGGGCTCAGCTGGGCAGGGCTGGGGAGGCAGGTGGATTGATCTTTGATTCAAGTCCAGCCAAAGGATGAGGATGTACCTGCCCCAGGGGATGCCTGGAGATGCTGTCATTTCCTTGCAGGCTGGGTTTTCCAGACCAGCCATGGTTTTCTCTTCTGATGCAGCAGATAGCCGACCTCCCCTCTCGGCTAAGCTTGCCTCTCCTCTGAGGCTTCTGCTCTTTGACACCTTTTCCAGGGTAGGTGGCTATGAAGATGGGGCCTCCAGGAGGTTAAGAGAGGGACGTCCGTGCAGTATGTTATTTAGGTCTCAAAAAATGCCTGAGTTACGGATGGGGAAGCTGTGGCTCAGCAAGTAGCTGGGACGGGAGAGCCCAGAGCCCTCTGCTGCGGTAAGGTCCCAAAGCCTAGACCACCCACCCCTGTGGATCTCCAAGGTGCCTGCTCTCTCTGTCTTGGGGCCTTTTAACAAGATGCTCCCCTGACTTCTGCTTTTCCTCCTCTGGAATTCCAGAAAGATACTCCTCTGTGTCAAGATGGCAGTGGGCAATGCCACTTTGCATTTTGAGTGTGTTTCCCAAGTGATGCTTCATGGAATGTTGTTTTGGGAGAGGAAAAAAGATTCTGGACCCAATAAGCTGGGGAAACACTGGATCTGACAAAGTCAGACAGGCTTCTCTCTTGCGGGACTTCTCAGAGCCTTTAAGTGTCTACTTTGCTCTACTAAGGAGCCCCGGTGTGCAGTGTTTCCCATACTTATTTGATACAGGTGCCATTTTTCCTCCTGAAATCTTTCCTAGGAAAAGTGGGACATACTTTGGGCCATGCAGGTTTTGGGGACACCTCAGGAATTCTTGGACTTGAAATGTCAAGTCACCCAACAGAGATGGTGGCTGTGGGTAAAGATGCTTCTTTTATCATGTCGAGTGGGAAATTATTCTTTTGACATCGGAGGAAGTTGGCCAATGGAGGTTCCCTGGTGTCAAGCAAGTGTGGAGATCTGGCCACAGGATTTGCCTTCTTTTCCTTGGCACTGAATGGAGAAGAGCTGGCAGGTGGCCAGAACAAGGAGGTAAGGACAGACCTTGTTCGTCTCTCTAATTTATTTTGAAAGTATGAGTCATGATTCGGTCATCTGTGACCAAGATTGGGCAAGACCCAGGCAGTGGGGAAGTTGGATTTCACTCATCAAGTTGGTGTGAAGTTCTGGAATGGGTGATCCCAGCTTCGGGAGAGATCTGATTCCAAGACCAGATTTGGGAGTGAGTTACCAGGACTCAGGACATGCTGGGTTCTTACCATGTAGCTCCTTGTCCCCTCCTGACAGCTGGAGTCCCTGGACCCCACTGGCAGGCTCAGTTCTGCCCCAAACTCTGGGGCCGGGCCTGACCTCAGCTAGGACATTTCTGAAGGAGCCGAGTTCAATGTCCAATCTTATGTCCTGGTTCTAATAACGGAGGCTCAACTTCGCTCCCAGGGCCTCTCTCATCAATTCTTCCCCAGCAGAAGAGTCCTGAACCCCAGCTGTGTGCTGGGGACCTTCTTGCCTGCTACTGGATGTCCCCAGCTGTGCCCTCCTGCTTGGTTCCCAGGTCCCAGATTCCTGACACTAAATCCCACTGACCTGCTCGACCCCCTTCCTCCCATCAACTCTGGCTCCTCTTTGCATCTGCCTGGGCCCCAGGCCCGCTGGATGGGCTTTTTGCAGGTGATGTTGTCTGAGAGTCCACTCCACCTCAGAGGGAGTCCAGCTGCTCAGCCCAGAACTCTTCCGGTCTGCAGCTTTCTTGGACGCCAGCCGGGCAAGAAGGAACCATTCACCCCAAGCCTGGGGATAAGACCAGGCCTCTTGAAACTCATTCACTCACTTGTTCATTCATTCAATTACTTATTATTTCTTTTTTTTTTTTTTTTTTTTGCGGTACGCAGGCCTCTCACTGTTGTGACCTCTCCCGTTGCGGAGCACAGACTCC
Source organism: Mesoplodon bidens (assembly GCF_964165515.1). Classification (NCBI taxonomy): domain Eukaryota; kingdom Metazoa; phylum Chordata; class Mammalia; order Artiodactyla; family Ziphiidae; genus Mesoplodon; species Mesoplodon bidens. The sequence continues at coordinate 37,850,068 of NC_138171.1, forward strand.
GGATGCGCAGGCTCAGCGGCCATGGCTCACGGGCCCAGCCGCTCCGCGGCATGTGGGATCTTCCCGGACCGGGGCACGAACCCGCGTCCCCTGCATTGGCAGGCGGACTCTCAACCACTGCGCCACCAGGGAAGCCCTACTTATTATTTCTATCAGCGTTTGTGGACTCAAGCAAGATCACACTCTAAGTCAGTGGTGCTCAAACTTGAATGGGCAGCATAGGGCCCTGCAGAGCTTATTAAAACACAGACCATTGATTTAGTAGGTCTGTGGTGGGGCCGATCATTTGCATTTCTAACAAATTTCCAGGTGATGTTGATGTTACGAGTCTGGGGACCACAAAGAGGGGAGAGGTCAAAGCTATTATCAGTAGTAAAAACCCACCTATGGACTATCTTACCAGGCTATTGAAACCAGAAGCTTCCACAAGAGAGGTCTGGATGGAGTGAGGCTGTGCAAGGACCTGGACCTGAGCAGGGAGAGGGGAGACAAACCGAAAGACAGACAGAGACCCAGAAGGCTGGTTGGGGACGCAGAGGACAAGGCTGTCTGTTTCCTTGGCTGGACCAGCCCTGGAGGTCAAGGTCTGGGGCAGGAGGGAGGCAGGCAGGCCTAGGAAGTCTGGGGCCACGCAGAGCGGAGGCTAGGATTCGGCCTCAGGCCCAATGCACCTGACCCGTAGGTCTGAGAACAATGGCTAGGCCAGTGTTGCCTGGCCTGCTGCCTGGCACATCTCTGTTTTCCTTCCCGGCTCCCATCTCCCCGACCTCTCCTCGCTCACTCTCCCTCTGGCAGGCCCATCCTGTCCGCTGGACCCTGGACAGCACATTCCTTCATGCTGATCTTTTCCCAGCGGCTGCAAGCACACATTCTCACAGTGAGGCTAGAAGAGAGGCCAGGGACTGCAGCGATGCGGACGGGGGCTCAGGCAGGAACCCCTGGGGCCCTGGACCCTCATTCAGAGACCAGAGGGCTCCCGGGAGGGGGAAGGGGTTCCCTAGTGCCCAGCCAGCCCTGGGAACTTGGACCGCTTCCTCCCCAACCTTGTGTTTCCTGCTGTTAGGTGAGGACCAGACACTGTGGGCCCCATGCACAGCCCCCTCTGTAGAGTGTGGCCCTGGTCCAGTTGGCGCTGGGCATGATCTGTCCCCCTTGGATGAAGGCTCAATGCCATAGAGGAATGGTCCCTTCTGGAACAGGGCCTCCCCCTGGGTCAGGCCACCATTCCTGAAAGTCCTGTGCTGCCTCTCTCTTCCCCATACCTGCATGGCCCCTACGTTCAGAGGGACCTGCTGTCCAGCCTGGCAGCAGAGAGGCTGGGGGCTCATGTCCTGGTCTCCCTGGAGTCTTTCCTGAGCTGTTTATGCCGGGCCAGGTCTCTGCCTTGGGGTCAGGTTCAAGGTTCAATTTGGGGTTGGGGTCAGGATCAAGGTTTAATTTGGGATTGGGATTAACGTCAGAGTTCAGCCTGGGCTGGGCTCAGGTGTCAGCCTATATTTCAGGTTAGAGTTCAGTCTGAGAGTGGAGTTGGGGTTCAGTGTCAGGCTCAGTCTGGGGTCATGGTGGGGCTTCGCCTAGGGTGGGGGTTGGGCACTCCGGGTTTGGGGTCAAGGCTTGGACTGGCCTCAGACTAGGTCCTCAGTGTGTGGACTGGACCCTGTGTGGAGCTGACTGAGGCACGTATGTGTTAAAGGTGATCCCTGTCCCCTCCCCACTGTCTCCCTGCCCCCAGTGACCCCCCACCCACAACCCCTCAAGCTGTTTCCTGATTCCTGAAGCCTCATAACAGGGCCAGAGGCAGAATGAGGCCTGGGGCTGGGCTTGGCGGCAGGAGAGGGTGTCCACTTCAGCTCTTTCTTCAGCAAAATGTGTCCTGATGCCTGGGCTGGGCCCAGGGATTCAGCGGGTACCACATAGTCCCTCGGCCCTCTCTGGGCCTCAGTTTCCCTGTCTCAGAAGCTCAGTGCTGGCGAGCTGGGCTGACCTGCAGAAACATGGGTCTGCAAGAGGATTGGAGGGGTGACGGCGGGTGGGGGCCACTTCTAGAGCTCTGGCCTGGAGGGAGGGGCTGCCCTGGGCAGGGGAGGGAGGAGGGGCAGGCAGGACAGACCTCCCTGGGAGCCCACTGGGGACAGGTCTGTAGCCGAGGAAGCATCTGTTGTCCCTTAGTGGCCGATGGCGCCACCTCCGTAAGCAAAGGGCCTCCTTCTGTGGCGTGGAGCCTCCCACATGACAAACGTGGCTTCAATGTTAGGGCAGTAAGAGGTCCCAATCCTGGCACTGGACTCCAGATGCCCTGACACCTGCCCAGAAAGTGACACCTGCCCTGCTCATCAGCAGGGCCCCAGAACACCGCAACAAGCCCTCTGCACGCAGGAGGGCAGGTCAGAAGACCGAGGCTGCCCTTGGCCTCTGATCCTTCTCTTGTTCTCTTAGCTCGGCCCCCTAATCTGGCCTCCTCCTGTCAAAGCCGCAGACACAAAGAGAAGCCCAAACTGACGTCAGGCAAAGCGTCCACAGGGCCTCTGTCTCTCCCAGAGATTTGATTCCGATGCCCAGCGTGGATGTCTGTGGTTTTTAAAAGGTGAAAATGGCCCACAACCCTGCTTCTGTGTCTCCACCAAAACCTGGCAAGATGCGTAGCTTGGAGGAAGATGGGCTCCAGGGTCCTGGTCCTAGACCAGAGTTGGGCTGGACTGGTGAGCCCCTTCCCCTCTCAGAGGTCCCCCCGACCCCTCTCCCCTGTTTCAGCTCACTGGCAGACCCCAGCATCCCACGCTCTCCCGCTGTCCCTAGCAGCTCCTGTCCCCGACCCTCCTGCCCCTTCTTCCTCCCAGGTCCTCTCCACGGCTAAGGCCCTGACCTTCTGGGCCCTTCCCATGCTGAGGCCCATTGCCCAGTCCCCCTGGGGGCTACCTTGTTCATGGATCTCTGGGTGCCCCTCCCCGCTGAGACCCCCGCCACACTAGCCCTGAGCCTGGACACAGAAGGTGCTCAGTGAGCCTTTGCTGGCTCAGGATGGATAAATTCCTCCTCGAATCTGCATTTGCTCATGCTTTGCCCCACTTCAGTGTGGACATTTGAACCACCGATTTCTGGGAACCATTCTGTGCCGCGAGCAGGGGCTGCTGGGAGGAGCCCAGGGAGCCAGATGGCCATTGTGCCCTCGGTCAGCATGACCTGGTCCAGCCCAGGGGTGGCCCCTCCAGGCAGTGGGCTGTGATGGCCAGGCTCTTTCAGGGTCAGCACACGGTCATTAGGCCAGTCCTGCTTCCTGATGCCTGCCCTGGGCACTAGAGCCCCTCCCTTGACATCAAGGGGCCCACAGTCCAGGATGCATGTGGAGAGGAAAAGTCCTCAATCTCTGATTCTTGCTCCAAGCCTTCTCGATTTCTGCTGCAGCCTCATGGCCACTGCCAGGCTGTACGATGACTCCTGTGGGCCAGGGTCCCCCACACCATGGTCAACCTGACCATGACCTTGCGTTACTTAATCCCCTTGCTTTCCAGTCATTTATGGAATATGGTCCAAACTGCTGACGTCAGCCACCCACACCCATACTTTCTATTCCCTGTCCATTCATCACTTCTCTGGCTCCTGCCAGGACTGTTCATATCTCTGAGGCTTTACCTGGTCCCTCCTCAGGCCTCACGTCTCAGCTAAGGCAGGGATTACCTGCACCTTTGCCTCCCCAGGTGCCCCACTAGAACTTGAGGGCCCCTAAGTGTGGTCGGTGTCTGGGAGTCCTGTGCTTGTCCTCAGAGCACTGTGCCATGAGTGTCTGTGCTGCTGAGTCACTGTGTGATCTGGCAGGCCAGCAGCCTTTGCCCCCTTGTATTCATGAGACCACTGAGGCCTGGAGAGGGGAAGTGACCATCCCAAGGTCACATGGGCGTTACAGCTCACCCTCTGATTCATCTTTGCAATTTTCCTTCTGTCGATCTATTGTTGCCTCTGGGCTCCCCTGAACGGGCTTCACAGAAGACTGGACTGCTGGGGAAAACACCTCTTCCAGGAGGCCTTCCCCCAACTCCCCAACCTTCCAAGCCATGGACATAGGCTGCGGACCAGCTGCCTTGGCAACAGCTGCCTGGCGTGGTACCCGTGAGCATCCTCATCAGAATCTCACCTTCACCTCTGTTGCCCTCTGACCATGGGCAAGCCCTTGTCTTTTTTTTTTTAAACCCCAATTTACCTTTTTTATAGAATGAAGGCATTGAACCTGCTGATTTCTGAGGCTCTGCTTTGGAACCAGGGGTTGGTCAGGCACGCAGAGCCCAGGGTCTTGGTGGCTTCCTGTCGTCAGGACAAAGTGTAACTGGAAGAACTTGGAGTGGGAGGCAGCGGTCCTGGGTGAGAATCTGCATCAACCTCTCAATAACTGTGTGGTCTCGCGCAAATTCCACTCTGGGCCTTCATTTCCGAAGAAACGGGGAAACCTGCCAGGCTTGGCTTCCTTCAAGGGTAATTAAGCGCGACCGTGGCTTTGAAGGTGTTTGCTGAGTTGAACAGCACCGTGCAGGTGGATGTGCCGTCTCCGCGGCCCACAGCGCTCCTCCCAGGGCCCGGCTCAGAGAGACTGGGCGGATGATCCCCACGTGGCACCCTGCCGAGGGAACGTGGCAGGTGACTGGACGCTGCGTCCCCAGGCGACTTGTGCGGGCAGCATTCCCGGCAGTGCATGCTCTGTTCCCAGCTGATCCCACTGCTGGGTAGCCCCCCCACTGATGGGAGGGAATGGGGGGGCCACCTGGCACTGGCCCAGCCTGGCTGGCCTCCCACCCCATGTTTTGTTCGCAGAGTTTGGAATGTCCTGGGACGCGGAGCCAGGCTCCCTGGGGGGACACTGGTGCCATCTCCTTGATCTCATTGCTGGACAGGTTTCTCCCTCATTGCAGCTTGGGACTCGGCAGGCTCCCAGCCCCAGCTGCTGCCAGTCCCACTCCGTCTGTGTCTGTCTCAGCACTGGCAGCCAGCAGCCATGCAGCTGGGAGCTGGGGGGCTTCCTGGAAGGTGGGGGGGTCAGTTCTCCCAGGCCGTCTGCCGTGGGCCCTGGGCATGCCTTGAATAGCCTCTCTACAAACCCTTTCTAGCTGCTCTTATTCACAAACCCCTTTGCCCGTGACCCCCTGATACTGGGGGTCTGTTTGAAACGATGTTCTCAGGACCTAAGAGACTTGGGAGGGGCAGAGTGGGCTAACTGCTCGGATTTCTGGTCTCCTTAGAGGGACAGTCTGTGCACAGAGTGAAAAGACACGTGTATGTGTGTGTGTGTGCATGCGTGTGTGTTTGCACGTGCATGGAGTCTTTTTTTGAGTTTCTAGTTTTTAGTATCCCTAGACTTGATTCATTGCAGGAAGAGGCTGGGGGGAAGGGCCAGGGAGGTCAGGGGTTTTAGTTCAGGAAAGAGTCCATCCTCTCCTGGACAGCACTTGCCTCTGGGTGGCTGTACGCTCCGTACCCCGACTTGGGCCCACCTGGCTGGAGAGAGGTATGGTGCGGCTAATCCTGCTGTCAGAAATGTGCAAATGTGTGTGTGTGCCTGTGCACACACACGCACACGCACACACACGAGTCATTCCTGAGCCCCCAGGTCAGGAAGGAGATTGATTCATCCTTGCCTAGCTACGGGACACTCCTGGTGTATGCAGCTCACACCTGGCTGGGTCGTGGGGCCTGGGCATCCTGGCAGTACAAAAGGGAATCCTCTCTGGGGGCACAGATCCCTGGAGGGACCCTGTGGTCTGTCCTCAGCTTGGGCAATCCCTGCCCTGATGTAGGTCAGCACCCGCCCCAGGCTCGGGTAAATGCTCTTCTTTCCACATCATTAATGAGGAGACTAAATAAGTCAGCGCCTCTGGCAGGCCCCCTAGCCCCCCTGGCAGCCTGGCTGGAGCTATTAATATTCCCCGCGTTTATGACGCCCCTGGCCCTGCCGATAGGCTCCTCTCTCTCTTCGCTGTTGGAATGAATTTTGTGAATCAGAAGGGGCGGGGGCGGAGAGGCAGCCTGTTGGAATCCAGGACGATGACATCTCCACCTCCTCCTGCGGCGGGTCTCACTCACTAATTCTATAAAACAGTCACCGTGTCCAGCCCAGCCAGGGGCCGCTTGCCTAGCCGGGCTGCCTCATACCTCTGCTATGCTCTACCTCCCCGGGGGGCGGAGGGGCGGCGCTGGCCCCGGCGCCAATGATTCAGGCCCCCTGACACCTTGCACTGATGTCAGTGGGAACAGAGGCCTCAGGCCCCGGGACCTTCTGGCCTGTTGCCTGGGTCCCCGCCCTGCACAGGGCTTGGCCTCAGTTAGTGCCTCTCGTGACCTTCCCATGGACGAGGCCTGGCTGGGGGAGGAGGCCACGCCAGACAGCCTCTCCCTCACGCTGTCCCTTTTCTGAAAGCTGCCTGCACTGGCGCCGGGCCGTCCCCCGGCCTCCTCGGGTTTCGAGGACTGTTCTAAAATTAATATGGGGGAATTCGGAGAATTTGCGAGCAAGTCCCCAGAGAACTGTGGCTGCCCTGAGGGCAAGGGTCCCTGCTTCTTCCCACCCTCCACCAATTCACATTTCTCTAATTGTCTATGCGGATAGATCCCCACTGGGCAAACTCACTCCCTGAAGGGCGGGGCAAGTTGCCTGCACTTCTTACCTTTGGAGAAGGGTTTTCCCCCTCCACACCCCCGCCAGGGAGGAGTCTTGTATACAACATATTCTCTTGTCACTTGAAAAATGGTTTGCAAATATTTTCTCCCATTCTATGAGTTGTCTTTTCACTTTCTTGATAGTATTATTTGAAGCACAAAAGTTATTAATTATGATGAAGTCCAATTTATCTATTTTTTCCTTGTGCTTTTCGTTTCATATCCAAGAAACCATTGCCAAATTCAAGGTCATGAAGATTTATCTCTATGTTTTCTTCTAAGAGTTTGATGGTTTTAGCTTTTACATTTAGGTCTTCAATCTATTTTGAGTTAATTTTTGTATATGGTGTGAGGTAGGGGGTCCAACTTTATTCTTTTGCTGTGGCTATCCAGTTGTTCCAGCACCATTTGTTGAAAAGACTATTCTTTCCTCATTGAATGGTCTTGGCACCCATGTCAAAAATCAGTTAACTGTAGGGACTTCCCTGGTGGTCCAGTGGCTAAGACTCCACACTCCCAGTGCAGGGGGTCGGGTTTGATCCCTGGGCAGGCAACTCGATCCCACATGCCACAACTAAGAGTTCGCATGCCACAACTAAAGATCCCTCATGCCACAACGAAGATCCTGCACGTGGCCATGAAGATCCCATATGCTGCAACTAAGACACGGCACAGCCAAATAAATAAAAACATATTAAAAAAAAGAAGAACTTATGTAAAAAGTGAGATCAGCATGTGACCCTTAAGCCTAGGTCAGTGGCTTCCCAGTGCCTGCTCTAGGGCCCACTGCTGGGGCCCTGGCCTCTGGGGGACATTTCATCCTCATCCTAGGTCTCCCTGCCTCTGGCCTGCCTTTGCCCTCGCCTGCCTCCTCCCCGCTGCCCAAACGGTTCTCCTAAAGCTGATGCTGCCGCTTCCCTGCTTAAAACCCATCTGATCCACGAGAGAAGTTTGAGCTCTTTGGCCTTCTATTTAAGACCCTTCATCCTTCATTGCCAGCTCTGTGCTGATAGCCCTTGTGGGTCTTCTCCACTGAGTCGTCCCAGATGCTGCAAAGCTGTCAGATGCAAGGGAGGCTCAGCGATGTTACCAGATCGGCTGTTCCTCTGCTGGACCCATCTCCACCTGAGGCAGGTCCATCCTCCCGACTTCCTAGACACATCTTCCTCCCCCGCCTCGATTCCCTACAGGCTGTTACCAAATCCTATAGATATCACCTACTAAGCTCCCCTTGTGTCCCTCTTATTCATGGCCACCAAATTTGGCTTTTATCCTGGCCGGCTCGTAGACCATCAGAATGATCTTTCTACAACACTGATCGTCTCTCCTTCAAACCTTTGATAACCCCCTATGACCTCCAGGGACAAAGCCTGGGTGCTGACGTTCTGACCTTGCCCACCTCTGCCCTCTCCTCAGGCCTGCCTCACGACCTCTGTGGGGCCCCCTGTGGACCCCCCGACTGCCCCCACCTCCCCAGCTCCATGCCCTTGACAGCTCTTTACTCAGGCCTGCCTGCCCCTTATGCCAGACTTGCCTCTTTAACACAGCATCCCCACCTCCCAGGTGGAGGGAATCCCTCCTCCCAGATGGCAACCATGGCAACCGGGACACTCTGTCTGTCCCTCTCCCTCAGCCAGGACCAAGCTCGGTTTTCTTCCATACCACAGAGCCTGGCATGGGCCTGGAAGAGAGCGGCCATCGGCCAATATTTGCTGAACAATGAAGCCACGAGACGCTTTGGAAAAGGCTGAGTTCACTGAGCCACAGTCATGCTCAGTTCATTCTTTTTTCTTTTTTTTAAATAAATAAAATTATTTATTTATTTATTTTGGGCTCTGTTGGGTCTTCTTTGCTGAGTGTGGACTTTCTCTAGTTGCAACGAGCGGGGGCTACTCTTCGTTGCGGTGCGCGGGCTTCTCACTGTGGTGGCGTCTCTTGTTGTGGAGCACGGGCTCTAGGCACGCGGGCTTCAGTAGTTGTGGCACGCGGGCTCAGTAGTTGTGACTAGCGGGCGCTAGAGCACAGGCTGAGTAGTTGTGGCGCACGGGCTTAGTTGCTCTGCGGCATGTGGGATCTTCCCGGACCAGGGCTCGAACCCGTGTCCCCTGCACTGGGAGGCGGGTTCCTAACCACTGCACCACCAGGGAAGCCCTCGTGCTCAGGTCTGAGTGCTGTGATGATTTGAGGAGTCGCTGGTGGGTCTCCAGGAGGCAGCGGCCTGCAGGAGCCAGCATTCTTTGCCCCCTTTGGATTCACGAGACCACTGAGGCCTGGAGAGGGGGAAGGGACAGTCCCAACGTGGCTCTAGCTGCCACGCAGGGCTCTAAGCCCTGCATCCTGAGAGGGCCTCTGCCTGGGTGTTCCCCAGCTTCCCAGCACCTCCCGATCAGGACTCCCCTCTGCCAGTCATGTCCCTCTCCCACCCCCGCAGCTGGGCTCTGGTCACCTCCACTTCCTCTCCTTGTCCTCACCCGTCTACCTGCTCCAATTTGGCCCCCACCCTGCTGCTCCCTGGAGACCAGGGGCCTCTTTGCTCATTAATCTCAGGGCCTGAACCAGTGGGATGGAGCCCCCCTGCCCCCGGCTCCTCCTGGCTTCCCTCATCCTCAGCATCTCTCCAGGACCAGGCCTGGCTCTCTGCGGCCCCCACCTCACAGCCTCCCTGTCCTGCGTGCTGCCACGCAAGCTCTGCTGGACTGTTCTCAGGCACTCTGCTGCTTCTCCATGGCCATGGGTCTCCCCTGCTTGACCAGACATTTCTTAAGGGCAGGGACTCTGTGAGTTTTCTCAGAATCCCCAGAACCCAGCACAGGTCTGGCGCAGGAGGGGCTCGGTCAATGGTTTAAAATGGAATTATTTGGAAAATGTCTTATTCTCTGCTTTCCCCTTGCCCAGAGATGAGATATGATTTGAGGGACACAAGAGTAGGCTTCCGAGGGGGGAATATATGATTGGATTTGGGGGGGATTTGCTTTACCAGTGGGGGAGGTCCTAGGACCTTCTGGGAGGGGGGAGAGGCTATAAGGGGCAGGTACCAAGAAACTTCCCTCCTCTGGACAGCAAATATTATGGAGCTAATAGCAGAAGGCCCCCCAACCCTGTGTCCCATACCTCTCTCCTGTCCTGGGGTCCTCTCTCTTCCCTGGGGGTCCTGCCTCTGGCCTCCTGGTCCCCAGCACATGAACCTGCTACACAGCCTTGACTCCAGACACTCACAGCAGCCCCAGGCCCGTGGTGACTGTGTAGCTGGGAGGAAGCTGCCCGCTGGGGTCTGAGCTCCGAGCCCTCACGCTTGGTTCCCGTCTCCACCCCACTACCCCTCCCGCCAGCGCCTAATCACTTCCATCTGCCCCACTGACTCATGGGGCTCCAGCTGTCAAGGTTCTAAAAATTTCCAAATTCCTCCCCACCCTGTCCTTCCAGGCTGTTTCTCCAGCGCTGGCCCCCTGCTGGCACCCCCATGTACCCAACAAGCTGCTCTTCCTCACGCCACACCCGGTAGGGCAGCGGGTGGCAGAGGGGGGCTTCTGCAAGGGGCTGGGCAGGAAGGGCCTCTGAACCCCTCTCCCCCTGGGGAAGGCCCTGACAGCAGCAGAGAATATGGGAGCTGGAAAACCAGGGTCAAAGGAGCCATCAGGACAACCCTTCCATTTTACAGATCAGAAAAACTGAGGTCCAGAGCCAGCAGCAGAGCTGGGTGTAGAATGCAGGCCTTGGGATCCTGGTCCAGGGCTCTCCTACTTCTGCTGTCACTCTTCCTGCCACCTCCAGCTTTCCCTCTGGGCTGTGGGAAAGGCAGCTTCAGCCCTAGCCCCACCTGCCCCAGGGACCAGGGCTACTTGGTGACCAGGAGGGGCCTCTCCATTCCCCTCACCCCCTGGCCTCTTCCCAGCTGGCCTGCTCCTTCCTTCCCCCTTTCCCCCCACCCCCAGGGTAGCTCCTGAAGAAGTGTTTGTATCTAAAGAGTATTTCCAGGGCAATTTGCCTTCCTGGCAGGTGTGTGTGTGTGTGTGTGTGTGTGTGTGTGTGTGTGGTGGTGAGAAAGGGAGGGGAAGAATGGGATCAGCTATGACACCCTCACCCCCCGTGACCCACAGCCCCTCTGGGTTTATAGGACTTGGGCCCTGGGAGCCCATCTCACCCTTGATCTTGGACAGAGCCTGAGGATGACTGCTTGAACCACCCATCCTCCCTTTTATAGGGCATCCTCCATGGATGAACTATGGGAAGGGGGGCAGGGTCCAGTTCCCTCAGCCTAAGGAGGCAGAGGGGTAACCCTATGGTGAATAGCTCCCAGGGGCCCCCTCTTCCTTCTTCTGCTCCTCAGAGGACCCTCTCCCAGGAAGTCCCTGACTACACACCTCTGTATGGCCCCCCGACTTCTAAGTTGAAATCCTACCCACATGGCAACACTTGCCAGGCTGTGCGTGGCAGCGCCCGTCCACTTCTGCAGCCCCAACTTGCCTTTCTCCCTGCCATGCCTGCCACATACTTGCCCCTGCACGGCCCCTCCACTCCCCACGGCCGGTCCTCTTTACCTGGCTTCCTCCTCCTTCAAGCCCAGCTTGAGGGTCATGCCTCCTCCTCCAGGCAGGCTTCCTTGGGCTGCCAGAGAGAGCCGACCACTGCTCCATGGGCTAGATCACACCTGGAGCTGACCCACAGTAGCTCGGGTCTCCGTGTGTGTGGTGACCTGGTTCTCAGCCCATGTCCCCTCCAACCACAGAGCAATGCCAGGGAGGGGTCCCTGTGCCTCTGCACTATGGCCTCAGAGCTTGAGCAGGGCCTGGAGCCTGAATTCTTCCCTGCCTGGACTGCCCAGGCCTTTGCAGAGATGTCCAGAGAGGGCCCAGACCTTGGGCTGTTCTATCCTGGACTTCACTGAAGCCCCAGACGGAGAGGGACATGGCAGGGTGGTCAGGGCCAGGCAGGCAGGAGGACAGAGGTATGGCCTAGAGTGGGTGGCCCAGTGGCAGCTGTGTGGCAGAGCCAGACAAGACTAGGGTGATGCAGAGGGAGGGAGAGAGGGAGGGAGGGAGGGCCTGGGTCTCTTGCTGAGCACACCCCACGTGAACCTCCTCCCCCATCACTAAGTCCCTTCTCCTCTGTCTGACCCCCTTCCCCTCCCTGTCCCCCTCCCTCTTATTAAGTCCTATCCTAACTGCACCCTCTCCCCCCATTTCCCCCCCTCCGCCCACGCTGGGGCTGGCTTTGCCAGGCATGTTCAGTGGAGCCCCAAGCTGCCGGGCAGCAAGCAGCCCGGCTGCTCCAGGTCCTGGTGCTGTGGCCTCTTCCCAGGATCTGGCCTGGAGCTAGGCGCTTTCTGGGGAGACCTCCGGCTGCCTCCCCCTCCATGGCATGCGGGGAATGCAGCCCCTGCCCACGCCGGCCCCCTCCACTGCGGGAGAGGAGCTTAGTCCGGTGGACTTTTAAGGACTAAACAGGGAGCGAGCTCTGTCCCTGGCCTGGCTGAGCTGTCCTCGGGTCTGATCCCATCTTGGAGGGGCTTGGCCGGGTGCCCCGGTGGGGAGAGGTATCAGCGCTTAGATTAGGAATGGACCAGGGCAGGAATCATGCCGGCTCTAGCTGGGCCCCTGTCCCTTCTTTGTCCCCACTCGGGTGATACTGAGGGCTGAGGACCCCTGCCCCTGTCTAGCAGGGGCTCCGGGCCTGGAACTTATGGCCTCTGGTTTGGACCGCCCACCCTGAGCTGGGGCCTCTGGGTTCTTCTCAGAGGGGCCTGGAAATGATGAATGTTACAGTGCCGGGGACCACAGCTACCATTTCCCAGTGCCGGGTCCTTTCCTGACTCAGCCAATGGCCCTTAGTTTTATCATCACTCCCATTTTTAGATGAGAAAACTGAGGCTCAGACACATTACCTGTCCAATGCCTTACGGCTGGTCTCTGGCACAGTCAGGATTGAGACCCAGCCCTTTGTCTCCCAGTCTCGGGGGACAGAAGATGAGACGGAGCAAGAGTAACACCTCCCTTTCTGTGTCCCCTGTGATCTTTCCTTTGTCACTGCAGTTTTGGGTCATTCCAGCCACCCTCCAATTGTCAGGTAGCTCCTTGCCCGTCTGTGCACACGACTCCTGAGCCCCATGCTGTGTACCCGAGGCCCAGAGGCTTTGGCCAACATGATATGCTACTCGGAGCCTTGCACCCAAACTTTGGGCCTCCCATCCCCGACAGGCCCAGCCTCTCCCCAGAGGCTGGGAATGGCCTGCCCTGCCCTTATCCATCCTGGGCTGGTATTAGGTCCCTCATTCCCAGGCGTGACTTTCAGACACTCCACTGCCCAGTTCTGCCCCACTGCACTGTGGGCTTTGACTTCTCCTTGGGTCTCAGGGCTCCAGGAGGGATGACCATGTCTGGGTCAGCGCTGGCGCTGCCCCGTGTAGGGAGGCCTTGACCAGGCGCTTGGCCAGAGTCTGGGGAGAGAACGGACTCATGAGAAAGCCCCGAGGTGCCAGGGATTCCAATTCCTGCTGGAGGGAGCCCGTCCTCCCCCTCGGCCACCGAGGCCGTCCCTCCCAAGGCCAGCCAGCTCTCTCCCCGCCCTGCCACTCTGCTTTGTCTCAGCCACTTCCTGGAGAACCTGCGGCTAGACATGGGATGAGGGACAGGCCGGACTCGCATCCGTTGTTTGCTGTGTCTTGGCCCCATTGTCACCTGGAGTTACCTGTGGCCAACCGAGGGAAAAAAACCACAGTGGATTTCAGGCCAGCTGTGTGTTTGCCAGGAGTTTCACAAATGTTGCCTGCTGACCTCAAGGACCCCCAGGGTAGGGGTTACTCTCTCTGTTTTCCAGGTGAGCGAAGCTGGCCTCAGAAAGGTCGAATCATGTAAGAGTGGGTCCAGGAGTTAGATTCAGGGTCTGACCCAAAGCTTGAGCCCTCTCCTCTGCCCCCAGGGCGTCTCAGAGCCCCAGGTCAGGGATGAAGACTGTTCAGGGACAGCCCTGCTGAGCCCTGGAGAAGGACGAGGAGGCGTTTTCACCCCAGCTTGCAAGGAGGGGGGCTTCCCCTCATCAGATGCAAAACAGCTGCCAGCTGCCCCCGCTCAGCCTTCCCTGCCCACAGACCCTTCTCCAGTCACCTCCCCAGGACGCCTCCCCTCCCTAACCGGTCCAGCCCAGGCCTCCTGCCCCGAGTTGGGAACTATTTATACCTGTCCTTGGCACAGAGATTCCTCAGGGGACCAGGTGAGCCCGAGGGTGGTCGGGGACCTAGCAACCTCCTTCATCTCTCTTCTCTGGGCAGCCCGTGGTCCCCTATCCCACCCTCTACTGTCACCACTGAGGGAGGGATGAGAGTTGGGGATGCTGGTCTGATGAGGGAGGTACAACCCTGGTCTGGGATGATGGTCTGATGGGGGCAAGGCCCTGTCCTAGGACATTGTCTCAATGTGTGTGTGTGTGTGTGTGTGTGTGTGTGTACATAGCCCTGACTCGGGAGGCTTACTTTTAGGGAGACATAGTCTTGCTCTGAAAAGATGGTCTGAGGATGGAGGCACAGTCCTAGAAGGAGGCAGTGGGGAGGGAGACCTGAAGTTGACGCGGGGAGAGAGACGGGAGGCAGCTGAGTGTCTGCTCCTTGACCATCCAGGAGCAAGCTTCGGGCTCGGCCAAGCGTGGGGTCCGGGCAGCAGGGTGGGGTGGGCCAGGCCGCTGCAGGGAGGGAGGGCTCTGGGGGTTGGAAGGGGCTCATGGACAGATAAAGGGGCTGGGGGTTGGGGTGAGCAGCCTCGCCTGCCCCCGACTCCTGGCCCTTTTTCATTCCCTGGACACGGAGCAGGTGGCAGGCAGCCTTCCTTGAATGTCCCCACCCCAGCCCCGCCGTCTGGGTCCCAGACGTGGCCTCGGTTGATGGGGCCATGTTCCCTCCCTGGCCAGTTTGGCGGCCACTTCAGACACGCTTGTGCCTGGATGCCCCCCCTACCCCGCCTCGCCGAGGACAGAGAACACAGTCTGCCTCCCCCGGCTGCCCCCGCCCTGCTAATCCCGAGCAAACAGCGGGGCCAAGAATGTCTTGCATACTCTGGCGGGCGGGCTAGCCACGAAGCCTGCTGGAGGGGCATGAATCACGGCCCCCGCCTGCCAAGTGCTCACATGGGACGTGTTCGAGGCTGGCCGTGCCCAGAGTTGATGGGGAAAAGGGAGGGAAGGAGAGCTGGCAGCTGGGATGGGCAGACAGAGAAATTTTGAGGGGAGAGATGTCTGCTGGACCCATCCCTGGTGGCAACACAGAAATTATGTTATAGAATTTTAGAAGCCTGGAATTATGCAGTATTGACTTCTTGGAATTCCACACGTCTGAAATGCGAGATTCAAGGAATGTCACATTGCCCTCCTCCGACAGCATGTTGATGCCAAGGCCCCATTCTGCAGGTGGGGAAGTGGAGGCTCCAAGGGGGCAGAGGGCCCTGCTCCAGGTCACGTGTGGAGTCAGAGCTGGTCTGGGCTGAACCCTGGCCCTCTGCCTCCGGTCTGAGCCCCTTCCAGTCCCACGTGGCAACGGCAGGCAGTGTCCGTTCCAGCCCCCTCCCAACATGTCTGTGTGCTCCTGGCCGACGGAGAGCGGGGAGCGTTGGGGGCACGGGTGCTGGAGGACCTCCTTCTCCTCCTGCTCTGGCCTTACTCCAAGCACAGAAACCACCGCATGGTGACTCCTGCTTCCCTGTCTGCAAAATCCCCCTGCCCAGCCTTCCCTTCCTTTTTGTTCCCAACACGAAGGGAGCCTGCCTGATGCCCAAGCCTGCTCCTGCCTTCTGTACCTGCTCACGCACTTGTCCCCAAACTGCCCACTGAGTGCCGGGTGTCCACCGGCCACAGAGCCCTCCCCACCCCAGAAATCTCCCTGCTCTCCCATGTCTGCAAATGCTTCCTAGCCCTACACATCACCACTCTCAGTTCACTCTCATCTTCAAATGAAAAAAGTCCCTCTGGGTACCACCCTCCCTCACCTTCGCCCCCGAGCTTTCTCCATCAATCCATCCACAGTCAAGTTTCTTCAAAGGGTTGTCTACACTTCCCATCCCCCACTTCCTCACTGTCCACCCTCTCCAGAACCCTCTCCAGTCTGGTTTCTGTCCCCAGTCCTGCATGGATGGAGGGATGGATGCTGGGGCTCTTGTGATTAAGTGCCACTGCTCCCCAACCCCGCTGCACCCCAGCCCCGCCTGTCATGAACCCCCGCCAACCCCGGTCCCTTCTTGCCTCCCCAGACCCTCCCTCTGAGCTCCTTCTCGCGCCGGCGGTCAGCGCAGACCCCCTTCTCACCTCACCGTCCTCTTCCCTGGGGCCAGCAGCCTGATTATCAAAGAGAAAGGGCTGATGACCGGATCGGATGGCCAGCTCGGCTCTCCCCAGGGCTCCAGACCAGGATGTCCAGAACCAAGCTGATGCACCCACCAGGGTGACCCACAGGCCCTCGCACTCAGCTGGCTGGGCTCCCCCTTTCAGTGAAGCTACCCCTACCACCACCTACCTGATTCTCAGGCAGAGATGCGGGCATCCCCCGAGACTCATCCCTCTCCCTCACCCCCACCCCTGGTCCCATTTATCGACCAAGGTCAGTCCACACAATCCCATGACTTTGTTCTCTCCCCGCTGCCATCGTCTTCATTCTGAGCTCATCTGATCTGGCCCGGACTATTGCAACACCTGCATCACTGGTCTCCGCCCCTCCAGCTGGCCCTCCACAGGGAGCCAGAGGGACCTTCTGCACAAGCAAGCTTGACCCTGCCACTCCCCAGTGCAACACCCTTCACTGGCTCCCCACTGCCCACAGGCCCTGTGGGACCCTCTGTGGCCAGGTCCATGACCATCCCTCCAGCCTGACCCAACACCCCCGCTCTGTATTCCGTCCACCTTCAAGCACCCACCACCCCCGACCAGGCCCTACTGATTCTTGCTTCTAGTCTTTCACCTCCCATTCCTTCCCTTTCTCGACAAACTCTCTGTCCAAGTTGAAAGTCCCCTCCTGGTGGTTTCCGTGCTCCTGCAGCACCTGTACTTACCACACTGCCTGGCTGCGTTCCCCACTCAAGGGTGAACTCTGAGAGCAGGGCTCTACCCATCCTTCTGGTCTCTCCACGGCCTGGACCAGAGGGTGTGCTCACCACGAACTTACTGAACAAATGAATGAATGAGCCCAGGAGGGCATTCTCCTTGGGGACCCTGCTGAGATGTTGGGATCTCAGGCCCCAGCTGCACTTGCGGCTCTGTGTCCTGGTAGGTCTGAGTTCTGAGCATTTTTGCCATGGGCTGATGGCTGGTGTGTGGAAACTTATTCTCCTCTGGGATTTCTAACCCCATGGGAGAGGGGCAGAGCCGGGTGAGTGCCTGGGAACCAGGAGGGCTGGCAGCAGCGGAAGGCAGGAGTAGGTGGTCAGGGGATCACGGGCTCATGCCTGGGCTGGCACTTGGCTCTGACTCTGGAGGACCAGGGCCTTTGAGGATTTGGCTGGGGAGGGGGCATGAGACCTGTCCCCCACCCTGTTCCAGGCCTGCCCTGGAAGCCCAGGCTGGGAGGCCAGTGGGTGGAGGAGCCAGTGGAGAAATGGAGTTTGTGCAACAGCATTCAATATGTTCACAATAATGGGGAAATGGAAAAAAATGTTTTTAATTTTGACAGTGTCCTGGGGACAACATCCATGGCTCAGAGCTCTCCGACTGCCACCCTGTCCAGCCTTGCTCCGGAGACTCCAGGGAGGGAATGTGAGGGGTGAAGGGTGAGGTATTTGGGTCTCCCTGTCCCCGGATGTCCCCCTGCTCCAGGTCACTGTGCAGCCCTCCATGGAGCAGCCTGCTTAGGGCTTTGAGAGCTGTGCGCCTTCAAGCCTAATGAAGGCGGCTCACCAGGGAAGGGGAGTCCCGCTGCTCACTGCATGTGTCTTCCAGAGGAGGGCCTGGGGCTCTGAAAAAGACCCCCAGCTGGGAAGTGCCAGCCTCTTCTGCCTTGAGCCTGCATCACCAAAACTATGATCCCCGTGTCTGCCCCAGAGCCCCGGGGGTGGCGTTGGGGTACAGTGAGGGCCAGGGTCTCAGGAGACCTGATTTTGGGAGCCGGCTCAGCTCTTCAGCGGCTGTGTGGCCTTCTCAGAATCACCTCCCCACTCTGAGCCTCTGGGTCCTCATTAGGAATGTACAGGTTCCCCTAGAGGGGAACGCTCACCCCTGAGCCACTGGTTTGCAGTGCCGGTGCCTAAGTTCCCAGCTGCAGGCAGCGCAGGGGACCTTTGGGTGGGACTGGGGTGAAGGGACTACCAGGGGCTCCGACCCCCACTGCCACCACTTAGAGCACAAGGGGCTGGGATGCTCACCCCCACATCTCAGGGCTATTGATCTCCCTGCACGTTGGTTTCTGTGTGTGCCTCCACGTGTCGCCTTCGGAGACATGGGGGTGGGGGAAGGACAGGGGTTAGGAACACGGCCCCTCAGATCCTTCTAGGGCTCTCAGGTGGTGGCAGCTGAGTCACCCCCACTACCCTCATACCGATGTCACAGGTGCGTTGATGTAGGTTCTCCAGAAAGCAGACCTTGAGACAACGTGTTGGGTGCAGGTCTTTTATTTGGGAGAAGCTTCCAGGAAGCACAGGTAAGGTTGCAGGAGGGGAGACAGGGAAGAGAGAAAAGCCAACATGAGCAGGCAGCTGGGGCTCCATCCCCCTGCGGACCCTCTGAGACACTGCTGCCCAATAGAACGTTCTGTCATGTAGGGGATATTCTAAGTCTACCCTGAGCAGTATGATAGCCAGTGACCGCATGCAGGCTACTGGGTACTAGAACTGTGGCTAGTGTGACTGAAGAAATGTATTTCTACTTTTATTTACTTTTAATTAACTGTAGAGCATTTCTAGGGAGGCTGGAGCACTTATCTGCTCTTTGGGGGCATCAAGCCCCCTGCATTTCTGGGTGGCACCCAGCAAGTTTTCTGGTGTCAGAGAGCCAGCAGGCAGAGAAGAAGAAAGAGGCAAGAGCTTGAAGACATCCTCATGCCAGGAACTCGCCAGCAGCAGACGGACTCAGGTGGGCAGAGGGGTCTAGGTAGGGCATCCACGGACACGTCTCATTGGCTGATTGCTGACAACCCATGATGCGAGGGCAATTGTTGCAGCCTCTGACCTGCCCCCTTCCTCTCAGGCTGGGTAGTCTGTCGGGCAGAGGGAGCGGGTAGTTCCTTTTCCTCTGGGATCTGCTCCATCTGAGGGGACCTCAGCAGGGCTGCCAGGGCCCAAGGCTGTGGCTGAGTCTAGTAAGGTGGCTTTTTGCTCCTGCCATGGCTGTATTCTTCTCAGGATGACCCAGGAGCCATGTGTCCTGTGAGCCAATTCCTTAAAATCGATCTCTCTCTGTTTCTGCCTCTCTCTGTCTCTCTCTGGTTTTGTTCCTCTGGAGAAATCTGACTGATACATTGCCTAAAAGTTAATTTATTAAGCAAGGCATCTTTGTATTCCTAACCATTTATCAAGCACCTGCTCTGGGCCAGAACCAGCGATGGGCCCTGCAGAACCAGCAGTGGGGAGGCCCCCCGCTGGCACTTCTCCTCTGTGGGCTTTGGTGTAAATTGTCACCTCTTCAGAGGAGCCCTTGGACCTTCTGAAAACCAATTGTCCCACCCCTTTTTCACAGTATTCTGTTTCAACACCTTCAAATCACGTTTTAAAATTATTTTATTAATATCCTTTTTCAGGAAGAAGGATCTGTTTTTGTTTACTTAATAGAGAACCTAAGTGTCAGGAGGCACTTAGCACCCAGTAGACAACAAATGCGTGTTGAACGAACACATGAATGAATGTACGGGAAATGTCACTTTTTACTGCCAAGGCCCTCACACCCAGTGGGCATTTGGGGGTGGGAGATGGGGTCCAGGGTCCCAGGCATCTGTAGGAGCCTTAGAGGAGGATCTGAGGAGATGTGTGTCAGGAAAGTCTTCACATGTGGCCCAAACTCCACATGTAGATTTCACACATGGACTTCACATGTGGCCTGGACTCCAACCTGTACCCCAGCCTGTCAGCCAACTTTCTCTCTGTCTCTCTTTTTAAACTAATTTATTTAAATTTTTTTAATTAAAAAAAACCCCTCACCTTTACTGAGGTTTAATTGACACACAATAAACTGCATCCATTTCAAGTTGTATAAGTTTCGACAAACTGTATAGCCTCATGTGACCACCACTACAATCAAGATTGTAGAGCATTTCTACCACCCTAGAAAGTTCCCTCCTGCCCCTTTATGATCTGACCCCAGACAAACACTGACCTACTTTTTGTCACTATTGGCCACTTTTGCCTTTATAAGAGTTTTACATATAGCATGTACTCCTTTCTCTATGGCTTTCTTCACTCAGCATGCTTTGAGATTCATCCATGTTGCCGAGTATATCAGTAACTAATTCATTTTCCTTGCCGAGTAGTATTTCACTGGATACATCATTTGTTTATCCACTCACTTGTTGATGGACATTAGGGAAATTCCCAGTTTTTGACTGTTCTGAATGAAGCTGTCATGAACATAGGTGTAAAATCCTTTGTGTGGACATATGTTTCCATTTCTCTTGGAAATCTACTTAGAATTGGGATCACTGGGTCATATTGTAAGGGTATGTTCAACTTTATAAGAAAATGCCAAATTGTTTTCCAAAGCAACTGTACCATTTTACACACTCATCTGCAATGTATGAAAGCTCCAAATGTGGTATCATTTACCTACAGTGACGTGATTCAATCTTAAGTATATCATTCATTTTTTTTTGATTATTGTAGCTTTGTAATATGTTTTGAAATTGAAATTGGGAAGTGTGTGGCCTCCAACCTTGTTTTCCTTTTTCAAAATTGTTTTGGCTATTTGTGGTCCTTTGAAATTCCATATGAATTTTAGGATGCATTTTTCCATTTCTTTTTTTTGCATTTTTTTTTTTTTTGCATTTTTCCATTTCTGCAAACCACGTAATTGGGCCTTTGAAAGAGATTGCATTGCATCTGTTTGGGGTAGTATTGTCAACTGTTTTGGATAGTATTGTCATCTTAATAATATCAAGTCTTCCAATTCATGAACATGGAATATCTTTCCACTTATTTTGGTCTTTGAAGATTTCTTTCATCAATGTTTTGTAGTTTTTTGTGTATAGGAATTGCACCTCCTTGTTTAAATTTAT
This sequence comes from Mesoplodon bidens, assembly GCF_964165515.1. NCBI lineage: Eukaryota > Metazoa > Chordata > Mammalia > Artiodactyla > Ziphiidae > Mesoplodon > Mesoplodon bidens. Next base: position 37,870,871 of record NC_138171.1, read on the forward strand.
CCCTAATAGGTCTTTGGGGGTTTTTTTATGTTACTGTAAATGGAATTGTTCTTTAAATGTCTTTTTGCATTGTTCATTGCTAGTGTATATAAAGACAACTGATTTTCGTGAGTTGATTTTATATCCTGCAACTTTGCCGAATTTATTAGCTTTTATAGTTGTGTGTGTGCATGTGTATATGAATTCTTTAGGATTTTTAACATATAAAACCATATCATCTGTGACTAGAGATAGTTTTTCCCCTTCCTTCCCAATTTGAATGCCTGTTATTTCATTTTCCTGCCTAGTTGTTCTGGCTTGAACTTCTAGTACTATGCTATGAAGTCGCAAAAGTGGGCATCCTTGTCTTGTTCCCAATCTTAGGGAAAAAACTTTCAGCCTTTCAACCTTGAGTTCTGAGTTTTACATACATGGCCTTTATCTTGTTGAGGAAGTTCACTTCTATTTCTAGTTTATTGAGTGTTTTTTTTTTTAAATCATAAAAGGGTGTTGGATTTTGTCAAATGCTCTTTCTGCATCAGTTGAAATAATCATGTTTTAGAAATTCATTCTATTAATGTGGTATTTTACTTGGCTTGATTATCATATGTTGAACCATTCTTTCATTCTGGGGAGAAATCACATTTGGTCATGATGTATAATTTTTTAATATGCTGCTGAATTCAGTTTGCTAGTATTTTATTGAGGTTTTTTGCATCTATATCCATAAGGGATATTAGTCTGTAGTTTTCTTCTAGTGTCTATGGTTTCTAGAGTGCAGGCTCAGTAGTTGTGGTGCTCGGGCTTAGTTGCTCCGTGGCATGTGGGATCTTCCTGGACCTGGGCTCGAACCTGTGTCCCCTGCACTGACAGGCGGATTCCTAACCATTGCCACCAGAGAAGCCCCCTACTGTTTTTCTTAGTCAAGCTAGCTAAAGATTTGTTAATTTCATTGATGTTTTCAAAGAACCAACTTTTGGGTTTGTTGATTCTATTATTTTTCTATCTCTATTTCATTTATCTCTAATTCCTATATTTCCTTCTTTCTGCTAGTTTTGGGTTTAGTTATCTCTTCTTTTTCTAGTTCCTTAAGGAACTAGATTGTCCTTCAGATTTTTCTTCTGGTTTAATACAGGCATTGACTGCTATAAATTTCCCTCTGAACACTGCTTTTGCTACATCCCATATGTTTTGGTATGCTATGTTCTCATTTTGTTTGTCTCTAACTATTTTCTTTCTTTCTTTTTCATTTTGTTTTTTTGTTGGAGGGTGGGTTCTGCCCACACGCTGCGGCAGTCACCATGGTGGCTACTGGGCACTTTGCGGGGTGGTAGCACCGAGAGGGGCTCCCAGAGCCGCCGGTTCTCACCCTGGCAGGAGGGAGGGTCTGTGGTGTGGCAATGCCTGTGCTGCCTTCAGTCTCTTCCCTTTGCCTCACGAGGGAGAGGTCTCATCTGAAAAGTGTGACTGCCCCCCTTCTCATCACCCAGACCACCATGATCACTCCCACGCCCATGTGCAACCTGGGCGAAGGGAGAACACACGGCCGTGTGAAGAGGCGGCACCTGGCTCCAATAAGGGAGACAGGAGTGTCTCCCTTACTGTCTCCACCCTGCAAGAGAGCTGCTCACAGGATGCACCACCGCAGTGGGGACGCCAGGGGCTCGTTGGGAAAGGGAAACATCGCCAACTCTGGGCCACTGGCACTACGACCTGGACCACTCCAGGGGCACCACCGAGGCCCAGGCAGGACACGCACACATGCTGATGGGAGCCAAAGCGCTGCAGCCGGACGTGTCCTCAGCCTCCGCAGGGAGCGCCTCTCTCCAGACACTCGCTGAGAAGACTAAGTGAGAGTGCCTGAGGCGTCAGAGGACTCTGGCCAGCCGAAGCCGTGAGGCAGGGGCTGAGCGTGGAGCGGAGTGCCGCTCCCCTGCCCTCCACACACCACCAATGGTCGGGGAGGAGAGGTGAGGGCCCGCGGGCAGAATGAGAAGAGCGACCCCATTCGCCAGTGGCCTAGGCCTGGCCCGGGATAGCGGGACATCACCACATGGATTGTAAGTATTTTCTAATTGGCCTTTTGATTTCTTCTTTGACCTAAAGGTTATTTAAGATTGTGTTAATTTCCACATATTTGAATTTTTCAGTTTTTCTTCTGTTGTTGATTTCTAGCTTCATTCTATAGTGGTGAGAGAAGACAGGATTTCAGTCTTCTAAAATTTACTGAAACTCATTTTGTGGCCCAACATATGGTCTATCTTGGAGAATGTTCCCTGTGCCCTAGAGAAGAATGTCTATTCTGCTGTTGTTTACTGGGGTGTTCTATGTAGGTCTGTTAGGCCCGATTGTGTTATAATGTTCATGTCTTCTTTTTCCTTATTGATCCTCTGTCTAGATCCATTATTGAAAGTGGAGTATTAAAGCCTCCGACTTTACTGTAGAATTGTCTATTTTTCCTTTCAATTCTATCAATATTTGATTTATATATTTTGTGGCTCTTCTGTTTTGTGAATAAATGTTTATAATAGTTATATCTTCTTGATGAATTGACCCTTTCATTTATATATAATGTCCTTATTTCTCTGTTGTAATAGTTTTTGACTTAAAATTTATTTTATTTCATATTAGTATAACCATCCCTGGTCTTTTAGTTAAAGTTTGCCTGGAAAATCTTTTTCATTTCTTTTCCTTTCTTTTACTTGTGTCCTTGAGTCTAAAAATGTTGAATTATAAATGTCTTGACTTTTATAATTACCCATGTAGTTACCTTTACTGGAGTTTTTTATTTCTTCATATGGCCACAAATTACTGTCTAATGTCCTTTCATTTCAACCAGAAGGACTCCCTTTAACATTTCTCATAGAGCAGGGCTGCTAGCAATGAAATTCTTCAGTTTTTATCTGGGAATGTCTTAATTTTACCTTAATTTTTGAAGGATAGTTTTGCTGGGTATAAAATTCTTGGTTGACAGTTTTTTTCTTTTAGCACTTTAAATATATGTATATCATACATGTCAGCTCTAGAATTCCTATTTAGTTCCTTTTTAAAAGTAATTTCTATCTCTTTGTTATGTTCTTATCTTGTTAATCCATTGTTTTCCCAATATCTTCAGTTCTTTGTTTATAGTTTCCCTTAGCTCTTTTTTTAAAAAAAATTATTTATTTATTTATTTTTGGTCGCATTGGGTCTTTGTTGCTGTGCGCGGGCTTTCTCTAGTTGCAGTGAGCAGGGGTTACTCTTCATTGCGGTGGTTTCTCTTGTTGCGGAGCATGGGCTCTAGGTGTGTGGGCTTCAGTAGTTGTGGCACGTGGGCTTAGTAGTTGTGGTGCATGGGCTTAGTTGCTCCACGGCATGTGGGATCTTCCCAGACCAGGGCTCGAACCCATCCCCTGCATTGGCAGATGGATCCCTAACCACTGTGCCACCAGTGAAATCCCTCCCTTAGCTCTTTGAATATATTTAAAACAGTATATTTAAAGTCTTTATTTAGTAGTCTAATGACTGGACTTCCTCAGGTATGGTTTCTGTTGGTTAATTTTTTTTCCTATGAATGAGCTATACTTTCCTGATTCTTTGTATACCTAATAATTTTTGTCAAAAATTGGGCATTTTGAATATTATAATGTAGTAACTCTGCAAATCAGATTTTCTCTCTTCCCCGGGGTTTGCTTTGGTTGATTTTGGTGCCCATTTGTTTAGTGACTTAAACTATTTTTGCAAATATTGCATTCCTTGTGTGTGCAGTCTCTAAAATCTCTATTTTACTGTCTCAGTGGTCAGCAGGTGACCTGCTTGAGATTTCATTAAATGTCTGGGCCAAAAAGAAAAAAACAATAGTACTCTCTTGGTCTTTGTAGCTTGGCTCTGAGCTGGGGCATTCTTTCAGTACTAAGCCATGCTGCCTACAACTCTACCTTAGCCTTCATCTTCTGCTTGTGTGGAGCCCACAGAGTCATCAGAAGTGGAACCTAAGACATCTCAGGTCTTTTCTGAGTATTCATTGCATCCCGAGCATGCACATTGCACTCTGTTTTCCCAGTATGTGCAGTGGCCCTTCTGAGCTCTTATTCCCCTAATAACCGTCCTTCTCTCTCTTCTCCTTCCTGGGCTTTTTGGGTTCTGTCAGCCCATCTGCCATTCTTTGCCCCAGGAGGGCATGAAGTATATATGACTTTAAATCCTTCCACGGATGTTGCTGCTGCCTGGAAAGTCACTCCAGGTGTGTGTGTGTGTGTGTGTGTGTGTGTGTGTGCGTGTGCGTGTTTGTGTTGAGGAGGGAGCGCATAAAAAGAGTCAGCTTCTGAGCCATTCCTCAGGGATCCACCAGTCAGGTCAAAACACACAATTACAGTTTTTAAGAACAAGGTCTGTATTAGCCCCCTTTCATCAGCAAGTTACACCAGGAATGCAAGCTATCATCCCCATAGCTGCTACCATGCTGGAGAATGAGAAACGAGGGTCAGGTGGGTGAAAATGTCTCAGTGTTCTCTTGCTGAAATTGTTTTTCTTTCTCTTCGTTAAGCATCTTCCTGGTAGCTGATTAGATTCCAGAGTCCCAAAAAAGCTGATTAAGTCAATCTTTGCCAACTTATGCTTGTTTCAGTGGAAGGACTGACTCTTTAACTGTCCCATTCCATCATTTTCTATGATTTCACATGGTCTCTGCCTTTTCTTTTTTTTTTTTTGTGGTACATGGGCCTCTCACCACTGTGACCCCTCCCGTTGCAGAGCACAGGCTCCGGACGTGCAGGCCCAGAGGCCATGGCTCACGGGTCCAGTCGCTCTGCAGCACGTGGGATCCTTCCGGACCGGGGCACGAACCCTCACCCCCTGCATTGGCAGGTGGACTCCCAACCACTGCACCACCAGGGAAGCCCTCTGCCTTTTCTTAACTTTACATTTTTATTCAGACAAAATTTACAAACAGCTGTATACAGCTTGATGAATTTTGCATATGTATACACTCATGCAGCTGCCACTCAGATGAAGACCTAAAATATTTTCAGTTCCTTAGGGAGTCCTTTCATATTTCTTCCAGGAGAGTTACCCATTCTCTCAGTTATTATGACCTTTATCACTGTAAGTTAGTTTTGCCTGTTGTAGAACTTTTTATTAATATAAATGGAGTCAAACAGTGGGTATTCCTCTGAGTCTGGCTACTTTTGTTCAGTCTAATGTTTTTGGGACTCATCCATGTTATTGCATGCAGCTGAAGTTCATTCCTTTCTTATTACTGAAACAACTCCACTGTATGCCTATATCATGATTTGTTTATCCATTCATCAATTGAAGGGCATTTGGGTTGTTTCCAGCTTGGAGCTGTTATGAATAGAGCTGCTATAACATTCTTGTACGCATGTTTTTTTTTGTTTTTTTTTTTTACGCAGGCCTCTCACTGTTGTGGCCTCTCCCGTTGCAGAGCACAGGCTCCGGATGCGCAGGCTCAGCAGCCATGGCTCACGGGCCCAGACGCTCCATGGCACGTGGGATCCTCCCAGACCAGGGCACGAACCCATGTCCCCTGCATCGGCAGGCAGACTCTCAACCACTGTGTCACCAGGGAAGCCCTGTACGCATGTTTTGGTTGATATGATGCATGGACTTTTTTCTCTTTGGCATATGTTTAGGAGAAGATTCTCTAGATCACTTGACTCTTGGGTGGGTGCCCTGTTCTCTATACCCAGTGGCCTTTTCTCTGTGTCCATCTGGCCTGAGCTCTGGTTTAGCCTTCTGCTTCTTGAACTCCACAACTCCCAAGAATTCTGTGAGTTTTCTCTGCTGGCTTCTCTCCACCCCACTTAACTTTCATTTGTTTGTCCTTTAACTCTTCTTAATCACCAGCAGGAGCCCTCTCCCTCCAAGACCCTTCTGGACCCCTTCTCCACTGGATTTAGCTGTTCACCTTGGCCATCTCATTCCCTTCCAAAGCCTTGACTCTCAACCCAGTGAATATGGAATCCAAGGCTTGACCTTCAGCCCTGCCTTCCCTTCTAAAAGTGGGCCAATGGGCAACTGCTTGTTGGACATCTCTGCTTGGGTGGCCCCAGACCCCTCATAATCCACACTTTCCCAGTTGCCCTTTCCATCATCCCTCAGCTCATTCTCTCCCCTCTGCAGTGCCCACCTCAAGAACTGCTCCACTTTTCCTCCAGCCACACAAGTCTGGGTCCCCACTTCCGTCACTCTGTCCATTTCCTTTCCCCCAGCAGCCAATCCGGAGAACCCAAGGACTGTCCATAGCACCTTTCCAATGTCTTGGGGGTGGAGGCCTCCACTCCTCTCCAACCCAATGGGCCTGAACCTGAGCATCTCCTTTCAGTATCGTTGCTGGGCTTCCATCCCCCAGCCTTGCCTTTGCTAATCAGTTTGTCCTGCGGCTCCATCCATAGTCCCCATAGCCGGCTCTGGCCATGTCTCCCTCAGCTGCGAGGCCATGCTCCGGGCCCTGCTTTGGGGCCTGGGCTGCAGCCGAGACAGCTTCGGGCACCATTCCTTAGCACCGGTGGTGCGTGGCGGACACGCTCTGTGGTCGGGTCTCACAGACAGGTTTTTCGAGTTAGGGATTTGGAAGGGACCCCAGCACTGGTTGCAGTTCAGAGCCCGTGAGGCGCTGGGTAGACCCTGCCGTGAGCTCATCTTTCCTGGGGCAGCCGGACTCAGGGCTAAGCCAGCTGAGGCAGCGGTTTGGAAAATTTCACACTCAGACTTGCTACTTGGCCGGCCTCTGGGTGACTTGCGGTGAGGCCTCAGTCAACCCTTTCATCCAACAAGTACTGTAGGGGTTGGGTCCACCTATAGATGGGTCACAAAAGGGTGCAGGGGTGGTACCCTGAGAGGCAAACCCTACTAGGAGGGGCTTGTGCCCTTGTTGTGGAAAGGTGATTCATAAGGAAACAATGAGAGAAAAAGATTGGTGGGATTTTTTGGGGGTGGGGGGGAGATGGTGTCGATCATTTAAGATTGGAAAGCTAATTTATTTGTGCTGTAGTGTAATGTGTCCACAACGCTCTGGAAGAGATGCAGTGATATATCTCAGAGAGAGAGTTAAGAACAGGTCTCTGGAGCCAGACTACCTGAGGCCAACATCTAGCTCCACCACTTGCTAGCTGTGTGACCTTAGGCAAGGTACTTAACTTCTCTGTTCTTGTATCTCCTCTAATATAACATGACGGTAATAATAATTAGCACCCATCTACCTACTTTATCTGATATTCATAATCATTAACTGCATTAATACAAGTGAAGCATTTAGCACAATACCTGACACCTAGTAGATACTCAACAAATATTCACATTGTTATTACTATACTTATTCCAGCCTACCTCTCCACACCCTCCCTCCATGCTTTTGCTACTCCAGCCCCTCAGTGGTACTTTTGGTCCTCTCTGTCTATGCTGAGGAACTCTTACTCCTTCAGACCCAGCTCAAAAATCATCTCTTCTGGGAAACCTCCCCCAACCCTCAGATCATTTTCTCTGTTGCATCAACACTTGCACATTTTAATTTTAAACATCTGTTTACCTGTCTGGCCTTCTCATCAGCTAGTGAGCAACTTGAGGGCAAGCCTGTTTCTAAACCATTTCCTTGTTCCTAATCCCCCCATCCCCCCAGGGCTAGCCCCAAATAACCATCTGATGACTGTGTATTGGATAAGTAATTGAAAGAATTAATGACACATGATAAGAAAACATAATGGAAGACAGATATAAAATCCTACAATGTGGCAGGTACAGTGTAGTGGCTGACCAGTCATAAATGGCAATGATGCTTCCTGGAGCCAAGGCTGGTGGGCTGCCGTGTTGTGAGATCCTGAGGGTGGCCGCAGTCAGGGCGGGCTTCCTGGATGGAGGAGGAGGGGCAAAAGTGACAAGCCCAAGCTGGCTCCAACTGGCTCCAAAAATGTCAAGCACTGCGGGATTGGCAGCTGGCGCCCCCATGGTCTGTTCTCAGCCATTCTGCTGCCACTTTGGGGCTGGGGGAGCTTGGCAGAGTGAAGGTCCCCACTCTGGTCCAGGGAAAAGGCCTGAATGTGAGATGGTGCTGCAGAGGACCAGCCCCCACCCGGTGACACACGGAGCTTCTCAGAGTGGATTCTACGCTCCCTGCCCTAACGCAGACTGTCTCCACTGTGCTTCGGAAAAACAGACGTCTCGCTCCAGCCTCCTGAAACCAACCTTCCCTCCCTTCCCCTCCCCCGACATTTTTGGAGACCAGAAAAAAAGCAGAACAAGGCTGAATGAAGCAGAGCAGGATGGCCGAGGGGCTCGGGACGCCACTCTCTGCACTGAGCAGAGTAGCCGCTTCCTTTTGGATGGGTGGGAGCCAGCTCAGACCATCTCTCCAAAGCTGCACTCCCCATCCATCTGTCCATCCTGCCTGCTCGCCAGGAAGGCTACAGACAGGGCCTGGCAAAGCCGATGCTGGAATTGAGCCAAAGCCACACGCCCACTCGGCAGTGCTGACACCTGCCCGCTGCCTCTCATCTGTAAGGTTTGTGCTCTGCAGCCTTCCGCCCTGGCCCTGGGCCCCACTGCTCCTTCTTGTGTCCTGTCCTCTCCCTGATTGTCACCCAGGACAGCCTGAGAGGGCCCAGCTTCTCCCGACTCACTGGATTCATGCTCTGGTGCGTCCCCTCCACTGCCTGGGTGACCTTACCCAAGTCCTTGCATCTCTGAGCCTCGGTTTCCCAGTGGGTAAAATGGAGAGAGTGAGAGTGACTGCCTGTGTGAGGGGGAGGGGGCCCCGCCATAGGGGATGCGGGAAGGCACATTTGTGAGTCGCTGCCATCGCGCTTGCCTGTCTCCAGGTCTGAGCCTCACCTCTGCTCCTCCAGTTCCTTGCAGTTTGTGGTCCAACTCTGGGCCGCCCCCTAGGAAACCTCCCTGGACCACTGTAACCCCCCACGGATGCCATGTCCGTATTACGCTCTGCATAATTCGGCACTTACTGTGCACACCTGCTTTCGCTTATATATCTGTTTATTCATTAAAAAGCACAGCATTGGAGACCAAAGGTCTGGGTTGGAGTTCCTGCTCTACCACCACTGTCTGGCTGAGACGGAGAGGCACAGCCTGCATCCTCTTTCCAAGTCCCCAAGTTCCTCATTTCTGAGCAGAGATGGTTATAATCACGCCCACCTCCCAGACTTCTCATGGGGCACGATGGGATGCATGCATACAAAAGCACTTTGTAAACTATAAAAAGCACTTGGTCCTGTTGCTTCTTTTTGTTTCCAGTTTGATGTAAGTTTCCTATGAGAAAGACTTGAGCCAGGGTGGTGGAGCCAGGAGGGCGTGGTACCAGGCAGGTGCCCAGGGAGTGGTCCTGCTCGACCACGCATGTGGAGGCCCATGTGTCTGGGTGGTGGCAGGCCAGGAACGCTGGCCTGCCGTGACTCAGATGGCCCATAAGAGTGCTGGCTGGGGGAGGTGGCAACCCTGTGGAGTGATTTCCTTCCCTGATCCCCGTCTAAAGACATCCAGATGGTTGCTTGATGATGTTACCCAGGAAGCTGGTTGCCAGACATGGGGGCTCTGAGAAGAGGTCCAAGGAGACAAAACCAGAGGACACGAGAGGACACATCTGATCCTTGAAATGTTGGATTGCCCAAAGCCCAGCTAGAAACTATCAAAATACAAACACCCGGTGGTAAACAGAGCCACAGCAATCAGATTGTGAAATGGAGTGCCAGAAAATTCTGAATAATTGAATTATTAAAATTCTTTTTTGGACATGGAGAAGAGAGGCTGCCTGGTGTGGTGGGGAGGGCGAGAGAGGGCTGGGCCGGGAGAGGATGTCTTCCTGAGGGCCACACCCAGGCTGCACTTGGCCGTGTCCCCTCTGTGTTCCCTGTGCCCAGCCAGAAGCGGGGTCCAGAGCAGGCATCAGCGAGAGCCTGGAGGATCTCAAACACGCAGCCAGGAAGTTGTTATCTTTAAGATGATGGGAAGCCATGGAAGGCGGTTACGAACATCAAGTCCAGATATTTGGACTTGGGCCATGGTGAAGAAGATTGGGTGGATTAGTCCTTAAAGGAAGTGAAGTAGGTAAGGAAAGAGAAAACCATGAGGTAATAGACAGAATCTAGGGGAACTGGCTGGATATTGTAGTTGGAGGGTGGTGATGATGCTTGAAGATGACCCTCTCACTTTGGGACTGGGAGACAGAGTGGGCAGGGAACAGGAGGGGTAGGCTTGGGATAGAAAAGGATGATCTCAATGTGGGGCTTATGGAGTTTGGAGGGCTGGCCAGCTGGACACGTCCAGAGGAGTTTGGTTAAGCAGCTTGGGGTTTGTGGTAAAAACCTAGACTTGGAGATTCAGGCTTGGGCGTTGTCTGAGGTTGAGTTTCCTAGAAGCAGACCCTGAGATGCAAAGTTTTGTGTGAATGATTTATTAAGGAAGTGCTCCCAGGGGAGCCTGGGAAGGGATGGTGGGGGGCATAGGATAGCACAGGGAAGGAAGTCAAGCAAAAAAGTGTGATTTCAGGCACAAGCCCCAGCAGCCTGACCCTCTGGGGACTCTGGACTGTACTTAGGCTTCCTGGCCTGAGGCAGGCGGGTTGGACTTTCCTGAGAGTGATTGTTTCTGCCCGTGTCAGCCAGTGGTTGGAGATTGTGGCAGCAAGGGGTGGGAAAATTCCTGGCATCTAAACTCCCTGCAAGTGCAGGGAAGCCTCCAGCAGCCCAAGGGCAGTCCGCCAAAAAGGGGCCATGAGCCAGTTGTTGGACAGGAGAGCCTACCAAGGCCAGGGACACAGGGTGGTCACCGGGTTCTTCAGTGGAGAGGATGTATCACATTGTCTGCTCCCCAAGTCCACAGCACGTTGACAGTCATCAAAGCTGGTGTGGATGGGTTGGCCCTGGAAAGGGCAGAGCCAGAAGAGGGGAGCACTGAGGGTGAGCCCTGGGCAACACTGACAGTCCAAGTTCCTGGCTGGAAGGGGCCTTAAAGTCCACCTAACCTAACTCCCACGGATGCCAGCAAGCGTTGGTCACGAGGGACTGCAACTCTACTCAAATGACTTAAGCAGAAAAAGAAGTTATTGACCCGGGTAGCTGGGAAGTCCAAGGGTGTGGCCAGGTGCTGGAGTGGAAATTATACGTTGACTGGGTTTCTCTCTCTCTCTAGCTTTCGACTGTGCCTTGCCATGTGTGCTGGTGTCCCTCTCAGACAAGCTCTCTCCATGAGCTGGGAAGGCTGGTGTCTGGCAGCTCCGAGCACTATCATTAAAATTTTCAGTACCAAAGGAAGAAAGACAGTCTTTCTCTCAGCTGCCAAACATCAAGTCTCAGAGAAGACTAATTGTCCTGCTGCACCGACCACTATGGGGCATCCTGTCCTGAAAGTACCCACTGTTGACACCATTATCCAGCCCAGCGTCATCCACTTCCCAGGTCTCTCTCTCTCTCTCTCTTTCCCTTTCTCTTTGTATTTCACTCAGGCTTGAGTCACAAGACTACCTTTCGGAGGGGGGAAAGGGAAGGATCAGCCCCTCCAAACCAGATGAAATGGGTTTTCCATGGGAAAAAGTATTAGCTACTGAAAGAAAGGGAGGGCTGACGACCATGGACATCCTTTCCACCTGCTGGGTGGCCACCTGGCCTCCCCTTGTGTTTCTGAGATGGAGATGCCCCCGCCAAAGGCCCCTAGGAAGGTCAGTGTGGATCCTAGAAAGGGGGAATGGGGAAAATGGAGGGCCTACCCTGGAGAGATGGAGAGATGAGGAACAGGCTTTGGCTAGCTGGCTGTAGCGTGTCTGGGATCTGGCCCTGGGACCAGGGAAGGGGCAGAAGCAGGCCCTACATTGAAGCCCCAGGGGTCCAGCCTTGGGGTTTGGAGATGCTGCTCCTGAGACACTGGCTTATGGGGCAGGTAGAACAGACACTCCCCATGTCCAACTGAAAAGGAGGGGCTGGGCAGAGCTGGCAGGAGCTGCCAGCTGCAGGGGCTGTCCCAGGAGTCAGACAGGGGGACCTAGCTGGCATCCAAGGGCAGGGCAGGCTCAGTGGTGGCCCTGGAACTCTAACCCTGCTGGTCGACATAATAGACTTGGTCAGCCCCTGGGGCACTGGGGTGGGAGTCAGCCCCCAGATGCAGGGAGGCAAAGAGCGTGCCCTTCCTACAGGGACAGAAAGTTGATTAGTGGTTGCTTGGGGCTGGTGGGGGGCTGGAAGGGAGGCAGGGGGTAAGAGCTAAAGGATACGGGGTTTCTTTTAGAGGTGATGAAAGTGATCTAAAATGCACTACACTGATGCTTAGTTACACATATCTGTCAGTATACTAAAAACCACTGAATGGGTGAGTTGTCTGCCGTGTGAATTATATCTTAATAGAGCCATTTGGTTGTTGTTTTTAAAAGAGTGATATTTGGGACAGGTCACAGAACAGGAGTGCCTGGCAGGGAGACTGAGGCATAAGGCTCTCCTGTGGGCTGGCTGGGTCCCCATAGAGGGGTAGAGGCAGCTATGGCTCAGATGACCCCTGGCGTGTCCCCAGGCGGGTGGGAGCCTGGTGGAACCAACTTCAGATGCCACCTTCTGTTGGGACTATGGGGAGGACTCACCTGTCTGAGCCCCCAGTTCCATCATCTACTTGTCTGTAATAGCTCCTAAGTGGGGAGCCCACTCTCCTCTGTACCCCCTCCACTCTGTAGTCAGGGCATCTTTGCAAAAGCAAACGTACTCGTGTCATCCCATGAGTGACAATCATATCTGACCTTCCTGCACATCCGGCCCCTGCTAACCAATAACACCGAACGCTTTCCATCCTTTGAACCTGACATGCCCTCAGGGCCTTTGCATTTCCTGTTCTTAGGGACCAAAACTCCCTTCTCCCTGTGCTATTCCCCTCTTACCCCTAGGTTCTTCATGACATTTTTTTTTCTTAGATTCCATATATATGTGTTAGCATACGGTATTTGTCTTTCTCTTTCTGACTTACTTCACTCTGTATGACAGACTCTAGGTCCATCCACCTCACTACAAATAACTCAATTTTGTTTCTTTTTATGGCTGAGTAATATTCCATTGTATATATGTGCCACATCTTCTTTATCCATTCATTCAGCTTGGTGCTTTGTGACCACCTAGAGGGGTGGGATAGGGAGGGTGGGGGGGAGGGAGACGCAAGAGGGAAGAGATATGGGAACATATGTATATGTATAACTGATTCACTTTGTTATAAAGCAGAAACTAACACACCATTGTAAAGCAGTTATACTCCAATAAAGATGTAAAAAACAACAACAACAAAAAAAACCTCCCTTCTCCTCTTTTGGCCTAGGAAACACGAGTAGCTCCTACTTCCTCTCCTATGGACCACCTCTCCCTGGGAGCAAGTATACATTCCTGTCCGTTTGTAATGTAAGCTCTCTGGGTCTGTGTGTGCTCACCCCACCCAGAACACCCAGAATAAAAATGTGTTCAATGAACGAAAGAATGTTCTTTCTGGCCTGGGAAGGCTGGAGCCTGCGGAGGGAATCTCCAGGACTCCAGGGTAGACAGCTGGGTGTGAGCACATGGGGCCAGCAGGTGAATCCCGTTCTGCGGAGTCGTAGCCCAGTGAGTTCTGGGCCCTGAGATCACGCATCTCTCTGTGGCCAGCACCCTGAAGGTCAGAACGTCCGGCTGCTGCACATTTGCAGACTTGGGGCAGGGCAGTCCCGAGACTGCAGCAGGGATGAGTTGGAGCTGGAGGCTCTGAGGGTAAGGAGATGCTTTGGCCTGGAAAATCACATCACGAGCTCGAGGCTGGCCTCAGGACAAGGCAGGGAAATTGCTAAGGGGCTGGCGTTCCAAGAGGAGGCCTGTGCAAGAGGATAGATTGATTCTTGGAAAGTGAAAACCCCCATGGGGACTGCAGTGGGTCTTTGAGCTGCTGACGAGTGCCATTCTGGCTTCAGGACCATCCAGAGTGGTGAAAACAGAGTGGCTGGAGATTCTAGCCACTTCACAGTATGGACAGAATGGTGAGGTCCAGAGGACCGGGGCCATCCTCTGAGGCTGGGGCAAGCTGGAGCGTGGGCCCAGGTACCCTGGCTCTTGGCCTGGCCTCTTTTCTTTCTGTCAGGCTGCCGCTGCCACTGCCTCTTCCAAACGGGAAAATCCACGTGGCATTTCTCCTTGATTCTGGAAGGGATACTAGAGTGAGCGTGTGGATGCTCACAGATCCTCTCGTGTAAAGTAGACTTCCCTTCTTAAGCATCCTCGGGTGGGGTGGTTCTCAAAAGCATCTCCACTCTCTGCGTCCCTGTAGGCTACCTTCGCCCATTCACTCTGTTGGTTTTTGAGACTTTTTATTTAGAAATAATTTATAACTTACAGAAAAGCTAAAAGAATATTACAAGGAACTCCCTTGCAATTGTTTTATCCTGGAGTCATCGCTTGTTTACATTTTGCCCCATTTGCTTTATCATTTAATCTCCATCCACACAGACATAAACACACAGAGACAGATACACAAACACAGGCACATAGACACACACATTAAAAGCTGTTAGTTTGGGAATTCCCTGGCAGTCCAGTGGTTAGGGCTCCCAGCACTGCAGGGGGCACGGGTTTGATCCCTGGTCAGGGAACTAAGGTCCCGCATGCTGAGAGGCAAGGCCCAAAACCTCCCAAACTGTGAGTTTATACTGATACACCCAATTCCTATCCAACAACCTAGTATACTTCTAGACTTCTCCTTTTCATGTATATGTGCTTCCCTCCAACAATGAGAAAAGTAGCTCCCATTTTGTATTTATTTGCTCAAGGCTAGAATACAAGAAAACTGTTTCAGAGTTGGTAACCCATACCACCATAACAGGAAAACCTATTAACTAGTGTTCAATATTTCCTTTTTTTTAAAATAAACTTATTTTTATTTATTTATTTATTTTTGGCTGCGTTGGGTCTTCATTGCTGTGCACAGGCTTTCTCTAGTTGTGGCGAGCGGGGACTACTCTTCGTTGCGGTGGACAGGCTTCTCATCACGGTGGCTTCTCTTGTTGCAGAGCATGGGCTCTAGGCATGCAGGCTTCAGTAGTTGTGGCACGTGGGCTTCAGTAGTCGTGGTGTGTGGGTTCTGTAGTTGTGGCTCACAGGCTCTAGAGCGCAGGCTCAGTAGTTGTGGCGCATGGGCTTAGTTGCTCCACGGCATGTGGGATCTTCCTGGACCAGGGCTCGAACCTGTGTGCCCTGCATTGGCAGGCGGATTCCTTTTTTTTTTTTTTTTGCAGTTTTCTCTTTTATGATAATAACCAGATCAAAATTTTTCTTAAAGATTAAAGGAATCTTCAGTATGTCTGAAGCAGAGTAAATAGTAAATGCTTTGTGGGTGTTGATTAAGTTATAATTAGTGCAGGGAAGAGACCGACTGAGGGACGTGATTGAAGGTTTGAGTGGGTGGAGGGGTCACTGCCTGCCCAGGTCTCCTGGGATCAGGTGGCAGGTGGATTCTTACTTAACCACTGTGCCACCAGGGATGTCCCTGGTGTTCAATATTCCTTTACATTTCCTTAAGATAAAATTTAATATAGAAAATGCACAAATCTTAAGTGTGTGATTTGATGAGTTTAACAAATACATACATTTATATTACCCACAGTCCAATTGTCTTGGTAAGCCATACCGTAGCCTGGGTGGCTTAAACATTAGACATTTATTTCTCATGGTCTGGAGGCTAGAAGTCCAAGATGAGGGTGCCAGTGGATTCAGTTCTTGAGGAGGACTATTTTCCTGGTATGCAGATGGTCATCTTCTAGCTGTGTCCTCATGAGGCAGATAGAGAGAGAGAGAGCTCTGGCCTTGTTCTTCTTCTTATAAGGTTGCTAATCCCATTATGGGGGCCCCACCATCATGACCTCACCTAAATCTAATTACGTCCCAAAGCCCCATCTCTAAATGCCATCACCTTGGGGGTTAGGGCTTCAACATAGGAACTTTGGAGGGACACAAACATTCAGTACATAACATAAGGTAGAGAACATTTCCATCGTTTCAGAATGTCCTCTAGGATAACTAGGAGCAGAATGGCTGGGTGATGAGGAAAGTGTATGTTTAATCAAACAAGAAATGATCAAAACTTTCCTCACAGTGTTCATATTTTTTACCTTCTCCCTAACAATAAAGGAGAATGGTACTGTCAATCTTTTTAAATTTCATCCTTTAGAGTGGAAACATACATCATACATATACTTTTTCAGTCTGGCCATTCTAATAGATATGTAGTGTATCTCACTGTGATTTTATTTTATTTTATTTTAATTTATTTATTTATTTATTTATTTATGGCTGCATTGGGTCTTCCTTGCTGCAGGTGGGCTTTCCTCTAGTTGTGGCGAGCGGGGGCTACTCTTCATTGTGGTGCGCAGGCCTCTCATTGCGGTGGCCTCTCTTGTTGTGGAGCACGGGCTCTAGGCATGCAGGCTTCAGTAGTTGCGGCACGTGGGCTCAGTAGTTGTGGCTCGTGGGCCCTAGAACGCAGGCTCAGTAGTTGTGGCACACGGGCTTAGCTGCTCCGCAGCATGTGGGATCTTCCCGGACCAGGGCTCGAACCTGTGACCTCTGCATTGGCAGGTGGATTCTTAACCAATGTGCCACCAGGGAAGCCCCCATTGTGATTTTAACTTGCATTTTTCTGCAGACAATTATGTTGAACTTGTTATCATTTATAAAACTTCATTTGAGAAGTGTCTAATGTTTAGTTGTTCTGCCTGTTTCTTAAATTGGGTTTTAATTTTTTCATTATTGATTTGTAGGAGTTATTTATATATTCTGATACAAGTCGTTTGTCAGATATATGTCTTACAAATACTTTTTTTCAAGTCTGTGGCTTATCTATTTCTTTTCTTTTCTTTCTTTTTTTTTTTTTGCGGTACGCGGGCGTCTCACTGTTGTGTCTTCTCCCGTTGCGGAGCACAGGCTCCAGGAGCGCAGGCTCAGCGGCCATGGCTCACAGGCCCAGCCGCTCCGCGGCATGTGGGATATTCCCAGACCGGGGCACGAACCCGTGTCCCCTGCATCGGCAGGCGGACTCTCAACCACTGCGCCACCAGGGAAGCCCCTATTTCTTTTCTTATTGGTAATATTTTATTGTGATAAAATACACAGAGCATACAATCTACCATCTTAACGATTTTAAAATGTAAAATTCAGTGGCATTTAGTACATTCACAATATTGTGTGACAATCACCACTGCCTAATTTCATTTTCATCAGTCCAAAAGGAAACCCAGTACGCATTAAGCTGTCATTCCACATTCTCCCATTTTCCAGCCCCTGGCAACCATTAATCTACTTTGTGTCCCCATGGATTTGACTATTTTGGATACTTCATATTAACAGAATCATACAGTATTTGGTCTTTTGTGTCTAGCTCATTTCAATTAGCATAATGTTTTCAAGGTTCATTCACACTGTAGAAAGTATCATTCAGTGAATATGCTCCTGTTATCTGCAAATAGATCTGGTTTTACTTCTTTTCTAATCTGGATGCCTTTGTATCTTTTCTTTCCTTATTGTCCTGGCTAGAACCTCTAAAACAATGTTGAACAGAAGTGGTAAAACAGATATTCTTGTCTTGTTCCTGATCTTAGGGAAAAAATTTTTCAGTCTTTCATAATTATTAAATATTACGTTGTCTCTGGGTTTTTCATAGATGTCTTTCATCAGATTGAGGAAATTCTCTTTTATTTCTAGTTTGTTGAGTGTTTCTATGTGGAAAGGGTATTAGATTTTGTTAAATTCTTTTTTTACATTTATTAAGATTATTATGTGTTTTCCCTGTATTTTGTTAATATGGTATATTTCACAGATTGATTTTTGTATATTGAACCAAGCTTGCAATCCTTGGATAAATCCCACCTGGTCACATTTTTGTGATACAGGTTACATCTCGCTTGTATAATCATTTTTGTATGTTGCTAGATTCAGTTTTTTAATATTTTATTGAGGATTTTCCATCTATTTTCATAAGGAATTTTGGTCTATCATTTTCTTTCCTTGTGATAGTTTTGTCTGGCTTTGGAATCTGGGAAATGCTGGCCTCACAGAATGACTTAGGAAGTGTTCTCCTCTCCTCTTTTATGGAAAGAGTTTGAGAAAGATTGGTGTTAATTCTTTTTTAAACATTTGGTAAAATTAAACAGTATAACCGCCTTGTCCTGGGCTTTTCTTTGTTGAAATTGTTTTGATTACTAACTCAATTTCTTGTTACATGCTTTTTCAGATTTACTTTTTCTTTTTCAGTCACTTTTGGTAGTTTGTGCATTTCTAGGAATTTATCCATTTCATCTGGGTTATCTAATTTGTTGTCATACAATTGTTCATAGTGTTTTCTTATAATCCTCTTTATTTTTATAAGATCTGTATTAATATTCCTTCTGTCATTCTTGAGTTCAGTAATTTGAGTCTTCTTTCTTTTTTTTTTTCATCAGTCTGGCTAAAGATTTGTCAATTTTGTTGATCTTTTCAAAGAACCAGTTTTTGGTTTTGTTCATTTTCTCTATTGATTTTATTGTCTCTGTTTCATTTATTTCTATGCTAATATTTATTATTTCCTTCTTTCTACTTCCTTTGGGTTTGGTTTGCTCTTTTCCTCCCTACTTTCTTAATGTATTGATGGTGTATTAGGTTGTTGCTTTGAGATCTTTCTTCCTTTTTTTAGGCATTTTAGGCATTTATAGCTATACATTTCCCTCATTTATAACACTACTTTTGCTCCATCCCAAAAGTTTTGGTATGTTGTGGTTTCATTTTCCTTAATGTCAAAATATTTTCTAGTTCTCCTTGTGATTTCTTCTTTTGTGACCTACTTTATTTGAGTGTGTTATTGAATTTCCATATATCTGTGAATTTTCCAAATTTCATTATGTTATTAATTTCTAATTTCATCACACTATGGTCAGAAAGTATACTTGCATTATTTCAGTCTATGACAATTTATTGAAACTTCTTTTATGGCTTAACATATTAATTATCCTGGAGAATGTTCCATGTGCACTTGAGAAGAATCTGTATCTTGCTGTTATTAGGTAGATGTTCTATAGATGTTTGTTAGATCTAATTGGTGTATATTCTGTTTAGTGTTCTCTTCATTAAAACTGGGGTATTGAAATATTGAAATCTAAATATGGGAATTCCCTAGTGGTCCAGTGGTTAAGACTTGGCGCTTTCACTGCTGGGGCCCGGGTTTGATCCCTGGTCGGGGAACTAAGATCCCACAAGCTGTGTGGCAAAAAATGAAAAAAAAAAAGAAAAAGAAAAAGAAATATCAGGACTTCCCTCGTGGTGCAGTGGTTAAGAATCCACCTGCCAACACAGGGAACACAGGTTCGAGCCCTGGTCCAGGAAGATCCCACATGCTGCGGAACAACTAAGCCCAGACGCCACAACTACTGAGCCCGTGAGCCACAACTACTGAAGCCCACATGCCTAGAGCCTGTGCTCCACAACCACAACAAGAGAAGCCACCACAATGATAAGCCCATGCACCGCAATGAAGGGTAGCCCCTGCTCACGGCAACTAGAGAAAGCCGGCGCACAGCAGCGAAGATGCAACACAGCCAAAAATAAATAAATTTAAAAAAAAAAGGTTACATACTATAGGACTTCAAAAAAAAAGAGAAATATCTAAATATTATAGTTGGATTGCTTATTTTTCCCTTCAGTTCTTTCAGTTTTTGCTTTGTATTCTGTGGGGCTCTGTTTTCAGGTCATATATGCTTACAGTTGTTATATCTTCCTGATGGATTGACCCTTTTATCACTTTGTAATGTCCTTCTTTGTCTTTAGCAACATTCTTTTTTTCTTAAAGTCTGTTTTGTCTGAAATTAGTGTAGACACTCCATCTCTCTTTTGGTTACTGTTTACATGGAATATCTTAATCTATTTATTTTTAAATCCATTCTGCCAATCTTATGTCTCTTAATAGGAGAGTTTAATCCACTTAGTTTAATGTATATACTGATAAGGAAGGACTTGCTTCTGCCATTTTGCTATTTGTTAGATCATGATCATGTGATTTTAGTTCTGAGTAATTTGTAGATAGTCTTTATCAGGTTGAGGAAGTTCACTTCTTTTTTTTTTTTGCGGTACTTGGGCCTCTCACTGTTGTGGCCTCTCCCATTGCGGAGCAACAGGCTCCGGACGTGCAGGCTCAGCGGCCATGGCTCACGGGCCCAGCCGCTCCGCGGCATGTGGGATCTTCCCGGACGGGGTCACGAACCCGTATCCCCTGCATCGGCAGGCGGACTCCCAACCACTGCGCCACCAGGGAAGCCCTACCTTTTAACTTTTTAACTGGGGCATTTTGACCAGCAGTTGAAGAACGTTTTCTGTAAAGGACAATTAATAAATAACTTAGGGTTTGTGGGTCACATATGGTCTTTGCTACATACTCCTTCGCTTCCCTTTTAACAATACTTTATAAATGGACAAACCATTCTTAGCTTGAGGCCCATGTAAGAACATGCTGCAGGTAGGGTTTGGCCTGCAAGCCATAGTTTGCCACCTGTCCTATAAACCATTTATATTTTATATAATTATTGATATGGTGGGACTTAAATCTGCCATCCTGATATTTGTTTTCTATTTGACCCATCTTTTCTTTGTTCCCTGTTCCCTCTTTTTTGGGCTTCTTTTGAAGTAATTGAATATTTTTTTATGATTGCATTTGATTTTATTTGTTTATTAGGTATAAATTTTAGTTTTTTATTATTTAGTGATTGTTTTATGACATCGTGTACATCTTCAACTTATTAGTCTACCCTCAAGTACATTATAAACTTAAAATATAGTATAAAAACATTACAACATTGTACTTCCATTTTTCCCCTTCCCCTTGTGCTTTTGTTGTCATATATTTTGCTTCTACATGTTATGATGCCACAATACACCATTATTTTTGCTTTAAGTAGTCAATTCCCTTTTGAAAATATTTAAATATTTAAAAAATAAGAAAAAGACTTTTTTATGTTTATCCACACACCATTTCTGATGCTCTCAGTTCCTTTATGTCCATCCATATTTTCATCTGGTACCATTCTTCTCCTGTCTGAAAGACTTCCTTTAACATTTTTTTGAAGTGAAGATCTGATGATGATTAATTCTTTCAGTTTTGTATGTCTGAAGAAATCTTTAGGCTCTGGTTCTGGGTAAAATGGAGTAAGTGCACTCCACCCTGTCTTTCCTACTGAACACAGCTGTAAAATCTGGACAGAATACATGGAACAGCTATCTGAGGACTCGAATGAAAAGTCCATATTAGTAGGAACATTGGAAAAAAAGGCAAGTTGGAGCACCACTGAATCAGTGGTGAGTCTACCCATATTTTTCCTATAGTATCCTCCAGCCTGAGCACAATATAGCCTGAAACCAAGAACTGGTGTTGGCATGAACAGTGAGAAGTCCAGGAGAAACCTTCTAGTTCCTGTTGGAGGAGCAGGAAAGGGACCTCCTAATGCTCAGAGAGAGGAGATAATTTTTCTTTTTTTCCTCCAGTCTCTCATGCCACTGCCCCAAGCAACTCTATGGTAGTGATGTGAGACATCCCAATGGAGCCCACAGGACCAATTCCTCAGTAACAACAAACTTCTAAAGTGATTAACTAGTTAACCCAAGTAGTTCCATGTTTATTGAAGAAACTGAATTCACAGCTAGAATTGACCAGTGAACCTGTCTGGGTGGGTCTGGTGCTATCTACTTTGGAAGGTTATTAATTATTGACTCAATTTCTTTAATAGATATAGGCCTATTCAAATTGTCTATTTCTTCTTGTGTGAGTTTTGCAGACTGTGTCTTTCAAGGAATTGATCCATTTCATCTAGGTTATCAAATTTGTGGGCATAGAGTTGTTCATAATATTTCTTTGTTATCCTTTTAATGTCCAGGGGAGCGTTAGGGCTGCCTCCTATTTAATTTCTGATATTAGTAACCTGAGTCCTCTTTCTCTTCTTTTCTGAGCCTAGTTAGAAGCTTATGAGTTTTATTGATCTTTTCAAAGAACCAGTTTTTGGTTTCATTGATTTTCTGTTTTCAATTCCATTGATTTCTACTCTTATTTTTATTATATCTTTTCTTCTGCTTACTTTGGGTTTAAATTGCTCTTCTTTTCCTAGTTTCCTAAGGTGGAAGCTTAGCTGATTGATTTTTGATCTTTTTTTTTAAGGTGTGTTTTAATTTTCATTTCATTCAAAGTATTTAAAAATTTCTCTTGATATTTCTTCTTTGATCTATGTGTTATTTAGAACTGTATTGTTTAATCTCCAAGTATCTCAGGATTTTCCAGCTATCTTTCTATTATTGATTTCCAGTTTAATTCCATTGTGGCTTGATAGCAGACATTGTACACTCTCTATTAAGTTCATTAAGGTGTGTTTTATGCCCCTAAATGTAGCTTATCTTGGTCAATGTTCCATGTGAACTTGAGAAGAATGTGTATTCTGCCATTGTTGGATGAAGTAGTCTATAGATGTTGCTTATATCCAGTTGATTGATGATGTTGTTGAGTTCAACTATGTCCTTACTGATTTTCTGCCTGCTGAATCTGTCCATTTCTGATAGAGGGGTATTGAAATCTCCAAATATGGTAGTGGATTCATCTATTTCTCCTTGCAGTTCTGTCAGTTTTTGCCTCACATATTTTGATGCTCTGTTGTTAGCCATGTACACATTAAGGATTGTTATGTCTTCTTGGAGAATTTACCCTTTCATCATTTCTGCCTTTTGTGGCTTTACTTGAGCCTTTTTATTATTCCATATTCTCTCCTTTCTTAGCATATCAGTTAATACTTCTTTTTTTAGTGGTTGCCCTAGAATTTGCAATATATATTTACAACCAATCCAAGTTCACTTTCAAATAATACTATACCACTTCACAGGTAGTGCAAGTACCTTAACAAAATAATCCTAATTCCTCCCTCCTGTCCCTTGTATTGTCATCCTTCATTTCACTTAAACATAAGTATACACATATATGTGTACATATATATATATAATTGAATACATTGTTGGTGTTATTAGTTTAAACAAGCTATTATCTTAGATCAATTAAGAATAAGAAAAATAAGTTTTTATATAACCTTCACTTATTCTTTCTCCAATGCACTTCTTTTCTTTATGTAGAAGTGGGTTTCTGATCTTTATCATTTTCCTTCTCTCTAAGCAATTTTTTAAAACATTTTTTGCAAGGCAGGTCTACTGGAAACAAATTCTCTCAATTTTTGTTTGAGAAAGGCTTTATTTCTCATTCACTTTTGAAGGATAATTTCCACCTAGAATCCTAGATTGGTGAGATTTTTTTCCTCTTAATACTTTTAAGTATTTCACTCCACTCTCTTCCTGTTTTCATAGTTTCTGAGAAGTTGGATGTAATTCTCATCTTTTTTCTTCTGTAGGTAAGGTGTCTTTTTCCCCTGGCTTCTTTCAGGAATTTTTCTTTATCTTTGACTTTCTGTAGTTTGAATATAATATGCCTGGGTGTAGTTTTCAGCATTCATCCTGATTGATGTTCTCTAAGCTTCCTGGATCTGTGTTTGGTGTCTGACATTAATTGGGGAAATTATCAGTCGCTATTGTTTCAGAAATTCTCTCTGTTCCTGTCTCTCTTTCTTCTCCTTCTGGTATTCCCATTATGCATATGTTGACACCTTTTATAGCTGTCTCACAGTTCTGTTCTACTCTGGGTATTTTTTTCAGTTTTTTTTTCTCTTTGCTTTTCCGTTTTGGAGATTTCTACTGAGACAACCTCAAGCTCAAAGATTCTTTCCTCAGCTGTGTCCAGTCTACTAATAACCCTATCAAAGGCATTCTTCATTTCTATTTCAGTGCCGTTGATGTCTAGCATTTCTCTTTGGTTCTTTCTTAGAATTTCCATTTCTGCTTACATTGCCCATCTATTCTTTCATGCTGTCTATTTTATCCATTACAGCCCTTAGCATAGTGATCATAGTTGCTTTAAATTCCTGTTTTGATAATCCCAGCATCCCTGTCATATCTGAGTCTGGTTCTGATGCTTGCTCTGTCTCTTCAGACTTTTTTTTTCTTTTTGCCTTATAGTTTTTTTCTTGATAGCTGTACATGATGTACTGGGTGAAAGGAATGACTGTAAATAGCCCTTTAGGGATGTAGTGGGAAGGGGGGAGTGGAGGAGCATTCCATAGTCCTATGATTAGATCTCAGTCTTTTAGTGAACCTATGCTTCTGGACTGGGAACTTCACAAGTGCTTATCCGTTGTTTTCCCCCACTTGGGTGGCACAGGATGGCTAGAGTGGGCTGGAGTTGGGTATTTCCCCTTCCCCAAGACAGGCTCTGATAAAACCTCCACAAGTAAGGCTCTGGCTAGGTAATTTCTCCTGAGTGCAGGCTTTGTGAAGAACAGAATGCTCTGGCATATTTCATAATGGCTTGTTTTCTTCTCCCCCTGCCAGGAGCACTAGGGGGGTTTTCTCAGATATTCATTATGAGAACCTGGTAGAGCTTCAGGAGGTAAAACACACAAGTGTGGGGTGTCCCCCTGTGACTGAATCCCTCTGGAGTTTTTATCAATCAGACTTGTCCACGCTGAGACTCCAACAATTTGTCATTGTAGCTGAGGTTTCCCCACCCCAGTATTGGTCTCTGCTCTGGTAAGTTGTGATTCTCTGCATTCATCTGCTAGTCTCTGCAGTTTGGGGAGTGGGGGTGGGCAGCAACTTTCCCTGTGACCTCACTTCTTGGATGGATCTGAAGTTGTGGATCCTTCAGTTCCCTCGGTCTTTTACTTACTGTTAGGACAGAGCGGTGGCTTCCAAACTTCTTACATGCTGGATGGGAAACTTTCCCTTCTATTTTTAGTTTGCTGAAAAGTGTTCTTATCATGCATGGATGTTGAATTTTATCAAATGCTTTTTTCTGCCACTATTGAGAAGACTAGGTCGTTTTTAACCTTTATTCATTAATATGTTGTATTACATTGATTTTTTCTTTTTTTTTTTGTAAACATTGCATTTCTGGGATAAATTCAAGTTGGCTTGATGTTTTATGTGTTTTGTATGTTTCTTGGTTGATTTGCTAATCTTGCTAATGGATTTTTGCATCTTTATTCATGAGAGCTATTTGTCCATAGCAGGGAATCACTAAACTTTTTCTGTGAAGAGTCAGGTAGTAAATATTTGTGGCTTTGCATCACACTCCTCAGCTCTGCCACTGTAGCATGAAAGCAGCAATAGGCAATACACAAATGAATGGCCATGGCTGTGTTTTCATAAAACATTATTTATGTAAACAGATTGCAGGCTGGTTTTGGCCTCTAGGCCATGGTTTGCTGATCCCTTGTCTACATTTGTTAGGGTTTTTTTTTTCCTTGTAATGTTTTTGTCTGGTTTTGGTATCAGAGTAACGTTGCCTCATAAAATTAGTTGGGAAGTATTCTCTCTATGTTCTGTAAAAGTTTTTTTGAGATTGGTATTACCTCATTCTTAATTGCTTGCTAGAATTTACTGGTGAAGCCATCTGGATCTGGAATTTTTCCTTGTTGGAAAGTTTTAACTATAAAACATAAATTTTAGTAGATATAGACTCATTCAGATTTTTCTATTTTTTCTTTTTTATATCACATACCATAAAATTCACTTTTTTTTAAAGGAAACAATTCAATTGTTTTTAGTATATTCACGAAGTTGTGCAATCATCTTCTAATCTCATAAACATTTTCATCTCCCCCCAAAAACTCCATATCCATTAGCAGGCACTTATTCTCCCTTCCTCCCAGCCCCTGGCAACCACTTTCTGTCTCTATGGATTTGCTTATTTACAAATTAACATTTGCTTATTTACAAATTACGTTTCATATAAATGAAATCATATAACATGTGACCTTTTGTGACTAGCTTCTTTCACTCAGCAAAATGTTTTCAAAGTTCATCCATGTTGTAGCATTTATGTCTTCATTCATTTTTATAGTTGAATATTATTCCATTGTATGGGTATACCACGTTATGTTTATCCATTCATCAGTGATGGGTATGACGGTTGATTCGACTTTGGGGTTACTATGGATAATGTTGCTATAAACATTTATGTACATGTTTTGGGTTTTTTTTTTTTTTTTGCGGTACGCGGGCCTTCCACTGCTGTGGCCTCTCCCGTTGCGGAGCACAGGTTACGGGCGCGCAGGCTCAGCGGCCATGGCTCACGGGCCCAGCTGCTCCACGGCATGTGGGATCTTCCCGGACCGGGGCACGAACCCGTGTCCCGTGCATCGGCAGGCGGACTCTCAACCACTGCGCCACCAGGGAAGCCCTATGTACATGTTTTTATGTGAACATATACTTTCATTTCTCTTGGGTATATACGTAAGAGTAGAATTTCTCCTTTGGCAACTTCTTTGTTGAACTTTTTTTTTTTTTTTTTGGTATGCAGGACTCTCACTGCTGTGACCTCTCCTGTTGCGGAGCACAGGCTCCGGACGCGCAGGTTCAGCGGCCATGGCTCACGGGCCCAGCCGCTCCGCGGCATGCGGGATCCTCCCAGACCCGTAGCACGAACCCGTGTTCACTGCATCAGCAGGCGGACTCTCAACCACTGCGCCACCAGTTAAACAGGGAAGCCCTGCTTAACTTTTTGAGATACTGCCAAACTGTTTTCCAAAGTGGCTGCACCATTTTATTTTTCTGTCAGCGATGTATGAAGGTTCTAATTTCTCCACATTCTTGTCAATACTTTTTATTGTCTTTCTTTTTATTATAGCCATATGGTGGTTTTGATACATCACAGTGTGGTTTTGATTTTCATATTCTTAGTGACTAAGGATGTTGAACTTTTTTCTCATGTTCTTATTGGCCATTTGCATGTATATCTTCTCTTGGGAAATGTTTATTAAAATCCTTTTCACATTTAAAGAATGAGTTACTTATCTTTTTATTGTTGTTATAAGAGTTCTTTATATATTCTGGAAACTAGTCCCTTATCAGATAAATGATTTGCAAATATTTTCCTCCATTCTGTGGGTTGCTTTTTCACTTTCTTGATGGTGCTTTGAAATATAAATGCTTGCTCTATTTACAATAGCCAGGACATGCAAGCAACCTAAGTGTCCATCGACAGATGAATGGATAAAGAAGATGTGGCATATGTATACAGTGGAATATTACTCAGCCATAAAAAGAAGAGAAATTGAGTTATTTGTAGGGAGGTGAATGGACCTAGAGTCTGTCATACAGAGTGAAGTAAGTCAGAGAGAGAAAAACAAATACCGTATGCTAACACATATATATCGAATCTAAAAAAAAAATGGTTCTGAAGAACCTAGGGGCAGGACAGGAATAAAGATGCAGACGTAGAGAATGGACTTGAGGACATGAGGAGAGGGAAGGGTAAGCTGGGACCAAGTGAGAGAGTGGAACGGACTTATATATACTACCAAATGTAAAATAGATAGCTAGTGGGAAGCAGCTGCATAGCACAGGGAGATCAGCTCAGTGCTTTGTGACCACCTAGAGGGGTGGGATAGGGAGGGTGGGAGGGAGATGCAAAAGGGAGGAGATATGGGGATATATGTATATGTATAGCTGATTCACTTTGTTATAAAGCAGAACCTAACACACCATTGTAAAGCAATTATACTCTAATAAAGATGTTAAAAAATATATGACTAGTTTTGATAATTAATTGTTAAAAAAAGAAATATAAATGCTTAAAATTTTGATGAAATCCAACTTACTTATTTTTTTCTCTTGTTGCTTGTGCTTTTCACATCTTATCTAAGAAACCATTGCTTTGTCCAAGGTCACAAAGATTTGCTATATTTTCTTCTAAGAGGTTCATAGCTTTAGCTCTTACATTTAGATCTTTGATCCTTTGAGTTAATTTTTGCATATGGTGAGAGGAATTGTTTTATTACTTTCACTTTAGAATTGATCATTTCTAATGTATGTAAATGCAATTAATTTTTGTATATTTCTCTTGTATTCTGGAACCTTACTGAATTTGTTTATTAGTTCTAATAGGTGTGTGTGTGTGTGTGTGCGTGTGCATGTGTGTGTATGTATTCCTTAGGATTTTCTGTGAACAAGATCCTGTCATCTACACGTAGAGATAGTTATACTTCACCCTTTCCAACCTGGGTGCTTTTATTTCTCTTTCTTGCCTAAATGCCCTGATTTCTTTGTCTTATTCCTGGTCTTAGCAGGAAGGCTTTCAGTTTTTACCATTATGTATGACGTTAGCAGTGGGCTTTTCATAAATGCCTCATATCACATTGAGAAAGCCGTGTTCTCTTGTAGCTCACTGAGCTTCCTTAAAATGATGATTTTGAATTATTTGTCAGGCAATTTGTAAATCTTCGTGTTTGAGGGGGTCAGTTGCTGAAAAATTACTGTGTTCTTTTGGTGGTGTCATGTTTCCTTGATTTTTTGTGTTCCTTGAAGTCTTGCGTTGTTGTCTTCACATTTGAAAAAGAAGTCATTTTCTCCAGGCTTTACTGACTGGCTTTGGGAGAGAAATACTGTCACCAGTCAGCCCAGCTAGGAATTCTGAGGCTCAGACCTTTCCTATGGATGTTTCCACTCCACACCTCTTCTGTCTTGGAGGGAAATTCTTAAGATTATATGCCTTCTATGGATTCTATAAAGCCAGGCTGGAAGCTGAGAGCCTCCTGTTTGTTTTCCCTAGGGTCGTGCCCTGAAAATGCTCATGTTTGGGTGCCTTCTCTCAGTCCCAGGGTCAGGCCAGCTTTCTGCATGTGCTTGTAAGTGGTCTGCAAAGATTCATACTCACTGCCCATGGGGGCGTGTGCAGGGAGCAGACCACAGGAGGTGGGTGAGGTGTGCAGAGTATTGGGGGTACGCTTGGACTAGTTGGGGGGTCTGCAGGTGAGGCATCCCAAGGGGCTCGTTGGTGGGCTTCCTGATGGAGTCTACGAAGCGGTTTGTAGGATCTGCAGCCCTTTAATGAGTTTTGAGCCCTGGTTTTTGTGCTCCTAGCCTCTCTCAACCTCTCAGCTGTGCTGATCACCCCAGGATTCTGGGTGGGTGAGAAGGAAGTGGGCTTCTTGGGCACCATCTGCCCTGGCTGGGTAGCCAGGTGCTGATTCACTACACTCTCACTTTTCCCTGTGGGAGAAATTTCAGGCCAAGGGAGTCTCTCTTGGCATTGAGCTATCCCACCTTGAGAGAGAGGTGACATAGGTAAAGTGAAACTGTTCATTACCATCTTCAATGCGCATTACCATCTTCAATGTGTCTGGTTTTTTTTTGTTTTTTGGGTTTTTTTTTTGCTCCAACAGTGGTGGAACTTCTCTGCTGGACTCCTGGACTCGCATGAAGGTACTGTCATCCATCAGTGGTTGTCAGAATTGATGTTCTGTGGGGGAATGATGATAGAAAACTCCTATACTGCCGTCTTGCTGATGTCAGTCCTCCAGTATCAATTCTTCTTTAAACGTTTAGCAAAATTCACCAGTAAAGCCATCTGGTCTTGGGCTTTTTTTTGTGAGAAGTTGATGATGATGATGATGATGATGAATTCAAACTGAGGCTCTCAGCCCAGCATCCTGTAAGGAACTGAATTCTATCAATAGCCACATAAGTTGGAAGCAGCCTCTTCACCAGCTGAGCCTCAGATGAAAGACCTTAATTACACCTTTGTAAGATTCTAAAGCAGAGGACCCAGTTAATCTGTGCCTGGACTCCTGACCCACAAAAGCCATGAGAAAATTAATGTATGTTATTTAAAGCCACTATGTTTGTGGTAATATTGTTATACAGCAATAGATAACAAATACTTTAATGATTTGGACTTTTCAAATAAACTGCTTTTGGTATCAGCAATTTTCTTTATTGTTTGTCTGCTTTCCATTTCATTGATTTATGCTCTTATCTTTATTATTCACATTTTTCTATCTCAGGTTTAATTTGCTCTTTCATTTCCTAGCTTTTCACAGGCCCAGCGGCCATGGCTCACGGGCCCAGCCTCTCCGCGGCATGTGGGATCTTCCCAGACCGGGGCACAAACCCTTATCCCCTGCATCGGCAGGCGGACTCTCAACCACTGCGCCACCAGGGAAGCCCTCATTTCCTAGCTTTTTAAGGTAGACCCTTTACTCATTGATTATCGACTTTTCATCTTGTTTATAGCCATTAAAGCTATGAATTTCCCTCTAAGCACTGCTTTTAGAGCTGCAGCCCACACACGTTCATATATTGTGTTTTCATTTCCATTTAGTACAAAATACTCTCTAATTTCCCATGTGGTTTTTTTCTTTGACCTATGGGTTATTTAGAAGTTTGTTAATTTCCTAATATCTAAGAAAATTTCTAGATTTTAGAATTCACCTTATTTCCCTTCTCTTAGGTATCACATTTCAGAACTGCCTCTTGTCCGTGTGAGACAACTGCTGTGTCATCTTTTATTTGGTTTTCTAGTTGTTAAGGTGGGAGGGCAAATCCAGTCCCTCTTACTCCATGTGACTAGATGCAGGGTGATATGTTTGGGTTTAACTCTACCATCTTGCTATTTGTTTTCTTTCTTTTTTAATACATTAAAATTTTTTTTAAATTTTTGGCTGCATTGGGTCTTCGTTGCTGCACACGGGCTTTCTCTAGTTGTGGCGAGTGGGGGCTGCTCTTTGTTGAGGCGCGTGGGCTTCTCACTGTGGTGGCTTCTCTTGTTGCGGAGCATGGGCTCTAGGCGCGCGGGCTTCAGTAGTTGTGACATGCAGGCTCAGTAGTTGTGGCTCACAGGCTCTAGAGCATGGGTTCAGTAGTTGTGATGCATGGCCTTAGTTGCTCCACAGCATGTGGGATCTTTCCGGACCAGGGCTCGAACCCGTGTCCTCAGCATTGGCAGGTGGATTCTTAACCACTGTGCCACCAGGGAAGTCCTGCTATTTGTTTTCTATTTGTTCCCACAGCTCTGTTCATTTTTGCCTCTTTCCCTTCCTTCTTTGGGACTGAGGTTTTTTCTTTTGGTTTTTGCCTTCCATTTTGATCGCTTTTGCCTATTAGCTAGTTCTCTCTCTCTCTCTCTCTCTCTCCCCCTCTGTGTGTGTGTGTGTGTGTGTGTGTAATTGCTCTAGAGTTTATACTTCGGATTTTTAATTTATCACAGTCTACCTTTAAAGTATATTTACCGCTTCATGAATAATATTAAGACCCTGTAGCACTGTACTTCCACTTCCATCCTTTGTGCCGTTATAGTCCTTTATTTTACTTCTACGTAGGTTATAGACCCCACAGTACAGTGTTATTTTTTCTTTAAAAGTTAGTTATCTTTAAAAAAATTTAAAATTTCTTTTCAAAGCAAACAACTTTTTCCTGAAATATAGTTGATTTACAATGTTGTATTAGTTTCAGGTATACAGAAAAGTCAATTATCTTTTTTTTTTTTTTTTTTGGTTCGTGGGCCTCTCACTGTCGTGGCCTCTTCTGCTGCGGAGCACAGGCTCCGGATGCGCAGGCTCAGCGGCCATGGCTCACGGGCCCAGCCGCTCCACGGCATGTGGGATCTTCCCAGACTGGGGCACGAACCCATATCCCCTGCATCGGCAGGCGGACTCTCAACCACTGCGCCACCAGGGAAGCCCCAATTATCTTTTAAGGAAATAAAAATGAGAGAAAATATATTTCATATTAGTCCACATATTTGCCATTTCTAATGCTCTTCATTGTCTTGTAGATCATGTTTACACATAGTATCTTTTTCCTTCAGCCTGAAAAACTTTTAAAAAACTTTTTTCACAGTGCAAAGTACACTGGCAATGAATTTTCTCACCTTTTGTTTGTCAGAAAATACCTTCATTTTTCTTTCTTTTTTTTAAAAAAAAACTTTAGTGCTGAAAAATGCTTACCATAATTGGACAACACAGGGTTGCCATAAATCTTCAATTTGCAAAAAGTGCAGTATCTGCAAAGCACAGTAAAGCAAATTATGCCTGTACATGTGTGTGTACTGATGTACATGTATAATTAATATGCATAAAATATGTATATATAATTTAAGTATTAAAAATATATGTGTTAATGTTCATTGTTTGTCTGAAATTCACTATATCCAGGTGTCCTGTATTTTTATTTGCTAAATTTCTCACCCCTTGGTCTCTGTGTATGCTCTCTGCATTCTAATCTCTTCTCTTTTTTTTTAAATCATTTTAAAAAATTGAAGTATAGTTAATTTACAATGTTGTGTTAGTTTCAGGTGTATAGCAAAGTGATTCAGTTATATGTATATGTGTGTGTGTATATATATATATATTCTTTTTTAGATTCTTTGCCATTATAGGTTATTACAAGATATTGAATATAGTTCCCTGTGCTATACAGTAGGTCCTTGTTATTTATCTATTTTATATATAGTAGTGTGTATTTGTTAATCCCAGACTCCTAATTTATCTCCCCACCTCACCCTGCTCTCCCCTTTGGTAACCATAAGTTTGTTTTCTATGTCTGTGAGTCTATTTCTGTTTTGTAAATAAGTTCATTTATATCATTTAGAAAATACCTTTTTCTTTCTCCTTTCTTTCTTTCTTTCTTTCTTTCTATCTTTCTTTCTTTCTTTCTTTCTTCTTTCTGTCTGTCTCTTTCTTTCTCTTTCTCAAAGCCTTAACCACTGGACCACCAGGGAAGTCGCAATACCTTTACTTTTCACCTTCATTTTTGGAAGGCTATTTTCATCAAATAAAGGATTCTAGGTTGAGTCTTTTGGCACTCTAAAGATGTCATTTCATTGTCCTCTAGCTCTCATTGCTTCTGACCAGAAGTCAGCAGTTACTCTTATCTTTATTTCCTCTACATAATGTGTCATTTTCCCCTCTGGCTGCTTTTAAGATTTCCTCTTTATCATTGGTTTTCAGCAAATTGATTATGATGTCCTTTGGTGTGGCTTTCTTTGTAGTTATTCTTCTTGGGATTCTTTGAGCTTCTTGGATATTTGAGTGTATGGTTTTCACCAAATTTGAAACTTGTAAAAATTTCAGCCCTTATTTCTTTACCCTCTGGTACTCCACTTATATATGTGATAGACGAATTAATGTTGTTCTATAGGTCTCCAAGTCTCTGTTAAAATTTTTTTAAATCTTTTTTTCCCCTCCAATCTGCAGTTAAACTCACCCAATGAAATTTTCATTTTGGACATTATATTTTCCACTCTAGAAGTTACATTGGTTCTCTTTTATATCTTCTGTTTCTCTCCTCATTATATTTATTTTTCCTTTAAAATCTTGAACATATTTATGATAGCTATTTTAAAGTCTTGTCAGCTAATTTGATTATCTTTGTCATTATCTATTTCATTGATTTTTTTTTCTTGGTTATAGGCCACATTTTCCTTCTGGGTTCCCCAGAAACAGAGCCTGATTCTGTTAATAGAATTAGGTGCCATGATTTCCTGAGGTAGGGAAGCAGGATGTGGCCTCAGGGGAAGTGTGTTCTTGGCCTGATCCACAGGGAAGGCTCTGGAGCATAAGCTGCACCACTGTGTTAACTTTCCTGGAGGCCCCCATTTCAGCTGGCCATTGACTGTAGGCTGCCCAACATCCAGGCTAATAGCTCCCAACAGTTGAGGGCTGTTCTCTGGGGAAGGGGCAACTGTAAGCCATGAGCAGCCCATGTTCACAGCTCACAATTGTGTGGGTGCACAGCTGGCAAAGGGCATCTGAATGGTCAAGGCAACGGCCTTGACCACAGCATCTTTCTCTGTCTCAGAGTCTTCCAAGTGGGTCCCCTCTCTGCCTGACAGCAAATGCAGCTCGGGATGTGGGAATGGGGGTTAGCTCTCCTGGCAGCAACCCTCCACCAAGGAGAAAACGCCCATCTCCTGTCACTCAGACAGACCAATCTGGGTGACATTCTGTATAATCCTGGAGGTTCTGGAGGAATTGAGCCCCTGCTGCCTATGGCAGAGAGCACCCTTAAGTGGGCTTCATGCTTTCCCTGCTCCTCCCCTCCTGTCTCTTGGAATCTTCTCCCAAATGCACACTCTTGCTCAGGCACTGCATTCACGGGAATCCAGACTAAAACATCTGGGGCAGAAGTTCTGGACTGAACCCTGAAGGTAACGGAGACCTGTAGGAAGGTGTTATGCTTTCAGGGTGACTTAATTGGATTTTCACTTTAGAACAGTCCCAAGGGGTGCTGAGGAGTGGACGATGTCACAGTGGACCGTGGGAGAGGGAGTGGGTGTCAGGGGAGGCAAAGGACAGGAGTCACTGAGAGGGAGAGAGACAGGACTTGTGGCTGGTTGGAGATGGCAGGGAGAGTCTGTAGCCCAAAGCCCTGACAGCCTGGAGCCTGGGGCCTGGAGCAGGATGGGGCCATAGGGAGGGGCTTGTTTGGGGGAAGCAGGCAGATCTGGTTTGCCCAGTGCTTCTCTAAAGAAGCAGTGATTACTTGAAATGTCCAGAATAGGCAAGTCTATAGAGACAGAAAGTAGATTAGTAGCTGCGTAGGGCTGGTGCAGGTAGAGGTAGGGCCCAGAAGGATTGGGAGTTGGGAGGTGATAGCTGAAGGGTTTCGTTTTGGGGTGATGAAATGTTCTAAAATTGACCGTGGAGATGAGTGTACAATTTTGTGAATATACTAAAAACCATTGAGTTGTACACTTTAAATGGGTAAATTGTATGGTATGTGAATTATATTGCAATCAAGCTGTTTTTTTTTTTTTTTTAAAAAAAACAGTGAGTGCAAAGTTGTGCAAGGGATATGGGGTTGGCTGAGGGAGGGAACTTTGCTGACTCATGGAAAGTGGGATGGACCTCAAAAGTTCTTTTATTCACCCACCTTGTTTACCAGTGGGGTGCAGGGAAGGAGTGAGTCAAGGGCTTACACCCAGGTCTTCAGACTCCCTGGTGTAGCTCTCCCCCCGCCGTCTCCAGCCACTTTGCCTATAGCTGCCCCTCCCGGGTCACTTCATCCGCCACAGCATTGCCTTCCCTTCCCTTTGGCCAGTGGCCTGGCTGAGAGGTGGGTGACAAATTGGATGAATGACCTTTCCACCTTCTGCCTCTTCCCTGCCCTTCCTGGTGAGTCTAACTGCAACCCCTGGGGTCTTCTTGCTGCCAAGGACACGGCCTGGGAAGACCCAGCTTGGGTGGAGGGACAAGATGTTTGGTTCTCTGAGCAAGAAGAATCGGGAAATTGAGTCTGACACCTGGCAAGGCCCACTGCCTGGGCGGCGCGGAGGGGAGCCTGGCCGGCACCCCAGCCAGGTTTTTCCAGGCCAGCACCTCGCCAGAGTCCTGACAGAGGCCAGAAGTGGGCATGCCGGGGGACGGGGGATGGGTGTGTGGGAGCAGACAGCCTGTGGGTAATGGAAAAGCTACAACATTGGTCATGGCGGGCCTTCAGTATTCGTGTGTTGATGTCAACAGAAGAGGAGGAATTTGTGACCTTTTGCCAAAGATGCTGGTATTCCCAGTGGCCGCCTCAGAGCGCATGCTTGGACCACTCCTGGAATCTTCTTGTCATCATTGTTCCACCCTTGCTGCCAGCAAGACCCCCAAACCCCCCTGCCTCAGATACCTCCATCAACCTCGTCATCCCACTCCTGGCAGCTCCCTCCAGGACAGAAGCCTACGTAGCACTGGTACCCAACGTGCCCCTTTCTACCTGTCCAGTGTCATTCTCAGCAGACCCTCTGCTGGGCCCTGTCTCCCCACCTTTATGGCCTCAGGGGCTCAGGGATGCTCTGCATCCACCCAGTGGAACCTTTGCTCTCCTGCCTGACTATGGCCAGGGCCCTGCTTCCTTCCTAGAACAGGAGGGCCTATCCCCAGGCAACCTCCTGACTATCTGGTACCCCAGGCACTAGCTTCTCACTGAGTTGGAAACTCCTACCCTGTCAGCTGCTGGGTCATGCTTGATGCTTCATTCACATTAGCTAATGCTTGGGAGGCAATTGGGTCCCCTTCCTTCCCATGATCTTATCTGGAGACAAATGCTCATCGGTGACACTGGTCAGAGGGGCTTCTCAGACTGAAATAAAGTCATGGCTGGAGGAACTTCTATGTTTGGTGGAGGGTTCTGGGTCAAGAGCTACTTGCAGCAGTTCCCTGGCTGTTAGCCTCAACGTTACTGTTGCCTCCAGATTCACTAGCCACAGTGGCATCCCCATCACCACCACCATCGCTGCCACCAATATCTCCATTGTTTCCATCATTTCCTCCATCGCCATCTCCATCCTATCCACCACTTCTACCATCATCACCACTCCAAACCCATCGCCACCAGCTTCAGCAGCTCTACCATCATTACCACCATGGTCATTGCCCGTGTCTTCATCATCTCTACAATTTCCTCCATCCTCACTGCCATCTTCACCTCCACCCTCACCTCCATCCTCACCTCCATCCTTACTTCCATCTTCATCTCCATCTTCATCTCTATCCTAACCTCCATCTTTGCCTCCATCCTCACCTCCACCAACCTTACCACTTGTACCATCACCACCACTGACCCCACCCAGCTCCCAGTTTGGGCCCCTAATGTCACTAGACATTTCTTAACAACCAGGCCTGTGTCTGGTTGGAGAAGTGACCTGGATGTGGGGTGTGGCCAGAATTGCAGGTCCCACATGCCTCATGGCTCACGTTTACCCATGAGTTGGGATTCTTGCCTTGCATGGTGATGGTGGCCCCATGGTGGAGTGATTGGCTTAGAGTTCACGCAGACAATGTTTGAGAATCTGGGGGCAGCTCATGGTCAGGGTTCATGTGCTCTGGGGCCAAGGGGCTTGTCCTCACATGTGACCTCAAAGAAGACTGGAAATAGGGTAGGGGAAGAGCCTGAAGTGGGAGTCAGCACTCTGGCTGTGCCATGGACTCAGCGTGGCCTCCAAACATCACCACTTTTCCCTGGGTGCCCCATCTTCCAAGAGCAGCCCTCCCTTTCTCCATGGAGAGCTCTTGACAGGTGCAAAGTATGTCTGGAGCCTCCACTCCCCTGAGGGTGTGCTGCCCAGCGGGGCCCCCTGTCAGCCCACCCAGGTGCATTTCTGGCTTTTACCTCTTACCAGCTCTGAGATCTTGAGGAAGTCACTCATCCTTTCTGCAAATTTTCTGTTTCCTCATCTATAAACAGGGGGTAAACACTAGACTCTACCTCTTAAGACTGCTATGAGGATTAACTGAGATCATCCATGGACAGCACCTAGCTCAGATGCTTACCAGTGCTCCAGCCTGCACTTTGCAGAGGGGGATGCAGAACTGGCTGGTTGCGGGGGACAGGGTGGGTCGGCGGGGAGAATTGCTGAGGTCATCTGCTCAGAAGTGACAGAGCAGGGATTGGGAGCCAGGCCACAAGACTTCTCATTTCTTTTCTGAGTTCCCGTTGACTTGGGAGTTGCGAGGGGCACACAGGGTCGCTGAGGCCTGGCTCCTGCCCTGGAGCCCGTGGCCTGGGCCAGGGAGGGGAGAGGACTGGGCCCCTGGCAGCAGAGCTGGGCTGAGAGGGACTGTGCTATTCCAGGCCTGCCTGCAGGGGCTCAGCAGGATGTTCTTGGGGAACTCAGGACAAGGGCCCCAGAAAGGCTGGGCTGGGTGGGTGTTAGGGAGCCATGGGGGCTTGGGCCACCAGAGAGGAGAAAGATGGCATCCCAGTTAAGGGAAACTGAGCAAGTACTGGAGACCAGAGTGGGCATGGCATGTGTGGGTCCGAGAGGGTGGACACCTGGCCAGTGGGTACAAAGGATCCTGGGTCCTGAAAGCTGAGTGCTGAAAGTGTCCTTGGAGGCCATCAATGTATCCACCTGGTTCCAAGGAGAAGCGAAGCCAGAGAAGGGCCAGGCAGGAGCAGAACCAGGACTGTCACCGGACTCCCTCCTTCCTGCCTCCCTGGGCTGGAGGGGTCATTCTGACCATCAGCACAAGTGTCCAACGTCATGAAGTCTGGTGGTCAAGTGCTGGCTGAAGTCCTGGACTTCTGTCCTGTCGTCCTTGTTCTGGTACCATGGTCCTGGGACTTTGCTCCAGAGGAGGACTTAAAGAGAACAATCAAGAGAGTGACCCAACAGTGTTAGAATTTCTCGCCACCAATCTGTCAGGAGACTCTCCCTCCTGTGCCACAATCATGCTGGAGGGTCACTGCCTGCTCCATCGTCATCTAGACAAGTGCAAAGTGTCATCTAGACAGGCCCTTCAGTGAGTCCAACTAGAGACCGGGCATCGTGTCAAGTTAGGGTCCTCATTTCAACATGGAGAAACTGAGGCTCAAAGAAGTTAAGTCACCTGCCCGAGGTGCTTTGCTGGAGCAGGGCTGGGTCTGGACGCAAGGGCTGTCTGATGCCCCCTAGTGAGATTCACGCTACAGCCCCCAGACTCCACGTACTTGACCAGAGCCTGTGGGTGAAAGGGATGAGCTGGATGGTGAATTGGGGAGGAGTGGAAAACAAGATGAGCAGCTGTGGCCACAGCCAGCTGCCTGAGGGCCAGGGCTCCCTGCCACCCACAGTCCAGCCTGCTCCCTGCCAGGGCCTGTTGCCTGCTGCGCTGCAGGCGGCCAGAATGCCCAAGCTCCTGGGGCTACCACCCTCTCTCCTCATGGTCCTGGCACAGCTTCAAACGCCAGTGAGCCTGGATGCCCAGAACGCCATCCACAAGTGAGCTCCAGCTCTGCAGCCCAGCATGGCCAGCCACAGGGTCTGCCCATGGACACAGAGACCTCCGGAACAGGAGGCACAGGGCTTCTGGGCCTGCCTCTGGCCGTGGTTGGGCTCCAGGCCACCCAGGCAAAGGAGTGCCACCCACCTAGAGAAATCTATCTGAGGTGGGATGGGGAGCTGGGGCCCAGGGTGTGATGTGACTGGGCATTTCAGGAGGAAATTTCCAGGGAAGAGGACCAATTTGAGGCCCACGGACCCAACCATCTCCCCCTGGATGGCCCCAGTCACTGCCCATCACCCACCTCGCCCTGCTCCTCCTCTGTAGGTCCTGTCTCAGTGGGTGAACCTGCCAGCCCCTCACTTCCCACCAGAGTCCTGGCAGCTCTCTAATGACAGCCACATGATTGTTGCTCCAGGACAGACCTCTCCATCCCTTACACAATCATTCACCAGCCTCTGCCAGAGACCTCCCCCTCCCCCTCCCCTCCCCCTCCCCCCTCCCTCCAGCCTGTCTGCCTGCCTGTCCAACCCCATCAACAGTCAAGGTGGGCTTGTAAAAGTGGCACATGGGGCCATGTCACCCTGAGCCTTACATCTTCCCTGGCTCCCTGTTGATTGCAGAGAAAGTTCCAGGTCCTTAGCTAGTTGTCAAGGCCCCTGGTATCCCAAGGCATTCTTGCTCTCCAGGCCCCAGTCTCCCTTCCAGGTAAAACATCTCTGGCCCCTGGAAGGTCTGGGCTGTTCGACAGCACCTCTTCAGTCCTAGGTCTAGATTTGGCTAACACATGCACCCTTCATGAAGCGTTCCTGCTGATTCCTTTGGCCTGGGGGACTTGCTGTGGTGCACCCACATGCACTGTTACGCTCAGGGGCACTGACTGGGGTCTTAGCCTTTCTTCCCCATTACGGTGAAAGCTCCTAGAGTCAGGAGTCAATCCTGTTTCCTGGTCTTTGCGGCCCCAGTGCCCAGCATGGGGTCTGCCCCAGAGAGAGGCTATACAGCAAGTGCGTTCATTCGTTCATCCATCCACTCCCTACTATTGAGGTGTTTTTGGAAGACTAGAGCAGCATTCTCAAGCAGGACAGCCATGGGCAGCTGGGCTCAAAACCATAGGGTTTGGGGACAGCTGACAGGACCTGAGAAGCAAGGGGAGGTACAGATGATTGGTGTCTGAGGGGGAGAACTGGCCCCTGCCCCAGGGAGACCCGTTTTGCAGTAGCCTGTTGCATGGGACAGCTTGGGTTTAATTTTAAGCTCTCCTACTTCCTAGCTGTGTATGCTGGGTAAGCTGATTACCTGCTTTGAGCCTACAATGACATTTTCCCTTAGAGTTTCGTGAGCAAGGAGGTGGTGCTGATAAAGCACATAGTGGGTACTTGATAGATGGCTACTTTCCACCCCTTCCTTCTCTGGGGAGCTTCTTGCTCCATGTGGGACACGTGGAGCCTATTCTCAAAGAATCAGGATGTTGGGACTCCTCAGCCTGTAGAAGCCATCCTGAGGTGTCCCTGGGGGAGTGTGAGCACGGCAGGGTGGTCCTGGAGGTCTCTGCCTTGGGAGAAGGGGCTGCCTGAGTCAGGGGCACAAGGGTGCCTGCCTGCCCTGCTTGCCCACAAGCTGCCACAGCCCCTGTCCTCTGTGCTCCTCGGCAGCCCAGCAGGGCCAGTACTGGGTGTGCCCAGCATTGGCCCTACAGCCGCTGGCAGGGCCAAGCCTGAAGTCAGGCCTGGCCCTGCGCCTGGTATCCCTCTGGCATTGTCTGGGCACTGGCTTCCTGCAGACAGATGCAGGCTTGTGCCCTGTGCTGGCAGGCCCTCCCAGAGCTGAAGGTGCCTGGGGCCAGGCCCCCACCCGCTGACCCTCCCAGGGAAGGCCTGATGAATGGAGGCTTGTCAGAGAGGGACCACATCTCCGCACAAGTCACAACAACCAGAGCAGGGTGACACCTCCCTCATCTGACTGGGGCTTTTCAGAGCAGGGCCTTGCTCACCACCTTCCTCAGACTAGACTTTCTGAGCCAGGGCTGTGTCTCTCCACTCAGATTAACTTACTTTTTAGGGTGGGTCCATGCCCCCTCCCTCATAACCAGCTTCAAGGGACAGAGCCATGACTCTTGC
This sequence comes from Mesoplodon bidens, assembly GCF_964165515.1. Taxonomy (NCBI): domain Eukaryota; kingdom Metazoa; phylum Chordata; class Mammalia; order Artiodactyla; family Ziphiidae; genus Mesoplodon; species Mesoplodon bidens. The sequence continues at coordinate 37,911,521 of NC_138171.1, forward strand.
TCAGACTAAGAGAGAGGATGGGTTGCAAGAACATCCTAGAAGCACCTGGTGGTGGGGAAAGCATGGAGAATTCAAGGCCCTACAAATGGTCCCATGGGTGGTGGGTGTTAAGTGGTAGAGGAGGGAAAATAATGGATGAAGTGTGCTGGGCCCTACGGCACCCTCAGGCTGGGCTTTTGTCCTGAAGATTATGGGGAGCCGGAGAGGGAAGCAAGAGGGTCAGATGGGCGAGTCCCACAAATCCTTCTGGCTGCTGTGTGGACCACGGGAGACAGAGGCCTGGGCTGCCGAGTGGTGGAGGGTGCGTGGAGGCGCACAGGGGGGCGTTTGAGAAGGAGGGGTTGACAGCGCTGGTGGCGGGGGTGGGGGGAGGATGGCGGAGTCAGGCCCAGGCCCCTGAGTTCGGCTTGGGCAGTTGAGGCAGGGTCTCCAGCAGGGCAGCGACGAAGATGGTCATTTGGGACCTGCACCTGAGAGGTGCCCCGGGGCTGTGCAGGTGGCGGTGTCCAGAGTGCAGCCCTGGGAGGGCTTTGAGTCTCAGGAGTCCGGGGAAGCGGGCAGCAGGTGGAGTCGCCTGGCGCACGAGAAGGCCGGGGAAAGGGAGAGGCAGAGATTTCGCGGCTGGGCTGGGGGACGCAGGGAGGAGCAGGAGGGGAGATTCCCCACTGCAACGCCTGCGTCCTCTTCCGGAGGAGGGGAGGGCTCGTCCTGCCTGGCTGGGGTAAGGACCCAAGGCAGCCGATGCTCGGACGGCTCTGTGGGCTCCCTGACGGCCCACCTTCCTGGTGTGAGGCCGCCTGCCCTCACCTCCAGCCTTTCCACTCAACACCGAGCCCTCACGCTCCCTTGGAGTTTTCCAGGTGGAAATTCACCTCAGAGGCCCTCTGGCCCCACATACTCCATCCATCTTGTGTCTGGTCCCACCCACCCCTGAGCCCCAGCAGTCCTATGGGCTCCAGGACCGAGGCTCCCCTGGAGCGCTGGGCCCTCCTCCTAGGCGGGCAGCGGCCAGGGAAGGAGGCAGGCCCCCTGGTGACCCCCATGCACTTCTCCCCACTCCCCACCAGATCCAGACACATTTGCGATTTATCTCTCTCTGTTGTTTATTATGTGGAGTCCAGGCCTCCCAGCCAACTTGGAGCTGGACCGGCTAGCCATGGCCCGAGACAGCCGTCCCAGCCAAGCCCTGAGCAGCCCCCCGCCTGCCGTCCTCTCCGCCGCCCCTGAGCCAAGCAGGCCCTGAGCTCTGGCCGGGCCAGACGTTCTTTATGGAACCCCAGGGCCCGTCTCCCCTATTGTCTGTCCATGTTTACAGCCTTGCTGTGTTGGCCTCATGATTTTATTGCAGGTGACGCCCCAGTCTGGACAGGGACTGCATGCCATCCTGCTGAGGCCTCTGTCATCGCCCGGGCCCTGGGCCCCTGGACCCCTCATCCATCATTCCGTTCAACCTCACCCGCCTGCAAGAGCATCGCTGGGAGGGCTTATCACCCACAGGAGAGTGAGTGAGAGCCCGGCGGGTGAGCAGGGCAGGAGGAGTGCCTCTGTGTGTGTGCTCACGTGTGTGCCCGTATATGTGCACGTGCATGTGTTCGGGGTTGGGGAAGGCACATGCACGCGCACGCACACACACGCACTCTTACCCCCCGAGCCTGTCAACTGTTGCCCCCTCTCTGCTGTTGCAACACAGCCTGGAGAGCTAAGGATGTGGATGCTTGCAGACCTCCAGGCCAGCTCTCTCCTTCACAGGCTAAGTCACTCACCTGTCTGGGTCTCGGTTTCCTTTTGGGTAAAAAGAAGGCTGTGTTGATACCAGCCTCACAGCGTGCCTTTGGGCAACCAGGAGGGCTGTGCTGGCCTCTGGCTGCAGCCCTAAGGCCTGTCTGTCCCTCTGTCCCTTGCTCCCTCAGCTGCAGTTGTTAAATTTTGAGGCTCTTCCCAGAAAAACACAAATGTACACATACAGGTAAAATTCGGTAAGTCCCCTGAAGCACCTCCATCAATCTTCTGGTGAAAAACCTCTACGAGACTGGACAGAAAACTCCCCAGGAGGCCTAGAGTTTTCCATCGCAAATGCAATAAGAGTGGTAATCACCGTGATGTCCCAAGAGACCAACAAGGGAGCCAGGCAGCCGCCCAGACCCGTCTCCTCTGTCCACCAAGAAACAAAATAAGGGGGCAGGTCTCAGACACCCTGAGGCCAGGTATGGCAGATAACCTGAGGTCATACCTTGACACTGGATTGTTTGATGACAAAAGTTGGTGCCCCCATCTCTAGAAACTGGGGGTGCTCACTTAGCTGTGTGATCCTGGGCTTAGGTCCCCTGCCAGCCCCCTCGCTGGAGTGACCAGGGCAGACCATGGCTGAGGGCCTGTAGCTCTCCGGGCCGGGGAGCGGACGTGAGGGGAGGATGGGGCCGGGTGGTGTGCAAGATGGCAGAGCTTTGTGGATCTTGCTGGTTCTTTATGGGGTGCTGACAGCCGGGCAGCGCTGCATAACACTTCCCAAGCACACTCCTGTCCCTTGGGGCTGGAGCTCTAGAGGCCAACGGTGGCAGTCAGATGACCACCACCTGGGGCTCTCAGGGGCAGGCCCGGGAGGTTTGTAAACTCCTTGGAGACATCAATGCCCAAGGCCACCTGCCTGGGATGCCTACCCCCCGACAGGGCTGGATTCCCAGGGTCTCCCTTCCTGGGAGCCACAGCTATATTTCTGTGGCCCCCGGTGCTCTCTCTGGTGCTAGACTGGAGACTGGGGACCAGCCCAAGCCCTCTGGGGCTGAATGAGGAACTGACAGCTGGGCTGGTTGTGGCTGAGGAAGGGGCGGCTCAGGGGTGCCCTCGATAGGGAGAGAGGTCACGCCAAGGTTGTGGAACCCTCAAAGGGGAAGGGGTCTCCTGGGTCTCCTGACCCCGGCTAGCCCCTGTGCACTAACCTGGGTGGGCAGGGGCCTCCCCCAAGCACCCTCAGAGGCTGAGGTGACCAGGCCCGTATAATCTCTTCTCCCCTCACCCACCCCAAGCTGCCTCAGACCCTAAGAAGCTTCCACTTGTTCCACACCAGCCGGGGGTGCCCAAGGAATTGACACAGCATCTTCCTGGATGGTACCGGAAGGTACAGAGAGGATGGGAGGCTCCCCAGTGGGTCCCCTGTCCCCACCAATGGGCCAGTCCCCCAAGAGCCAGGCTGGAGGGAGGGACAGACGGTTCTGGAGAGCCAAGCTCCTCGTCCCTTTCCGTGGCCAAACCTGGCACTCAGGAAAGGCTGCACTGTGCACATGTGTGAATCCACGTACACTCAAATCCTTGGGGGTCTGTCCAGAGTCTACAGAGACAATTAGACACATCCCGTGACTCCGCGGCAGGCCATGCGGCTCCATCTGGGAGTCCGCGGTCCTAGCCAAGCACGGGCTCGCAGCCCACCCGCCCCATATACACGCAGAGGCCAACATCCCTCTGATCGCCCGCCTTTCGGAGAACAGAGCATTGGGGGTTGAAGGTCTCAGGAGAGCCCATAAAAGCGCCAATAAGCGCACTTATGTTCCTCCAAATGACATCGTAACAAAGCACACAAAAGAAAGAGGCAACGTTTCACTTGCCTTAAACCGCGGCCATGAGGACCGTGCGATTAATTTCCACTTATCAGCTTCCCTGTGCACTCCAAACGTCCACGTCTCAGACTAGCCCCCTCCCCTACAAGCCGGTTTCAACCAGACGCTCATAAATCTGTTTTGCTGGTTCCACACGAGCTGCCTGGGAAAAGGCCCCATGTGCCGCGTCTGCTCCTCTGTCCAAGCGTTCAATGCCTTCAAGATTTTATGGTTTCAAGTTATTGACTTGGCTTCCCGGGTCTCCTGGGGCAGGCGGCTGTTTGAGAGCACGGCAAGAGACTTGGGGTGACCTCAGGTTCACCCTCTCGCCTGGCCGGAGCAGGGAGGACCATGCAAAAGGCATGTCGCTGCCCAGGGGCCCTGTGGCCTCACCTGGGAACTCCTGGCGGACCCCGACAGGGCTACCCCTCTGTGCCCTGACTCAGGCCCCACACCGCACCCCATCCTGAGGCCCGTTTGTCCTCAAGTTCTCCCACCTACATCGCCAAACCCTCAGCTTCTGCTTCCCTCTCCTCCCTCCCTCCCCAGCCCGGCTCCTCCTTTCCCCAAGGATGCCCCCAAGGGAACAGACCTGAGGTCAGAGTGTCCTGAAAGCAAAATGTCCAGGTGCAGGGAAAGGTGTGCAGGGGTAATGACAAGGGTCATTCACTCCATAGCCACGCCAGGCCTCCTCTGTGCCACACATAAAGGCCGGACTGATTTTCAGCCAGTACGTCCTGGAGAAGTGGCACGGGTTGTTAAGTACTTTGACTCAGGCCCAGAATAAGGGGCACGTGCCCTTGCCTGGAGGGAGCTCGTTCTGGAGGGGGAAACAGGCAAGTAACTAAATAATGATGATTCCAGTGTTCAGCATGACGTGGGCATTCAGAGGCACCATCTGCCCCTGATCAAGGCTCCTAGGGGAGGGGCAACCTCTAAGTTAATCCCTGAAGGACCCACAGAAAAACTAGAAGTTTATGGTGACAGAAGGGATTGGGCAGGGAGGTGGGAGGTAGGAACTTCCAGGCAGAAGGAAAAGCATGTCCAAAACCCAGAAGCAAGAGACACACATTTGATGTGTTTGAGAAACAGCTTGTGGTGTTGATGAAATGGGGAGATGAGGGCTGGATAGTTTGCCTAGGGCCAGGTGTGAGCTAAAGCATCTACACAGCTGGGCTTGGGAGGCTGAGGTTTGCCTGTGGGAGACAGTTTAAGCAGGGGAGTGATAAGGGGAAGTTTGAATTTTGCCAAAACCATCTTTCAATGAGGAGAGTTGATTGGAAGAAAGAGTCAGACCGACAGAGGTCACCCTACATCACAACGTATACAAAGGTTAATTCAAAGTGGATCACAGACCTACCTGTAAGAGCTAAAACTATGAAACTTCTAGAAAAAAACATAGGGAAAAAATCTTAATTACCTTGGGCTTGGAAAACATTTCTGAAATGCAATACAAAAAGCACAAACAATAAAAGAAAAAAAATCAATAAATTGGACTTAATTAAAATGTAAAAGTTTAGTTAGCCCTTCTGAGACACTATTAAGAAAATGATAAAGGCAATGCACAGACTGGAAATTTTTTAAAATATATATCCAACAAAGAATATATGGAGAAATTTTACAACTAAATTGTAAGAAAACACCCAATTTAAAAATGGGCCAAAACCAGAACTCTTATTAATGGCTGGTGGGATTGTACAATGGAACAACCACTCTGGAAGACAGAGTGGCAGTTCCTTAAAATGCTAAACATACGCATACCTCATGACCCAGCTCTTCCACTCCTAGGTATTTCCCGAGAGAAGTGAGAGCATCTATCTGCACAAAAAATTATACATGAGGATCCATAGCAACTGTATTTGTAAGAGCCCCGAACTGAAGACAACCCAAGTGTCCATTAATGGGTAAATGAATGAATAAACAAATTGAATTGTAACTATACAGCAGAATAAGACTCAGCAATAAAAAAAGAATAAGCTATTGATACCTGCTGCAACATGGATGCATCTCAAAATAATCATTCTGAGTGAAAGAAGCCAGACCAAAAAAGAGTACAAAAAATCCTAGAAAATGAAAACAAATCTATAGTGAGTTGCTGGAGGACGTGGTGGGAGGCTGGAGGGAGGGATTGTGAAGGGGCAGCAAGAAACTTTGGCGGGTGATGGATGTGTGTGTTCATTATCTTAAATGTGATGATGATTCCATGGGTGTATACCTGTGTCAAAACATATTGAAATTAAACATTTCAGATTATCGGTGTTAATATATGTCAGTCGAACCTCAATAAAGCTGTAAAAACACAAACAAACATGCAAATTACAGTAGGCGACCAGAGAGGTGTGGGGTGATGTCAGGACTGTGGGTGGAGTATTAAATACATGATCATTCATTCACTCATTCACTCATCTTTTGCTAAAGTTTAAGTCCCATAAAGGGATAAATGAAGTCCCCCATGCCCAGGTTATAGGAGGCACTGGGGCAGAGAAAAGTGGATCGTCTCAAGAGGCATTTAGAAGGTACTTGGCCAGACCTGAGGATGTCTAAGGTGAGAGAGGTTGAGGAACCAAAAATAACACCCCATGTTTCCAGCTCAAGTAAATGCTGCTGGGCTATAGATCTGAAGGGGAGAGGAAGGTGCATTCAGACTTGGGGATGCTGAGTTCTTGGTGCTGGGGACCATGAAATGGAGACAGACAGGATTTGGGGGTCACCAGTGTCTCTCCCAGTGGTTCTATTTTTTTTTTTTTTTTTTCAGTACGCGGGCCTCTCACTGTTGTGGCCTCTCCCGTTGCGGAGCACAGGCTCCGGACGCACAGGCTCAGCGGCCATGGCTCACGGGCCCAGCCGCTCCGCGGCATGTGGGATCTTCCCAGACCGGGGCACAAACCCATGTCTCCTGCATCGACAGGCAGACTCTCAACCACTGCGCCACCAGGGAAGCCCCCAGTGGTTCTGAACATTGGCTTCATACTAGAATGAAAACTGGAAAGTTTTTTTTTTCTTTTAAAAAAATCATTTATTTATTTATTTATTTATGGCTGTGTTGGGTCTTCGTTTCTGTGCGAGGGCTTTCTCTAGTTGTGGCGAGCGGGGGCCACTCTTCATCGTGGTGCACGGGCCTCTCACTATTGCGGCCTCCGTTGTTGCGGAGCACAGACTCCAGACGCGCAGGCTCAGTAATTGTGGTTCATGGGCCTAGCCGCTCTGCGACATGTGGGATCTTCCCAAACCAGAGCTCAAACCTGTGTCCCCTGCATTGGCAGGCAGATTCTCAACCACTGCGCCACCAGGGAAGCCCTGGAAAGTTTTTTAAAAAATACTGATGCCTGGTCCCCACCCACAGACCAATAGCATCTCTGAGGAAGGATTTTGCTTGGCACTGGAATTTTCCTAAAGCTCCTAGGGTATTCTAAAGTGCAGCCAGGGTTGATACCCATCACTGGGGATGGTAATTGAAGTCCTCAGAGAAGATGAGCTCCCCAGAGGAAGGTGTGGGGAGTGAGAGAGAAGAGGATCGGGGACCGAACCTTCAGGACACTACAAATTAAATCCATGACAAGATGCTCCCACATGTCTCCCAGAATGGCCAAAATGAAAAAGACTGACAATTCCTAGTGTTGACAGGATGTAGGGCATTTTATACTTACACGATGCTGGAGGAAGCATAAAATGGTCGACCACTTTGGAAAATTATGTTGTAATTTCTAATAAGGTTAAACACACATCAACCCTCTGACCCAACAATTTCACTTCTAGGTGTATAGCCAAGAGAAGTGAGTTCACAGGTCCTCCAGAAGACTTGCATAAGAATGTTCAAGGCAGTTTAATTCATAATGCCCCAAACTAGAAACAACTCACGTATCCATCAGCAGAGAATAGATAAATGAATTGTGGTATATCCCATACAATGGAATCTACACAGCTGTAAAAGAAAGAACTAACTACTGATTCACACAAAACATGGATGAATCTCAGAAACATGTTACTGAGAAAAATATACTGGGCACAAAGGAATGTATACTGTATGACTCCACTTTTGTGAAGTTCAAGAAGAGACAAAAGCAGAAGTGGTGATAGAAATGGAAGGAGATGTGCTTCCTTCTTCCTTTCCTCCTTCTTGATGACTGGAATGAGGATACGATGGCTGGAGCTTGAATAACCATTTTGGGCCATGAGATGGATGCTCTATGTTGATGCTAAAGATAGCAGGGAAGCAAGAAGGAAGGATCCTGGGATCCTGATGATTCTTGAAGCTTGACCCTTGACTGCCTTTCTCTAAACTCTTTTTAGAGAGCTATAAATCTCTTACTTGTTTAGTATACTTTTTTTTTTTTTGGCTGCGTTAGGTGTTTGTTGCTATGTGCGGGCCTTCTCTAGTTGCGGCGAGTGGAGGCCACTCTTTGCTGCGGTGCATGGGCCTCTCATTGCAGTGGCTTCTTTTGTTGCGGAGCACAGATTCCAGGTGCACGGGCTTCAGCAGTTGTGGCACGCGGGCTCAGTAGTTGTGGCTCATGGGCTCCAGAGCACAGGCTCAGTAGCTGTGGCGCATGGGCCCAGTTGGTCCACAGCATGTGGAATCTTCCCGGACCAGGGATAGAACCTGTGTCCCCTGCACTGGCAGACGGACTCTTAACCACTCTGCCACCAGGGAAGTCCCAAATATACTTTTATTTTGGATTTTCTATCACTTATGATCCAACCTTTTCCTAACTGGTACAGCAAGAGAAAGGTGGAATCTGGCCTGGAGAAGGAGGGTTGTGACGACCAAAGGTGACGGAAAATAGAAGGACCTACAGACTGGAGGTCCTGATGCAGTGGGGGCACAGTGGGAGTGGGAGCCAGGAGGCTCAGGATACTGGTGTCACAGAGGGGTAGTTACAGAAGGGGAACAGCGTAGGTGATGACACTCTTCAGGGTGGATGGGATTGGGGGGCAGACATAGCTTAGAGGTGAAGGTGGCCAAGAAGCATGCAGGCTGTCTGTGCTGTCCCTGGGAAGCAGGAGGCACTGGGCCTGGGCAGAGATGAAGCATGCAAACTAGAAGCTGTCATCTCCTGTGAAGGACAGGGGTGACCAGGTGGTCAGCAGATGAGACAGGGGAGAGAGTGGCTTACCCACAGGGCCTGAGCCTTGGGCTAGGGTGGAGGAACGGCTTGGAAGAGGCGTTAGGACGCAACAGGATTGGCAGGCAGCAAGGACTTGAGATCTGAGCTGGCCAGATTCTGAGCTCGTAGCCAGGTGAGCCTGCCCCAGCTGCCGGTTGGTGCTAGAGACAGCAGTGGTGGTGGTGGGGCGCTCCAGGCTCCCAGGAAAGTATGGGTGTGACCTGCTTTCCCATAGGCAGGGGGCAGGGACTCAAGCTTGGCAAGGAGTCACTGTGCTATGTCACGCTGCTCTCCTAGGCCTGGGTGCCCTCCATTTCCCACAGGGCACAGCTGGGGAACAGCTGCCTGAAGCCACACAGTCCCCGTTTCTCTCACATCTCTCCTGCCCCGGACTTTTCTCTCCATCCCCACCCCGCCGGCCCCCAGGCACCCGAGATTACAAAGCACTGCCCTGGGCCCTCCTAACTAAGCCTTGAGGCCAGCAGTGCAGCCAGCACGAGTCCCAGCTCACAGGGTGGGCGGCAGAGGCTCAGTCCCCCTCTGATGGCAGGGGTCCCCCTCTACCAGCCCGTCTCCTCTCTGCTGGCTAGTTCCGGCATCCTCCTCACTGCTCGCCCAGCCTCCTGTCTCACCTCTCCCCCTTTGTGATCCACGTGCTACCTTACCAGCTGCTGCTGGAGCCCTTCAGTGGAGCCACTGCCTTCAAGCTAAAACTCAAGCCCCTTGGCATGGCATTCAAGGCCTCTGTGGCCTACCCCATTTGCCTCTCCAGCCCGTGAGACCAGATAGGGGATATGGGACCTCTGCGGGATACGGAGGGTTGTGGGGCTGAGTACACACTCACCAGGCAGGCTTTGGGGGCATGCCGAGAGAAGGCTCCAGAAGGCCCACGGCATTATCCGGGGGTGAGACAGACCAGACAAGGCTTGCATGCCGTAAGGAGTGGAGGTGGGATGCTGCCGGGGGTGGTCCCTCTGTCCCACCTAGTGATGCACATGGCCAGGGCACAGGGGAGCAGGTCAGGCCAGTCACTGGTGACACATCTGACTTCCCAGGGGAGGAGGTGTCAGCATGAGTGGGTCTGGCCCAAGAAAGTGGGAGTTTGACATGGACCCTTGTGCCAGCGGGGAAACTGAGGCAGAAGCCTGGACCTGTGGACCAGGCTGTGCAACAGATGAAGAGAAAGGGCAAAGCCTGGGCCACTAGGAGAGCTCAGCCGATTGGTGGTGGGGTCTCAGGGCAGAAGGACCCAGGTCCCAGCTTTGTTGAGGTGAGGAAGGTTCTGGGGGCACAAGATCCTGTGCTGGGTTCTGTATCAGGAGGGTCTCAGCAGGGCGTCGGTGATACACCCAGAGGGATTAACAGAAGCAACTTTAAGGAAGGGAGTGTGTGAGGAAAGAGATGGGGGTGGGACGCATAAACCGAGAAGGGTTGCAGAGGTCCAACGTGGCAGATGTGGGCTGCCGTCATCTGCCCGCCTCCAGGCCTGGAGTGGCACATGAGCTGGGACCACGCCAGAGGGGTTGAGACCCTGGCAAAGTCAGAACCAGTCATGAAGCTGGCTGGGGATAAACACCCCAACTTCTCCTGCCTTCCTCACAAAGGCACCTCAGATGCATTGCGCCGTTATCATCCCTCAAAGTGGCGATTTTTAGTCCATTTTATGGGAAAGGAACATAAAGGTCAGTAGTGAGGGGGCCTGCCCGCAGCCACTGCACAGTTGGTAAGTGGCTGAGGCCCAGGCCTGGGGCCTTGACCTTGGGGCTCGGGGCAAGCCTCCCCAGGTGCTCCTCGGGTGGAAGATGGAGAAGGCAGCCTGGGGTGGCGGGTGGACCGTGGTTAAAGCTGGCTTTGAGGACCCTGAGCTTGTCACCAAGCAACGGGCTCCCTCAGGAGGGCAACCTCAGCCCCCTCCTGGCTCTGAGGCAGGGCCCTGAGCCGAGGCTGGGCCCCCTCTGATGGCTCCCCTCACAGCCATGTCTGGATGCTGGCCCATCACGTGGCCGGTGCTGGTAGATTGGGTATCTCCGGTGTGCCGGTGGCTGCCGCTAAGTGGCTTGCTGGCAGGGAGTCAGAGGTCACCGCATCGCTGCTCTGCTCAGACAGTGTTGGCCTCCTCGGGGCGCCTCCCATTTCTGTCTGCCAGGATCAGGTGTGTTTAGCATCACCTCTGAGATGTAGCCCTTGCCTTGTGACTCTCCAGGAAGAGCAGCTTCGGGAACCAGCAGCCTCATGGGGCAGATGAACTGCTGGCCAGAGGGGCCCTGGGCCCTGGATTCAAGAGAGAGCTGGCAAGTCTCACCACCTGTGTACACGGTGTGCCACATGTGCAGGGCTGGTTGTGTCCAAGGAGCTTATATTCCATCCCCTTGTTCTGGCAGGTGGTGTCCAGGCCCCTGGTTCTGGGCAAGCCTTTGATGTCAGAATTTTTCTTTTTCTTCTTTTTTTTTTTTGCGGTACGTGGGCCTCTCACTGTTGTGGCCTCTCCCGTTGTGGAGCACAGGCTTTGGACGCGCAGGCTCAGCGGCCATGGCTCACGGGCCCAGCCACTCCGTGGTATGTGGGACCTTCCCGGACCGGGGCACGAACCCGTGTCCCCTGCATTGGCAGGCGGACTCTCAACCACTGCACCACCAGGGAAGCCCTCTTTTTCTTCTTGTAGTGTATTTTCCCCTCGAGGCCTGTCTGGGGCCTGGGGACTGGGTAAACCTGCCTCCAAGCCACCATCCAAGACTACAGACCTGGTCAATGAGGCCACTCACCAGTGCAGGGAATGATCACAGTGGTCAGACCAGCACGATTCCAGGACCAGTGCCATCACCTAAGCTGAATGACCCTGGGCAAGTCACTTTCCCTGCTTGGGGCTCAGTGTTCTTTGAAAAACAGTGAGAAGAGAGCCGAGTACATAATAGGGCTTCAGCAACCCAGAGACGTGATCTGGGCTTGTGCGTCACTGCAAGGCTGGTCTGCCCTGCTCTCCCAGCAGTCCTGGGCCAGCCCTGTGCTGGGGGTTTAGACACAGTCCCAGCCAGGAGGGGAAGCAAGTTTAGTACAGGGTGACAAGTGCCACTAGAAGATATGTCAGAAAGAAGGGGAAGCATGGACAAGGTGGAGATCAGGAAAGCCTTCTCATAGTGACGTTGGAGCTGGTCCATGAGGCCGAATAGGGGTATTCTGGGTAGAAAGGAGGTGGAGGAACAAGGCTTCCAGATGGAGGGACCAGCACGTGGAAGAGGGAAGGTGATTGTGTTGGGGAAGCAGATATGGTTCTCGATGGTCAGAGCAGAGGGTGCATGGGGTGAGGTGGCAGGAAGTCAGCTGGAAAAGTGGGGTCCTGGGGACCAGGGGGCAGAGGCCGGGTGAAGGCGCAGGCTTTCTCCAGGTGTGACCAGGGCCCCCTGCCTCCAATCACTTGAGGAACTGTTAAAATGCAGATTCCAGGCCTATAGCTCCACAGCTCCAGCTGAGTGGGTGGCAGAGAAATCTCAGGAACAGGGAGACAGCTCCATCTCAGCCCAGTCTAGGCCTGGGGCAGTTTGGGGACCATTTGCAGAGGGTGGCTGAGGCCCAGGGTGTGCCAGGCAACAGGCCCTAGGGGTCCCACCCGTGCCCCATTTGTGCCAGGCTCCTGGCACTGGGGACAGGTGGGCCTCCGCATGTTTCCCAGCAGGGAGAGGGCCCATTTACCTCCACCTTTCCCTTCTGAGGCAAGGAGGGGCAGGGGCTGAGCCCCTGGGGTCTCTGGCAGGGGCTGTAGGCCTAGATCCCTGCAGCAGAAAGCCTGGCCCCAGACCCAGCAGGCGGAGCCCTGTCTGGCTGACACTCACGCTTAGTCTGCATCCCAGCAGGGGAAGGTGCTTGGGTTGGTGTCCAGCTTAGTTGTTGTCCAGGCCAGGTCAGCAGTGCCAGTCCCCCATCTGGCCACGGAGACGCCTCCAGAGTTCCAGGGCTCCACTGAGAGAGGTCAGGATGCTGGCATCAGGGTTGGGGAAGCCTTGGTCTTTTCTACCAGCACAGGCTGAGGCTCAGCGGGTGCCCAGAGACCTGGCTGGGCCATTCTAGGCCAAACCCCCAACCCAGCTGCACCAAGGTGGAAGACCGCATGCTGCCCAGACATCTTGGGGGCTCTGTGAGTTTGCACATGGAAGTGAGGCGTTCCCCAGATCACCAAGGATCCAGACTTGAAATAATCCCTGCTCCGTGAGGGCTGGGGGCTGAGGAGGCCAGGGAGGAGGGTGGGGCTCAGGGACAGAGCCCAGGGAGGGTCCAGGGGCTCTGAGAGGGGCTTGTGTCCTGAGCCCAGGGATCAGCTGAGGCTGGGGTGGGTCTGGGTTGGCCTCTTCCAGAGCCCTCCTTGCTGGGCAGTGGGCGGGGCGGGCGGGGGGCTGCGCGCGGCAGCTCATATCTAACGCGTTACTTCATGCATTGTGCTCCCACGGATCCCTTGTTTATCTCTCTGGGAATACAGCCGTGGTGGAAGCTGGGGTCAAGGGAAAAGCCAGAGCCTGGGCCACCTCCAGGAGGGCCCCAGCCCCAGTAGCCTGCCTCCTTCCCCTGGGTTTCCTGGGCTGAGCCCGCTGGGGACAGCCATCTCGGCACCGCCAATCTCTAACACGGATCCCAGAGACAGGGTTCTGGGCTGGGCCCTGCCATGGATGGTCTGTGTGACCAAGCCAAGAACGGACTGTCTCTGGGCCTTGCTTTCTCCATCTGTGAGTTGGAAGTTATCCTAAGTGACCTTTGGGAATGCTGTGGCCATGAACAATAAACCTACTGTTTCATAAGTGCCGACCCTGTGCCCACCCTGTGCTGGCTCTGGGGCTCCCTGCCCTCACCTGATCCTCGCACATCTCCGTGGATTACCATGATCCCACTTTTAGAGAGGGGCAGGGGTACCTGAGGCATCCCCAGGGGGAGGCGGAGGTGGAGGCCAGACTGGGGAAGACCCTCTGGGCGGGGTGGGGGGAAGCAGCATAGGAGGTCAGAGCCGCAATGGGCAGGGGTGTGAGGGCCCAGCAGGGCCGGTGCCTGAAAATGTCCTTTAGAAACTGATCAGAGGGATATGCCAGGCCTCCACCACACCTCCTGTTGCAGGGCCCCTGGCTGAGGGTGGAGGATGGGGGCGTTGGTGGCCTCAGGGGCTTGGGTTAAGTGGGCCCTAACCCCCATCGCTGAGAAAACCTGTCTGCCCCGGAAGATTACCCCTCTGGGATTGGGGGAGGCACTTTGGCTTTAAGCAGGCCAGTCTGAGCCCTTGTCCTTAGTCAGTGATATCCAAGGACACCACCACCCTGCCAGGGAGGGGCTGCCAGTCCCCCAGTCACATGAGGAAACTGAGGCTCAGAGAAGCTGATTGAGTTGCTCAGGGTGCACAGCTGTGAGAGGCAGCGCTGGGATCCATCCACAGCCTGTCTGACCCAGAAGCTTACCCACCACTGATTTGGGCCTTGACCCTCTTCCAGGGTCCCTGCCCTGAGCTCGGCGACCCAGGAGGGCGCGAATTCAGGCTGTGAGAGCCAGGAGAGCCAGAGCGTCAGTGCCCTCTTGTCTTCTTTCCCCCTCTGACTTGGTTTTCCAGTCTGTGAATTGGGGTGGTGGGCCTAACTCCAGGCCTGTTTCTGCCCTTCATCCTGAAGCCTTGGGGAGGAATGAGGTCATATTTGTCTAGGGGTTGAAGTGTCTTGGAAGGAGAAAGCTCGGCAAAGACAAGGGCCCACTGTCCCCTCTTCCCACCCCTGCCAGCTTCCGCCCCAGTCACCAGACAAAGCTGGCCCTGCCTGTAGGCCCCCGAGGCTACCGCGTGCCAATAGGAGGTGACTCAGTGCCCCCTCCCTTCCCATTGGTTGCCACTGCCTGGAATCCCACCCTCAAAGCTTTGTCGGGGTGTGCAGAGGGGCAGGCAGGAAAAGAAGGGAAAGGTTTGGGGGTCCCGCCTTGGGGATCCCACATTCAGGACGTTACAGTAGGCTTGAGTGAGGGGTCAAGGACAGTGATGGGTACACTTGCCTTTCAGCAGCCTTGCTGTGAACCTCTTACAAGCATCAGCTCAATGAAAGCTCACAGCACCCCTGGGGGGGCACTGATGCCATCACCCCCATTTCACAGTTGCGGAGCACTTGGCCCTAGGCCACCCAACTCATAACTAGTAGATGCAGAAGGAAGAGGTGGAATTTGAACTGGAGTCCGTGTGGTTCAAGAGAATCCTGCAGAGAGGATCCAGGATGTGCAGGCGAGGGCTGGACAGGGGAGACGGAGAAGGGACAGGCCCAGATCCTGGAGCTCACAGTGGATGAGCGGTCCCAACAGACATGCAACACCTCCCCACTGAGACTAGACCAGGCCACGGTCCTTCTTTGCTGCAGAATGAAGAGGTTGGGGCAAATCAGCTCTTCCCCTGCTAGGGACTGGGAAGGCTCCTTGGCCTCCAGAACTTTGAAGGCAAGGTAAAGGATACTTGCACAATTTCGGCACTTCGAAACACCTAAAGGGGCCACACATGGCCAGGGCCACTTCTGGGCGAGAGCCACCCCCTCTTTCTGGCCTTCCCGCAGCTCTGAGGCCCGTGGAGCTCTGTCAGCAATTAACCAGACAAGAGAAATAACAGCTCGAGTGTAACAGGTCCAAAAGTAAACTCTTGATTTCCTCCCCAACCTGCCCCTCCCTGTGTCTTCCCCATCTCAGGAAATGGCACCATCGTCCGCCCAGTTGCTCAGGCCAGAAAACTGGGAGGCATCCTTGAATCCTCCCACACCTCACCACCCACACCCATCCCTTGCCAAGATTTGTCAATTCTACTTCCAAAGTAAATCCCCAATCCACTTTCCTGTGTCCCCACTGCCACCACCGGCTCTCCCCTGGACCACAGCGCCAGACTCCTGCCTGCCTCCCCTCTGCCCACTCCAACCCATTCTCTCCAAGAGCCAGAGGAATGGGCTTAAAATGTAAATCAGATCCCACCCTTCTGTTTAAACAGCCCCACACCCCAACAGCTTCTTATTGCT
This sequence comes from Mesoplodon bidens, assembly GCF_964165515.1. Lineage (NCBI taxonomy): Eukaryota > Metazoa > Chordata > Mammalia > Artiodactyla > Ziphiidae > Mesoplodon > Mesoplodon bidens. Next base: position 37,927,217 of record NC_138171.1, read on the forward strand.
TCCGAAAGAAAAATTGACATCCCCTCAATGGCTATGAGGTCCTGGTGACCTGGCGCTACCTTACCTCCTTCCACTCTCCTGGCACGATCTTCTCTTTGCATCTGTGTGTTTGCACGTGCTGTTCCCTTTGCCTGGAAGCTCTTCCCCGCTGTTCTACACCCAGCTTGTCCCTTCTTGTCATTCAGGTCTTGGCTCTTGTATCACTTTCTTCACTCCCACTCCCAACTCGATCTCCTCCAGGCTGTTCCTTCAGAGCCCCCTGTTTGTCTCCTTTATAGGAATTTGCCTTCATTTACAATTATGCATTTCCCCTTTGTCTCCACCACAAACTATTAAGATCCCTTGCTCTGTGCTTCTGGTTGGCACTCAAATCTCTGCTGAATGAATTCGCAACTGAAATAATAGCAGCAGCTATTCCTAATTGAGCACTTCAACTTCTCTCTCACATGGAATATAAGCATCTCCACCACCCAATGAGGTAGATAGTATTAGTGGCCCCATTTCTCAGATGTGGAAACCGAGGCTCAGAAGCTGGGATGAGTCACCAGTGTTGACAGCCAAAATAGGGCAGAGCCAGGCTTAGAACCCAGGTCAGTCAAATCTGAGGTCTGACCTAACCACTATGCTGTAGTGGTGTAATGTAATCAACGCCATTACTATATTCCATCAAATCTTAGAAGCCATTGAGTCAAGGATGCACCATTGTTTTCTGGTCCGTTAAGAAAGGTTAAAAATCCTGACAATTAAACTAGGACAAGCCATCCCAGTTTCAAAGACGTGAAAATGTGAAAACTGTTTTTTTTCGTAATTGATGAAATATGGTATTTTGGGAACAAAAACCATTCAATCCTTAGGACCCAAGGGAAAAAATAGACGGGTTTCTTAGCAGGGCTGAGGATTGTTCTGTAGTTACCCGGGAGCATGGAGAAGCCCCGCCCTTGGCCCTGGAGAGTTCAAGGTTACGTGAGGACAGCCCAACGCGCTGAATGTGCAGTGACCGAGAAGCCCAGGACTCCCTGGGAGTACGACGGGGAGACACCAACCCTGCTGGGGAGGCAGGGAGGGGGAAGGGCACAAACAGGCTTCACGGAGGAGGGGGCATCTAAGGCAGATCCTAGAGGTGGAGCAGAGAGGCTGAGAAGGGTTGGCAAGTGTGCCAGGCAGCGGGAAGAGCCCCCAGAGAGGCCTGGAGCGTACTTCCCTCGTGAGACATGGCTTGTGGCTCCCTAAGGCTGGAGCAGAAAGAGAGAACAGGCTAGAGGTGACGCGGGGTGAAAGGCGATGGTTCTTCCAGGGCTGATGAGGCCGCTGAGGCTGCAGTGCAGGGAACCCAGGAAGTCACGGGGCAGTGGAGTGACAAGGCCAACTTTAAAAGCCAGAAGGATGGAGTGAAGGGCGACAGGGGGCTTGAAGGCAACGTGGAGGCCTGGGAATGTCTGGGAAGATGCTGTCAAGGATCCCCAGTCACCCTTGGGCTGGACGGTACAGACGCTCGCTCTTGGGGGCTCCCCTGGCTGTGGCCCGATCCACTAGTGAGGGGTACGGGGAGCAGGCTGGGGCGGGGGGCAGCCTACCTCCCCCAGGACTGGGAATGTCCAGGCCGGCTGAGAGCCCGCTAGAGGCTGGTGAAAGGCCCACTTACCGTGACGGATGGGGGCCCCGTCAGGCCACGCCAGTTAGGCAAGATGGAGTGCCAGGGCAGTGCTATAAATATCTTGGCCAAGGGCCGGCCCAAGAATGTAAATGGTGATGTTGAACAAGCAGGAGAAAATGTTCAGTTCAGAAATGATGGGTTTTTTGTGTTTTAAAAACATGTTCTTCCCTCTGCGAAGACTTCAATTGGGCAGCAACGAGACTGGGTGCCCAAGAGCTGGCTACTTGTCCAGTCGGGCCAGAGCAAAGGCTCATGAGATTGAAGTTTCAGGGCAAGTCTCTAGGAGGATCCATGTATTTGAAGCCCAGAAAAATCCTGAACCCCACTTGCAGTTTTGGCCCTGGGTGAGGGAATGCATTAACCATCTAATTTGGGGACACACAGCCAGCTAGGTGTCAGGGGTGCGGCCAGGGAGAAGAGGCATCTCCCAACACTGGGCTGCTCCCCCAGAGCTCTCTGTCCAGCTGCGGGCACGCTGGACAGGGTGTCACAAGTTGGGGCTGAGGGCACAGATGTTCAAGGCGAGACAGGGGGCCCACTGGGGACATGGAAGAGTGAGGCTGGGAGGCCATCAGCGGTGCCTCTGAAGGTGGGATCCTATCCATCCTACACTTTCGAAAATCTCAGAGCAGCACTGACCCACAAGATGAACCCTCCGCCTTATCACCTCTTTGTCTCTAACCACAGGGTTTCAGGGTCACAGGCAGGGGGTGGGATGAAGGTCTGGCTGAGAAGGGGAGGCACTCAGGTGCCCTGCAGCATTGGTACCTGTCCCTCTGCACAGAGAGGCCGCCAGTGTCAAGGGCCTGGGGCAGCCTGGAAACCCTTGGTCAAGGTTTGAGAGTGAAATATTCGTACTCAGAGGGTTCTGAGGACACCCAACACAGGACGGACAGGGTGAGAGGCCTGGGCCTCCAAATGGAACAGTGCCTATAGCCCAGGGTGAGCCAGGGCTCCAGAAAACCTCGAGGCAACAGAAAGGGTGATGTCCAGGGAACCTTGTGGTACTGGGGCCCTGCTCTGTGTGGTCAGGGGAAGGCTCTCCGAATCAGGAAGGACGTACCCTCCCCAGGGAAGGGAGAGGCAAACAGGGTGCAGGTGGGTGGCATGAACAGAGTTGCATCAAGCATGGCCTCGTCTCCTGACCCAAAGCAGCCCACCCCTAGGGTCCAGGCTGAGGGGAGGGGCCAAGGAGATCACTAGAATTTTCGAGGGGTCGTTGAGGAATTGACTCATTTGGCAAATCTTTATTGAGGACCTAATATGTGCCAGGTACTGTGCTCAGCCCTGGCTGGAGTCCCCGGGCAAGGAGGCGGGCAGGGGATCTGGCCTTCCAGGGAAGGGGCTCCCGAGGGCTTGGAGATGGGATGAGGGCTCAGCCAAGCTCCAGACAGAGCTCAGGGCAGAACTCAAGTTCTAAGGGGAAGTTCTGAGTCTGGGAGTTAATCCCAGGCAGACACTGGGGGTTGGGCTGGACCGACTGGAAGGGGGTAAAGGGTAGTGGGGCTTGCTGGGCAGGAGCAGACCTGGGAAGCACAGGTGGAGGTCAGCACTGCTCCCTTGGAGACCCCCCACTCCCCTGCAAGCAGGTGGTAGTGCCTCCTCCTAGCCTGGGTAGGTAGGAGGTCTTAAAGAACAGAACTGAGCCTGCAGGTGAAGGGGATCCTGTGACTTTGCCTGGAACATGGTGCTTGTCTTTCAAAGGCCTACAGACAGGGATTAGAACAGGCACAGATGCACCGTACTTCTTGGGCTGGAGAGGGGTCCAAGGTGGGAGTATGGGGGTGGGGCAGGAGGAACTGGAGCACAGCAGAGGGGTGAGCTAGCCCCAGGCTCCCAGTGGCTCAGTCTGGGTGGGCCTCAGGCCTCCCTGCCTGTGGAGGTCTGGCTGGGCACTCAGGTACCACGCTCTGGAGTGAGGTGGCCACCCAGGGAGGCCCAGGCTGTGCAGGCAGATGGGGTCCTGGTCTGTGCTCAGCCACCAGCTGCATCTCTCCAATAGGTGTGCACATGCCCGTACATCTCAAAGCAACTCCCCAAGGGAGCCCTTTTGTGGGACACAAATGGGATGCATGAAGCCAAGAGAAGATGCATCTGTGGAAATCCAAGGGTGTGAGAGTGCAGCCAGGGATGTAGTACACAACCACGGGTGTGAGTGTGCCCTGAGGGTATGGCTTTTGTGAACATCCAAGGGCAGCCAGGTGATTCCAGTCACTGGCAAAATGGCGGCCATATGTTGGTCTATTTCTCAGTCTTCACAGATGATTTACACTGCTGGTCCCTGTGCCTTCGTCCCCCATGGTCACTCGCAGGGGAATGCTCTCTGCTCCTTCCCCCTACACCACCCATCCTGTAGCCAGAAAGGTTCATCTTTTTCCTTGTGATTTCTTCTATTGCTTGGAAACTTACAAACCCCTCAGGAAGTTTAAGAAAAGTTAAAGAATTTAAGGAATATGTATAAATGCTTTTCCAGAGGGTAAGAAAGTCTTCAATACTTCCTACTAGCTACTGTAGAATTTTATTACTTATTTATATAAGTTTTAACTCTGTCCTCTGCCTGGAGATGACTTTAGTGTTGAATAGAAAATGTTAGCTAATTGCCTCTCACCCTGAGTTGCTGACCCTTCAATTCATTTGATAGTCCTTGCTTTACTGTGCATTGCATTTTTATATATAATTGGTTCTTATATATAATTGCTGCTTTGTATTCTGTTCCAACATTGCATGTTTCTGATCTGACGCCAGTACCACACTGTTAAATTATTGTTCTTATAGGACATGTTTTATTGAAGCCTTTAGAGCATAGTAATTAAGATTATGGCCTTTGAAGTCAAACTGACTGGGATGTATATAGGAACTTTGCCACTTAATAGATATGTGATCTTGGGCAAGTTACCTCACAGTTCCTCCTCAGTAAAATGGAGTATTAGGAGGCCTATAAATAACATCTCCTTCACAAGTTCTGAAAAAACTGAGAGCTACAGGAATCAGTCAGAGAGACAGCATTAGCCTTATTACTGTGGATTGCTGTCCATTGTCACCACTTGCATTCAGTATTATACAGGAGGGCCTAGCCACTGCAATAAGGCAAGAAAAAGAAATAAAAGGTATGATGGGGCTTCCCTGGTGGCGCAGTGGTTGGGAGTCTGCCTGCCAATGCGGGGAACACGTGTTCGTACCCCGGTCAGGGAAGATCCCACATGCCGCGGAGCGGCTGGGCCCGTGAGCCATGGCTGCTGAGCCTGTGCGTCCGGAGCCTGTGCTCCACAACGGGAGAGGCCACAACAGTGAGAGGCCCGCATACCGCAAAAAAAAAAAAAAGTATGATGATTAGAAAAATAAGCCCCAAACTAAGGCTCAGTGGGCATCCTAACCCTTCATCCCTGACTTGGATAGACTGGAACCCCAGTCCCAGGTAGTGCCAGACACCCTAGATCTTTCTTCCACCCCTGCCAGGCAGAGCCTTCCCTCATAAAGTTACTACGGAGCTCAGCAGAGAATACAAGTGTCCTGGTGGAAGAAAAACAAGGATAGAGAGAGGACTGGAATGTCCTCTAGCTGAACTCCCTTCACAAAGAAATGTGAGGTGGGGTGGCAGTGGAGACTCCCCCAGTGACAACCTCACATGGGCCCTAGTGATTATGCAGTAAGATAATGCCCATGAGGCACTTAGCACAGTGCCTGACCCACAGTAAATGCTGCTCGTATTATGAATATGCATGGGGTCTTGTTCCATTTCACATCTCCTCTTGTCGTTTTTTTTTTGGCCGTACTGCACAGCACCTGGAACTTCCCTGACCAGGGATTGAATCTGTGCCCCCCACAGTGGAAGCTCAGAGTCTTAACCACTGGACCACCGGGGAAGTCCCTTTCCTCTTGTCTTGAATTTCTAAAAAAATTGTCACCCATGTATTTTTCCAGATGAAACATAGGATGCTTTGATGGTATTTTAAGGAAAAACAAAAACACCTCTCTCCAACCCTTGCCCCACCCCCACCATTTCAATAGGTGCTATATCAACATATAAATGACCCTCGGGTGTGGAGGCTTAATCTAGGGGTGAGCAAGGGTGGGCAGCAGGGATGGAAAACGTGGCATTCAGGTACGGCTGGAGGGAGACAAGGCACAGAGGGCTCCAGGGAGAGGGTCGCCAAGTTCTGGCTGAGAGGGGAGCATGGTACACTCGGGTGCATCCACGATGGCTGGGGTAGAGCTGGAGCAAGAGAGTCCAGGGCGAGATTGGTGCAGTAGGCTTGAGCCAGATAACACAGGGCCTTGTGGGCATGGAAAGAATTTATTAGCTTATCCTACTGGTGGTGGGAAGTTATTGGTGGGTTTAAGGCAAGTGGCGTGATAAGATTGGCATTTTTTAAAGATCAAGCTGGATTAGAAGCGGGCAGGGGTGGATGACATTAGGGGAATTGGAAAGCTATTCCAGTGAGGCGGGTGAAAGTGATGGCAGCTGGGTCTGGGGGAGGGAAGGGATGATGATAGAGGAGGGTGGTGGTGATGGGGAGGTGAGGGAAGGAAGGCGTGGGGGGCGATGGGAGTAGCAGTGAAGGAGCAGTAGTGATGGGAAGATGGTAGGGGTGGGGTGATGGGGATAGTTTGGGGGAAGGTGAAGAGCTGCGGTGAGGATGCCGAGGGGGTGTAGATGAGGATGGGAGTGGTGGCAGTGGTGGGGTGGGGGTGAGCAGGGGTAACAAGACAGTGCTGAGGTGGTGATGGAGTGAGCATAGGGTAAAAACAGACAAGTAGAGACATACCAGAGGTACTCACGAGGTCAGGTTTCCAGGGCACCGTGCTGGTTTGGACCTGGGGCGGGGAGGAAGTGGCAAGTGTGGGAAATGACTCTAGTTTGAGTGGCTGGGACGGGAGCAGTTTGGGGAAAGACGAGCAGTCTAGGTTTGGACGACTGAGACTGAGGGGCCGAGGGACAGCCAGCGGAGGTGACACTGCCTGTCTCGACCAAGGAGGGCAGAGGAGGGTCCTAGGAGCCGGGAAAGAGAGAGTCTTGGGGAGCAGGTAGTCCGCAGTGTTGAATGCTGCTGAAATGGCAAGTTAAAAAACCGCGACGATGCACGTGGGGCTGGGCTCCATGGGGTCGCCGCTGACCTTGGTGAGGGTCGGTGAGGGCCGTCTGGGCGGCGCGGTGCAGGCAGCAGCCAGACAGGAGTGGGCTGAGGAGTGAGGGAGGTGAGGAGTGGAAACAACTATGCAGACAGCTTTTTGGAGAGCTTGGCTGTGACAGGGAGGCGAGAGATAGGGGGCGGCCAGAGGTGGATGTGGGGTTCAAGGAAGGTTTTCTTTTTACTTTGCTAATGGACTCTCTAAATGCCATTGACAAGGTACTGATAAAAAGGCAAGTGCTGGAAACCTAAGGGTGGTGGATGGGCTGAGATGCTGAGCAGGTGGGGGAGGGGAGCCAGGCACAGGTGGGTGCACACTGGTAGAAATGGCGTCTCTTCTGCCTGGACTGGCAGGAGGAGGGCGGACAGACAGCCAGAAGCTTGGAGACGCAGGTTGAGGATGGTCCCACAGAACTAGCCTCAGGCTGTGGATAAAGGCTCGGAGTTGGGGGACTGTGAAGGGGACATAGAGAATTTCTGTGTAAGAACTCAGTGACAGAGGAAAGCCCAGAATCAGCCTGGGGCTGAGGTCAGAAGTCATGGTGGACCTTGAGCCAGGTCTGAGTCTGGAGGTAGAGTCAAGATTCAACCCAGGGGCGGAGAGGGCTCTATCCAGAGTGGGAAGCAGATGGTTAAAACATGGTCAGAACCCCACACCCCTGGGGTTCATCCCAAGCTCAGGGTGCAGCCCAGGAGCCACTGAGGTCAAAGGTGAACTCTCCCAGATGCTCAATCTCCAGGTGTCTGTCTGATCTGGCCTGGCCCCCATCCAAGAACCCTTCACCCCGAGGGGCGATGCCAGCCCAGACCCCACTCCAGCTCACCCTCCAGGGTCCCCCAGCTCCGTTCACCCTTCCCACAGCTGGGCATGAACCGAGTCCCACCCTGCCCAGGCCAGGGTGAGAATTCCGGCCACATGTCTCTGTGATGTGGTCACATTGGAAAAATGTTAATCAAATATTCTCCTCCGTGTTTCCTTTCTTTCCCAGGCTGGATTCCTAGAAGACAGGAATTTATGGTGTGAGAGCTCCAGCCCCCACAAACCCACAGCCAAGGTCAACAGCACGAGGCGGGCAGCGCTGCCAAGCAAGGAGGGGAGCCCAGAAAATCAAAGTACATGCATTTAAAAAATTCCCTTCTCTCCCTCACGTTCCCAAAGGGCGGGCTCAAACAAGTTCTCCCAGACTGGCCCAGATGAGCCCCACTCAGAGACACGGCCTGCAAAGCTGCAGGGCAGGGGGTCTCTTGGGCCCACGGAGGGTGTGGAAGTAGCCCTATCACTGAGCCCCAAGCACGGCAGCCCCCATCTGGTCCTAGGGGGTGGAAGACTGTCTGCCCATGGTGCCCCCTCCTTCTGGCCAACCAAGGGCCACTGAGATGGACAGAGGTGCCCTGGGCCCTGTCACTCACAAAGCCCCCTGAGGTGGGAGCCTGATTTGTCCAATCTCCCCTCTGCCTTCTGGGGTCTGGGGTCTTGACTGCCTGCCCACAGTGACCGCCCCCCCTTCCCCAGGGCCAGGGCTCCCTGTCACAGGCCCTGACCCCGGAGCCTCTGGCAGACAACAAGGTAGCTGAGGGGAGGCGAGGAGAGGCCTGGAGACCACCTTGATGCAAACCGATGACTCCGTGCTGCCCTCACCCCGGCCGTGAGGCCCTGAAAGTAAAACTAAACATCCACGAGTCACCCATGCACTTGCCCCTCACTGAACCACGTGGAGGGGGGCGGCCAGGACCTGGGAAAGAACAGGGCAGCCTCCTGCCCCAGAGAAATGCCTCCAAGTGAGGGTGGAGGGAAGGCTGACATGGAAATAGAGGGTGACCGGCACGTGAGGGGCTGTGGGCCTCCCAGGAGAGAGTGACCTCACGAGGTCTGGGGGGGCGGAGAGGGGCGGAGGGAAGGACATCGGTCAGAGAAAGCTTCCTGAAGGAGGTGGCTGGAGTTCACCAGGCAGATACGGAGCAGGAGGGGGCCTTGGGGGGAACATTCCAGCTAAGTCTGCAGCATGTGCAAAGGCCCAGAATGTTTATACCTTGGTAAGACTTTTCATATAAATACCTTCTTAAATCCAAAACAAACAAGCAAACAAACCCAGACCTCTGGCAAACCACATGTCTGGGTTTCTTGCTCGGAGAATGAGGCCTTGCACTGCCCTGGAACCCAGGGGACCAGCAGAGCGTGTGGCCCGACACAGCCCTCAGGGTCCCGTTCTCCCTACCGGCCACCACCTCAACAGCACCAACCCTGCACCCCCAAGGGGTCTGTCCATGCCCTCAGCTCTGGCCTCACACGGCCTGCTTCCTCCCCACCGTCTCCTCCCCAAGGCCAGGTACCACCTTCAGCCTGTTCTCCACGTGCGCCAGGAGTGAGGAAGGGATGGCGGACACTCACCTGAGACCGCAGAGTCTCTTTCTCTCTTCCAGGGTCTCTGCTCCCTGGGTCCCTAGAGTAGAGGGAATCTGAACCTCCAGCTTATATTTTATTTTTTAAATCTCTTTTTGGCCTTCAGGCATAGAAGTTTCATTTACGTTGTCCCTTTCAGCCCCATGGCCTCACGCCTACAGTTATCTTTATAACGAATGTCCTTTTATTCATGTGTGTTCTTGTAAAACGTGGACTACTAGTGACTGCTTGATGGGTACGGGGTTTCCTTTCGGGGGGATGACATGTCTCGGAACTAGATAGAGGGGATGGTTCATTGCACAACATCGGGAATGGACAAAATGCCACTGGACTGCACACTTTAAAATGGCAAATGGTTAATGTTATGTGAATTTCAGCTCGATCTTTTTTTTTTTTTTTTTTTTTTTTATAAATTTATTTATTTATTTTTGGCTGCACAGGGTCTTATTTGCTGCCCGTGGGCAGCGAGTGGGGGCTACTCTTCGTTGCGGTGCACGGGCTTCTCATTGCAGTGGCTTCTCTTGTTGAGGAGCACTGGCTCTAGGTACGCGGGCTCAGCAGTTGTTGCACGCGGGTTCCAGAGCGCAGCTGCAGTAGTTGTGGCGCATGGGCTTAGTTACTCCACGGCATGTGGGATCTTCCCAGACCAGGGCTTGAACCCATGTCCCCTGCACTGGCAGGCGGATTCTTAACCACTGCGCCACCAGGGAAGCCCTCGATCTTTTTAAAATGTATGTCACTCTTTGAAGGGATCTTTAGTTACATGAGTGGAATTGGGCTACATTTCTTTCCTCCTTTTTCTACTCAGGGCTCTGTTTTTGTTTTTGTTTTTGTTTCTTTGTGGTATGCGGGCCTCTCACTGCTGTGGCCTCTCCCGTTGCGGAGCACAGGCTCTGGACGCACAGGCTCAGCGGCCATGGCTTACAGGCCCAGCCGCTCTGCGACATGTGGGATCTTCCCGGACCGGGGCACGAACCCGTGTCCCCTGCATCAGCAAGTGGACTCTCAACCACTGCGCCACCAGGGAAGCCCAAGGCTCTGTTTTTAAGATCTAATAGTGTAGTCTTGTCTCCATTGGGCTGATCGCTTTGCACGGTTACCTGGTGCCCCCCGGGGGGTGGGGGGTGGTTACATTATATACCCACACCCCAGTGATGGGCACTGAGGGGACCCCTCTCCCTGCCACCATGAGCAATACTGCCATGCACATCCCTTTGTGGGCCTGGGTGGCAGTGTCTTGATGATATAGCTGGGAGGATTGTGAGGTCTGAAGGTACATGTGCACTTAATTTTTTTAAATAAATTTATTTATTTTATTTTCGCCTGCATTGGGGCTTCGTTGCTGTGCATGGGCTTTCTCTAGTTGCAGCGAACAGGGACTACTCTTCGTTGTGGTGCATGGGCTTACTGCGGTGGCATCTCTTGTTGTGGAGTACGGGGTCTAGGCAGGCGGGCTTCAGTAGTTGTGGCACGTGGGCTCAGTAGTTGTGGCTCACAGGCTCTAGAGCGCAGGCTCAGTAGTTGTGGCACATGGACTTAGTTGCTCCGCGGCATGTGGGATCCTCCCAGACCAGGGCTTGAACCCGTGTCCCCTGCATTGGCAGGCGATTCTTAACCACTGCCCCACCAGGGAAGCCCACATGTGCACTTAATTTAACGAAGCCCTGCTAGATGGCCCTCCAGCAGGGCGGCTGCTCCTGCCCACACCCCGGCCCTCTGCCAATATTTGTCATTACCTGGCTCTCTAATACCCGGCAGTCTGACGGGTGTTGAGAAATATCTCGATTGTTTTAATTAGCATTTCTCTGATTATAAGTGAGTTTGAGTCTCTTTTCCTATGTTCTCTAGTTGTTTATGTTTTCTCTGCAAATTGCAGTTCATACCCTGAGCCCATTTTTCTACTGGGGCTGCAGTCTTTTTCTCCTTGCTCTGTAGGCATTCCTTGTATATTACAGATCACAGTTCCTTGTTGCTTAAAAACCACAATACGTCATCATCCTGTCTGTCGCTTTGTCCATGGGATCCTTCATTGAACCAAAATCCCTAATTCCAGCTGGATATTTTTGAGGAACTCGATAAACTTACTCTAAGATTTATATAGAAAACAGATTCATGAATGGCTAGGTGACTTTGAAAAAGAGAGCAAAAGGGGGCACTTGCCTGCCCGATATTAGCACATACAACAAAGCCTTTGGGAGGAAAACAATATGGTGTGGGTGCAAGGACAAACACATGGGGGATGGAACAGATCAGCAAAGTCAAGGACAGAGGTTAACCCACCACAGGTCCACCGGGAAAGGATGGATCGCTTAATAGGGTTGAAATGGGCTCATTTTACAGAGAAAAATTACAACCGGATCCCTACTTGGTATCTCGCAAAAAGGTGACTCCAGATGGTTTAAAGACCTCAATGTAAAAAGCAAGGCTGAATTTGCTAGAATGAACTGTTGGAGAATAGCTTTGTAACAGAGGAGTGGGGAAGGACTTAAAACAAAACCCCCAAAGCACAAACCAGAAGGCAAAAACGGCGGGCCTGCCGCCTTATCCAGAGGAAGTGGCATTTCCTCCCGGATGCCAGCCTCGGCCCTGCCCACCTAGTGAGTCACGGGCGCTCTCGAGGCTGGCAGCCTGGCCCACCCTTCCCGTCGGTCCCCAGGAGGGAGCAGTGTGCAATGCCCGTCTTATCTCGCCCTCGCCCAGGCCCTGCAGACATGAGGTCACGGCCGGGGATGTGATGGGGGGGTGGCGTGGTGGGCAGGGGACAGTGGGGGGACAGGCAGAGGTCAGGGGTCGCTGGCAAAGCTGCCACCGCCCTTTCAAGGTGGGAATGGAAAACAAAGCAGGCCTGAGGGATCCCAACAGCCTCTGGGGCTAGGGACAGTTCAAGGCTCATGTCATCAGGGGGTGGCAGGGGTGAGGGGAACAGGGACACATGTGGCAGCCTAGTGGAGCAGAGGGCCCTAGATTCGGATCCCCAATCTGGGGATCTCTCTGCACCACCACCCTCACCTCCTAGCATCTCCTCCGGTTTCTCCAACGGCTCTTTGGGACCAGCTCTTCCAGCCAAGACTCAGCCAGACTGAGAACAAGCAAGGGTGTGTCTCCCTCCTTCCATGTGTGTCTGTGCTCCACCTGGGCATCTTCCTGGGGCACTTTGTGTATCTGTGTCTCACCCTCTGGTCTTCCAGCACCAGCACCAGCCCTGTCCCCAAGGCACTCTGAGGCCAGGGTGGGCTGAGTCCCTCTCAGCAGCAGGATAAACATACATCTGAGTGCCCATGTCCAAGCCTGTGCATGCGGGTCCATGTGTGTCTGTGACCATGTGTGTGCAAATGTCCAGCCATCTCTCCCCCTTCCTTTGTCCGTGAGTCTATGCCGGCTGTGTCGACCACTCTTTATCCCAGCAGGTCCCTGATAAGTGAGACAAGATGGTGTGTCGTCCACCTGCCTCTGGGCATCCTGACCGTTACTGCGCAGCAGTCCGCAAGCTGGGCAGTCAGTGGATCAACAAATATTTATTCAGGGGTGTATAGGTAAGACATGAGGGGCTTACAGCTTGGTTTGCCTCCGTCTGCCAGCTTACAGGGACTGGAAGGGGGATGTATTTGTCCGCTCTGGCCAGCACTGCTGTTTGTCTCTGCAGCTCGAGGGCCCCCTGGGACCCCTTCCCCTTCTGGGGGAGGGATGCCAGATCTGGAGTCTCTGTCCAGGGTGAGCAGGGGAGGGGGGACCTGGTCCACAGTCCTTACCTCCCTCCACCCACCTCCCTGCAGGGAACCCAATGTGCATAGAGAAAAAGTATTATCCAAGTTTTCCCAAATACACATAGCTAAACAATGATAGATAGATAGATAGATAGATAGATAAATAGATGATAAATAGTAGATAGATAAACAGACATTAGATTTGTATGTACACACACATATATACATACATGTATATTAAAATACTGTGATTAGTTTTTGAACTCTTTAATCACAGTATTATTTATATAGAAAAGCACAAAAATCATATGTGAACTCTCATCAAATCAAATGTGAATTTTCACAAACTGAACACCTTTGTGTTGACAGCAGATTGACCAGATCAATATATAGACCTTTGCTGGGTCCCCCAAAAGCCGCCTTACACCTACTTCCAGTCACGACTCACCTCCCCAGGATAACCGCTCTACTGGCCTCTCTCACCATAGATGAGTATTGCCTGTTTCTGAACCTGATGTAACTGGAATCCTGGAACATGTCCTCTTTTACGTCTGAGGTCCGTCAAAGCTGTCACGTGTAGCTGCCAGTGTATTTTTTGCGTGTTTGTTTGATGCAGGCAATGGTCTGTGCCCCCCTGCATTCTGCCCTCACCCCAACCTGAGCTCTCAGGAGCCCATACCTGTGAGGAAGATCCCAGAAGGAGCCTTTTCAAGAGAACAAACAACACCTCGGGACCCCTGAAACTGTTGTCCTCCCAGAGATGGGGGTGGCCTTGGGGGCGTCCACCCAGCTGCCCAGACCAGTGCCCCTGATGCTGGGCAGTAGGGACTGAGAGACCAGATGAATGGCCCCAAGCCGTTCCTGGCCCTTTCCAGAAACGTGCAGTGGGAAAGCAAGCCGGGGTTGATAGAGGCACATCCTAGGCACAGCAGGAGACCCCAGCCATTCGCTGCCTCTCTCCAAGAAAGGATGTGCTTGTGGGCCATTCAACCAACAGTGCTCCCTCCCAGAGCCCTGTGTCTGTCCCAGGCACAGGGTCACAGGTGTAGGTCAGATGCACTCTCCAGATGCCCCTCCTCTCCTTCTCCTTGAGGCCCAGACTGAGTGACACCTCCTCTCTGAAGCTACCTTGACCCACTGTTGGGGCCCCTGCTGGACCCCACACTGCTTTCCTTGGTACCAATGGGTGGTGTTCTGCACATAGGATGCGATGCCCTGAGGGTCATTCTAGGATGCAAATCTGGTCATGTGACCCTTCTGCTTTGAGCATCCTATGGCTCCCACTTACCTCTATAAAAGCGTTCAAACTCCTCCATCAGGCATTTCATGCCTGGAGAGATCCAGTCCCACTGACCTCCCCACCTTTTTCTTTCCACTGTCCACTCTCAAGCACCCTACTCAAAACCCAGCCTTGGATTTCTGGCTTGTGTGCTTTCTGAATTGTGGTTACCCTAATTGCAATGCCCCTGTCTCCCTTTAAACTAGCAAACTTCTCCTTGTCCTGGAAGACTTGGCTGAAATATCCCCTCCTCCAGGAAGACGTCTCTGACTGCTGAGGCAGGGTCAGTGTCTCCTCTGGGCTCCCACAGCCTCATGCTCCCCTCAGAGTACCCCATTCCTCTGATGCAATATTATCAGTCCACATGACTTGGTGCATCTGGCAGTGGGAAGATGTCAGGGGGTCTTGGCCAGGCAGCCCAAGTGAGAAACACCTCCCCAGGGATGAGCTGGCCTCTCCTCCAAGGTGGCTCGGCAGCAGAGAAGGCGGTGTGACCCTTTGGTCACAGAAGCCAGTCTTGGACAGCACCTCTGATTTAGGCCTCTTGTGACTCCCCCAGTTGCCCCCCAGGATCCCACAGTCCCCTAACAGGACTCTCCACCTGCCCCAGCTAGTTCTCCACATGGCAGCCAAAGGGCACCTGCCCACATCCAGATCTGACCATGATGCTCCATGTCTCAAACCCTCCATGGCTCTCCAGTGCCTTAGTGGAAAGTCTTGGCCTGATTCCCATGGTCTGTCACCCACACCTCATCCCCAGCACTTCAGTCCATCAGCTAGGCCATGGGCAGGTCCCCAAGCTCTTCCCCCAAGCCTTTGCCCACCACGCTGCCTCTGCCCGGAGCACTCTTTCCACACCCCATCCTGGTCCCAGGTATTCTATAAATGGATCCTGTTATTTCCAGAGAGGACTGACCGCTCTGCCTTTTTCTCCCTGCGCCCCCCATACCATCTGTTCTAGATCCTGAGGTGCTTTGGGGAACTCCTCTGTATTTGTCTATCATCCCCTCTAGACTGTAGCCTTGAGGCCAAGGCACTGTTTGGTGTATCTCCATGCCTGGGGCCTGGCATGCAGTAAATGTTTGTCGAATGAAGGAGTGAATGCACCCATTTTATAGACAAGGGGCTTGAAGCCCGGTAGAGCAGTGACAGGGGCTCTGATGCATTGTGGCATGCAGACACAGGCCTCTGAGTTTCTTTTCTTTTTTTTTTTTTTAAATTAATTTATTATTTATTTAGGCTGCGCTGGGTCTTAGTTGTGGCACGCAGGATCTTCATTGAGGCATGTGGGATATTTTAGTTGTGGCATGCGGGAGCTAGTTCCCCAACCAGGGATCGAACCCAGGCCCCCTGCATTGGGAGCGCAGAGTCTTACCCACTGGACCACCAGGGAAGTCCTGGCCTCTGAGTTTCTAAGAAGGTGTGGGCCGGTTTCCAGCCTCTAGGATCTGTCTGCTCCCCGTCCCACCCCAGATCAGTCCCCTGCAGAGAACAGCAGGCTTGACCAGCCCTCCAGGCGCCAGGAAAACGGGGGTCCCCTGGAGCAGTCTTTGAAGAATTTTGGGGATGCGTACTGAGAACCAGATCACCAGGACATCTGTTCCGCAGAGCTGGGAGCTCTGGGCAGGTCCTAGGCTCACCTCTGGGCCCTCCTCTGCCTCCCCTGCTGGGTGGGACTCAGGGCAGGGCAGGCAGCAGGGGAGAGTGTGGCAGGGGCAGGGAGGTGTTGGGGAGAAGCAGGCCTGATTTATGAGACAAGCAGCGATGGGACCACTTGGTGAGGTGGGCATGCACGAGAGACCCTTGGAGATAAGAGCCCAGAAGTATGTGAGCAAGGTAGACAGCGGGGTGCAGGCACCCCAGCTCCCCCGTACCAGCTGGAGACACCGAGACTGGGGCAGGTCAAGGTCATCTTGGATGGAAGGAGGCATCAGGACCTTCCAGGGCTGGACCCACCTTTCCCCACGAGCCCGCCTGGACCTCTCGTTCTTCGGGGCTCCACACATCACTTTATTCTCTCTCAAAGCAAACCTGCTCCAGAATTTTCCCTGACTTCTCCAAGCTTTCTTTCATCACTGTCCCCTGGTCAGGTCAGTCTCTCCTCCTTCACGGCTCATCATGGCCCTTTTCAAACTCAGCCTTCCCGACTTTCTGCACTTCCTGGGTGTGCCTCACACTTCTTGCCAACTCGGCACCTTTGCACACATGATGCCTTGACTATAAAGTCCTCCATGCTGATCTGCTGGCAAACTCCTACTCAACCTTCAAAACCAGTCCCATAGGTCCCCTTCTTCAGAGTCATTCTTGCCTCCCTAAGGTAAGATAGGGGCTGCCCTCAGCTTCCACAACCCCCAACCCCTTCCCAGTCCTCTTGGTCACAGTACTCAGTACTCTTGCCAATCTGCTCTTCCTTTGATGGGGCTCTTTAAGGCAGAGGCCTCATGCATGCCTTCTCTGGGTCCCTGACCTCCTTCTTGGGCTGTTGAGGACTCAGAATCTCCAAGGTCAAGGCTAGAGGCTCCCTCCTTTTATAAAGAGGCCAAAAGGATGAGGGCCCAGCATGATGCCCCCTCATACCCACCCACACTCTCTCTGTTGTTCCCCCCAACCTAGCCCTGGGCCAGAGACCAAGAGTGTTCTGGCCATTGCCTCTTATCCTGACCACAGCAGTCATGTGAAGGGAATGATGAGATCCCCTTAAAGAGGAGGAAACTGAGGCTAGGGGCTGGGGGCACATCCTTATCCAAGCTGCACTTGAACCAGCCCAAGCAGATTGACTGAAATGGCCATTTGTCCAGAGCAGGTTGAAGACACACCTACTCCAGGTACAGGGCAGGGGATGCACAGCTGGTACTCGGGCAGGACCCCACAGATGGGGCAGGGCCAGTGGGTGCAAGGGCAGAGGCTGCCCCGGCTGCCGGCTCAGGGCTGAGGACTCACGTGGGCAGGGTCATATGGGTTACCCACGTGGGGCAGGGAGATGTACCAGCTGAGTGCTGGGGGCAGGACACAGAACAGGGAGTGAGCTGCGTGACACAGCTGGTGTCTTCTGGCTGCCTGCACGAGCAGGGCCACAGCTGCCTGCCCACGGCTCAGCCACCCGGCGGCAGACACCCTTGGCTGTGGGCACGGCCCTGGGACCCACGTCTGCAGACAGGACTGCGTGCCTCAGCAGAGGCCCCGCTCCTGCCGCCAGCCGAGACCCCTCCTCACAGCCCTCCCACAGGAATGCGTGACTTTGAATGGAGACTATGTCATCCAAGAAACATTCCATGTTTTCCTTGGTGTGTGCTCTGGGAACGTGGCAAGAACGGCTGTCCACACTGCCGTCCACATACTTGGGCAGCTGCCGGAAAGCTGGGCTGCCTGGGGCCAGCTCTGTCTTCAGCCCCAAGAGGATGGGCCCCTGAGAGGCCACCCCTACCCCGCACCTGCCTGGAGACCAGGTGGGAATATCCCTGGGGCTGGGATCTGGGCCGTGGGGAGGAAGGGGAGGTGGCAGGGAACGGAGGTCCACTGCCCCCAACCCAGGCCCTGGGCTCTGCTGGCCAAGCACTGTCTTTGAGTCTGGGAGACAGAAACGTGGATGCCAGTTCCCTTACTGCCACAACCATGTGACTTTGGGCAAGCCACACCCCTCTCTGAGCCTCAGTCTTACCCTCCAGACAGTGGGCTCCCTCAAGGCCCTCTCAACTCTGAGGGGTCTGAAGTTAGAACCTGGGTCTTGGCCTGGACCGCTCACACCAAGAAGATAGAAAGGGGCTCACTAGAATCCCCACACCCCACTACAGCAGGGACATACCAGCCTTTGGTCCTGCGGACATCCTACCTGCAAAAGCATCCCTCCCTCTTCCTACTTTGAGCACAGAGGCCAGCCAGCCACAGGGTCCTCTAGTCTCACACTGGTCCCTGCCCTTGTGCTGCGAGTAACAAAGCAAAGCGGGGGTGACGGGGGGCGTGCTGTCTGCCTTCCTCCCCTCTCGAATGGAGAACCCAGGCCCAGCCCTCAGGTGGCTCTGAAACATCTCTGGGGTAGGTACACTACCCTGGGGAACCCAAGGTGGCAGGAGAAAGTGTCAGGGACCCAGAAGTCCTCCCTCACCCCCGCCTTCCCTCAGAAAGGCCTCCCACTGAGGCAGTGGGTCCAGCGGGTCACTGGGCCCAGAGCGTGAGGTTGGATGGCACGGAGCGGCCACCTGCCAGCTAGTCCTGAATGTGCCAGCGATGGAGCCTGCAGCAGAGATGTGCACCTGGACCCCAGCCCACAGCCCCAGGCCTGTCACCGGCTCTGCTGGAGTTAACAGCAGCGCTCCAGCCCCTTCTGCTTTCAATTCGGATGTGGTGGACAGAGCTTAAGGATTTGCACGTTTCCTTAAACATTTCTGAGCTGGGGCCCAGGGCAGGGACTGAGGACAGAGACTTCAGGGAGCAGCAGTAGGCACAACCTGCCCCTCCCGAAGGCCACATCAGCACAGCAGACCTGATGTTGTCCTGGCCCATGGGCTCACAGGGCACTGGGGTCCCATGGGTGATGGACGAGGCAGCTGAGGCCCGCAGGGCACAGGCACGGAGCCCGGGGCCTCTGCCTCCTCAGCCTTGGGCTGAGCGGCCTCTGAGGTGTGTCTGCTGGGACCCAGAGACCCAGGTTGGAAGGGCCTCTCCATCTGAACTGGGCCTCGGGCCCTCACATGGGGGGTACAGGTATATGTCCACGTGAGGGGTGTCAAGGCTATGCCCTAGGAGGCCTGGCCCTCTCTGACTGGCGTTCTGATCTGGGGGATTCTGGGTGTGTAAAATGACCTTTCCAGGCCGAGTGACCAACCCTGCAGCTCAGGGCCTCAGCTGGGACCCCTGGAACTGAGAACCAGGCGTAGGTCAACCTTTGGATCCATTTACCTGCCAGGCCTTTCCTCCCTGCCTGCCCCCTGCCCAGCTGGCGTTTGCCTTGGCATGCCTCTCACCAGCCCCAGGGAGGCCCAAGCGCCTGGAGTTCGGTCACATCCGGCCCAGCCGTCTAAACAGGCCTGAGGCCCCAGAGCCCGCCGGGCCCAAGGGGAGCCCAAAATAACATCTGAGTCAGCATCCCTGCAGACGCCCCCACCCACCTGGGCCCACAGGGAGGCGGCCCAGACAGGGGACTGGGCCAGGTCAAGCGGCCACCTGCTGCAGTGGGGACCCAGCCAGTGACAGGCACAGCCCAGAGGGCAGCAAGACCATTAGGGTTAAGAGGGAGAGGCTGGGGAGTAGAAGGGAGAGGGGGCCCTGCACTGGGGCTCCTGTCTGAGGGAGACAGAGTTATCTGCAGAGGAAGGCAGTCCAGTGTGGTCATGGTCCCAGAAGAGGGAGAAGTCGGGGGCTGAGGAAACAGAAGGGAGCCCTCAACCCAGCCCAGGGTCAGAGAAGGCTCCCAGAGGCAAGCAAGCCCTGAGGGATGAGTTGGATCTGGACAGGACAGGAAGGGGGGAAACACACTGCAGACAGGGGGGTAAGATGAGCAGAAGCCCCGGGCACTGGGGGACTCATCCCAGAGCAAGTGGGGTACCTCCACCCCTCAGCAGGCAGACGCAGGCACCCCAAGACAGCTCCTGCCCCGGCCCTCTAACCAGGATCTGCCCCTCACACCATGACCCAGCAGGCACGGGAGGGCCGTCGATCCCACACTATCCCAGCTGAGCACAAAGGCGGCCCCAGCAGAAGGGACTGTCTGCCCTGAGTTGCCCACATCCTCCTACACCTTCCTCCAGCTGGGCCCGAACCCCAGGAGACTTAGAAGAGGTGAGATCCCAAGTCCGGGGTAGGGTTCAGCCTGGAATCGGGGACAGGAGCTAGGCCGCTGTCATCCAGGGTCCAGCCTGGCGTGGGGTGAGGCCTCAGCCCGGGCTGGAGGAGAGGGGCTCCAGGCTGTGAGACCCGGGCCTGTTGGGGGAAGAGGGGCAGGAGACATCTGGCCTTGGCGCCTCTTTGAAGGTGGTTCCTGAGCAAGCCAGTCTAGGGGGAATTCTGTCCCCATGTCCCTGGGAGGGGGGCAGCTGTGAGGTCATCCTGCCCCTCATCTCCAAGCTGGGACAAGAGGCGGATACCTGAGTCCCCGCTGGCCTGCAGCTTAATCCCCCAGCTTTCCTGAGAACAGCTCTGCTGTTCTTGGCCAAGTGCCTCTGCTGAGCCTGGCACGGCCCCGGCTTGGCCCTCACCAGCGAGTGAGGGCTTGGCGGGGGCCCAGCCAGGGCGGTGGACATGATGAAAGCACAGAACATGGGGCCCGGGCGGGCGGCAGGGGCCCAGCTGGGCTCTGGTCAGCAGCTCCGCCGCAGGGTTGGGTCTCACCTCCTGGGACCCCTCTTGTCCGGTGGAGGCTGCAGTGGTCATTTCCCAGCTTACCTGGTACAGAAGACAGACAGACTCTGTTCCTTCTTGCCTCTGAAACAAATCAGAGCTTCCCTAGAGGGAAAGAACCAGAAGATGGAGAGCAAAACCCTGATCTTCCCTTCCTCCCTCCCTCCTGTAACTGGCCTTGATTGAATCTCTACCATGTTCCCAGCTCACTGCCAAACTCTGCGTGGGGGGCACAGGGATGAATTTGCTACAGAGCCTGGAGGGCCGGGCCACGCCCCTCCTCACTGCCCCAGTTTCTCGGAATAGCCCTGAGCCAGGGATCTGAGCGGGGCTCGGGGCAGCGCTCCAGCGAACATTTGTTGAACAGCTACCCAATGCCTGACATGTGCAATGAGCTCCTTGACATCTCACCACCACCCTCTCTAATAGATGGGGACACTGAGGCCCCGGAGGCTAACCTGCCCAAGGTCAAATAGTTCAAAGTGGGATAATGGGAACTTGAACCTGAGATATGGGAGCCCAGAACCTTGTGGGGCAGAGAATGTGTGTCTATGCATACATTTATATATATGTCCCCGTGTGTGTCTGTGTGTCCCTCTGTGTGTGTGTGTCCTTGTGTTGTGTGTGTGTCTACGTATATGTCTAGGCGTGTGTGTGTACATCTGGGGAAGAGTGGAGAGCCCTGAGGCTGGCTCAGAGGGAGAAAGGTGGTCCAGCAGGGCAGGACTAGGGGATTTGTCATAGAATGCTGCCCAGGCAGTCCCTGAGGACCGTTTTAGAATCCCCGAAGTCCCTCTGGTCCATTTTGTTAGCAATTTCACATCCTTTTGTTACAGGTCTCATCTGTGGATCACTTTCCTGAAAGTTATCTGGAGAGAAGCACTTCAACTGTGGAACCCCAAGTATCCACCAAGTTCCATTTTAAAAAAAATTGTACTGTGATCCCACCCTGGGGACTGGGGGGCTGGAGGGTGAAAGAGTGAGCAGTTGTGGGCTCGCTGGATGGCAGATGACCATCACATGAGACCCCTGATTCATTCATTCTGTATGTTGAATATTGGCATCAAGGAAATCATGGAACTAGGGATATACCAGACTAGGGCTTATTCATCATTATATCCTCAATGCCCAGTACAGGACCTGAAATATAGCAGGTGCTCAGTCATTATTCTCAAAATAAATGAGAAAAGGCCTCTTTGCTGAATGGGTAATACCTGAGCTTCCAAACCATCTTTATTAGTTAAGAGTCATTTAAACTCTGAATGAGCCATTTAAACTCTACTTTTGACTAACCCTAGTTAGAGCCTTAGACTAGATCAGAGGCATTAAAGACACAACGTGTAGGGCACAGCACCCTTCTCTCACTCCCAGGCAGACGTTACCAAGCAAATGTATGATTCTCACCTGCTGAAACTGGATATCCTCAGAATCCTTTTTAACACCATTTCAGGCAGCCATTGCCTGTCAAATGCGGTTGGCGATGGAACTTATTTGCTGTCCTGGGACAGGACAAGCTCCTCCAGCCCATAAATCTATGAACAAGTGGAGAGAAGCTTCTGGGAAAGCCCAGGCTGTGGGGTGGGTTTAGGGAAGAATAAGGAAGGATCAAGTAAGGAGGCTCCTCCCTGGAGATTCCTTATCCCAGTCTGGGGACTCCCAGAGCTGTAGAAACTAGTGAGCTTATCACACACCAGGTAGAAATAGACATGCACATGGAGAGGGGATGGGGGACCCCACTTGCTGCCTGAATCCTGACAGAGGTTGGAAGCAGTCTTCAGCCTAAAAACCACAGACAGCTCAGAGCTTTTATTAAATCCAGGGCCCAGGGGAAGGTTAGGGGTTAGTGAAAAAGGCAGTGCAGCCGGCAACTGAGGAGGGAAGGAGTTCTCCCAAATGCTGGGGCCACCAAGCTTGGGGAGGGATTGGGTGGGCAGGCTGAGGCCTGGCCCTGCTGAGACTTAAAATGCTCTGTGTCAAAGTAGATCAGAGACCTAAAAGTGAAAGGTAAAAGTATAAAGTTTCTAAAAGAAAACATAGGAGAATATCTTTAAGACTTTTGAGTAGACAAAGATTTCTTAAACAGGAGAGCAAAAGCACTGACCACTAGAGAAAAGATTGATAAATGTGCTTTCACTAAAATCAAGGACTTCTGTTCATCAAAAGACAACATTAAAAGAAAGGCAAGCCACAGAGTGGGAAAAGATCTTTCTAACACGTATAACTAATACTAATACGTATTCTAATACGTATCTTTCTAATACATATAACTAACCACAGAACTGTATCAGCATATATAAAGAATTCCTACAAATCAATAGGAAAATATCAAACAACTCAATTTTAAAAAGTGAACAGAAGTCTTAAATAGGCACTTCACAAACAAGGATATTCAAAGGCCCAAAAGTCATATGATAAAGTGCTCACCATCATTACTCATCACAGAGATGAAAGTTAAAACCATAATGAGATACCCCGATACACCCACCAGAATGGCTAAAATTTAAAGACTGACGATTCTAAGTGTTGACAGGATGAGGAGCAACTGGAATTCTCCTAGACTGCTGGTAGGAATGTAAAATGGTACTACTTTAAAAAATGGTCCAGAAGTTCTTCAAATAATTAAACATATACTTACCAGAGAAGCCAGCAATTCCACTCCTGGCTCTACACCTATGAGAAATGGGCACATATTTCTACAAAAGATGGGGATGTTCCTAGCAGCATTATTCATAATACCAAAAAAATGGAAGCAACCCGAAAGTACATTAACATAACCATAGGTGAACACACTGTGGTATATTTCTCAAATGGAATACTACATAGCAATGAAAAAGAATGAGCCCTAGCTATACACAACAACAAGGATAAATCTCCTAGTCACAATATGAGCAAAAGAAACCAAATGCAAAAAAGTACACACTGTGGGATTCCATTTATATGAAGTTTGTATTAGCTTCCTGAGACTGCCATAATAAATTACCACACACTTGGTATGAAAACAACAGAAATTTATTCTCTCACAATTCTGGAGGCTAGAAGTCCAAACTCAAGGTGTTGAAAGGGCCATGCTCCTTCTGAAGGCTCTAGGGAAGAATGCTTCTATGCCTCTTTCTAGTTTCTGATGGTTGACAGCCATCCTTGGAGTTCCTTGGCTTGTAGGTGATTCATTCCGATCTCTGCCTCCGTCTTCACATGGCCATCTTCTCCCTGTGGGTCTCTGTGTCCCTGCATCGTCACATGACCTTCTTATGAAGACACTAGTCACTGGATGTAGGACCCACCCTAACCCAATAGGACTTCATCTTAATTTGATTACATCTGCAAAAACTCTATTACCAAATACGGTCATGCTCACAGGTACCATGGATTAGGTCTTGAACATGTCTTTTGGGGGACACACTTCAGCCCACTGCAGAGTTCAAGAACAGGCAAAACTAATCTGTGGTGAGAGACATCAGCCAAGTGGTTATCTCTAGTGGGTACTGACTGGGAAGGGACACAGAGGAAGCTGCTGGGCTGGAAGTGTTCTACATGTTGATGTGGGTGGTGGTGACATGGGTATGTACCCAAGCTACCCACCTACCCTCTGTGCACTTGACTCTGTATGTGTTATTCTCACTTTAAAATGCCTTTGTGGAGCTGAATTAACTGTTGGGTGAGTGAGCGGATGTCATTATGTAGGTTAGTATGACAACACACACACACACGCGCACACACAACGCTACACAACCACAGACAGGCAGACACAGAGACACACATACAGACCCACTCATCCTCACTGATACCTTCCCCAAGGCCCCAGTCTCCTCGGCTGTCATCAGCAGGGGTTGGCAGGAGTGTGGAGCTCAAGGTGGAGGAGGATGCTTCTCCCCCAGAGCTGAAAGCCAAAACCCATTCTGGGGGTCACAGTGACCACCCAACCAGGCATCATTCTGGGGCCTGGAAGGTGAGTTCAGGCAGCCAAGTCTGCTCAGGATAAACAACTTAATGCAAACCCAGGGACCTGAGAGCCTCAGGTCCAGTAAGAGTAAACCCCTGAGAGGCAGAGAAAGATGCAGGCAGGAACATGTAGAAACCAGGAGAAAGAGAGAGACACACGGAGAAAGAGGCAGAGACACACAGAGAGAGTGAGACAGAGACACAGAAGGAGCGGGATGGAGAGAAGGGGGCATTCATCCATTCACTTCTTTCCCACCCAGCCACCCCCAGCATGTGTTCTGGGCCAGGCCATAATGGGTGCTGGGGACACAGAGGGCAAGACATAGCACTACCCACAAGGAGCTCCTGGCTGTGAAATAGAGACTCCAGCTGATCAAAGGGAGTGGGGAAGGCTTTAGGGCAGGTCTGCCTCCTTCTTTTCCCAAGGGAGTTTGTGTCCCATCCTCCTCCCTCCACCCCTTGTTCAAGAGTCCAGAGAGGGGACGGAGCCCAGAGAGCAGTGGAAGTGATGGGCCAGCCTGGAGAGGGCCACAGGCTCAGCAGGGACAGAACCCCACTGCAAAGGGCCAGCTCCAGGAGATGTGTCTCAGCCCCCTCTGCATCCACACTATTCTTCCTCCCCACTTCCTCCCAGGCCTGCTCTGTCTAAGGACAGGGGCCAGGGACAGATGCTGGGCTTGAAATAAGATTCAAAGCCCAACTGCTATTATTGGCTTTGGGACCTTGGGTGAGTCATTTAATTTCTCTGGGCTTCAGTTTAGTCATTTGAAAAATGGGAAGAGAATGTTTTAAAATATAAGCTCTGTTATTATTCAGATATGGTGAGGCCAACAGATCAGGAGACCACTGCCATTGAAGAGGTAGTTTGAAATGGATGGCTAATGGGAAGCTGCTGCATAGCACCGGGAGATCAGCTCGATGCTTTGTGATGACTTAGAGCAGTGGGAAAGGGAGGGTGGGAGGGAGGCTCAAGAGGGAGGGGATTTGGGGATATATGTATGCATATGGCTGATTCACTTTGTTGTACAGCAGACATTAACACAACACTGTAAAACAGTTATACTCCAATAAAGATATTTAAAAAAAAGAAAGAAAACGTAGTTTGTAATACTCAGAGATCCCAAGAGAAGAAGACATGCCATTCAGGGCCACACAGAGAAGCACCAGGGCCGGTCAGAGGGCAGAGGGAGGGGGACCCATGAGCAATAGCCTTTGTTGTGGTTTTTGTGGGAAGGAAGAGGGGAGGCAGGGTGAGCAGGGTTAGGGTTGGCTACTTTGAATAATTTCAGCAGGCTCTGGGGCATAGGGCTGTCCCTGGTTGTCTGATACCTCGCGTGAGGTGATGAGGGTCGGTGGGTAGTAGCCCTGAGTGTGAAAGCTCCATAAGGGAGGTGGTCGAGGTGTGAACTCTGGATTGGTTGGTTTACATATGAAAGGCCCTCTCCCAGGCAACTTGTTTATTACCTCTAGAAATTGGCTAACCCTGGGAGGGGTGGTCCCTCCAGAGTCAGCAAGGTCCCAAGATGGCAAAGCATCAAAAATACAGAATAAGGGCTTCCCTGGTGGTGCAGTTGTTGAGAGTCCGCCTGCCGATGCAGGGGACGTGGGCTCGTGCCCCGGTCCGGGGATACCACATGCCGCGGAGCGGCTGGGCCCGTGAGCCATGGCCGCTGAGCCTGTGCGTCCGGAGCCTGTGCTCTGCAATGGGAGAGGCCACAACAGTGAGAGGCCCACGTACCGAAAAAAAAAAAAAAAAAAAGAACACAGTACGGGCTGGAATCCAAAGCCACATCTCTCCTCCCCTGAGAAGCCTTCCCGAGCCGACCACACCTGGTATCTCTTCTGCTTGATGGCCCCCAGTTCCCCATTAGTGTCATCAGATTTTTTTTTCTATACCAGTGAATTCTACACACACATGGTTCTGGGGGACCAGGGTTCTCACCAGTCTGGGTTGATGGGGAAAGAATGGGCAGCTCAGCCTGAATCCAAGGATATCTTAAAAGAAATGGATGAGAAGAATCATACAACCTCCTGGATACTCGACTATCTGGTAACACAGTGTGACCAGGAAAGACCCTTTGGAGAAGTCAGTACAGGAGAGGGGACTTCCCTCCTATATGGGACATTTTGAATGTTGTGTCAGGAGGTAAACACACTTCCTCAAACCCAGGCAAGAATCAGAACCAGAAGTTCTGCTCTCAGGAGAGGGTGCAATGAACATGTTGATGCAGTGAGCATCTGGAGGTCTTAGCTCCAGAATGTTCCTTCACTGTACGTGGGGCCTGGGAGGAAGAAGGTGGCCCCCTCACCGGCTCCCACAAGTCCTTTGTTATGGACTGATTTGTGTCCCCAACCCCAAAGTCTTATGATGAAGCTCTGATCCCCAGGACCTCAGAAGGTGACTGTATTTGGAGACAGGGTCTTTAAAGAGGTAATTAAGTTAAAATGAGGTCATTAGGGTGGGCCCTTATCCAGTATGACTGGTGTCCTTATATGAAAAGATTAGGACACAGACACACAGAGGAAAGACCACGCGAGGACACGGGGAGAAGACGGCCTACAAACCAAGGAAAGAGGAAAAACCAGCTCTGCCCACACCTTGATCATGGACTTCCAGCTTCCAGAAATGTGAGAAAATAAATCCCTTTTGTTGAAGTCATCTGGTCTGTGGTACTTTGTCAGGGTAGCCTGAGAAAACCCATACAGCCTCTAGAAACCTCTGGTGGCTCTGCCTTCTTTCCAGAAGCAGAAGCTGTGATTGGGAGACAGGTGACCCTTTTTGCAGAGGACTCTGATGGTCAAGATTAGGCCAGTGGTTCTCACAATTGAATGTGCATCAGCATCACCTTGTGGGCTTGGTAAAGCTCAGATCACTGGTCCCACCCACAGAGTTTCTGAGTCGGTAGATCTGGGGCGGGGCCTGAGAATCTGCATTTCCAACAAGTTTGTTCTCATGTGGTGCTGCTGGTTCAGGGACCACACTTTGTTCTTGTTTTTGTTTTTTAATTTATCTATCTATCTATCTATCTATCTATCTATCTATCTATCTATCTATCCGGCCATGTCTTATTTGCAGCATGCGAACTCCTAGTTGCAGCATGGGGATCTAGTTCCCTCACCAGCGATTGAACCCAGGCCCCTGCCTTGGGAGTGTAGAGTCTTATCCACTGGACCACCAGGGAAGTCCCAGGGACCACACTTTGAGAACCAATGATTATGATGCTCATTAAACTCTGAGAACCACTGGCCTGACAGCCGGAGTCCCCCGTGGGAAGGTCACTTTTAGAGATGGGCCATTTAGCCCAGTGTTTCTCGAAGTCTGCTGTGCATTGGAAACACCTGAGAGGTTTTAAAAATACCAACACCTGCACACTCCCCCAGAGATTCCAGTCTCGGGTATACAGCCTGGGCAGTGGAATTTAGAAACTCCCAGGATTCTAATGCGCAGCCAGGGTTGAGAGGCGCTGCTCCCGTCTACACGCCCACTGTTCTGCACCCCTGCACCCTCAGGCCCAGAGCAGGGAGAAGTCACCCAGGATAGCACAGTGATTGGGGCAGGTCAGAGAGTGAAACGCCAGTCTCCTGGGGACCCTGCCTTCCCACCAGAGTGGTGGCTTTCATGATTTTTCAAGCCCCAGAAGCCTTTCTTCAAGTGAAATGTTACTCAGAACCTTAGTATATAAACCAAACACAACTAGGTCTGCCTTGGTTGGAACCAGCTGGGTGGGCCTGGAGCCCTGCCACCCCCAACCCCCAGCAGCCCCACCTCTGTCCTCAGGTTCTGAAGAACACACCCTAAGATCGCTGAGCTCTCCAAGGTGTCCTCTTGGGGACCTCTGGGGAGTCTGGAGGGCTTTGGAGCCAGAAGCAGGCATAGCACCCCCCTGAGAACAATGGTGACCCAAGCTTGGGGGCCAAGACCTCAGCTCTTTTTAAAAAATTTAATTAATTAATTAATTAATTTTTGGCTGCATTGGGTCTTCGTTGCTGCGCACGGGCTTTCTCTAGTTGCGGCGAGCAGGGGCTACTCTTCGTTGCGGTGCGCGGGCTTCTTCATTGTGGTGGCTTCTCTTGTTGCAGAGCACAGGGCTCTAGAGCACAGGCTCAGTAGCTGTGGAGCACGGGCTTAGTTGCTCCGTGGCATGTGGGATCTTCCCGGACCAGGGATCGAACCCATGTCCCCTGCACTGGCAGGCGGATTCTTAACCACTGTGCCACCAGGGAAATCCCAAGACCTCAGTTCTTATCAGCTTAGCAGGAGCCTAGCCTGTGGCCAGACAAGGGGGTCAGGGAGGTGTGTAGGAATGGGGGTCTTCCTCCCCACTGTTCACTTGTCCACCCGGACATCACTCAGCCACATCGTGGGTGCCTCCTTCCCACGAGCAGGAGGACGGCCCCCAGCGCAGAGTGTGAGGACGATTTGTAAACACTCATGGTAACAGTGTCTCTCAGACTTTCTGACTGTGACGTGCAAGAAAAAAGTTCATCTTCATCTAGTACTCCCATGCAAACACGTGAAACTCAGACAAAAGATTTAGGACAGAAGGTTGATTTGGTCACATGTATTACACTTGCATCTCTTCTATTCTCTCATTTTTAAATTCTGTTCCTGACCCACTAAATCAATTTCATGCCCCACCAACGGGTCACAGCCTGCAATTTGAAAAGTGCTGGTAGAGTGTGAAAGGCTGAGCAGGAAGGGCCAGCGTCCTCGCGGAGTCAGTTACTGGTGGCTTGAAGCAGGGCAGGGCAAGCTGGGATCTGTGCTTTCGGAAGCTCTCCTCCCCGTGCCCCCACTGCAGGCAGGTAGGCAGGCAGGCAGGCAGGCAGGCGTCCTGTGGGTGCGCTGAAAGTTACAGGCCTTGGTCAGGGCTTTCAGCCTTCCTGCTTTTGCAGGTGCCACCCAGAGTGCATCTCCCTTTGAGAGAAGGGTACAGGATGCAGCTCTGGCGTCATCTCCTCCAGGAAGTCTTTCCTGGACTTCCAGCCTCCAGATCGCTCCTCTTTCCCAGGATTGCTGGTGCTGGTGTCCTGTGTGTCCCCCACTCCCGAGGCTTGATGCTCAGCCAGAGCAGGCAGCTCGGGAATGTGGAGGACAGAGTGAACGAGGGAGTAGATAACCCAGGCCCAGCAGGAGCCCCTGGCCTGGTCTCGCCTGCCTCCTACCCTGCGTCCTGGCAGCTGCCCTGGCCGCCCCGTGGGACCCTCCCGGAGCCACAGGGATCAGGCCAGCTGAGGGCTCCGGGCATGGGTGGAGGGGTCTGCCTAGGGCAGGGAGTGGCCACTGGCAGAGCCCAGGAGGAAGAGAACTCCCTGCCTGGCAGTGTTCCTGGGTCAGGCTCTTGGAAGGACTTCTGGGCATGGCGGGCTGGGGGAGGTGAGGCAATGAGGGCGCGTGCAGGAGCGAGCACTGCTGTGAGCCAGGCAGAGGCAGCACGGGGGAGGGCGGGGGCGGGGGGGCCGGACAGCTCTGCGCACCAGCTCCCGAAGCCCTGTGGGAACCCCTGGGGACAGGCAGCTCAGCCCCAGGCCCTACTCTGTGCCTAGCCCAGGGAAGAGAAGGCCCTGCTCTCCAGTTGCTGAGTGTACCCCAAAGCTGCGGCCATCACCCCATCAGATAATGGTGTGGCTGGTGGAGTGAAATACCCTGAAGGCCTCAGCCCCAGGCCACAATGTTTTGGGGTGACCTTGGGCCAGGGGTGTGCTTCCTCAAGACTCAGTTTCCCCACCTGGGGAGCAGGATAGTTTATTCGGTCGTGGATACCTGTGTGTGTCAGTCCTGTATCCCTCCCTTCCTGCAGCTCACCATGCTGCCAGCCAAAGCAGACTGAAGTCATCTTCTCTCTGAGTCAGAATCCCATAGGAGCAGGAGACCAAGAGGAAAGGTGTCCTGCTCTGGGATTGGGACAGTCCCCTGTGAGTCCCATGAGTGGATCACCCCTTGCAGGTATCCCCAGAGGCGGCCCAGGCCCCAGGCTCCCCAGCTTCAGCACAGTGTCAGGGTGCACAAAGGCACAGAGGCTCCCACAAGGGAGTGATTGAGGCCAGGACTTAGAGGAGACTCCTGGATTTTGGCTGGGGACGGACTGTGGAGGCCGAGAGACCCAGTAACTGGGATGGAATTTACTGCCCCCGCCCATGTGACAGGGGCTCTGAGTTAAAATTAAATAGATCTAAAGGAGATAGGAGTGCTCTTTCTGGTGGCCCGAGTTCGTAGACAGGACTCCTAACCCCTGTGTTTATAAGCTTGGCTAATAATATCTCCGATTGAAAATGGAGATGTGCTTTGTAAACTGTCAAGTGTCAAAGCAATGAGAGGCGTGTTCTGCACTCCTCTGTCCTGGGTCGGGGGTGCACAAAACACCTGGCTCACAATGCTCTCCCCAGACCGCAGC
Source organism: Mesoplodon bidens (assembly GCF_964165515.1). Classification (NCBI taxonomy): domain Eukaryota; kingdom Metazoa; phylum Chordata; class Mammalia; order Artiodactyla; family Ziphiidae; genus Mesoplodon; species Mesoplodon bidens. The sequence continues at coordinate 37,958,051 of NC_138171.1, forward strand.
AGACAGCCCGTGAGGCAATGTGGGAACAGCACGGGGCAGAACGGCCTGTCTGGGACACCCACCCTCCCAGCTCGCACGGGCCAAGGACCCAGACTGACAAATGACTCAGACACACAAACACCCAGGCCTGGTCAGAGGTGGCTGGATCAGAGATGCGTGCCTCGGGAGCTGGGACACCCTGGGCCAGCGGTGGAGCTGGCGCTCGTGGGGAGGGGACTTCCCCCTGGGCCTCCCGCTCCCCCAGCTTCAAACGTCTGCTTCAGTTGCCTGAAATGGTGTCACGGACCCCGTCCCACTTTTGAGCACTTGCTGTATACCAGACTCGTACGGACACGAGTCATTCATCTTAAAGGATTGTGAAGACCCCTGTCTCCATGAGAGAAAGTGAGGGCTGCTGAGGGTTAATTACTATTAATGTCACCATTATCAGGTATTAATTACTAGGTGATCCATCCAAGCTCACACACTAATCAGTGTTAACCCATGTCACAATGATGACCACTGGCCCCTTTGCACCCCCAGCCTGCTCCCGACACCCCAGCCTGGGGGTTGCAGAAATTCTAGCCCGCCTCCCCAACTTCCAAACCCCACGCTGAGCACAGCCTGTACCTCCCTTGGGCTGATCCCGTGTGATGAAATGAGATTCCATGAGTCGCCCAGATCTGCAGCGCCCGATCTCTTTCAGCTACAGACACTTTACCTCCAGTGAGGTCCGCTGAGGAGGGCCCAGTCGCCTTTGGGGAGGCCGAGATGCAGAAGGCCTTTCTCCTCTCCTGTCTGAAATGTTGGCTCTGGGCCGAGGCTGCCTGGTACCCCTCAGTAGGAGGCCGCCCCCTCTGGCTCGGTCATCAGCACGATGGCCTCTCCCCTGTGGTGTGTGCGCCTCAGGCCTCCCCCTGCGGGCCCTCAAGGACTTCCCTTCGTCCCTCTGTCCCTCACCCTCATGCCCCGTCCCACCTGTAACCTTTCAGTAGCAGGAACCACCCTCGATATTCCGTCCTCGCTTGTCCCAAGTCGGGCTCATCCCCACCAGACCCCTCGTGGTCTCACCCTGCACCGTCCACTCTGCAGCCACTGGCCACATGTGCTTACTGAGCGCTTGAAATGTGACTAATCCAAATCGAGATGTGCTCTGAGTGTAACCTATGCTCCAGTTTTAAGACTTAATACAGGGCTTTCCTGGTGGCACAGTGGTTGAGAGTCCGCCTGCCGATGCAGGGGACATGGGTTCGTGCCCCGGTCTGGGAAGATCCCACATGTTGCGGAGCGGCTGGGCCCACGAGCCATGGCCGCTGAGCCTGCGCGTCCGGAGCCTGTGCTCCGCAACGGGAGAGGCCACAACAGTGAGAGGCCCGCGTACCGCGAAAAAAAAAAAAAAAGACTTAATACAAAAAAGAATGCAAAATACATCATGAATAATTTTTATATCTGTTCAAGTGATAATCTTTTAGATATATTGGGTTAAACATAGCTTATTATTCACATAAGTTTTACTTAAGTTTTCTTTCATTTTATGTGGCTACTAGAAAGTTTAAAATCAAAGGGGAAACCTCGGACTTAATGTCCGCAGCTGTGTCTCATGGATGAGACGGGATGGGCCAGAGTCCCTCACTCTGCCTTCCTGCTAATTCTCTCTTGGAGCGTCTACACTGGAACCTACGCTACCCAACCAGCATGCATTTCCTTCCCAAATCTCACTTGGGTCCATATGAGAAATTCATGTCTCCCCTATTGGTATAACCTGGACCTTATTTCCTGTGGGACCACCTGGAGGGACACTCACCCACACAGAGGCGTAAATGACTGACAACAGTGGCCCCCTCACTGGGAGGGACCCCAGTAGGGGTCCCAGGTCTGGATGACACCCAGCTCTTCCCAGCCTAGCCCAGCAGTGCACGCTTACTCTCTCTGGTCCAAGGTCCCATGCAGACAGCGCATCCTGCATTCAACGGATAAAAGGACCATATGAAGACAAGGAAGAAAACAGAAACCACACCTCCCAGGATTCTGGAGCTCTGTCCATACCACCAGAACTCTGCTCACATCTCCTGGCGTGCACGTCTGTGTTTGTCATCCCATACTCTTGGACAACGAGGGAGATAGAAATGGGTCTGTCCTCAAACTGCCTTCAGTGATGGCCAGGCTGGTCAGTGGGGGATAAGATGAAACACCAAGTTCAACCCAAGAAGCATCAGAGAGGTTCCAGGGGCAGGGATGCTGAGGGGCACAGACCTGGAGGAAGCTGAGACCAGGGAACCTCAGCAACAAAGGTCTAACACCTAGCCCTCCAGGACAAGTCTAGGCTGCTGGGGAGCAGCTCCACCAGCCAGAAGGAAGGAGGGCAGCAGAGCAGTGGAGTTGGGTCAGGCAAGGCCTTGAAGGCCGTACTCAGAAGTCTGGACTTTATCTGAGAGGCAACTGAGGGTTTCTGAGCAAAGCAATGACATGCTGAGAGCCAAGTGGAGGCTGGGGCTCTTTTTTTTCTAAACGGCTACACCTGGAGATGCTGGTGGACAGGGACAGCCTGTCAGTGACTCACCTGGCTGCCCAGGAGCAAGTGGGTGGGTAATGCTTGTCAGTGACAACAGTAAAGCCAAGCTCCTCCAGCACTTGGTGCACCAGGCAGTTCAACGTTTATGACCTTATTTAATCTGTACAGCTATGCAGGAAGGTGAGCACTGGGCAGTTGAGGACTGTTGCGTTTCTTGAATGAATGAATGTTGGTCTAAATTCTAACCCCCAGTCCTTACATTATGCATTGAATGCATTGGGCTAAACTGCACTGAATAATCAGTCTACTGCGTTTGATTCTGAATTGGGGCCCCCTCTTGAGGTGTACAGAAGCCTTGTCAGATATGAGTTCATGGAACTCCCGTAATACAGGATGCTACGAAGAAGGGGGGATGCAGCTGGGGGACAGGACACGGGGCCCTGGCCCTGTGGGGAGCGGCCTGGCCCAGCAGCCTCAAGTCTATCCCTGCAAGCGCCCCTCCACACCTCTCCTGGATCCCCACAGCAAGCCCTCTCCCGCTGGCACCAGCCTCTCTCCCAGTCCTGGAATTAATAAAGACTGAGCAGACTGCGGTTTGAAAGTCTGAAAGCCGGTTCCTGCCCACGTCACTGCTCCGAGAGAAATGGGGCCCAGCTTCTCCCCAGCACCCCCTTCCTCCCCCCTCCCCGGGAGGGGGCAGGCACGCAGATGCACCCCACCCCTCCGCCTCCCCTCCCTTCCCCCAGCAGGCACAAGTCAGGCCCTGAGCCTCAGACCCTAACCCTGAGCACCGCTCCCCACACCAGCAAGGGCTGGCTTGGACTCATAATCTCCATGAGCTACCCCCAGATCACCACCAAATAACACACATAGGAAGTAAGAGCTGTACACTTGCTGTGCACGCACAGCTTCAAGACAGTTCTGCTAGCAGGCGTGCCCTTCCAAACTCTTGAAGCAGCTGCCGCCTGAGACCAGGGAGAGAAAGGAGTGGCCCGGGGTCCCAAAGTGACCCAGCATAGAGCCAAGCCTAATACCTACACAGGAGTGGTTCTTGCAGAACTAATGTAGTTACGGTAGCACTATAGGACTAGGACTAGTGTACAGAGCATTTTGGATCTGCAGACACAGTACAGAAATATATGGCCACATCTTATCCATCTTTGCAATAACCTCCTAGGCGGGAATATTTATCACCATTTGACAGATGAGGAAGCTGAAGTTCTCTGGAGAGGTTAACCTGCTAGAAAGTGCTAGAACCAGAATTTAGTCCTAGGTCCTACCGAGTCCAGTGCCTGGCCTTTGACATCTGCACTCCTGGCTGCCCCTGCAGGCCCTGCAGGCCCTGCAGACTGCTTCAATGATCCTGACTGGAGGAGTCCTTTAACCCCTTTCCTCTGACTTGTGGCTGTGTCCTCCTCTCATTCTCCATCTGGGTGCAGGGAAAAGCTCTCAGAACTGGTGGCCTTGACTTTTCCCCCTCACAGGCTGTGATGAGGGCAGGTACCAGTTTCCCTCTCCTATCCTCTGGCTCCCAAATTTCTTCCCCACTTGGGTGAGGCGGCATGACCCCCTCGTTTCCCACCCCACCCCATCCCCCAAATCCCCAGGGTCCCCATACCGCACAGTCAGGCGGGAACAGCCCGAGTCCTTCTGGAAATGCTGGTCCCCGTTGTTTTAGCGCAGGGCCGCCCCCTCCTGGCCACCAAAGGAATGTCAGCCAGGGGAGTTCTGGGGCAGGGAGAGAACCGGCAGTCTGGGGGCTCCTGAGTCTGGTCTGGGTGCTAAGGATGCTCAGCATTGGGACAGGTGGGGGCCAAGTGATAAAGGGGGGCTGGGCCACCTATCAGTCTGGATGGACTCCCCAGCCCCCTGGTTCTCTGCAGGGCACCTGGGGATCCAGCCTGACCTTCACCACACACTGTGGCCCCCACAGGCCTGCATGGGGCTGCACCTCAATCCATGACAGATGGAGCCCCTGTGATGTGTCAGAGTCTCCCATATGTACCCAGATGCCCCGGGGAATGACACCAACAGAGTCTTAACTCCCAGGCTATTCTGCCCGCAGCCCCTTGGCCTCTGCAGACATGGATCCCAGACTGACCCATCACACCCTCCCCAGCTTCAGGCAGGAGGCTGTGACCTTAGCCCACAAAGAATGGAGCCCTGCAGTGCCTCAGGGTCCCCCTTCCTTTCCCCAGTTGCCCCACGGGGCAGCGCCAACATGATCTCACCTTCCCGGCCATTCTGCCCACAGGCCCTCGACCTCTATGGATACTGGCCTGGGCCCTGGACCCCAGATCCACCAACACCCCTGTCCCCAACTTTGGGCAAGGCTGTCTCTTGCCAGGTCTGGGAGTGCTGAGGGAGTCTGGAAGGCTGGGGTGAGGGCAGAGGCACGGGACAGCTGGCCTGTCTCCCCACACTGGGCCTGGGGCCCAGCCGCAGGGGCGGGGGCCTGGCCACTCAGGCCTTGGCTGGGGCCGGATCTTTGGCCGGGCTGCAGGGCCCTCCCTCCCGCTTCCTCTCCCGAGGGCTGTCCTGGCAGGGGCCCCCCTCGCACTTTCTGGCGGGGAACGGGGCCAGCAGTGAAAGAACAGCCACAGAGGGAAAGCAGGAGAGAGATGGGGGAAACTCTGTGTGTGTGTGTGTGTGTGTGTGTGCACGCACGTGTGTTTTAAGGAAAAAAGCCCACAGTCCAGTCCAGTCAGACCCAGCCTGGGAGGCTGTGAGCCGGCCTTTCGTAATTGCCCCCTCCCCGCGGCCCCCTCCCCGAGGCCTCCCCCTTCTCCCGCCCTCCCGCCCGCCCTCTCTCCCTCCCTCTTTCCCTCGCAGACCGACAAGGCAGCAATTACGCTTTGGGGATAAAACGAGGCGCAGAGAGCGGGCTAGGGCATTTCTCCCCGAGATGGCGGGTCTGACAGCTGCAGCCCTGCGGCCCGGAGCCCTCCTGCTTCTGCTGTGTATTCTCCACCCCTCGCAGCCCGGAGGTAGGCCTCACCCTGTTCCCTGACGTGCCCGCAGCCCTCGGGCCTCCCGCTCAGGTGGCTGGACCGACGGACGGACGAGAGGAATCTCTTCACCCCCAGCATCCTCCAGGGGGTCCCAGGCAGGAGCCCCTCAGCCACTGGATCCTTGGAACTGCCCCTCCCGGGAGCCAGCCGTGCTGAGCAGAAACCTGTCACACGATTGCCCCACGACTCAGGGTGACCCCAAATCAGCACCGGCTTCTGCTGCCCCAAGAGGGCTGATGGGCCCTGCTCTGTCCTGGGGGATCTCCCGGTATGGGGGTCGCAAGCATGCTGGGGAAGGGCCGATGAGGTCCCGTCGGGTCTGTGGGCACCGGCAGTTTGCACACCTGTGGACCTGCTGGGTGTGCGCGTGTGCTCTGGGGGCAGGGGACCTGGGCTGGAGGCCAGCTCAGCGGCAGTGAGCTCTCTGACCTCCACAGGTTCCTTGTCCCCTGGGAAGTCAGGACCCGCTCGGATCAAAGTCAGGGTTAAGTTGATTATAGGGTTGCGAGTTGGAAAGCTGCCGCTGTGGTCTGTCCCTGGTGAGGAGGGCTGGGAGCATGCGTGTATGCATGTGAGTGTGTGTGTGTGTGAGTGTGTTACATGCTATTGCACAGGTGTGCATGTTGTGTATATGCCCAGACGTGTCACCAAATAGAGGAGGAGGTTTCTGCGAGGGGATGAATGTTCACAGGTTCATCCTTGGACAGGTGTGTGTGTGGGGGGGGTTTGGGGAGGACGGGTGTTGTAGGTACATGAAGGTGCCTGTTAGCATGTGTAAAAGTCTGCCACCCAACAGGCATGTATACGTGGGAGATCTGGTGTCCAGGTGTGTCATTGGGTGTGGTTTGTCACTGTGCATGTGAGTGTGTGTGTATATGTGTGGTATGGAACACAAGCGAGCACAAGGAAGCTGGAGAAGGTATCCGTCTCCTGGCAGAGGGAGAGTGGTGAGTGGCAGGAGCTTGAGTGGACCTCGGGGCACTCCTTGACCACCTGGCATGTTCTCTGCCTTGGGTCCCGAGGGTGCCCCCCCCGGGGGCTGCTAGCACCTTGGGGGACCCTGGGAGTGGCCTACCACGGGTCCCTGAAGGTGCTCCTGGCCACGGGAAAAGAGAGGTGCAGGCAGCCTCACGAGCCTTTGGTGGGGTAGCCTGGGTGGGGTCTGGTTTCCGGGAGAGTCTTCCTCGCCATGAGAACCGGCCCTTCAGTGGCGGCCAGCGTGGGGAGGTGCACCGGTTGCAGCAGGGCCAGGCCGGAGGGCTGGAGCAGGGGACTTGGCAGGAGCAACAGCTCTTTCCGTGAGATTGACCAGCTGGGCAGGACCACTGGGAGCAGGGACTTCCTGCAGAGGTCAACTCCTGGGTCTGGACGAGGCCAAGGGATGGTGTGCACCCTCAGATGGGGCCCGTGGGGGTCAGTGAGACAATCCCAGAGGAGCAGCCACCCCCCATGCCTAAGAGTAGCAGCTCTGGTCCTGTCTGATCCTCCTCCCCGGAGTTTGGCCCCCGAACATCTGCCTCCCCAGAGAGAGCTCCCACCTGGAGCATGATGGTTAGTCCCCACAGGAACCCTGGGAGTAGAGGATGTTTATTTACGCTTTTCACATGGAGAGACTGAGGCTCAGACAGGCTAAGGCAGCCCCAGGGGGATTAGTACCAGCCAGCTCTCTGCCCTGGGCCAAAGATGAGGTGGCCAAAGATCCAGGTTCTGAGCAGCATTTGGGGAGGGGCAGGCTGGGGACCAAGTACTCTGGGGTGGGCCTGCCCTAAGAAGAATGCATCCCCAATGACCGGGCTAAATGCTCCATTGGTCCTGTTCTTTCTTTGCAAACATAAATCTCAGCTCTGTCCCAGGTCGTAGAGTAGCTGGGTCCAAATAAGGGGTGTGTGAATTGATGAGGTCTTCTGGGGTTTGTGCCCAGAGCCTCCCAAAGGAAGTCTAGAGAGATGGGAGGTGGGAGGGGCCCCCAACCCAAACGCATATACGCACACACCTGCCTGGCTGTCCTGAGGGAACCCAGCTTCCCCCCATCCCAAGAAGATATTACCCTCATGTGTTCCCCAGTTCCAAAGAACTGTGTTGCCAGGGGAGACAAGGAAGGGGCATCCCGGGAAGACTCTGTGATGGTAAAAGTTGTTTAGACCCATTTAAGATGGGTCAAAAGTAGCTTTGAAGATCAGCTGCCACAAGAGAGAGAGAAATTAAATCAGTTATAATTGGGACCAGCTGCCCCAAACCCCCAGAAATTTTATCATTTTGGTTTTGCGTGGTTTTTTGTTTGTTTGTTTGTTTGTTTTCTTATTTCGGAACTGAAGACGGTTTGCAGCAGGGATTTCCAGCCCTGGCTGCATAATTGGAGTTACCCGGGAACTTGAAACAATTCTGATGGGGGGTCTCACCCAAGAATTCTTGCTTTATTTGGTCTGGGGAGGGACCCAGACCTGTAGGTCTTGTAAAAAGCTGCCCAGGTGACTGAGGCGCCTCCGGGACCGTGGACCTTGGGGTTAGGGGTTGATCCTGCTCCAAGTCTGCTGGGGCCAAGGCAGGAGGGCAGACATGTCCAGGGGAGGGAGGGGACAGAGTCAGTCACTGGAGGATTGTTTTTGAAAAACCCTTGGCGGCCTTTCTCCATGCAAACGACAAACAGCTTCGTGTGGTCTTATCTGCGCCCCAGGCTGGCCCCCTGGACTTGGAACTGGCAAAGCCCCCTGCCAAGGCCTGCTGGACTGCTGCTCACTCCCAAACAGCCATCTCCCAGATCTTTGAACCTAGATCAAAGAATCTGGAATGCAGAATGCCCTGCGTGTGATTGGGGTCAGATGTGGTTCCTGGGCCAGGCACTTCATTTCTCTGACTCTTGGTTTCCCTGGCTGTAAAATGGGGAGAAACATCCCTGCCCTACTTACTGCCTAGGGCCGGTGGGAGGTTCCAGCAGTGTAACATTGCAAAAAAAAAAAAAAGCATCAAGTAAGAGGACTGTGGGAATGCAAAATTTAAAAACTGTATATTCTTATTCAGAACTTGCTATCTTGGACTGATCAACCCTTGTAAATTCGTGGACGTTTATGAGGTTTAATTTTCCCTCTTGCTACTCATGCCATGTTTTGTCCAGTGGGGAGGCAGCCCGTGTGTAAACAGAGATGCAGTAATGGAGGAAGCTGACAAGACTGGGAGAGGGGGTGGCCTAGAGGAGTCCCAGGAAATCCAGAAAGGCTTCACGGAAGAAGTGACATTTGAGTTAGACCTTGAAAAAAGGTCAATGTTCGAGGAGCTTCTGTGGATGAGAGGTGGGCCTCAGTCTTTGGGGCTCTGGGAGGCAGAACGAGAGAGACAGAGGGGCAGATTCTATCTCAGTAGGAGGAAGATCTCTCTGCAGGTAGAGCAGACAGCATCGGGAGGTGGGAATTTGCCTGTCACTGGAGGCGTGCAAGCAGGAACACAATAGGATGTTTGCAGAAGGAATTTCAGCCCAGGCCAGAAGACAGTTATGATCCCTGAGAGTATAGGATCATGATTCCAAGATGCAAGAGACAAGTTCCACCCTGGGCTAGCCGGTGAAACAAGCCAAACCCACATAAAACAAGACAAGTATGCTCCAGGCCAACTGCTTTGGGCCAGATGAGCAGTGAGAACCACAGGCTCAGAGACGGCGGGGGGGAGAAGCTGAGCCCAGTCTTGGTGGAAGGGTAGGACTTGGATAGAGGAGAGGGCATTCCTGGCAGGAGGAGCTTCTCAGGCCAAGGAGGGGAGGTGGGAAGGAGGATGCCCCTTCCCATGATGGGGCAGGAGAGGAGGCTGCTGCCTTTCGAAGACCTTTAATCAACTGCTGTCTTATTCTATTCTCACCTCTCCTGCACTTGAAGAGAGGCCGGGCGCGGATCCTTTACACCCACTAAGACTTCCCTATTTCCTCAGTGCAAAATAGGGATCAAAACCTCTGGCTCCCCAGGCCGTCATGGTTCAGGCACGGAGTCTGGCAAACATTGTTGGGATCTGAATCATGGGGGTGGAGAGTAGGGAGAAGAAAGAGCTGGGGACAGAAGGAGCAGAGAAGGAGCTGGCAGGCCCAGGAGGGGCCTGGCCACTGGTCAGGGGACAGAACCCCAGGAGAGGAAGTGGGGCTTCAGCCAGGCCAGCCCAAGGTGGGGAGACCCCAAGGCGGGGAGACCTTAGGCTGGTTGGGGATGGAACAGGTCAGACCACACCCACAGGCAACCTCCTTGCCTCCCCTCCACCTAACTCACCCATCCTTTATTGAACACCTACTGTATACCTGGCCCCAGGCCATGTACTGTACAGTGAAGTAGAAACAAAGTGTCACCTTTTTTTTAAGCGTTACCCAGTGCCAGGCCCAGGGTAGGACAGGTCTCTTGAACTCTTTGACAACTCGCAACAACCTGGCAAGGCAGCAGTTATCAGCCCCACGTAACTGAGGTTCAGAGAGGTTAAGTGACTTGCCTGAGGTCACACAGATGGTAAGAAGTGGCACAGCCGAGATTAGAGGCCAGATGGGTCTATCCTGAGCCCCTTGCTCCCTCCACCCACCATGTCGTTCCTGCAGTCTGCCCTGGAGCAGAGGCTTAGAGAGAGAGGAAAGAGAGGAGGGAGAGAGGCCTGGAGCACAACAGGGAAAGGCACATAAGAGACAGAGCTCAGAGCTCGGAGCCGGAGACCAGAGCCAGAGAAGGCATCAAAGGCCTGGGACGGACCATGTGTGCACTTGGCAGCCGATGACAGGACCCAGGCGCTCATTCCCAGCAGGCCCAGCCTCCTGGGGCCACTGCCCTGAGCCCCTGAGGCTCTGAGCAGATTGCTTAGACACTCCAGGCCTGGATTGCAGTGCCTGGGGGGCCTCAGGCCCGGGGGGGAGGTAGGCGGGTGGCGCCGGGGCTTTGGCACGGGGTAGCCATGACAGCTTGGCATCCTCCACCCTGCTGGGCCGTGGCTTAGGCTGACAGGGCCCTGGGGCCAGCAGGCCAGATGTCTGCTGGTCACACTGCGGAGCTGCCCAACACTGTCCCCCAACCCAGTCCACGCCCCATTCAGCAGGGTGGTGCTGGGGCCCGGGCTGGGGCACCGGCAAGGCGGCTTGTCAAGGCTGGGGCTGTTCTGTGGCAGTGGAGTCGGGGCCTGGTCTGCACCAGGACTGTCTGTTGCTATGACTACGTGCAGGCTGGGTCTGGAGTCCTGCATCACAGTACTCCCCGGTGAGAGCTTCACTGGTCCGTGGGGACTGAACTCGTGATCTGGGCTGGGCAGACAGCCCCTGGACTGGCCAGTGAATTAGCTTTTCCTTAGGAAACTATTCACTTTGCTCATTCATGGTGTCCCCCTCTGGGCCCCGGCGCCTCTTTAGGCAGCTCTGTGTCAGACAGCCAGAGCACCACCCAACCACTGCTTCCCGGTGGCTGAGGACGCGGCCGTCCTCTCAGCGTGGGAATGGCTGCACTTTTGTCGGCAGCAGCCACAGTTCCTTACCGCTCACTGTCACAGTCCGGCCTGCCCTCACACAACTCTGGCCCCCTCCCGTGCTGCTCAGGGCTGGAGAGGCTTGGCTGCCCAGCAAAAGGTGCTCAGACCCGGCCCCATGCCAGGCTCTCTCCAGGTAACGCAGTGCAAACCGTTATGCTCAGAGGAGTGGCCTGGCTTTGAATCCAGGCTCCATCTCTTTCCACCTGTGTGACCCCCCCTGCACATCCCTTAACCTCTCTGAGCCTGACTTCACATCTGTTAACATGAAGATAATAATCCCTGCCCTTCCAACCTCACCAGGCCAATTTGAGGAGCATTCATGAGAAAATGCTTTGTAAACATTATTTGCTTAGTCAACCTAAATTGCTTTGCAGACCCGCAGTATTATTATCATCATCATAATCTTTATCATGAGCGTGCTTTTATTCATTCTGGTTAATGGGGGACTCTACCTACTTCATTCCAGGGGTCCCAGGGGTTGTTCCTGGTGGAGTGCCTGGAGGCGTCTTCTTTCCAGGTAACGTACATGAAATTGTCACACTCCCAGGTAAGACAGATGGTGATTACATTCGCAAGAGATGCACATTGTGACACTGCAGAAGGGAAGAACATTGGCACGCCTACCCCAGAGGACCCATAAGTTACTCCTATTTTAAAAAGCAGTTACATGATGCTATTTTACAGCTATTAAGAGCACAAATTTTCTGAAAGATGAAACGCAATGCTTGTGAGACTGTCAGAAAGTGGCCGCCTCACCAATCCCTGCTGTTTAGGCTTCAAACCATTCACCTCACTCTTGGAAACCCATTCAAAGGAAATAATTGAAAAGAAGGGAAAAAGAACCATCTGCCCCAAGGTTCGTAGGAATGTTCTTTGCAAAAATGCAAACAAGAAACCCACCTGACTGGAGGGTGTGATTAAATAAACTCATATGATGCAACTACTAAAAATTATGATTATGCTATCTGTCAGGTAACGTGGTAAAGTGATTTTCAAGTAAAAACAATATAAAAGCAAGGACTAGGTACAGATGGACATTGGACCCCCCTCCAAAAAAAGAAAATGGGCAGAATATTAACGCAATGGCATGGGGGGCGGTGGGGGGCATATTTTCTTTTTTTTAACATCTTTATTGGACTATAATTGCTTTACAATTTTTCTTTTAATTTAGAAAAAAGCATAATGTTTTAAAGTAGGTTGAAACATCAAAACTAATATTTTCGATACTTACAAAGTGTCTGAGTGTTCGGAACCAACGTGGAAGTGAGGGCAGCTACCAGCACACTCCCAGGTACACACAGGCACACAGCTGTTTCCCCAATGAGATGGATGAGGAAACGGAGGCTCACAGAGGTCAAGGCTTGCCCGAGGTCATATGCCTAGGCAGCGGTGGATTTGACCAGGGTCAATGGATGGCTTCCTGGCAGGGGCCCTGATGGTCCTCTTTCTCTCTCTCTCTCTCTCTCTCTCTCTCTCTCTCTCTCTCTCTCTCTCTCTCTCTCTCCCCTCAACACAGGGGCTGGTCTCGGAGGCCTGGGAGGAGGAGGTAAGCTCAGACACCAAACTTGGTTCCTCAGCGATGGGGTCTGGGTCTCACTCTAGTCCACATACGTGCGCAGACCTCAGAACCTCAGAAGGCCCAGACATTAAGGGACCCCTCATTTCACAGACCGAGCGTCCAGTGGGGAGGGATTTGTCTAAGAACTAAAACTCACGAGTCCCCTAAGCCCCTCCCCCTGGCCTCTTTCCCTGGAGGCCCTGCCTTCTTTCATATTTCTTTCTTTTTTTTTCAAATTAATTAATTTACTTATTTTTGGCTGCGTTGGGTCTTTGTTGCTGTGTACAGGCTTTCTCTAGTTGCTGCGGGCGGGGGCTACTCTTCATTGAGGTGCGTGGGCTTCTCACTGCGGTGGCTTCTCTTGTTGTGTAGCACGGGCTCTAGGTGCACGGGCTCAGTAGTTGCGGCTCGCGGGCTGTAGGGCGCAGGCTCAGTAGTTGTGGCGCACTGGCTTAGTTGCTCTGCGGCACGTGGGATCTTCCCGGACCAGGGCTCCAACCCATGTCCCCTGCACTGGCAGGCAGATTCCCACCAGGGAAGTCCCTCTTTCATATTTCTTTTGATCCTCAGTAATATCCCTGCAAAGCCAACTGTGCGGGAAGCATCATCTCCTTCAGAGGCTGGGAAACAGTGTGAGAGAGGGTAACCCCAAATCAGGGCCAGAGCTGGGCTTCCCACCCAGGCATGTGGACACTGGGCTCCCAGCAGCTCCCTGTGCAGAGGGGAGGACCATTCCTCACCCCACAGTGAGACCCCGCAGTGCCCTGGGGGATCGTGGTAGGTCAGGTGGGCAGGGACTCCCCATTTACCACCATCTCTTCCCTCTGCAGCACTGGGCCCTGGAGGCAAACCACCCAAGCCAGGTAAGACCCGTGGCCTCAGAGCACTGAGTGAGTGCCAGTGGGGCAGGGGAGGGAAGGGTCCGCAGAGCTGTGAACCTAGCCTATGGACGGAGGAGGGAGGGAAGTGGTGGGTGGCAACAGCCTCTCTGCCCCCTAGTCAACCCCACCTATGACCTGGCTAGGGCCAAGCTCCGGGGCATCCAGGGTCAGGAGGCTGGAGGCAGCTTGCTGTCCTCCATGTGTGAGGGCTGTCTGGCACCTACGCTGCCAGTGCCTATGTGCCCAGCTGCCCTGACTGTCCCCTGTGCACAGGGTCCCAGAAACAACCCTGGTGCTGGAGTCAAAGGTAGGAATTGATGTTCCAGTGGCCACAAAGCCTGTGGGCTCAGACACAGATGGTGGGTCCCATACTCTGCCTGAATGGCCCCTGACCACAAACCAAGCCCTCTCTTACTCCAGGCCAAGATCCTAGATGTCCCTGTCCTTAATGACAATCTGAGCCCTTATCCTGACCCTGGGCTGAATCTTGACCCCAGACCAAGCCCTGAACCTAACCCTACCTAGGCTGCACCCTGATCCTGGCCCCAGATGAGCTTCCTTCCCAGGCCCCTTCCAGCTGTGTCCAAACCAAGGAGTTTTCCAGTATGAAGATGTGGCCAGATCTATCCCGGCCTTGCCCATGGGGCTTGGATCTGCCACTAGGGTCCACCATCAGCTCCAGAGAACACAACCCCAGGAAAGAGGGAGGGCGGGTTCCTCCTCCAGGAGGCCCTGATGGATAAGGATCAGGTGGAGGAAAGGGCGTCTCTGTCCGGATTTATGGCCCTAATAGCATGAGATGCTTCACATGCAGCCCTGGCACCCCCCACCCTGATCCGTGTCTCCCTGGCTCTGAAGCCTGGGACTGCAGGACAGTTTGCATGTCCAACAGCTCTTACAAAATCCAGATGTTCGATGATTCAAGTGCAAGTGAATCTACAAGACCCAGCTTCCCCTTCCCTGCAAGCCCATCTGGGTTATGAAACTACAGGGCTGGGGCCAGGCGAGAGAGATGCAGGAGGGCAGGAGGCCTGGGCAAGGGGTTTGCTGGGGTCTGTTGGGGTCTGCAAGGCTGGAGCCCTCGGGATTCACTGCTTATCCCACCTGAACCTGTTTCCTATCTTCTCCGAGGGGTGAGTGATCTTAGCAGGGTCTTTGACGGTAGAGAGAGAACAGGGAAAGGCTAGATGAACAAAGGTGTGGAATTAGGATCGTGCTTAGCTGCGAAGACCCAAATGGTAGCGGTCGTGACTGCAGAGCTAGAACAGGGATTGATTGATTCCACTGGCAGCAAGGGACACATGGCAGGTTGTGATGAAACACCGAAGAGAAGATTGTGAAAAATGCATTCAGTTGCAGTTGATAAAGTGAAGCTTTTATTGATGAAATGTTTAGTTTAGACTTCCAAAAGAACTTCTGGCTCGGGGTAAAGGCATAGACCGAGAGGAAAGTCAGAGCATCTGCTGATGAAAAGGGGCTGGACTCCATGACCTCCCTGAGGTCATCTTTCAGCCTTAGGACTCTGAGCTACAAAGGCCTGGACAGGGCCACAGTGTCCCCCCACCCCAAAGGGCAGCTCCCCACATCCGGGCAGCAGGGACGCCTGGGCCTGCCCAGATGGGATGGAACCAGGCACAGACAATGCATGTCATGCTTGGGAACAACTAATCCATTGGCGAGTGGAGGGTGGGTGGCCTGGCAGCTGCTCCACGTGGGCCTCGGCCGGTGGCCCTGCCTGGGCTCTCAGTGGGGGACCAGGCAGCTGGGAGCCAGCCCCACCTACACCCCCAGCACCGGCTGGAGGCCAGTCACCCACGCAAGAGGACAGGGGGGAGCAGGGGGGCCACCCACCGGTCACCCCGGCAGGATGCAGACGCTTTGCGCCCTCTGCCCACGAGCCCTCTGGTCCCAGGAAGGTCGGGAACACGCTGGCCATTTTGTAAGTGGGGAAACCTGAGTCTCAGAGAGGTGAAGTGACTTGCTCTTTCATGCAAGGAGGAGTTTGGGACAGCGGGATTTGAATCCAGGGCTCTCTGACTCGAGGGGATAGAGACGGTTGGGTAAGCCAGGCCCCTGGGCAACCAACCGTGGTCAACTCCTCGCCCCTCTCTCATCCTTTCTAGGGGTGACTTGGGGCATTTGGGCCAGGTGAGTCCACAGGAAGGAGGGCATGTAGCTGGTCATGCTACAGGGTGGCCCTGGGATCAGACAACTCTGGGGGAGCACGGAACGAGGGCAGATGGCTGCACAGGGGCTGCATGCCCCACCCCACGCACCCAGCCTCTTCTCACTTCCTGTTCGGTCCCCATCCTCTCCTCCCAGCCCCTCTGTAGTCAGGAAAGGCCCGAGCGTGTCCGCTGCCCTGTCAGAGCTCAGGACACAGGCCTGGCTAGAGAGAAACCCCTGCCAGAGCTGGGGAGGGGCAGGGCCTGCAGTCCTGGGAAGTGGACCCAGGCACACCCCACGCCCAGCTAGACCACACCACACCTGCCCGGAAGGGAGACTGGCCGGAGTCAGAGGTCCATCTACAGAGGGGCTGGCTGGGTTTCAGATGGGCCAGCTCACAGAAGTAGGAAATGGGGTCGGGGGACCACACCCAGTGAAAGCCAGGTGGACTCTCCAGGGCTCGGCAGTCCTGCATGTTTGAGGTCGGTCCCCAGAGAGGCCGCCCCTGAGCTTGGAACCCTGGTGGCCAGGACTGGTGCTTGTGGGAGAGATTCTCACATAATTGGAAACAAACCCGGCACGGTTGTGAACTCCAACCTGATTGCCCATCGGTCCTGGCCAAAGCCGTGGAATGTCTCCTGGAGGGGGAAAAGGAGAGATTGAACCCAGATGTGGGAAGGAGAGAGCCAGAGGGACCCATTTGGCTTTTCATAAACATTTTAGCATCTGTCTGCAGGGAGGCTCCCGGACTGCAGGGCAGGCTAGACGGATGGACAAAGGGGCTCCAGATACAGGGGAGAGGGCGTGGCCTGAGGCAGGGGACCCCTGCGAGGAAGCCAATGAGAGGCCTGGGGTGGGGCAGCTAACGTGGGAGCAGAGCAGGGCCTGGCCTGGGTGAGGTCTTGCAGGCAGCTCCTGCTCAGCCCCAGCCCTCGCAGGAAGCCCCTCTGGGTCCCTCGTTAGGTGGCGGGCCTTCTAAGGGAAGTGAGGTCTGGTCAGGGAGTGTTGTACGGAGTCAACACAGTCAGTCCACATGGCACATGGCAGTTGCTTGCTAAACAGCAGCTGCTATTTTATCAGATTGGCCCCTGAGTACCAAAGGTTTGAGTCCAGCTTAGGGCCCTGAGTGGCCACACGCCGACCACAGCATCACCAGGGTCCTGCCCCTACTCCACGAGACCCTTTCCACCCTGGGACCAGGAACGATGCCCCACACCAGCCCCTCACCTGGCTCTGTCTTCTTCTCCCTGCTGGTGCCGGAGGGCTTGTAGGTGCTGGCCTTGGGGCAGGTTAGTGTTGACACGAGGCAAGATGCCCCTCTGGGGGCCAGAGCATCTGCCCAGTATGGAGGGCAGTTGGGGGTACAAGGATGCAGACCGGGCCTGTCCTGGGCACTGGTGTAAGGGGTGGTGCTGAGACCACCTGCCCCGAGCAGCTGTCCAGGGCACAAGGGAATCACAGCTGGGTCCTGGGTGCTGTTATAACCTAGTAACAAGAGCTGGAGGAAAACAGCCCCAGGAACCCAAAGGAGTCGCCCACCTCGGCGGGGCTTCAGGAAGGCTTTTTGGAGGAGGGAGTTGTGAAAGTTAGATCCCGAAAGATCCCTGCGGTTTGTCAGGCCGAGTGGAGCAGCCTGCCCCATACTGCCCGCTGACACCGCATCCCGTCCTGGGAGCAGCAGTCACAGCTTTGCTTGGAGCCGAAGAGCCTCAAATGTACCGCGTGGGCAGCGCGGGCCAGGGAAGGGCTGCAAGCAGGACCTCACCCCATCCTCCTCTCCACAGGGCTCGGGGCCTTTCCTGCAGGGGCCTTCCCAGGAGCTCTGGTGCCCGGCGGCCCAGCTGGCGCTGCTGCAGCCTATAAAGCCGCTGCCAAGGCCGGTGAGTGTTACCCTTTGGGACGTGCCATAAGCCCTCTGGCCTCCACAGGCTCTCCACTTGGCAAAGAACCTTTCCTGAGGGGCAGGCAGACGGGAGCCTCAGCTCCATCTCCCGGGGGTGTGGGGAGGTAGCCAGCTGTGCCCGAGTCTCAGAGGTGGTGACAGGCCCAGACCTCAGCCCCGGGCCCTCCTGCCTTTGACGGTTCCTGGTGTGACCTCTCTCCTCTCCCACTCCTGGCTCTGTAGGTGCTGCGGGGCTTGGTGGGGTTGGCGGCGTTGGTGGCTTAGGAGTGCCTACAGGTATGGAGGCGAGACCTGGGTGGCCCCGGCGAAGGCCACGGTGTGTGGGGGGGTGGAGCCCACTCTGACGTGACCCCTTCCCTACCAGGTGCAGTGGTACCTCAGCTTGGAGCAGGAGTTGGAGCTGGAGTGAAGCCCGGGAAGGTGCCAGGTCAGTGTGGATGGGGTCCCTGGGGGTGGAGGGCAGAGGTCAGGGAGGAGCGAGAGCTTCTAAGGCCCACGGGGCAGGAAGGACAGGGCCCGGCTGCAGCAGGGCAGGGGGCATAGCCAGGCCCAGAACATGGTGCCGTGTCCCAGATAGGGGCAAGGGGCCCTGGTCTACCTTCCGGGCCCTTCTTCCAGGACCTTGGAGCAGACCTCAGAGACAGACTCTGTGGCACCCACATTCAAGCGACAGATGGGGACGCTGAGGCTCAAAATAGGGAGTCGGGGCTTCCCTGGTGGCGTAGTGGTTGAGAGTCCTCCTGCTGATGCAGGGGACGTGGGTTCGTGCCCTGGTCCGGGAAGATCCCACATGCTGCAGAGCGGCTGGGCCCGTGAGCCATGGCCGCTGAGCCTGCGCGTCTGGAGCCTGTGCTCTGTAAAGGGAGAGGCCACAACAGTGAGAGGCCTGCGTACCGTAAAAAAAAAAAAAAAAAAAAAGGGAGTCGGCACAGAAGGGCCCACCCGGCCCTGCACAGCAGGGGTGAGCCCGGTGACTCCCCATCCGGTGCTTGTTCATCTGCACCAAGCCATTGAGGAAGTGACTTCAGGTTAAACAAAAGGCTGCCTGAGTCCACACAGCAGGGAGGGAACATCTGGAAGCTGTTAACCCAGAGGTGGGCTGGGCCGGCCATGTAAACAGGCTCCAGGAGATGGGACAAATCCACGCACAGGAGGGTTTGCAGATGACTTCCGGAACTTACGGGAAGAGGGCTGCAGCCACCGCACGTGTCCCTCGCCGCTCCCACCGGGCATCCAGGTGGCTGGCTCAGGAGCCCCCGAGCTGCCACTGCGGGAAGGGCCGGGAGGGGCCCCTGGAGGCCAGGCTGCCGCTCACTCTCCTTCTTTGGCCACAGGTGTGGGGCTCCCAGGTGTATACCCAGGTGGAGTGCTCCCAGGCGCAGGTGAGAGCAAGGAGGAAAAGGGGACCCTGTAGCAAGGAGAGCAGACCCTGGCAGCCTCCCGGTGGCCCCCCGCCTCCCCCGAAGCCGAGGCCACCAGAGACCTTGGGTCCTGACCGGCATTTTCTCCCTAAGCATCAAAGCTCAGGCTACAGACATAAGATCTCTGGTTGTCTTTTCCCTACGAAGATCAACAAGCTTCCCCTGGCCCCCCCGAGCCCTGAGCCCAGGCCCAGACCCAGACACCATCACAGCCTGCAGTGGGCCCCCAAGAACAGACCAAGTCCCCAGTGTGGCCAGCAGTTTCCCAAAAGCCATAAGTCACCAGGGGCCCCATCCAGTGCATCCGCCCTGCAGGAGACCCTCGGAGCTGCCCTCTCAACCTCCTTTCCCCACCAGGGCCCGGCCACCCCACCCAACATATGACCTCTTGAATTCCCCCAAAAGCCCAGACTCGGGCTGCTCTGCGGGATTTGCTGGCAGAGTGTCCCTCCCTCGGCCCCTCCCTGCCACGGCGGCCCAGCCCCAGGGGAGACAGGAGAGTGGCAGCACCGGACACTGGCAAATGGAGTGTCACCCCGCCGGAGCAGATGACTGCTTTGTGTTTGCTTGTGAATCACACCCAGTGAGAGCCCCCCAAGGTCACAGGCCTCCCCGACCTGCAGGCTCTTCCCACTTCTGGCAGGCTTCTACCGTCTGCCTTCTCTGATGAGGGTGAGCAGGGCGGCGGGAAATTAACTCCAGTTTAGAGACAGGCCAACAGAAACACAGAAGCACATGGCTAGGAGATAGGATGAAAACTTCTGACCTTGGGTCAGATGGGGAAGAAAAGTCACCACCAAAGAGGCCCTCCCCCAACCCTGTGAGCCATGCCAGTAGCTGACAGTCAGTGCAGAAGGAGGCCAGCTGTGTCACTGACGGGGGTGTGGTGCGGGGCTGGACCTTCCAGGCCGGCCTTCCCACGCCCACTGCGAGCCCCCTCTTTGCCCCTTCAGGAGCTCGGTTCCCAGGTGTAGGGGTGCTCCCTGGGGTTCCCACTGGAGCAGGAGTCAAGGCCAAGGCCCCAGGTATGTTGCCAGCTGGCCTGGGGACCCGTGGTGGGAATCTCCATTCACCCTCAGTCCCCTCCGTCCTGGGGTGAGGGGCGGGGACCCTGGGCTCAGCTGGCTGAGATGGACGGCACATCTCTCAGAAACCCCCGAGTGTGTGCGAGGCAGCATGAGCTGGGAGGTCTGGGCAGAAGTGGCCACGGCTCGGGTCAACCCGCCCCTCAGCACTGCCATTGGTGCGTGGGTGCCCTGTGCCCGTGGTGGCAGGGCTGCAGTGATGGCTCCTTGTCACTGCAGGTGGAGGCGGAGCTTTTGCTGGAATCCCAGGTAAGGCAAGGCTGGGTCCCCCAAGCCAATGAGGGTGGGCAGGCCAACGGGTCGGCCAGCCGGGCAGGAGATCCTCTCCTGGGAGGGACTGGGCGTGCCTACTGCTCCAGACCTGGCTTCCGCACAAAGTGGCATCAATCACAGGCCTGCTTCCCCTGTGCCAACCCTCTGTCTGGGAGTCCACATGAGCCCAGAAAACCCAGCAGTCTGTGCCAAATGCCACAAGGGCTACAGGCCCTGAGTGTGGCCCAAGCCCCAGGAGGGAGAGTGTCCGGCAGCTTCCAGAAGGAAGTGGCCCATCACTGGAGGTTGCTCTGCTGGCCGATGAGAAAGAGGCAGGAAGGCCCTCTAGGCACTAGGATGGTTTCCGGATTCCGGATGCCATGGGAGCTCATTCTGTCTGAGCAGAAAGTGGAGCGTGAGGCTGGGGGCTTCGCAGGGGCTGCTGGCCCGAGTGACTGGGACCTGATTTTGCTCTCCTTGTTCCCACAGGAGTTGGACCCTTTGGAGGTCCGCAGCCTGGAGTCCCTCTGGGGTACCCCATCAAGGCACCCAAGGTGCCAGGTAAGGCAGAAGGAGGATTTGAGAGACACCATTCACTGGGCCTCCCTACTGGGAAGCCAGCTTGAGAGGGGACTTGTTTGGCCACCCGTGTCTTGGGTGGATGGGGATAGTCAGGAAACCTGGTATTAAAGCCCATTTCTGGTCGCCAGCAAAGGGAAGCAGGGGGAAGCCATCCTGCAGGTGTTGGTCTCACTCCCATGCACACACATGCACAAGTGTGCACACACATGCACACACATGCACAGAGACCCATAGCCCTGATGGGAAACCGCTTGTGTGGATGGTAAGAAACACCATTCACTGGAAAGACCCCTCTGATGTCAACCCACCTCCACCCCAGCAATCAGCTCACATGATGAGCTGTTTCCTGATGGGGAGGAGAGTAAGGAAGATACTTAGACTCTACGGCCATGGCAGGGTCTGGGTTGGTAGAAGAACGGGTGTCCCATCATGCCCTGGGGCAGGGGTGTCCTCTCCCTTCTCCACCAAGGCCTCTGCTCTCCCGAGAGCCTCTGAGAGCAGCTCACAGCCCTGGTGGAGGCGGTGCGGTCTCGGGCTTCAGTACCTGTGGGAATAGGTCTGTCTACCCAGGTAGTGGGGGCCCAGTGAGGCATGGGGCCGCCATGGGGCAGCCCCTGATCCCACACTCCGTCTCCTCAGGTGGCTACGGACTGCCCTACACCACTGGGAAACTGCCCTTTGGTAAGGCCCTCTTAAACTGGCGGGCTTCTGGCTTTCTCCAGCTGCAGGGTTCTGGCAAGGGAGCTGTGGCCCCAGCTCAGGGCTAAGAGAGCACCAGCTGGAGGAGGGGGGGTGTGGAGTCTCGGAATGGGAGTCCCCGAAGGAGGGGACATGGAACTTGGACTCAGACAGCCTCGTTCTCAATCCTGGCCCTCGCACTTATCACCAGGTCTTGGGAGAACCAGTTTCTTCTCTGAGCCTCAGTGTCTTTGTCTGTAAAATGGGAATAACCATCCCATACACATTTGTATTTAACTCTGGCTCGGGGGTGGGGAGACAGGTGGAGACTCTGGGTGGCCTGGCCCTTGAAGGGCAGGGGAGGGGGCAGCCACAGTGAGGTCCACGTGGATGCCCAGAGCCTCTCGTTTCGCAGGCTATGGGCCTGGAGGAGTAGCTGGTGCCGCGGGCAAGGCCGGATACCCGACGGGTACAGGTAAGGAGAGCCTCACCCCACTGCTAGCCAAAGGGGGCACTAATTACCGAGGCTCCATAAAGCAGGCCTGCCCACCCTACATCCAGACCCCGGTCTGAGCCTGGAGAAGGATCCTCAACCTCTGCATGCTATGAAACCCCACATCCACACCCAGATGTGTGAACCAGTTGGTTTTCTTTTTTTTTTAATAAATTTATTTATTTATTTATTTATTTATGGCTGCGTTGGGTCTCTGTTGCTGTGCGCGGCTTTCTCTAATTGCGGCGAGCGGGGGCTACTCTTCACTGCGGTGCAAGGGCTTCTCATTGCGGTGGTTTCTCTTGTTGTGGAGCACAGGCTCTAGGTGTGCGGGCTTCAGTAGTTGTGGCACGTAGGCTCAGCAGTTGTGGTACACAGGCTTAGCTGCTCTGCGGCATGTGGGATCCTCCCGGACCAGGGCTTGAACCCGTGTCTCCTGCATTGGCAGGCGGATTCTTAACCACTGCACCACCAGGGAAGTCCCGAACCAGTTGGTTTTCTTGGGGCTGGAATAGGTGGGCTCTGGAGATGCAGGGGCACACTTTCCAGAGTCTCTCTCCTTCCTCTCCCCCAGGGGTTGGCACACAGGCTGCAGCAGCAGCAGCAGCAGCTAAAGCAGCAGCAAAGCTTGGTGAGTATGCCTGGAGTCCCTGCCTGCTAGCTGCCAGCCCCCCAGCCTCTCCATCCCTATTACCACTGAGAGCCTTCCTCAGAGATAACTAACTAAGGTGGCCCCTCCCCACTCCACCCCCATTTATCCAACTTTTGCAACGCCACCCGTTCCTCTCTTCTTCCATCCATCCATCCATTCATTCTTTTTTCCATCCATCCATTCACTCCACCCTCCAATCCTCCATTCCTCCATCCCTCCATCCATCTCTCCATCCATCCACCCATCCCTCCATCCATCCATCCATCCATCCATCCATCCATCCATCCATCCATCCACTCATCCATCCCTCCCTCCCTCCCTCCATCCATTTCAGAGACCGGGGACAGATAAGAGCTCTGCTGGAGAATGTTGGCACTGCTGTGGGAGTCAAGAGGGAGACGTTGTTTCTACCTGGGGATAATCAGGAAGCGTTCTCAGAGAAAATATTTGATTCAGGCCTTAAAATATAGGTGGAGTTTGCCATGTGGTTAAAAAAGGAGGGAATGGATAAAAGGGTGGTTAGGATGATAATTTTAGGTGGTACCTATATGAGCATTTAAACAACTTAATAGTTTAGTATCAATTTAATATGTACTATAAAACTTTTAACTAGCTCCTCGAGCGCATGATCCCTTGGCTAGTAGATGTGGCATGGCCTTCTCTATGCCCAGACAAATGGGGAGCAAAGTGGGCATCTGTCCCACTGTCCTGGGTGATTCCCCAGTTCAGAGTCAGATCATGGGTGGTGAAGTCTTCACCTCTACCCCAGTCCCAGGGGAGCCCTTCCTGTAGCCTGTAGCACTGAGCTGGAGGCCTGCCCCACGGAGGCCCCACAAGCCCTCCCTCCAAGCCCCCAAGGCTGGAGGGGATGGCTGGAATGTGGGAGCAGGAGAGTGGGACGGCAAGGGGCTGCCAGAGCCAGGCAGCCAGGCGCTTGGATTACAAACTTGGCCGCGTCTTCGGAACACAGGGAGAGGAAGTCTTGAACATTCTTGCAGGGGCCCCTCTGGCCCGGGGAGCGGCCGCTTGTGGTTTCTCAGTATGTGGCAGTGATTAGAATGGGATTTGTCTGAAAACATACAAGTCCCTTAATGAGGGTGTTGAAATGGACACTTTGGGGGTGAGTCAAGGAACAGTGGGGTGGGGGCCTTCCCAAGCCGGCCCAGCTGGAGATGCCTGGGCCTCATTCCCAGAGGAGATTGCACTGTGAAAAACACCAGCATCCAAGTAGCCTCCTGCCTGGCTTCAGGAGGGGCCCCTGGGAGCCACATTTGCACTATCCCCCTCCTAACAGGTGCTGGAGCGGGAGTTCTCCCTGGCATTGGTGTTGGAGGTGGTGGCATTCCTGGCGGGCCCGGCGTGATTCCTGGCATCGGAGGCATCGCAGGTCGTGTCCATTCCAGCAGGGGGTGGAAGGTGTCCTTGAGAATGCTGTAGGGGAAGGGCCTCACCTTCTGTGACTCTCTCTCCAGGGGCTCCAGATGCTGCTGCTGCTGCTGCTGCTGCCGCTAAGGCAGCCAAATATGGTGAGTGTCCCCACAGGGGGCAGGACCAGGGCTCTGGCCAGCCCTGGCCTCTGCATGGGCCTTGGAGACCCTAGTCCTATAAGGCTGGATGGACTTTGCCTTTGTCCATCTGGGGCACCGTCCCTCACCAAGCGTCCCTGTCATGTCTCCTTGCTTGTGCCCATTCTGGCCACTCTGCCTGGGAGACTCTCTCCAGTGCTCTCCACTGACTGACTCAGCAGGGGGCAGGGGCACTGTGGAGCATCTGTCTCCTCCCACTTTACCCCCAGGGCCACCCAGAGCTGCTGCACCAACTGCCTGGGTGTCCAGTGGAGCGTTCTGACTCTGCTTTAGAGCTAGATCGTGCTCTTCCCAAACATAGATCCAAACCCTTAG
Source organism: Mesoplodon bidens (assembly GCF_964165515.1). Taxonomy (NCBI): domain Eukaryota; kingdom Metazoa; phylum Chordata; class Mammalia; order Artiodactyla; family Ziphiidae; genus Mesoplodon; species Mesoplodon bidens. The sequence continues at coordinate 37,982,597 of NC_138171.1, forward strand.
AGCTCTGTCGGGGTTCCCTCACTTCCCTCCCCTTCTCTCGGATGACTTGGATCCATGCAGATGCAATGCCCGCTCACCTGGGATCCTGCACTCAGGACCTGCCACTCCCATAGTTCCCCAGAGTCATGCCCCTGGAGGTCCTCTGAGGTTCCCACAGGGTCCAGGCCAGGGGAACAATCCTTTCCTTCCACAGGAGCTCCTGGAGGCTTAGTGCCTGGTGGGCCAGGCTTTGGCCCAGGAGCAGTCGGCATCCCAGGAGTTGGAGTCCCAGGTGTTGGGGTCCCAGGTGTTGGAGTCCCTGGTGTTGGAGTCCCAGGTGTTGGAGTCCCTGGTGTTGGAGTCCCAGGTGTTGGAGTCCCTGGTGTTGGAGTCCCAGGTGTTGGGGTCCCAGGTGTTGGAGTCCCAGGTATTGGGGGTCCGGGCATCATGGGTGGACCAGGTGAGCTTGGCTCGTGTGTGTGTGTGTGTGTGTGTGTGTGTGTGTGTGTGTGTGTAAGAGAGAGATGTTGAAATTATTGCCAAGACTTTTGTATTCTCCCTGACACCTCCCCACTCTATCCTCTTCTCTCCACACCCTTGGTCATCTTCTCTCCCTTGGGATATAACCACCTCCTAATTAACTATGGCCAGCATCATCTTGAATTCCCCTTTTGGCTGTCAGTGTGCTCCTGGGGGCAGGAACCATGTCTTTTTCATCTCTGTGTTCCCAGCCCTTAGCTGAATATGTGCTCAGTAAATGGTGCATAGATGGGTGGGTAGGTAGATGGGTGGATAGATGGATGGGGGGGTGGATGGGCAGAGGGACAGCTAGGGAGGTAGGTGAATGGCTATGTGGATGAGTAGGCAAACTGATGGATGAGAGAGTGGGTGGTGGGTGGATGAAGGGACAGATACAAGGATGGGTGCTTACATGGATGGATAGATAGATATAGGTAAAATGGTGGATGGTGAGATAAATGGGTAAATGGAAAGAGAGATGAACAGGCAGGTGGGGGACAAGATAAGTGGTTAGAAGGATGGATGGATGGATGGATGGATGGATGGATGGATGGATGGATGGATGGATAAGCACGTGGGTAGATGAGCAGATGAATGGGTGGGTAGAAGGCAAACACAAAATGGATGGGGAACTTCCCTGGCGGTCCAGTAGTTAAGACTCTGTGCTCCCAATGTGGGGGGGTGAGGGTTTGATCCCTGGTCGGGGAACAAAGATCCCACGTGCCGTGGGGCGCTGCGAAAAAAAGAAAATCAAAATGGTTGGTATTTAGATGAATGGAGAGATAGACAGATGGATGGATAAATTCGTGTGTGGGTGGACAGAGAGATAAGTGGTTGAGTGGGTAGACTGAGGTCCAAAGATAGACAAATGGACAGCCATACGGGAAGGTCAGCAGATGGATGAATGGGTGGCTGGATAGACAGATGGACAGATGGGTTGATGGAGATACATATGGGTAAATGGATGGACAACTCTGTGTTGGCTCAACAGATAGAAAGAAGATGGACTGAAAGACAGATGGGTGGACAGAGGGATATATATAGCGCATCTCTGCTCCATTCTCTCCTGAGCATTTGTGTTTCCCTTGGTCTCTCCAGGGGCTGTGTCACCAGCTGCAGCTGCTAAAGCAGCAGCCAAAGCAGCCAAATACGGTGAGTCCTGTGCTGATAGCTCCGCCCCACCCTATTATGGCCTTTACTTGCCAGAACTAAAGGACCGTCATCTTCTAGTCCCCGTTGTACAGCCCAGAGAAGGGGAGTGACTTGCCCAGGGTCACACAGCAAGTCACTGGCAGAGCTGGGACTTAGCCCTGTTGGGCCCCAGGACTATGTCTCCCCCAGTTGTCTCCCACCATGAGGCCAAGGGACTGGGTGATAGGAGAGTCCCAGTACAGCATTCCCAGTGGAGACAGTGTCCCTGACCCTCCCTGCTCTGGCCAGGACCCTCTCAGAGGAGCCCAAGCCTGGCTGGGGATAGGGGACCTGTACGCAGTCTTTCCATCTTCAACAAAGAGGCCCTTCACCAAGCGCTCAGAGAAGAGAGGGGCTGGAGACACACTGGGGGGTGTCAGTAGGGAGGAAGTTGGTGGGGGACCCAGGTATCCCATGGTTTCCTGTCCTTCATGGACCAGACTTGGGGGAAGCTCGCATCCTCTTCTCCAGTCCAGCATCCCCCAGAGCTCTTCCCAGTCTCTCTCACTGAGATCGTTTTCCACTTGCTTCTCTTCTCTCTGCAGGGGCCAGAGGCGGAGTGGGAGTTGGAGGTATTCCCACTTTCGGCGTTGGTGCTGGGGGCTTTCCTGGTTACGGTGTCGGAGTCGGAGGTGTTCCTGGGGCTGGCATTTCCCGTGAGCCTTAGTTCCATGCAGGGGAAACAGGGAAGGGGTGGGGGCTTGGGGGATGGGGGTGGGAGAGGGTAGACTGGGCTTCGCCGAGCTCAGGGAGGAGTTGGGGGACAGCGCAGGGAGGGTCTCCAGTGCCTTTAGGGCAGGAGCGCTGTCAGCACAGCCTGGCTGAGAGCCAGCAAGGTTTCTGAGTCTTTCTTTCTCGGCTCCTCATAGCTGCAGCCCAGGCAGCCGCCGCCAAGGCAGCCAAGATTGGTAAGTGCCCCAGCCCTGCCTGTCCTCACGCCCAGGGCCACGCCCTCCCCTCCTCCCCACCGCAGCCCTGCTCTCCTGCAGGGCCCAGGCTCAAAGCTCAGAGCAATTCTCCAACACGAGGGCAGAGCAACCTCACACTAGGGCCTCCAGGGCTGAAATATCCTAGGTCAAGGTCGGAAGCCCCTGGGCCCATCTTCCAAAGCCACAATGAAGTTTTCTGCGCTTTTCAATTGCGCACCATTAGGATCATTGGTGCCTGCCTTATCACCCCCAGACCAGCGAGTTAAAGGTGCCAGTCCATACACAACCATTATGCCATTATGCAAGCCCTACCTCCACCCTCTGCTCCCCCAAGAAGGGGCACTTCAAGGGCAGAGCTGGATGCTCTTCACCCCTCCAGGTGCTGCAGGAGCAGGAGCCCTGGGAGGGCTGGTGCCAGGTGTCGGTGTGCCAGGCGCTGAAGTGGTACCAGGTGAGCTGTGTCCCCAACCCAGACATGGGTTTGGCTTATCTCATAGAAGGGGCCCTGGAGGTGGCCTATGTCAAGTGTACCATTTTACAGATGACAAGACTGAGCCCAGAGACAAGGGTAGAGACAAAGTAATTTCCCTTAGTTTGGAGGGAAGAGCCCGCATGGGATTCCAGATTGCTGAGTGAACCCGGCAAGTCCCCTACCTGCCCCAGGGACGCTCAGGATGTCAGCCCAGTAGGCAGTGGAACTCTGCTCTACCAGGGTTGGGGGCCCTCATTCACCCGTCACGGGGCCTTTCTGGTTTCTGATCAGGTGGGAGAGCCTGTGTCAGCCTTTGTTTTCCAGGCACTCTTTCTCCAAGGGGAGGAGATTAAGAATTACAATGAGATTAATTTACAGCCTTCCTTGATTGTTTTTTTCCCACCAGATTTCTCTTCTGCATTTCTTCTTTCTGGGAGGAAATTCCCCTTTTGAGCTTCCCTCCAAGAAATGTGGCGCTTCCTCTAATAGTTTTGGATACAGGCGTGATTAGGATTTTTAAAAACTAACATCACCTTCAGCAGAAAGCTCCAGAAATCTTTTAGACTGAGGTTTAGGAGAGACAGCTTCGGGCTGCCCTCCACCATGGGCAGAGCTAGAAGGCCACAGTCTCAGAGCTGCTTCTCAGGGAAGGGACATGCCCAGGACGGCTGGTGGGCCATCTGAGAGTGGGCCTCCCTCACGCTGGGTTTCCTGGGTGAGGGGACAGTTCCCTAGAGGTGGTCTCTGAGAAGCCTTTCCACCGCGGAGGGTGGGTAAGAGGGGGAAGGGGTGCTGGGAACCACTCCTCACTCTTCACATCTCCAGGGGCAGGGATCCAGGCAGCTGCAGCTGCCAAAGCAGCCGCCAAAGCAGCCCAGTTTGGTAAGTGAGCCCCCTGCCAGTCCTGTCTTCGATCCTCAGCCTAGAGCACTGCTCTCCTGTGTCCCTGCCTTGGGGTCTGGCAGACGCCCCTCCTTAGGCTGTCATGTTCTGGGTGTGGGCCTTCCTCACAGCTTTTGGCCCAACTGACCACTTTGAGGGGTGTGGATGAAGTTTCTGATTAGGAAGGCAAAGTGAGAACAGGTTCTGGCGAGCCCTCCAGGACACACCTCCTACCCTTCCCAAAGCCACTGCTGCCTTCCAGTCCAGCTGGGGCCTTGCCCTGCTTCTGGAACAAATGCTGGGTTCTTCTGGGCTCCCACCTACCCCAAGGGACAGCCATGTTCTTGCTCCCTGACAAGATTCTCCATGTCCTGCTTCATCTGAGGGCCACCCTGGCAACCCCAGGTTCCCATACTTTCCTGAATATGGCATAGCGAAACAGCTCACTTTAGAGCCAGAGAAATCTTAACTTCAGGTCTGCTGACCCCCAAACTCACATATGACAAACAACTCTTTTTTGTAAAACTATCATTTGCTGAGGTAATCATTACACCAGCCTTATGAAATTGGTACTCTTATGCCCATTTCACAGATGTGGAAACTGAGGCTCCAAGAGCCTAAGAAACTTGCCCATAGTCACACAGCTAAATGGTGGCCGAGCTGAGCTTGGAAGCCAGTCCTGCCTGTCTTGCAGAGCTCCCTTTACTACATAAGTCTGCCTCCATCACCCTCAGGAGTCTCAAAGGGGCCCTTGTAATTCCAAAGTTTAAGAACTCCTGATCCTGCCCAGACCTCATATTAGGGATGAAGAAGCTGAGGCCCATCAAGGGAAAGTAACTTGTCCAAGGTCACACAGCAAGTCTGTGCCCGGCTAAGAACCCAGGGCTCCTGACCTCCAGCCCGCTGCTCTTTCCATTAGCTTCTGCCCTCCTTGATCAGGACTTGGTTAAGGATGAGCTCTTCTCTGTCTTGCAGGGTTAGGCCCGGGTGTCGGTCTGGGTCCTGGAGTCGGCGTGGGTCCCGGTGTTGGCATTGGCCCCGGTGGTATCATAGGTAAGCAGTGTGAGCAAGTGGGCCTGAGGGGCCTCTGAATGCTCCATGGGTGCCGTCCTTGAACGCCCTCTCTCTCCTCCCAGGAGCAGGGGCCCCAGCTGCAGCCAAAGCCGCTGCTAAGGCGGCCGCCAAAGCCCAGTTCCGTGAGTGCCCTGCCTGCCTTCTCTCCTCACCCCACAAGCTCAGGCCTGGCCCAGCGTGACCCAAGCCTAAACTGGACCCCAGGACATGCCATATCTCAGGCCCACCCTGCAGCCTCGTGAGGCCCCCAAGGCGGCAGACAGAGGGATTGGAAGTGCAGATTTGGCCTGAGGGAGACCCGGGTTCGAGTCCTGAGCCACACACTAGCTGAGTGACCTCTGAGTTTCCTGTCCTCCCGTGTGGGTACCGATGGCACCTGTCACAGAGGCTTGTTAGGAGAATCAAATGAGTTCATCCAAAAGGGAGGAACAGGAGGTTAGGCTGAAAAGGGCAGTGGTGTCCAGAGTGTGTCTCCCTGAATGCCAGCCTGGGGAAGGGCTGGACTTGGTGGTCAATGAGAGTTTTAGGAGGACCATTCTGGTGCCAGCGCAGAGGGCAAATTAAGGGGGTCTGGGCCCCTTCCTTGGGGCCTGACTCAGCTCCCTGAGCCGGACACCCCCAAAAGGGCCTGTTCCCTGCCTGCTGCCGCCACCCCACTCCCCATCTCCCCCAGGGGCTGCCGCTGGGCTTCCTGCCGGCGTTCCCGGATTTGGAGCCGGTGTTGGAGTTCCTGGACTTGGAGTTGGTGTTGGTGTTCCTGGATTTGGGGCAGGTGCAGGTGAGGGGCCTTCTAGGTGCTGAACAGAAACGCCCCTGACCTCAGAGGAGGGAGACCTCTCCTCCCAGCACGTCCCCTCCACTCAGAGGTGTGCAATAAATTCCCCATTAGGTTCTCCTGAGCAGTTAGAGACAACTGGGGTAACAGATGCGGGCAGGCCAGGCGAAGGGTCCTCTTCTGCCAGATTTCAGAGTTTCTGTCTCCTCAGTGGAAGGGTGCCAGGGCTCCAAACTGAGAAGAAGCCCACCATCCAAGGAAGGAGGCTGGAGGTCCCCGGGGTCAGTGGTGTGGGTGGGCTAGCCCGGCTCCCCTTCAGCAGTGTGCTGTGGCAAGGGGGCCACTAGGAACTCTAGCTCTTCATCTACTAGTTACTGAGCCTGCTCTATGTCCAGCCTCAGGCAGACCATGCCGGGCCTAGAGGAGACGGGAGGGGACAGATGGAAGGAGGAGGCACAGTTGAGCCCTCAAGCGCCCCCAGATCAGACTGGTAGAGGCACAGTTAGACACTGAAGCTCTGTACTTGGCTGGGTGAGCTCCTGGCTGCAGAGCCACAGCTTCAGGGCTTTGAGAGAAGCAAAGAAGGCTGAGGAAGTCAAGGAGGGCTCCCTGGAGGAAGCAGAATCCCCAGGCACAGAGCTCAGCTGCTGACCACCCCACTTTTCCTTTTGCCCTTTTCCGCAGTACCTGGAGCCCTGGCCGCAGCTAAAGCTGCCAAGTATGGTGAGTGCACCCCACACACCATCCCTGATAGCACCTGGTCACCCAGCTCCCCTCTCCCTGGGCCAGGGCCCAATGCCTGGAGCCTACAGCGCAGGGCTGGGATGGTCAGGATGGAAAAAGGCAGTTTCTAGGAAGCATTAATGATGGTTCAGCAGACTCTGGCTCCTGCCCACTAAATGCCTAGCATGGCTCCAGCCCCAGGACAACCAAAACCGCCCTTCACATTTCCAGCCCCCCTGGGGGCAGTTTCACTTTGGTGAGGACCATGGTCCCTAAGACCCCTCAGGCCCTGACAGTTTCATGGGGCCCAAGGCCAGGGAGGGGCCAGGGCTGCTGTCCCAGCAAAGCCAGGACTCCTCATCTGGGCCCCCGCCTCCCCATCAGCATGACTGTGCCCGCCACGAGCCACAAGGACGTGGCAGACCTGCCCTCCCCCCACACTTGGCACTCGGGCAGCCCCGCCTGGCCAGATCCACACTGTCTATGTCCCCCTGCATTCCAGGCCTCCTGGGATCTGGGCTGGGGCCTCCGCCAGGGAACTGCCAACCAGGCCTGGCCGGTCCACGTGGGGCCAGTTTCCACCTCGGAAAATCCCAGCTTCCTCAGCCCCCACCCACGGCGGGCCTGATGACCCACCAGCTCTGCTGGCCTGAGTTCGGCAGCCATTGCCAGGGAAACAGAGCAGTTAAGGGCTCTGGCTCTGAAGTCATTTCCTGCCCATGAAACCTTGAACACATTGCTTAACCACTGCTGTGCCTCAGTTTTCTCATCTGCAAAATGGGGCTAATAGTACCTACATTTCCTGCTGCTCGGAGCAGTCTGATAAGTGTGACACACGGACCATGAGTGTCCCCCTGAAGCGCTAGCTATAACTCCTGCTGCTGCTGCTCCTGGCAGCTCTGTACTGGACAGTGGTTCACACTCAGAGGTCCTTTCACTCTTCAAATACCTATAGGTGAGCAGGAGTAAGGATCATCATCTCTTTTATAGAGACGCAACTCTGCGGCTCAGAGAGGTGACAGCTATGATGAGTGGAGAAACCAGATTCAAGCCCAGGGCTGTCAGAACCTGAGACTAGTCCTCCACCCTTGGCAGCCTGTGGCCACAGCCACCACTGTGACCACCTTCAGGTCCCAGCACCAGCCCGGGAGGAAGGAGAGGAGACAGGCAGGCTGAGGCTCAAGGAGTGTGCCCTTGCCCAATGGGTCAGGGCAGAACCGGACCTCAGACCCAGGTGTCTGGTTATGGACTTCTGTCCAATACTCCTTCCACTAGGTCACATGGCCTCAGCCACCTGTCTACTTGCCTAGTAGCCCTGGGGCCGGGAGACCCCGTCCTTCAGAACAGGGAGGATTGACTTTTTGTCCTCTCTCCACAGGAGCAGGAGGGGTCGGGGCCCTTGGAGAGGTTGGAGATCTTGGCGGAGCCGGTGTCCCAGGTGGTGTGGCAGGTGAGTTGAAACCCCAGGACAGGCTGGTCATTGAGGGAGACTGACCCATGGAGAGTCCCTCCCTGAGCCCCCTCTGTGTCCCCAGGAGTCGGACCTGATGCTGTGGCTGCTGCCGCCAAAGCTGCTGCCAAAGCCGCCCAATTTGGTGAGCACAGGCTTGAGGCGGGGGCTGCCGCCAGGTTTCTAGGATTTGACGGGAGGGGAGGGGTTCTGACCACGCACTGTGGAGCGCATATTCCCTGACCTGTCCCTGAGGCCCTCAGGGGCATCGTCTCCCAGGGCCCGGCCCACCTACTGGCCCCACTAGCCCTCCAAGGTCCTGGGGGCTCAGGCTCCACCTGGGTCCTGGGATGATCTCCGCACCCCACCGCGGACAGACCAGCTGCTCTCACTTGCGGGGATTAATGTACAGCTCTCTCCTCAGGGCTGGGGGGAGTCGGTGGGCTCGGAGTCGGAGGACTTGGAGTTGGAGGGCTTGGAGTTGTCCCAGGGGCTGGGGTCCTTGGAGGTAAGGGGTACTCTGGAATCAGTGAGTGCATGGCCGTCCCCTTCTCTGGGCTCCTGCAGCATTTGCAGGAGCCTGAGCAAGCTTGGTGAAGGCTGCCCCTTGCAGTTGGGTGTCCCAGTCCTCTCCCTCTCTTTCAATTCACCCAACTACCTCAAGTGGGAGTTCATTAGGATAGTGATGGTTATGCCCACTTTCCAGAGAAGAAAAGCAAAGCTTGGAGGGAAATTACTTTCCCAAAGTCTCTGCCATCATGGTGGACCTTATGTTAACATTTCTGTCTCTCTTGGGTCATCATTGTGTCTCCCTACCTGACCTGGCCTGAAGTCCCTTACCCCGTGTACTCCACAAGACTGGCCACACAGTAGGAGCTTAATAAAGACTTCTGGAAAGATGGACAGATGAAGGTGGGGTGGAGGGATGGTGGAAGGATGAGTCAGTAGGCTGATGGCAGGTCGGTGAGCAGGTCAGGAGGAGGACATGACTTGGGGAGGGAGGAAATATTCCTGAGCCCTCATGCGCCCCATCTCCCCAGGTGTGTCCCCCGCTGCAGCTGCTAAAGCAGCCAAATATGGTGAGTTGCTCCCGATGCCTCCCCCTGCCCAGGCCTGCAGGCTGCTTATACCCCACCCCCACTGCCCTGTCCCCGCCCCGGTGCAGGCCTCAGTCCTGCTCACAATATCCCTGAAGGCCCATCCAGGAGATCCCTGATCCCAGACCCCAGAGGGGATGCTCAGGGTCCCTTAAACTGTGGCTCGTCCTCACCCCCATCTGCCCTCTTCTCAGGTGCCGCTGGCCTTGGAGGTTTCCTAGGCGCCGCCAGGCCATTCCCAATTGGAGGTAGGGACCACCTCTGCTGTGAAATCCTCAGCTCTGCCCAGCCCTGGAGGAGGCCTGGCTGCCTAGCAGCTGGGACTCTGAAGCTGCATCTGGCACAGGGACACAGAGAGAGGGTGGAGGGGACAGTCCAGAAAAGGAGGCATCCTGGGCAGAGGGGCAGGCCTCAGGGTCAGGTGGACACATGTGCCTCAGACACCAGGCGGATGAGCTGAGGCTATGGAGCTGCATCCCAGGATGCCAGGAGGGGACCAGCTGTGTTAAGAAAGCTGCTTTGGCAGTGGGGAGGGGGCAGTGGGAGGAGGTGGTCCTAGTCAGAGAGGCAATAGGTGGCAAGGCTGGGGTGGGCCCTGCCCCCCACCAACCCCAAACCCCTCCTGCAGGTGTTGCAGCAAGGCCTGGCTTCGGACTGTCTCCTATTTTCCCAGGTATGACCAGGCTCCCCTGCCCTGGGCCCCATCCTTCCTCCTTCCCTGGTTCATCTCCTGCTCAGAAGGGCTGAGCCAGGACCCAAAGGGTACCCCAGGCCCTCAGATTGCACAGAGTTGGGTTTCCCCTTCTCCTCTCCCTCCCGTGCCAGGCCAGGGAGCATCAGCTCTTCCAACACGCCACGTTCATATGAGGCAAACTGAGGTTCAGAGAGTGCCAGGGACACGTTCAAGGTCACACAGTCACTGGTAGAGGCAGAGCCAAGGGCTTCCAACAGCCAAGCCCAGAACTTGGCCCCTCTCAGATGAAGCCCAGGCTGCCCGGGAGGGCTTGGTGGGCACCCCAGAGGTGGGCACACTCACAACCCCTCTCCTTGCCTTGTAGGTGGCGGAGCCGGGGGCCTGGGAGTTGGTGGTGAGTCTATCATAAGAACAAGGGGCCCCATTTCAAGCAGGGCCCTAAGCTCCTTCGCAGGGCGGGGGTCGATCCTGCTGAGGGAGCGGCTAGTGCAGCCATGGCCCTGGGCTGGTCCTCTGGCGTGGGGGACCCGAGGGAGCCCCACGGGGAATCACAGAAGCTGAAGTCAGCCCTGGGATGTGGGGATAGGGGGACCCCGATTCCTGGGGCTCCCAGCCAGGCACTCGACTGGGCACCAGGAGTGAGACAGGGACCTGCGTCAGCCCGGGTCTTAGGGTCTAACCAGAGAGGTTGACAAGGTCCCATAGAAAAGGAAATAAACTGTAGGGGAAGAACAAGGCCTGTTCAAGCAGGTGGTCAGGGAGGCTGAGCCTGGAGCCTGTCAGTGGGGGTAAGGCTGCCCCTGGGAAGCGTGGCCAGGGTCTGACTGTGGTGCGAGAAGGCGCCGCAGAGCTGCTCAGTCCTCCACAGGCAGCAGGCCATCTGCAAGGAGCAAGGTTGGACAGGAGGGTCGGGCCAGAGTCAGAGAGGCCTTTGGAACCCGCTGCTACAAGATGGAGGCGCGTGGAGGGGCGGGGGGAGGCGGTGTCTGGGAGAGGAGGGAAGGCCTGGCCTCCTCCCCAATCCCCGCGTTCCCTCCACAGGCAAACCTCCCAAGCTCTACGGAGGGGCCCTGGGAGCCCTGGGATACCCAGGTGAGTAGAGACTCAGCCCCTGGAAGTGGGCGGGGGGTGAGGGGGTGGGTGTCGGGCAGAGGCGGAGTGATGGGGCCCATCAGCCTGGGAGAGAGGGCAGCACGTCAGATGAGGCCTGGCAGGGAGTGGGGAGGCTGGGGCAGAGCTGGACACCTTACCCACACCTTCTTCTACCTGCGACACGGACACGCAGAGCTGAGACTGGGCCCAGGACCCTCCAGGCTCATCCAGGCCAGGCCTGGCCGCCCCTCCCTCCCTGGTACCCACACTCGTCCCTGCGGGAGGAGCGAGGGGATGGGAGGGGCAGAGAAGGAGAGAGAGGATGGAGGCGACAACAAAGGGAGCCCCGGAGTCAGGGGATCGGAGGGGTGGACCCGGCAGGGTGGGCAGAGGCGGCCCAGAGCCACACCCTTGCTCCAAGATGCAGATGTGTCTCTGGCAGTGTGTGGGGTGGGGTCTGATCACCACCCCCCAGGCATCTCCCAAAGATGCCCAAAAGAGACCCAGAGAAGCCCCAGCTCTGCTCCTGTGCCCAGCTCAGGCTGCGGATCCTCTTCCCCCCACCCCCCCCACCCCCCGCCACCTGCTTCCCACTGAGCAGATGAGACAGCCCAGGCCAGGGCAGGGAGAGGCAGAGGCAAGAGCAGCCTGACCTCGTCCAGGACGCCCAGCTCTCAGTCAGGCACCAGCTGGTGCCTATGGCCCTGTCACACAAGCTTTCTTTTTGTTGGCTTTCTTTCCCAACAAACACCCTCGGTAAGCTTCACAGAGAGAGAGAGAAAGATGGTGCTCGCTGCCACCAGGTGGCAGTAAGGAGCCACATCCAGCTCCCCCAGGGGTAGGCGCTACCCCAGGCCCTACTACCAGACTTCGGCGCCTTGATCATTTGAAATAAGGTTAACCAATCAGACCCTCCGCCCGAGAGGGCAGGGGTCCTGCGACCACCCACCTGCCCAGTGGGAGTTTGTACAGCCGAAGAGCTCAGAGAGTGGCCTGGGGTCGTGTCCAGGCTTCCCGTGGCTTCTTGGAGCCTCTGTTCCCCGCTGTGATGATGTGGGTGTTAAGAGCAGCTTGGAGTTGGGTGGGGTGGGGTGGGCAAGGGCTTGAGAAGCAACCAAGACTGACGCTTGCGTGTGCCGCCCCGCACCCAGGTGGGGCCTGCCTGGGGAAATCCTGTGGCCGGAAGAGAAAGTGAGCTTCCCAGGACCCCTGACTCACGACCTCATCAACGTTGGTGCTACTGCTTGGTGGAGAATGTAAACCCTTTGTGACCCCCCCCATCCCATGCCCCCTCCTAAGTTCCCACCCCAGGAGGGAACAGGGCAGGCAGGGTGGCCTTGGAAATCCACAGGGCAAGGAAACAAGAGAGTGGTGGCCAAGTGGGCTCCTGGAAGCCCCCTCCTTCAGAGGCAAGGGGTGGGTGGGCTTGGCCCCTGCCCCCACCCCCTTCCCACCCAGGAGCTCTCCCTCCACACACTCCATCTCCAGGGGAACTTGGTGCTACGTACTGGTGCTCTCATTCTCCCTGCGGGGAGGGAGGAGGGAAGGGCAGCCCCTCAGGGAACCCCCTCCCTGGGGCTCCTCTGAAGATGGTGCAGACACTTCCTGGGCAGTCTCACCTCCCGCTGCCCACCAGGACCCACCTCTGGCTGCAGTCCAGTTGGTACCCAAGCATCGAAACCCTCAAGCTGGATTCGGTCACACATCTCTTGGCCCCCTTGGCCCCCTCTCCCCTACCAATCGCTATTCCCCATGTCTGGGGCACCTTCAGGTCGGAAGATTCCCCCCATTGGGAATAGCCCTCTTGCTCTTGTGGAATTCATCCGCCCATATGCCCATCCGTCCATCCGTCCTGGTCCCCATTTGGCTGCCCGGCACCGCTAGCTGGCTGGGCGCCCCTACCATCAACTCGATGAACCTGTCATGGCAGCCTGTGCCCTGCCTCTGCCCCACCACACACACCCCTACGTAGGGGCCCCGAGCCCAGGTTGTGAGGAGCTGTCCCGACTGGGGCAGCAGGAATCTCCCCCCCAAACTGGGTCTCCCCCCACGCAGTACTGTATCCCCGGTCCCCCGCCTGGAGCCACTGTACTTCAAAGCATTTCCCCCCCTGCCCCACCCATCTCTTTGTGTCTCGCTGTGATAGATCAATAAATATTTTATTTTTTGTCCTGGATGTTTGGGGATTATTTTTGATTGTTGCTGTTCTCCTTTGGTTTTATTTTTGTGGTTTATGGGAAAAAAAAAAAACTTTTTTTTTTTTTTTTTCTGATCTGGGGAGCTACATCCCCAGTAGAAGATTCATTTTAATCACTTTGGTATAACTCTGAGTGAAACACACATTTTTTTTTAAATAAGAAAAGAGAATTAACTGCTTCAGAAAAGACTAATAAATGAAAACCTTTTAAAGGAAACTATGTCTTGGCCTCCTTTGTAATCCCTCATCTGCCTTCAGCTCCTGGTCCGGGTAGGGAACAGGGCTCAGCCTTGGGGAAGCTGTTCAAAATGTATGTAGGGGGCTGCCAATCGCCTGCCATTGGCTTCTGGTGAATTAATCCTTCTCCTAGTTCAGCCTGTCCTTTAATAATGATAATCCCTTTGTAGGGGAAGCAGAGCGGCCAGCCCTACACATGTCCACCCACAGTGGGTCTCATTCCTCTGAGGATGTGGGTTCACCCACCCAGACACTCCTTCCCCAGCCCTCACCCCTTAGGCCCAAACCCTTGGCCTCTAGATACTGAGAGTACAGCTGGACAGATGGAGGGAACAAAAATGACCCTTCTGTCCAGACCAAACCCTTGGCCTTGGTGAACAGCCTTGCAGAGAGAAAAGAAATGGCCCGACCTAAGAAAAATAGATGGATGTTTCCCTCCTAAACATCCCCTTTAAGGAAGACTCACTGTCACACATGGCCACTAGGGCACCACTTTACTTCTTTACAAAACAAAGCAAATGACACTCTGCAAGTGGCCACAGGAGACTCAGTACTACCCTTGGATGCACCAATTCCCCAGGGTCGTCCCCCTCCCCTCAGGGCTACAAATCCACAGAGCATGGGGATGTGCCCCCCTGGAGCCCACAACTCCCTTCTAGAGCACACTCTTGGGTACCAGATTCTGGAATTTCCTCCCCAGACCACCAAGTCCACTTCCAGGGCCCACATGGCCTCATGTGTGCATCCGTCCTCCTGAGAGTGAACCCCATGGCCAGTGGGCACTCGTGGAGGCCAGAAGGATGGCGAGGGGGCTGTTTGTTGGGAGTACGGCTGGAGTCTGCCATGCAGACGGCAGCAGACAGGCAGTATGGGTATCCGTGCACCTGCGCACAAGGACCCTGTGGAAAGAGCAAGGGGGTGGGGCGATGCTCAGGGACAGCTTCCCAGAGGACGGCAGAGCACAGGAAGCAATCTACCAGGCAGAGAATAGAGCAAAGAGTAGCGAGGGTCAGGCCTTTCAAGCAGGAAGGGCAGCCTTGTGAAGGTTCCGGGCGCCTGGTGGGAGGGAGCAGGGCTGAGGAAAGGCGAAGGATGGGTCAGAAGCGGGTAGGGGGCAGGTCAAAGGAGACCACGGGGTGGGGGGCTGCCGGGACAGTCAGTGAGGAGCGACAGCCTGCCCAAGAGTGGTGGCAAACCAGATTCATTCATTCGTTCACTTGTTCAGCAAAAAGATCCCTTGCTCATCCTGGGAAACCCCTCAGCCCCAGGCAAATTGGGATAGTTGGTCACCCTCCCTTCCAGAGACATCTATTCATCATACACAAACATATACACATATTAGTTGCATTACTCAGCATCTTGGTGTTATTTTAATCAAAACTATGTTTCAAAGATCATTCCTTATCAGCTGTATATTCATTTAACAAATACTTATGGAGCTACCTACCATGCACTAGGTACTGTTTTAGAAGTTGAATATATAGTAGTAAACAAAATGGGCAAAAATCCCTTTCCTCATGGAGTTAACATACCAGTAACTATATCTGTTGTATTTATTTAATCACTTTGCTATTATGACCAATGCTGTCCTGGACATTTGTGTATCTTTCCTACATGTCAGTGTGAGTTGGTCTACAGCAGCACCGTCCACAGAACTTCCTGTGATGACAGAAACGTTCTCTCTCTGCTGTGTCTAGTGTGTAACCACTAGCTACGTGGGCTCTTGAGCTCTAAAAATATGACTAGTGAGACTGAGGAATTGAATTTTTAATTTTGTTTTTTAATTTAAATTTTTAAATGTAAATAGCCACAGTATTGGATGATGCAGGTCTATGGGAGAAAGTCCTGAAAATAGAAAAGATAAATCAAAAAACAAAACAAAACGGAAGATCCCTTGCTCATCCCTCTGCAGCTCTCCAGCCTCCGAAAGTTGGCCAGCCCCAGGATTCAGCCCTGGCGCCTCCCTGCTTCTATTTCTCATAATTCATGGCTTTAAATACCACGTATGCGTTGGCAGTTCCCAAACTGACACCTTCAGCGCAGACCTCTCCCCTGAACTCTGGACTTGCACGTTCAAGGCCAGTTCTTAACATCTCCACCTGGAAGTCTCATAATTCTGCGTAGCATGGGTCCGTCCACCCCCACCAAAACCTGCTCTCTTCCCCACCTTCCCCGTCTCAGTAAACACCAGCTCCAGTGGTTCAGGCCAGCAGATTTGGAGCCCTCTTCTCTTCCCACTGCCCACACCAGATTCACCAGCAAATCCTGGGACACTGCCTTCAGAAGATAACCAGAGTTCAACCACGCCTCCCAACCCCAGGCGCTGGTCCACCAAGCAGCTCTTGCCCGGGTGACTGACACAGCTTCCAGACTCGGCTCCCTGATTCTGCCCTGGCTCCCCTTCAGCCTTCTCTCCACACAGCAGCCAAAGCAATCCTTTTAAAACATAAGTCAGCTCAGGTCACACATCTGCTCAAACTCCTGCTGTGGCTCCCGTCTCATTCGGGGCCCAAGCCAGAGGCCTTTCAATGGCCGAGGGGCCCCTACCTGAGTTGGCCCAGATGTTCTGACCAGCTGTTTGACCAGCATCCCGCTACTCGGCCCCCTGCCAGGCCGTGTGGTTACACTGCCCTCTTCCCTTCCCCGCAGGCAGCAGGCCACCCCTCTGCAGCCTCCACATCTGCTGTCTCTCCTGCCCAGAAAGCTCTTCCCTCCGTTATCAACATGCTTGGCATCCTTACCTCTTTCAGGTCTTGATTCAAATGTCACCTTCTTAGAAAGTCCTTCCCTGACCCACTTTCTAAAACTGCAAACTATAGGGGGTTCCCTGGCGGTCCAGTGGTTAGGATTCCGAGCTTTCACTGCAAAGGACGTGGGTTCAGTCTCTGGTCAGGGAATTAGGATCTTGCAAGCCGTGTGGTGCGGCCAAAAATAATAATGATAATTAAATAAAATTGTAAACTATACCTTCCTCCCCCACTTGGGAGACCAATGACTTGGCCCTGCCTTCTCTTTCTCCAGAGCATCCATCACCAGTACCCATCATGTCACCACATAGCACAGTATACTTTGCGTCTTTGCTTATTGTCTGACTCTCCCCACCAGAATGCAACTCCCTAAGGATGGACATTGTTTTGAGATCAAAATAGTTTAAACTCCCTGCTTTCATTAGTTATACACTCTGGTAGAAAGATGGTAATGGCAAGCAAATGTGCTAGGCTGATAATAGCTTCAAAGATATCCAGGTCCTAATCCCTGAAACGTTGTAAATATTACTGTTATTAGTCTTCTCAGGCTGTCATAACAAATTGCCACAGGCTGGGTGGCAGAAATTTATTTTCTCACAGTTCTGGAGGCTGGGAGTCCAAGATCAAGGTGTCCACAGGGTTGGTTTCTCCTGAGGGCTCTCTCCTTGGCATGTAGGTGGCTGTCTTCTCCCTGTGTCCTCACATGGTCTTTTCTCTGTGCATATAAGTCTCTTACTCTCCTCTTCTTATAAGGACGCCAGTCATAGTGGATTAGGGCCCATTCTGATGACCTCGTTTTAACCTAATTGCCTCTTTAAAGATTCTATCTCCAAATACAGTGACATTCTGAAGTGTTGGGGGTTGGGACTTCGACATACGAATTTTAGGGGGTGATGCAATTTAGCCCCTAACAGTTACCTTATATGGAGAAAGAGTCTTTGCAGATGTGATTAAGTTAAGGATCTTGAGATGGGGAGATTATCCTGCTGGGCCCTAAATGCTATCACAAGTATCCTTAAAAGAAGCTGGAAGAATTGTATGCCAACAAATTGAATAACCTAAAGAAATGAATAGATTCCTAAAAACATACAACCTGCCAAGACTGAATTGTGAAAAAATGGAAAATCTGAAGAGACCAATGACAAGAAAGGAGAATGAATCAGTAATCAATCCTCCCAACAAAGAAAAGTCAGGACCAGATGGTTTCCACTGGTGAATTCTACCAAATATTTAAAGAAGAATTTATACCAATTCTCCTGAAACTCTTCCAAAAGATTGAGGAGGAGAAACAGTTCCAAGTTCATTCCAAGAAGCCAGCATTACCCTGATACCAAAGCCAGATAAAGACACTACAAGAAGAGGGCTTCCCTGGTGGTGCAGTGGTTAAGAATCCCCCTGCCAACGCAGGGGACACGGGTTCAAGCCCTGGTCCGGGAAGATCCCACATGCTGCGGAGCACTAAGCCTGTGCACCACAACTACTGAGCCTGCGCTCTAGAGCCCACGGGCCACAACTACTGAAGCCTGCGCGCCTAGAGCCTGTGCTCCATAACAAGAGAAGCCACCACAACGAGAAGCCTGTGCACTGCAACGAAGGTAGCCCCTGCTCGCCACAACTAGAGAAAGCCCATGCGCAGCAACGAAGACCCAACGCAGCTAAAATTAATTAATTAAAGAAAAAAAATCAATACACTACAAAAAGAGAAAACTACAGAGAAATGACATTAGTAAGATGGCAGAATAGGAGGTCTTCAGTCCATATCCTCCCACAAACAATCCTCAAATTCATGTAGAACCACAAAAGACCCCAAATAACAAAAACAGGAAGAATAAAGCTGGAGGCGTCACACTTCCTGATTTCAAAATATATTACAAAGCTACAGTAATAGAGAGAAAGGGAGAGAGACCAATGAACAGAACAGAGAGTCCAGAAGTAAATCCATGCATTTACGATCAACTGATTTTCAACAAGTGTACCAAAAACACACAATGGGGTAAGGATAGTCTCTTCCATAAATGGCGCTGGAAAATAAATAAATGGTGCTGGAAAAACTGAATATCCAGATGCAGAAGAAGGAAACTGAACCCTTATCTGACACCATAACTCAAAAATCGACTCAAAATGGATTAAAGACAAACATAAGACCTGAAACTGTAAAACTACTAGAAGAAAGCATAGGGAAAAAGCTTCTTGACATTGGTCTGGGCAATGATGTTTTGCTTATGACTCCAGGAGCACAGATGACAAAAGTGAAGATGGACAAGTGGGACAGTATCAAACTAAAAATTTTCCACAGAGCAAAGGAAACCATCAACAGAGTGAAGAGACCACCGATGAAATGGGAGAAGATCTTTTCAGACCATACATTTGATACAGGTTAATATCCAAAACATATCTAGAACCCAAGAAACTCAACATTTGAAAAAGAAAAAGAACTGGGCTTCCCTGGTGGCGCAGTGGATGAGAGGCGGCCTGCCGATGTAGGGGACACGAGTTCGTGCCCTGGTCCGAGAAGATCCCACATGCTGTGGAGCTGCTGGGCCCGTGAGCCATGGCCACTGAGCCTGCGCGTCCGGAGTCTGTGCTCCACAACGGGAGAGGCCACAACAGTGAGAGGCCCACGTACCGCAAAAAAAAAAAAAGAAAAAGAAAAAGAACTAATTTTAAAATAAGCAAAGAACTTGAGCAGACATTTCTCAGGAGAACACATATAAAGAGCCAATAGGTATAAGAAAAGGTGCTCAGCATCACCAATCACCAGGTCATGCAAATACAAATCAAAACCACAATGAGATATCACCCTCTACCTGTTTAAATGGCTATTATCAAAAAAAAAAAAAAAGATAAGCATTGGAGAGGATGTGGAGAAAAGGACACCCTTGTATACTGCTAGTAGGAATGTAAGGTGGAACAACCGTCATGGAAAACAGTGTGGAGGTTCCTCAAAAGAATTAAAATAGAGCTATCATATGATCCAGCAATTCCACTTCTGGTATATAACCGAAGGAAATGAAATCACCATCTTTTTTTTTTTTTTTGCGGTATGTGGGCCTCTCACTGCTGTGGCCTCTCCCATTGCAGAGCACAGGCTTCGGACGCGCAGGCTCAGCAGCCATGGCTCACGGGCCCAGCCGGTCCACGGCATGTGGGATCTTCCCGGACCGGGGCACGAACCCGTGTCCCCCGCATCGGCAGGCGGACTCCCAACCACTGTGCCACCAGGGAAGCCCGAAATCACTATCTTGAAGAGATATTTGCACTCTCATGTTTATTGCAGCATTATCCACAATAGCCAAGCTGTGGAAACAACCTACGTATCCAACAACAGATGAATGAATAAAGAAAATGTGTTGTATATCTACAGTGGAATATTATTCAACCTTATAAAGGAAGGAAATCCTAAATAAATAAATAAATACAGGAAGGAAGGAAGGAAGGAAACCCTGCCACATGCTACAACATGGATGAACCTAGGGGGCGTTATGCTAAGTAAAATAAGCCAGTCACAGACAAATACTGTGTGATCCCACTTATATGAAGCATCTAAAGTAGTCAGATTCATGGAAACAGAAAGTAGAATGGTGGTCACAAGGGCCTGAGGGAGGGGAAGAAGGGAGTCTGTTTAATGGGTACACAGCTTCAAATTTGCAAGATGAAAAATTTGGGGACTCTGTAATGACCAATATGGGAAAACAATCTTTAAAAAAAGTGGATAATGATTAGTATAACTGATTCACTGTGCTGTATGCCTGAAACTAACACAACACTGTAAGTCAACTATATTCCATATAAAGAAAGAAGTAAAGAAAAGGTTAAAAAAAAAGCTTTGGAGATCTGTTTCACAACAGTGTGAATATACAGTTTACCCTTGAACAACGCTGGTTTGAACCGGGAGAATTCACTTATATGCAGATTTTTTTTCAATAAATATAACACCTGTATCTTCATTTTACAGGTCTTTAAGTGTGGGAAAAAGTTTGTGTGTGATTAGAGATCACAATATGTAGAATCAAAAGAACAGGGGGTTGAGTCCTGATTCTCTCCAAACGGTTTCTGCTTCCTGACCTTGAGTGAGTCATTTATCAATTCCTTTGTTTTTGAGGCAGAGATAGCAGCGTTCAGATTTTCCACTGTGTGTGTGTGTGTGTGTGTGTGTGTGTGTGTGTGTGTGTTGAGGGCAGCGGGGGGAGGAGAGTGTGTGTTGGTGCCCCTAACCCCTGAATCATTCAAAGGTCAACTGTACTTAACACTATTGAAACGTACACTTAAAAGTGGTTAAGATGATAAATTTATATTATGTGTTTTGATGACACAGTTTTAAAAAGAAAAGAACCCGGAAGGGAGAAGGAACTGATTTCTCCTCTAGAGACTCTGGAATGAATGCAGCCCTTGTTTTTAGCCCAAAGCCACTGAGTTAGGACTTCTGGCCTCCAAAACGGTGAGCAAAATAATTTGTGACCACAGCCACAGGAAACGAATACAGTGAATAAATGATTAATTCTAACATCAGGTGAATCAGTGTTATGAGGATTAAAAGCCAGGGAAGGAGACGGAGAGTGAGAAAGAATGTTAAGTTAGCTGGGATGGTTGGGGCCACCTAATCTCAGGTCAAAGGCCCTGTGACGAACACATGCTTGGGAAGTTAGAAGAGCAGAGAGGTGCCCCGTAGTTAACTAGAAAGAGCAAAGGAGAGAAGAAATATGAGCACATAAGTAGCCAGGGACTAGGTCCCATAAAGGTTGCAGTAAGGGCTTTGGGTTTGAAAGCAAGGAAATGTCACACTTTGACCCTTCAGAGGCTCTGGAGGGTCACAGGGGTGCATGACTCAGGGGCTGTCATACTGTACACCCAGTTAGACCAGGGAGGGGAGAGGAGTGGAGGGAGAAGTGGTAGAATTCTAGATCTGCTTTGTACAGGGAGCCAATAGGATCTGCCAGTAGGATCTGCTGATGGATCGATCAAGTGCAAGGAAAAGGAATAGGGAGAGAGGAGAGAAGTCGAGGATGCCTTCAAATTTTGGCTGAGCCACTGAAGGACGGGGATGTCATTTCCTGAGATGAGAAACACTGGGGGAGGAGCAGATCCAGGCACAAATCAAGAGCTCTGATCCGGATGCATTAAGTTTGAGGTGCCCGTTTGCCATCCAAGTGGAGATGCCCAGTAGATATTTGGGTTCTCACATCCGCAGCTCAAGGAGAGGGCAGGGGAGTCAACGAGCCACGTGTCTGGCTGATGTCACGCAGAGTGGGCAAGGAGGAGGCAGGCTGCATCTGACAGCAGGGATCCCCTGATGCCAGCTCTCTTTTCCTCCCTAGGCTAGGACAGTTCAGGCTCTGGCCCCTGCCCTGGGTCACAGTCTTGGGCTAATCCAGTGAGTACCCCCACGGAGCCTCTTGTCGCCAACTTAACACATCCAAGCCAGAGCTCTTAATTTGCACCCAAATTAATATTTGTTCCCCAACACACACATAGACACATTCACTTATAAATTACATACATAATTGACTATATAAATAATAAAAAATATTCATCACATAACAATACAAGAGCAGAGTTTAAGAAGAATGTTCGAAAGATGAAATGAACAACAGTTGAATGCTTTTATTTATTAAAAGTACAAAATTGCATTTTTCCTTCATTTAAAAAAAGTCTTAATAACTTGGATGAGCAATGTGACCTAATATGTCAGATCTGTTGAGTTGGTCCTTGGTTTCACCGGGAAACGGGAAACGGGGCTGACAAGGAGCTCCGACAAGAGAGGGAAGTGCCAGCTCTGTCTTTTCGCTCGTCTTGCAGCATCAGCATCATCTTCAACCTGCTTTCTTTTCAAGACTCTTTTGCAGCCACAAGTCTACTCTGTAAGGGTTAGTTGTGTTATAAAAGTGGGTGAAAGGGGCTTTCCTGGTGGTGCAGTGGTTGGGACTGTGCCTGCCAATGCAGGGGACACGGGTTCGAGCCCTGGTCTGGGAAGATCCCGTGTGCCGCGGAGCAACGGAGCCCGTGTGCCACAGCTGCTGAGCCTGTGCTCTGGAGCCTGCGAGCCACAACTGCTGAGCCTGTGAGCCACAACTGCTGAGCCCACGTGCCACGGCTGCTGAGGCCCGTGCACCTGGAGCCCGTGCTCCGCAGCGGGAGAGGCCGCCGCGGTGAGGGGCCCGCACGCCGCAGCAAGGAGTGGCCCCCGCTCGCTGCAACTGGAGAGGGCCCGCACACAGCAAATATATATATAAATGAATAGATAAAAAACAAATAAATACATTTAAAAACAAAAAAACAAAAAACAAACGGTGAGATCCTCTACTTAACCAGGCACAGGCCCACGGCCCCTCTAGGTCCACTCAGTATCACCCTGCACCATGCACTGGGGCCCTCTCCCAAGCCCCTTCACCCAGGGGTGCTACCTGCTGCCACCTCCTGAGGCCATGAGTGTCTTCATGGGTTTCCCTTAATGCTGCCCAGTCCGTTGTAAAATCCCCTTTATTAAACTCTCCTCAATAATCCCTGCTGAGCGCTTCTCTGTTTCCTGCCAGGACCCTGCCTGATATATACCCTATAGGAAAGCAACAAACAAGCAAAACACGGTGCTGTCCAGCCTCCAAGGACCTCCACACCTCCTTGGGACACTTTACTATAACTGCTTTAGGGCCATCTGACCAGCAGACAGAATGAGGGCACCAGCATCAATCTGAATATTAAGAAAGGTGGGAGGGAGGGAGGAAAAGAAAGAAGGAGAGAGGGAGGGAGGAAGGAAGAAAGAAAAATTACATTTTGTTCCCTCCCCCAGGTAATTGTTTTGCACCCAGGGGTGAATGGCCCACCTTGCAGGCCACTGGACCCAAGCCCTGACCAGAGAAAAATCTATACAAACTTGATGGCTGGAGCTGGAGTGTGGGCAGTTCTTGTTCACTGGGTGAACTTAAGCATGTGGCTCAACCTCTCCCCGAATAGGCTCCCAGGCAGTAGGACGACGAAGTGGGCGGTGGGCCTCGCGGAGATAAGATTCTCCACTTGTTGGCAGGGTGCTCCACGCTTCCAGTGCTGGACTGAGCACCTGTGCGTTGGGGACCACCCAATTCCTCTGGCCACTTCCCTCAGCCAAAACCCCATTCAGCCGTGCCTCCTCCGCAACGCCGGGCAGGGCGGCGCCGGCTCCAGGTCTCCAGCACTGGGAGCAGTAAATCCCTGAGCACGGTTGTCACAGTCTCCCCCAGAGGCTGCTCCTTTAGCGCCCTGCCTAGCTGGTGAGAGCCTGAGACGTGGGCCATAGCCTTCCCCCCCAAACCCTGCTGGGGCCTGCCCTCCCTGCAGGCCTCAGAGAGGGAGAGGACCTGGCCGGCGCCCCTGCCCAAGGCAACCACTATGGTCCTCAGGGTCCATCCACAACGTCTCCTCCGGGTCGGATCTCGGTTCTTGGACCCCATACAGCAGGCTTGGGTCTAGGGGCTCCCCGCAGGGAAACCGAGGCCCCTAATTGGCGCTTCTACACCCCCTAGGTTGCCGCGTCAGAGAACGCATTCCACCTAAGCCGCAGCTTTGAGCTTATGCGTCTTGGCCAAGTGGCGCGGAGCAGTGTGTTGTCACTCCAGGAAGAATGAATGAAAGGAGGAGCTGAGCGGGGCGGGGCGCCGCCGAGGGCACGGGGCGGGGCCGCGCAGGGCAGTTCGGCCGCTCGCCCGCGCCCCGCCCCACCCCCGTGCCGCAGCTCCGAGGCCCCGCCCCGGCCCGCCTCTCCGCTTGCTCCCCAGGCCGCCGCGGCGCGGAGCCGGTGCTGGAGCCGGTGTCTGAGAGGCGGCGGCGGCGCCACGAGCCCCGAGCCCATCCCGGCCCGGCCCGCGCTCTCCGCCCCCGCCTCCCGGGCCGGCGGCGGCGGCGGCGACTGCGGGCGAGCGTGCGGGGCCCGGGCCGCCCCCAGCCCCAGCCCCGCCGGGCCCCGCCCCCCGCCGAGTGCATGAGGTTGACGCTACTTTGTTGCACCTGGAGGGAAGAACGTATGGGAGAGGAAGGTGCGCGGGGTGCGGGCCGGCGAGGCGCCGACCCAGGGGCCGGGCGGGCGGGGACGCCGCGCTGGGGGAGACGGGGAAGCGGGGGGCACGGGTGGGGGCCGGGCCTGGCCGCCGCGGAGGCTGGGTCTGCCGCGAGGCCGCGCCCCTGTGTCCTCAGGGATGAGCTCGTCCTTCCGAAGCCCGCAGGCCCCTCCCTGAAAAGCACCCACCCTGTTTCCCCCTCCTCGGCCCCGGTGGGCTGCCCTCCCGCAGTCTGAGGGCCCCTCCTCCCTTTCATCCCCGCCTTCTCCCAACCCCCGACCGACGACCACCCGGGAGGAATCCCAGGCACAGCCCGCCCAGCCCTGGCCTCCATCCGCGTGCTGTGTCCACCCGGGGCTCGCCCTTATCCCGTCTCTAACCGCCCTTGGAAGAAAGAGTCTCTGGGAACGCCTCAGCCCTGACTCGCAGCCCAGCGTTTGGCCGGCTCCGTGACCTTGAGCCAGGTGCTGCCTGCTGGGCCTCAGTTTCCTCGTTTGTACAGTTGAGGGCCGCACAGTTGGCCCGTGGTGCTGGTGGTTGGGAGCCTGGGGGCAGGATGGACAGAGCAGAGATGCGCCTCTGGGGAAGCTTTGGATGTATGCTGGGGCCCCCACCCCCTCTCCCTGCACCAAACCCAGTGCCTGCCATCAGTCTTGGCTGGGAGGATGACTCTCATCCTAGCCTCCTCTTCTGACCCTTCCCCCTACTGGGGCCCAAGGCTTGGGTTTGCAGGACAGTTAGGGTTATGAAGACCCCAAGATTCCTTCCCTGGGGGTCTCCTTTCCTGGGTTTCTTCATCTGAGCCATCTCATAGGTCCACCAGGTTCAACAAAAGTCCTATTATGCCAGCTCCTCCAGCCCTGCCCTCCCCTGGGGCTACTGCCAACCCTCCCCCAGGTCCTTGAAGGCCCACTTGGAGCAGGGGCCCACCTTACGGTAGCTCCTAGGTCACTGGGTCCTCATGGAGGGGCAGACTGTGGCCTTGGAGCCTGGCTGGTGACCCAGCAAGCCTTACCTTCTCCAGGGCTCAGTCTCCCCATCTGTACAATGGGAAGGGGCAGGCTGGGAGATCTTCCAGGGCCCACCCAGCTCCAAGGGTGTCAGGCCCCAGGGATGACTAAGCATGCCTAGTGGCCGTCTTGAAGAGGTGTCAGGCCTCCCTGGAGCAGGTGTCTGGGAGCCCAGCCCGATGGCCCTGGCCCCTTGTTAGGCCACGGCATAGCCAAGCCTTCCAGGGGGCTTCAGTACAGGATGCACCAACCTAGCCCTGTCCAGTCCCTGCCCTTTGAAGGGACTGGGCAGGCAGGAGAGGAAGGGGGCCTGTGACAAGAGTGTCACCCACTGCCTTATTTCTAAATCGTGCTGCTTTCTTTCTCCGCATTTACCGTGCCAGACCCTGAGTTGAAGGATGCCATTGCTGGGAGTTGGCAGACATCTGCTGCTCCTCCTCAGTTTACAGAGAGAGAAACTGAGGCCCAGAGGAGCTTGGTAGTTCAGCTGTGGTCTCAGCAAGACTCTCAGACCTGCATTCTTTCTGATGCTCTGTACAGTGACTGCTCAGCCTGGGCGCTGCGTGTGTACAGGAGGATTTGTGGAGGTGCATGTGGAGTTGGGGCAGGGCCGGGCCTGCAGCAAACCGCGCCTCCTGAGAATGCTTCCTAACGCCCTTTCCACCCCCGCAGGAAGCGAGTTGCCCGTGTGTGCAAGCTGCGGCCAGAGGATCTATGATGGCCAGTACCTCCAGGCCCTGAATGCTGACTGGCACGCAGACTGCTTCAGGTAGGGCAGGCTGACCTGAGCTCGGGTGCCCTAAGCAAGGCCTGCCAGAGACGTGGCGATTCCTCCTGGTGCCATCTCTGGTTGTGACTTCCAGCAAGTCCTTGGCTTCAGTTTTCCCCATCTGTGAAATGAAGCATTTGGACTAGAAGATCCCTGGAGGCCTTTCGTTTTTCTCATTCTAGACAGAAAAGGAGAGAAAAGGCGACACTTGCGTTTATGCTCGTAATACCAAGGCCTTTTGGCACCTTGGTGGGGGAGGAGTGGAGGGCAGTGCGCCCCTGCCTGCTGGGTGCTGGTGCTCCAGAGAGAGGCCTTGGGAGGAGCTGGGCCTCCTTCATGGGCCCCAGGCAAGTTTGGAAGATGCATATCCAGTAAGACCAGTCCCTTCCCTCCGGACACCCAACTCCCAAGTGTAGGAGAGTAGGATCAGAGCTGTGGTGGAGCACATGGGGACCCAGAGGTGGCCCGGCAATCCAGGAGCACCATCCTGAGAAACAGGGGCAGGGGGTAGCCTTAGATAGCTCTATAGGGCCAGAAATGGGTATGTGAGATTTCCCACATGGAGAAGTGTGGTAGGAAGCAGTTCCAGACAGAGGGCCCAGCAGGTGCAAAGGGTAGAATGGTGATGGGGCCTGGCCCAGTCAGTGAACAGCAGAGTTCAGGCAGGAAAGCACCAAAAAGGAGGGAAGGTAAAGTGGCAAGGCCCAGCTGGGGTCAGGGCATCAACCACCGGCTGAAGGAGTTTAATTTAGGCAGTGGAGGCTCCGACAGGGATTTTTTTTTTTCTTTTATAAAAATAATGTCTAGGGCTTCCCTGGTGGCGCAGTGGTTGAGAGTCTGCCTGCCGATGTAGGGGACACGGGTTCGTGCCCAGGTCCGGGAAGAACCCACATGCCACGGAGCAGCTGGGCCCGTGAGCCATGGCCACTGGGCCTGCACGTCCAGAGCCTGTGCTCCGCAATGCGAGAGGCCACAACAGTGAGAGGCCCACGTACCACAAAAGAAAAAAAAATGTCTAACATCTTCTACAATTTAGGAAGGGCCAGGCACTGTTTTAAGGACTTTTTACAGTTGGATACGTGTTGTCTCCATGAATCGGAACACAGAGAGGTTAATTCTCTTGACCAAAGATACACAGCCAGTGAGCGAAATGAGCACACAGTACCCACACTGGCTGGGGAGCCCAGAGGAGAGGCGGGCTCCGTGTCCTGGGGTTCCCAATCAAGTGTTGGGAAGGAGGCCTTCAGGGAGGAAAGGGCCTTTGAACAGGCAGAGACAGGGAGGTGGGACAGTGCAAACCGTGGAAGGCCCAGGATCAGCTCATCTGGTTGGAACAGAGTGAGTCGAGGGACATGATGAGGAGGCAAAGTTAGGATTGATTCAGTGAAGGGCCCTGAAGGCCAAGATAAGTAGCTTCTGAGGGCAGTAGGGAGCCAGCAGAGAGTGTCAGAAAGCAGGGGAGGGATGTGGGCAGAAGTGCTATTGAAAAATGCCATCCCAGTGGGCAGATGGTGGTAACATGACAGGGAAGGGACTGTCAGTAGTTCGGGGCTCTGTGCCCATAAGACCTGACATAGGACAGTGACTAAGAGTGGAGAGAGTTTCAGATCTAGAAGGGACAATATTTGGCAAGGATTAATCATATTAGCCACTATCCATTGGTGACTCTTTTAATGTCATTTCATTAAACCTTCACCATAACCGTAGGAGGTGCCATTATTTGCTCAATTTCCATGTAAGAAATGGAGGTCGGAGAAATCAAGTAACTTGCTGAAAGTTGCCACAGCCAGAGCTGGGACTCGAACCTATGTCTGTCTCACTCCAAGTCACTGCAGAGCTGAAGAAGTCAGGGGCTGTGGGGTGGAGCTGGGGGCTGGTGAGTGGCAGGGGCAGAATCTACAGCAGTCTGGTTTTTCACCCCGGGTGCAGAGGAGGCCAGTGGTCTGTTGGCTCTGGTGGAGCTGGGGGCCAGGTTGGTAAGGAGTTGTGCCCTGTCCTCGTTGAGGTGGAGGTGCAGTAGGCTAGCCAGGGTGGCAGTGCCCTCCCGAGAGCTGGCCGAGGTGATCTGAGACCGGTCAGAGGTGGGAAGGCCAGAGAGAACAGCCCACTCAGTGCTGGGGGATGGGATTTGAGAAGAGGCTGAGAGAAATCCAGGGAAGAACTTTGGGGGCCCCGGTGCATGGCGTGGGGAGGGAGGTAGAGCCTTGGGAGACATGGGGGAGAGCCAGGCTTGCAGCCACAGAAGCCACAGAAGGGCAGCAGTGGGGCAGGAGGCATGGAACCTAGCTTTGGAGGGGTCCCTGCCCTGTTAACCAGCAGGGCTGGTTAACCAGAGGGCTGAGGCCCCGGGAGGGGGCGGTAGGGAGGGGGCACGTTGGGTTTGGCCCTGGTGCGGTGGGGACACAGGGAAGGCTCCCACAGTGAGGGAGGGCCCACAGGCAGTAAGAGCCGTGGCTTCTACGTGATTCCACGACTTACACAGTGTTTCTGGCCCCGTGGCGTGTGGTTCTCCCAACAGCCCCCAAATCTGGTTGAGGCCAACGGTGTCCTCACTCCCATGACAGTCAGGAAAGCAGCTCAGAGAGGAGTCGCTGCTTGCTGGGCCCCTGGAAGCATCTCAGTGCCGTGAAGCGGGGCTGCCACCAGCCCCTGGGCTCCGAGAGCCTTGCAGCGAGAGAGTTGCTGTGGGCCCACAGAATGCCTCTGGCATTAGCACTAGGTGTCATTGTCACCGCAGAGCCAGCCCCTTTCTCTGTTCCAGTCTCCTGGAAGGTCATGGCCAGGCCCAGGGGCGTCCAGGCTTCCCCTTGCCCAGCTGCTGCCTCTGGGAGGTCCCTTCCCAGAAGCCTGCAGCGCAGGAGCCCTGGGGCTGCCGTAACTCAGGTAACATCTCCCTGGGGGCTGGTTGGGCTGACCCTGGATGAGGAGGGCTGAGTGCACAGCTGGCACTGGGGGCCGGAGCCTGGGCTGGGACGCCCCCCTCGTTGGGGGACTTTCAGGCAAAGAGGATGGACTGTCCATGGAAGTCAAGCTCTGTTCCCTCGGGGGCAGCACCAGAAGAAGCAGCTGCTCCCTGTCCCCAGAGAGTCTCCAGTGCCTTTGTCACAGCAGAGGCCGGGGGGCACGGAGCGTGCCTTTCTCGGGTGTGCAGGGCTGAGGACACAGTACCGGCCAAGCTTCCCCGCCTGCACCAGAGCCCAGGCAGTAGGCCCTTCAGCTGCTTCCTGTTGTGAGCTAAGACCAAGTCCTCTTGCACCCACATCACTGCATTATCCTCCTCCCCTGCCGTGTGGCCACGCTGGCCCCTCCCTCTGCAGCCTCCAATCCTGAGTGCCTGGAGCAGGATGGGGAAACAGCCTGTCCGGCCCACCCCTGCACTCCCCGTAGGCCTCTGGGGCCCCCCTGCGATAGGTGGCAGCAAAGGATGCTGGCCTCGAACCTGAGAAGATGCCGCTTCCTCCGAGGGGCTAAGTAAGTGGAAAGCCCCCTCCCCACCTGTCCCAGGCCTCGGGCAGGGCCCCTGGTGTGAGGGCTGGGGCCGGAGGCCATGGTGGGACAGACCCACCTGAGGCCGGGCAGTGGAGCAGGAGAACTGAAACTCCTTGGTCGCTGTTGGCCGCCTGTCGAGGGGAAGCAGGCCACCGCTGAGGCTGCTGGCCCTTCTGGTACAGGTCTCCCTTGAGGCTGGTCCCCCAGCTGCTCATTTTCACCCTTGGTTTCCAGGGATGTGGCTCTGGGTAGAGGGCACCCCTGGGAGGGAAGGACCTGTCGCTGTAGGGGTTGCCACTGCTTCCCAGCCTGGCCTGTTCGTGCCCCCCTCCAGCCCCACAGTGGCCTCCTCTCCTGCTCAAGCCTGGCTCTGCCTTTGCCTGCTCTGGGAGAGGGTTACACTGTACCTGGTATTACTCTCTTGACACCCTTTGTAGGGGCAGGGGCATTGGGGGGCACCCCAAGAGCCAGGCATGTCCTGCCCCACCTGCCTCCTCTGGCTCCTGGCCAGATGTGGGCCTGAGGGGTGAGGGGATGCACAGGGTCAGGGGCTTCTGTGTGCCTTCTTCCATCGGCAAAGGTCCACTGAGGCCCCAGGCGCCAGCCACCAAACCACTATGTGAGCCTGGTCTAGATCCCCTATCTGAGATGGAGGCTGAGCCGGGGCACCTTGGAGCAGTTCTGAGGACGCTGGGGGTGGGAACTGCTCCTGGTTGAGTGCACAGAGTGAGCCAGTCTGGCAGGAAGCACTTCTGTTCTCTTCGGGGACCAGCGTTTGTAGGTGCCTGGCCTGGGACCTCAGGGAGCCGGCAGGTTAATGGCAGAGGCTGGCGGTGCAGGCTGCGTGGGGGGCCATGGGCGCATCTGAGCAGGCTTCAGGGAAGTGGTTATCAGGGAGCTGACTGCGCTCACAGAGCTTGAGTGAAGCAACGTGGGGTCTTCCAGGGCTGCTACGGTGATGAATGTTTGTGCGTGAGAAGGACTAGGAGTTTGCAGGCAGAAGAGCATTCTCTCCCCTGTAGGAAGGCGGCCGCTCCAGAGCCCCGACTGACCCGCCCACCGAGGTGGGGTGGGGGGCTGCTTCCTGCAGCCTGGGGCTGTGGGGGAGACTCCCGCGGAGACACTCCTGTGACGCGCTTCGTGTCTGGCGGGTCTGGTCAGCGGAAGGGCGAAGTGAATCATCGATCCGCACAGGGAGTGGGGTATCTCCCCAAGGTCACCCTGCGCTGACTGCGCCCCGCCTCTTTGCGGAGCCTGCTCTCCTGCTGCGCACCTTCCTGCTAGGTTAGAGCCCCCTGGGGGCTGCGCCGGGGACCTCCCCGTCCCCGAGTGTCCTCCCTCCTGGCTCGGTGCCTTCGTTGCCTTGTCGCCCCGCCCGCCCCGTGGTAAGATGCCCACCCACTGCAGTCGCAGCGATTGTGGGGGCAGGAAGGGCTGCGGGGGCAACAGATGACGTCATGGCTCCCGTCCAGCCGCTGCTTCCGCTGCAGCCTCTCGCATCCCAGCGCTGCCTCCAGAGGCTTTCCCTCCCCACTCGCCATCCCTTTAAGAGACCTCATCAGACCCTGCCTTCCTGGCTTCCAAAACCCGGGCATTTTGTGTTCCCCAGCCCGCCCCCTGCCCAAAGCCCCAAGCTGTGGTCCCCAGCCCCTCCCCTCAGGCTACCAGACAATGGGGAACTGGCTGGATCCGCTTAAAGGGACAGTGTCCAGCAGCACTCTTGGCTGCTATGCGCTCCCTCCTTCTCCACCCTCCTCCCCCTCCCCCTCCCCAGTTCCCTAGTTCAGGAGCAGTCATTGAGTGGAGGCTTTCCGGGCTGCCTGAGGCACAGTGCTCTCTGACCCAGCCCCAGTCTTTCCTGCCCTCCTGTGACCTGGTTTGTTCCCCCACTGAGCCATGAGCTCTGAGCCTGGGCCCTCCTATCCCTATGCGACCTTGGTACATCACCCGGAGCACCCAAACAGCAGCAGAGCTGGACGGGTCCCCTAGCCATTCTCTGCGTAGTGTGTACTCTGGCCCAGACATACCTATGCATGCCAGGACCCTGGGTCAGGCTCTGCAGAACCCAGTGGGGCTCATGCCTGGGGTTGAGAGGGGTGTCGGTCACTGGGGGTCCCACATTTTTGCATTTGCTTATTACCCTGGCTTAGCTGAGCTGCTGGTCCCCACCCGACCAGGACGCTTGAAGGGAAAGATGTCAGGCATGTAGGTCTAGCTCCTGGCCTGGAGGGTGGCACCTAGAAAGAAGCCTGTACATCATTTCTCCCCATCTGCCCTTCAGGGGCCCCACCAGCCAGGCCTTCCTGCTACCTATGCTGAACCCCGTTCTTCTGACGGGCAGCACCTGTGGGGCTGGCTGAAGCCTAGGAAGCCGGGAGATCCTCTCTCTCAACTGACTGACTGGTCTATACTGAGCTGAACTCCTGCCTTGTATCTTGGTGGAACTGGGAGTATCTTCTTGGGGCCTATGGTGCCCATCTCTGTGACCTTGGGCAGGGTAGACCCTCCGAAGTTCATCTGCCTCATCTCTAAAATGAGGATAGCCATGCCTGCCTCATGGTGGCCTGTGAGGATTAATAAATTTATTAAGCAAGAAAATGGGAAGGTGCCAGCACTTAGTAGGTCTTCACAGCACCGAAAGGTCACTACCATCTACATCAGCGGCCAGAGCTGCCTCCACTTTGCTGGGAGGGGGAGGACGCAGATTAGACTGAAGAGTGGGGCTCACAGTTTGTTCCAGCCCCGCCCCCCGCCCCAACCTGAATCCCGGGCTCCCAGGTTCCAGCCCTCCCTGGGCCTGACTGGTGGGTGACTGAGAGTAACTTGCCTGCCCTCTCTGGCCATCTTCCTTCACGACAAGGGACAGGGGGCTCAGATGAGTAGCACCTCTCAGCCCAGGTCTAGCAAGTGGGCCAGACACCCTGGGTGCAGAACTGCTGAGGGTGGTTGTCCAGGCTGCACACAGTACCAGGGCTTCTGGCTGAGGGACCACGGCAGAGGGGGTGGGGGTGGGCGCTGAATCCATCCCCGGCTCCACTTGCCAAGCCCTGTGCCCCAGCACAGGCTGCTCCCGTCCAGAGGGCACACCTTTCTCTAGTGCTGCCTGTAGACTGGAAGGGCCCAGGTGTACGGGGCGGGTGGGCCCTTCTGAGCCCCAGCTCCCCTTCCACCCAGGTGTTGCGAATGCAGTGCCTCCCTTTCACACCAGTACTATGAGAAGGATGGGCAGCTCTTCTGCAAGAAGGACTACTGGACCCGCTATGGCGAGTCTTGCCACGGGTGCTCAGAGCACATCACCAAGGGGCTGGTCATGGTAAGCACCCCTCCCCCACTCACACACCTCACCTGTGTGTGTGTGTGTGTGTGCGTGCATGTGTATGTGTTTTCACAGGTTTCCCTGCTCCAGATCTCTCTCCCATCATCTCTGTTGTTCTTCTCTTCACTAGTTCTCTGATTCCTCTGTGCCTCCTGAGCCTGTTTGTCTGTATCCCTCAGCCCGCTATTATGGAGGCAACTCTGTCTGCCCCGACGTTGGTTTGGGGCTGCCCTTCTGAGAGGAGGCCGAGGGGAGGAGCTATGGGGGCTGAAGGGGCTGCTGAGGTGGCTTGTCCCCACCTCCCCCAACTCCCCTTCCAGGTGGCCGGGGAGCTGAAGTACCACCCCGAATGCTTCATCTGCCTCACATGTGGGACCTTCATCGGTGACGGAGACACCTACACTCTGGTGGAGCACTCCAAGCTGTACTGGTGAGTGCCCCGCCCCTCCCGGCACCTGGCGTGCCCACCTGTGTCACACGTCTCCCACGCCAGGGCCCTTCCCCTTTCCATGTGGGGGGCGGTCATAGTGACAGTGTAGAAACCACTGGGAAATATAAGACACAGCAATCAGATGGAGAAAGCCTCAGACATGAGCTTTCTTTTCTCTTCTTCTTTTTTTAAAAAATATTTATCTAATATTTTGGCTGCGTCCGGTCTTAGTTGCGGCACGCAGGATCTTTTGTTGTGGCGCGCGGGCTTCTCTCTAGTTGTGGCGCACGGGCTCTCTAGTTGCGGCGCGTGGGCTCAGTAGTTGCAGTGCACGGGCTTAGTTGCCCTGTGGCATGTGGGATCTTAATTCCCCGACCAGGGATCAAACCCACATCCCCTGCCTTGGAAGGCTTATTCTCAACCACTGGACCACCAGGGAAGTCCCACAGACATCAGCTTTCTTACTGACATCACTGCTGTGCAGTTCTGGCACCAACCCTCAGAGTTAGCACCAACCCTGTGAGCTCAGGACCTGTCCCCAGCAAGTTCGCCCTGACTTCAGTCACCGGCCACAAGTTTGGGGGTCCCCAGGCCGCTCGCATTTCTGACTGATTGGCTGCAAAGTCAGGGATTCCCACAACTCTCTCAGCTTTGATACTTCGCTCAATAACTCAGAGCTCAAGAGAGCACTATACTCACAATTATAGTTTTTTACTAAAGGCTACAAATCAGGACCAGCCAGATGAAGAGATGCAAAGGGCGAGGTCCGGGAGGGTCTCGAATGCACAGCTTCTGTGCATTCCACCCGTGGAATCAAGACGTGTGACCCGTCCTCCCTGGCATCACCAGAGTTTTTATTGGGGGTTCATTATGTAGCATAATTGATTGAATCACTGGGCACGGATTGAACTTAGTTTCCTCGAGGTCAGGCTGGGTTAGAGCCGCAGCCCTCTCACCTTGTGGTCAGTCTTGTGACCAGCAACCCCCTCCCCGCCGCCTGAGTCATCTCACTAACATTAGCTCAAGTGTGTGAAGGGCTCAAGAAAAAGGAAGATACTCCTGTTCCAAGGATTTAGAGCCTCTTTCCCAGGAGCCAGGGACAAAGACCAGACAAATTCTTTATTATGGCAACACTGATAAAGCTGGATTTGAGGGCAGCATGACTTTTGAGGATCCCAAATGGACTCTTAATGACTTCCTGCTGAACTGGATTTATCCCCAGGCCTCATCTTGGCCAGCTGACGGAGCATAGACAACCCAGAATGAGCCCCGGAGAGGGGCAAGGCTGGGCTGAGCATGCCCAGTTCCTGCTCCCAGCCCATCAGGCAGCCAAGGTCCTCCTCTTCCCTTGGGGAGCAGTGAGGGGAGGGTGGGAGGAGAAGAGAGCCTGGGGCTGAGGGATCGGGGTTGGGGTGATGCTGGTGACTGTCCTGACACACTTTTCTTCCCGCTCTTTGGGTCCCCACCGCCTGTGGCTCTTGCAGC
Source organism: Mesoplodon bidens (assembly GCF_964165515.1). Classification (NCBI taxonomy): domain Eukaryota; kingdom Metazoa; phylum Chordata; class Mammalia; order Artiodactyla; family Ziphiidae; genus Mesoplodon; species Mesoplodon bidens. The sequence continues at coordinate 38,017,178 of NC_138171.1, forward strand.
GGACACTGCTACTACCAGACTGTGGTGACCCCCGTCATTGAGCAGATCCTGCCTGATTCCCCCAGCTCCCACCTGCCCCACACAGTCACCCTCGTATCCATCCCAGCCTCAGCTCATGGCAAACGTGGCCTCTCGGTCTCCATCGACCCCCCTCATGGCCCGCCAGGCTGCAGCACAGAGCACTCCCACACCGTCCGCGTCCAGGGGTGAGTGGCTGGCCTGCTGAGGCTGCAGCTGGTGCAGCTGTGGGCACGGATGCTCTAGGTGGGTGGCCGACTCTGGGGCAGGGGAGCCCTGAGACTGGGTGAGCACATGAGGCCAGTTGGAACCCAGCTCTGACAACCTGTATACCAGATGCCTGGTCCAGTCATTCCTCCAAAAAAACATAAGAAATGTTAGATAAAATATTTTAAATGTTTTCTTTAATCCCTGCATGACCCAACAAGAAAGAGAAGTAACCAGGTCAGGAATAAGTGAAGGAAGGAGCCCAGGGGTGTCATCAGAGCATGGAAGGCAGCCATGACTTAAGGGCAAATCTGAATTGGGTGAATTAAGCTTCAGTTTTCGAGTCTTCTCATGGCTGAGCCTCTCAAAGCCCTGACTTGCTCAAGGAAAGTGAGTCTGATAAGAGAACACCTCCCCACCCCATAAAACTGCAACCCCCAAAGGGCTCTCAGGGTGAGGAGGAACAAGAAATAAACCATACCTTCCACCAGCCCCCGCCCCCCCGCCGCCCCTGACAACCAACTCCCAGAACTAGAAAATTAACTGATTTGAACCTAAATGGAAGGGGAGATGGAATCTCCCCTGAGAATTCATACACTTGGGTTTGCCAACCAAGTTCACATGCCTGGGTTGTTCAGAAAACCTCCAGGCAGAATTGTAAAAGTTTAAAGTACTTCTCCACTAGGGGTAATGTCCTTAGGCCCTGACAGAATCAGATGCAGATCCTTTCTGGAGGAACCCACCTCCAGGCTTCACAGAATTTCTCGAGATAAGCATCCCAAGGAAGGTGAGCCGTTTGGTCAAAAATCATAGAGAACAAGGCACTGTGAGCAAGAACCAGCAGAAACAACAGGTGGCAGAAGCAGACCTACAAAACCTGCAGATAGTAGGATTATCAGAAACAATACAAAATAATTATGCTCCATATGTTTTTTTTTTTTTTTTTTTGCAGTATGCGGGCCTCTCACTGTTGTGGCCTCTCCCGTTGCGGAGCACAGGCTCCGGACGCGCAGGCTCAGCGGCCATGGCTCACGGGGCCAGCCGCTCCGCGGCATGTGGGATCTTCCCAGACCGGGGCACGAACCCGTGTCCCCTGCATCGGCAGGCGGACTCTCAACCACTGCGCCACCAGGGAAGCCCGCTCCATATGTTTTAATAAATAAGAGATCCTTGGAAAAAGTGAGTAAAGAGCAAATGAATTTGGAAAAGAACCACATAGAACCCCTAGAAGTGAAAGATGGGTTTAGCAGTAGAGGAGGGTTTTAAACAACTGAAGGGAGGGCTTCCCTGGTGGCGCAGTGGTTGAGAGTCCGCCTGCCGATGCAGGGGACACGGGTTCGTGCCCCGGTCCGGGAAGATCCCACGTGCCGCGGAGCGGCTGTGCCCGTGAGCCACGGCCGCTGAGCCTGCGCGTCCGGAGCCTGTGCTCCGCAACTGGAGAGGCCACAACAGTGAGAGGCCTGTGTACCGCAAAAAAATAAAAATATAAATAAATAAATAAATAAACAGCTGAAGGGAGAAGCAGAAACACAACAAGGTGAAAATAGGGAAAGAGAGGTTAAGACGTACGGAGGACAGAGTGAGCAGCTCTAATCCATCTAGAATCACAGGAGAAGAGAGAATGGGAGAGAGGCAGTATTTGAAGATATGATGGCTGAGAACTTCCCAGAGCTGATAAAAGATACCAATCCACAGACTGAAACCCAGTAAATCCCAAACAGGAAAACTAAAAAGAAATTCACCCATAGATTCCCCGACCTGGTGAAACTACTACACCAAAGGCAAAAGAAAAGACTTTAAAAGTAGCCATTGGGAGGACTTCCCTGGTGGCTCAGTGGTTAAGAATCCGCCTGCCAATGTAGGGGACATGGGTTTGAGCCCTGGTCTGGGAAGATCCCACATGCCGAGGAGCAGCTAAACCTGTGTGCCGCAACTACTGAGCCTGTGTTCTAGAGCCCGCGAGCCACAACTACTGAGCCCGTGTGCCAGAGCTACTGAAGCCCTTGCATCTAGAGCCCGTGCTCCGCAACAAGAGAAGCCACTGCAATGAGAAGCCTGTGCACTGCAACGAAGAGTAGCCCCGACTCGCCGCAATAGAGAGGAAGCCTGCGTGCAGCAGCAACGAAGACCCAATGCAGCCAAAAATAAATTTACTTAAAAAACAAAAATTTCCTCCAAAACCAGAACAGGCTGACAGCTGATTTCTCAACAGAAACAATGAAAGCCAGAAATAGTGAAATGATATAGTCAATGCACTCAGCAAAAAAGAACCATCAACCTAGAATTCTATACTTGATGACAATGTCCTTCAAGTATGAAGGTGAAATAAAGACATGTTAAGGCAGACAAAATGGGACTTGATACCAGCAGATCATCCCTAAAGAAAACTCTGAAGGTTGTAGAAAAGGTCCAAGATGTAAGAAGAAATGAAGGTTGAGGGGCTGACGCAGTTGATAACATGCTGTGAGACGTTGAGCAGGTCCCTTGTCCTCTCGGGGCTTTGGGGTCTCTGTCTGAACAACGAGGGAGTCAGATACCTTGGAGCCGTCTAGGATTTCTCCTGGGCCTTCATGGACCCTTGAAAAATAGTTTTAAACATTCCCTATGTCTGGGTGTGGGAGCCACGTGCCAGCTTTCTTTGGATTCAGTGAACGTTTCTCACATACCTGCCAGGTACCAGACCCCATGCCTAAGCACTGGTGAGAAGTGAAGATGGTACTGGGGGAGGAGGAGGAGGCTGGGCTTGACTCTGTATCTCCACCCCCATCTTGAGCATCAGCCAGGCCAGCAGCTGCCTTCCATACACAAGTGAGCAGACAGATTGGTGAGAGAGATGGGGAAACTCCCAGACCAGCTGGCCCCTGACAACTGGGCAGAATTTTAGAAGTAGAGGGTGCATGGCACCTCCTCCCTGCCTCCCTCACTGGGTGAGCATTCTTTCCTGCTTCTTTTCCCCGCTTTGGCCACACCGTGCAGCTTGTGGGATCTTAGTTCCCCCACCAGGGATCGACCTGGGCCACAGCAGTGAAAGCACCAAGTCCTAACCACTGGACCACCAGGCTGTTCCCTAAGGAATATATTTTTAAGGCTATATCCATAAGAAGTCTTTATCCATGAAAATATATTCACTATTTTTTAACTTTTTTAATCCTGAAAATTTCAAATTTACAGAAAAATTACTAAAATAATAAGTATATTGAATACCTGTACACCTTTTACCTAAGTTCACCAGTTTTAACTTTCTGCCACACTTGAGGTATGTGTGTCTCTCCCTGTGTCTATATATTTGCGTGTATATACATATATATACTTATTTGTATGTACACACGTACATATTGCTATTTTTTACTAAATCATATGAGTGGAGGTTGACCATCCTCCCCCCACATAGTTCAGACCTTCTCCTAAAAACAAGGGCATTCCCTTACATAATTATCCATTGTATCTTATAGTGTAGTTATGAAATTTAGGAAGTTTAACATTGATACTTTTATTCAGTATACAATCCACATTCAAATTTTGCCAGTTGTCTCAATACTGTCCTTTATGGCAGTTTGCCCCTTGATCCAAGATCCAATCCAGGATCACACATTGCATTGAATCCTCGTGTCTCTTCAGTCTCTTTTAATCTGTGCCAGTTCCTCAGCTTTTCATTGTCCTTTATGACCTTGACATTTGTGAAGAGTGCAAGTCAGTTAAGGAAGCGTGCCCCTCCATTTGGGTTTGGCGGAGGCTTCCTCTTCCTTAGGTTTAAGTCATGCATTTTAACCAGATACCTGATTTTGAGTCCTTCTCTGTGCATCTTACTGGTCGACACAGGATGTCAGTGAAGAGCGCCCTTTATTGGGGATGTCAACTTCGATCATTTGGTTAAAATGCAGTCCACTCTCTCTGCTGTAAAGGATTTTTTTCCCCTTTGCAATGTAACCAGTTTGAGTCATCTGTGAGATACGAGTCTGTAAATATCCTGTTCCCAACAGCCTTTCACTAACTCTAGCATCCACAGATAATTCTGTGATGGCTACAAAGTGGTGATTTTCTGTGTTCTTCCTGCTGTATTTATTAACTGACTTTCCTGTGTAAGGAAGCACTTCTCCCCCATGTGAGAATATACTCTCATAATTGAAAAATTGCTAACAATCTGTTTTTCTTAAAGCTCTCAGTCTCCTTTCTGTCCTGCCCACCCTCCCCCAGCCCTTCCCCATCTCAGGGCACAGACAAAGTGACCATTCTTTGAAAAGCTTTTACAAAGACAAAATGACAATCAGATAGTTAACACCAAGGAGTTAAAAGAAGCAAGTAAATTTGGCCAGTTGGCCATTCTGTGAGTTAGTTTATGGCCAAGTAATCCAGGGCACCAGCCCCATCTCCACCCTGCAGCTGTGGCTCAGCCCAGGCTGCTCGCTCCTTCCCGCCGATCCCAGAGGAGTGGAAGCCTTAGCTTCATCTTGCAGGGCAAGTTTGGGGGTCAGGTAGGAAGCAGTGGGTCCAGACCCTCTTAGGACTCTTTGACACTTCTCTGCCCCACACGTACCAGCCAGGTAGAAGGAGAGGTCTGTCCTCTATGGCAGAGACAATGCTCTGTTGAACAGGAGGCCCCGAGCATCTAGTGTAGGGGGGCAAATACCTGGAGGGCATGCCACTTTTCTCCAGTTCCACACCCACAGCAAGCATTGTATTAGTACAGAGCTCTTCCCACCAAACCAGAATTCGGTGTTCCTGCCAGTTGCCACCTGCTGATCACACGAGATAGAACGGTTTGCCCCCACGCTCCCGATCTGATCCCCTTGGCCTTGGTTTCCTAGCGGGGTGAGCAGGGGTCTGACCACCACTCTGTGCCCACAGAGTGGACCCGGGCTGCATGAGCCCGGATGTGAAGAATTCCATCCACGTTGGAGACCGGATCCTGGAAATCAATGGCACGCCCATCCGGAATGTGCCCTTGGACGAGGTACGGGTCCTGAGTCTGTGGTTGGAGGTGGTGCTCCCCTGAGAGCACCACCCCTGAGACTCACCTGTCCACACTCCTGCTCTCCCCAGATTGATCTGCTGATCCAGGAAACCAGCCGCCTGCTCCAGCTGACTCTTGAGCATGACCCCCATGACACACTGGGCCACGGGCCGGGGCCTGAGTCCAGCCCGCTGGTCTCCCCGGTTCACACTCCCAGCGGGGAGGCGGGCAGCTCCGGCCGGCAGAAGCCTGTCCTGTAAGTCAGCCCTGCACCTTGATGTACTGTATCTTGGTACTTTCACTGACGCTGGGCCTCAGGGGGCATGGGACCTGGTCCCTACCCTCCGGTAGCTCACGGTCTGATGGGGGAGTCAGCCCTGCAAAAAGGAGGCCGGCAAGGGGTGCAGGGGGCTAGAAAGAGGAAGGAGAATGAGAAGGAGCAAACGGGGAAAGCAGCGCCCCCAGCTGGGGATGACAGAGCGCTTCCAGGGTGGACCAGCGCCCTGGCTTCGAGGAGCAGCTGGCCAGCAGCTCAGGATGCTGGGGCATCGGATGTATTGGGGAGTGGTGGGCTCTGAGGCAGAAACTCGTGGCCAGAGTCTTTGGGCTTTGCCCAATCCGGGGCGCCACCGAAGGGTGTTGCAGCACAGTGATGTGTTTCACAGAGACCACTCTGGTCCCCTTTGCAGGGAGGTGCCCAGGACCAGTGACAGCTGGGGGCCTGTTGTGGTGGTCCAGGCCAGAGGGGCCAAGTGCCCTGTACCCTCTTAAAGGGAGGTGGGGGGGCACCAGGAAGAAGCCCAGAAGCAGCCTGGTCCTCATGCCACTCACTGCGGGGGTCTGCTCAGGACTCCTGGTCAAGGCTTTGAGGGGGACACCTGGGATGACAGCTTTTATGCTAAGAAACAGTGATACTGAAGGCATGTGTTTCCTCCTCCCCTGCATTTGTCTGGAGCTCAGGCCGCCCTGCAAGACCACCTGTGGGCGTCCTGGGCAGGTAGTCTGCCTCTGCACTCCAAGGCCTGGGACTCAAGTGCTGGGAGGCAGAGCGTCTGATCCAGGGTCACCAGGCAGAGAAGGCCAAGGGCAAACATTCCTACCTTAACAGGAAGTGCAAGCCAGACAGGGCACTGGGTGCTGGCATCGGGATGGGGCGAGAGCCTCATGACTCCCCCAGGAGAGCTGTCCTGTGCCGCCCTTTCTGGCTGTATGGGTGACTGTATGTAGAGTGGCATCGATGGGGCATGGAAGGCAGGGGGAAGGGGGCAGGGCCAAGACCTGGCCTCCCCCCAAGGGGGCCTCGTCCAGGTGCCCACCTGGTGGCAGCGGGCGCTGGGTGTGTCCCCCCAGGAGGAGCTGCAGCATCGACACGTCCCCGGGCGCCGGCTCGCTGGGCTCCCCGGCCTCCCAGCGCGAGGACCTGGGTCGCTCCGGGTCCCTCCGTGTGGTCTGCCGGCCGCACCGCATCTTCCGGCCTTCGGACCTCATCCACGGGGAGGTGTTGGGCAAGGGCTGCTTCGGCCAGGCCATCAAGGTACAGGGCACGCCAGGCAGGGATGGGGTCGTGGGTGGGAGCAGGGGGGGCAGTCTGTGTGTGACCCATTGGTCTTCCACCCTCTTCCCACCAGTGTCCCCAGGAAGCCCCACTGGAAGGGTATCTGGCTTCCAGACTCGCTGGCCAGAGCTCTCTTCTACCTGGGCCTCCCTGAGCTAGTTAGGGGGAGGGGACTTACTATAGACAGACCGCGTGGAGGAGGTTGTGGGAAAGTGGCTCCTCAGGGCGGGGGATGGGAGGGCAGCCCAGACTGACCCTGAAGGCTCCCTTCCCCAGGCCCCCTTACTGAGCCCAATGCCAGCCCCCTCCTGGCCTCTGGGCTGCTCACCCGCTTCACACTCTCCCCCAGCAAGACACGAGCCCTTCCCTGGCTCTGATGTCACCTGGCTATGACCAGACTGGAAGGTTCAGAGTTATACAAAAGGCACCAGCCAGGTTGCCCACGTGTGCAGACAGGCCCCAGCCCCTGTCCCTGGTCAGAATCTCTGGTAGAGCTACCATTTGACTTCCAGGAGGCAGCCCAGCAGAGGAGAAGAAAGAGGGCTGGCCTCTGGGTCAGGCGGTCCTGGACCCAAGCCCTGGCCATCCCCCTTCCTGCCACCTGGGTGACCGTGGGCCCTGGTAGGAAACCTTCTTGAGCCTCAGTTTCCTCACCTATAAAGGACTTAAGTCCCACCCCCTCGGGGGCTGGGAGCATCCCATGAAAAGTCTGCGAAGAGCGTGAAGCCGTCTGCCCATCTGCCTGGGGTGGGGATGGGCCTCCTGCAGGGCGGGCCTAGAGCACAGCATGTGCCTGTGCTGAGTCTCAACCCTTGGGCGTCCCCACGCAGGTGACACACCGGGAGACAGGCGAGGTGATGGTGATGAAGGAGCTGATCCGCTTCGATGAGGAGACCCAGCGGACGTTCCTCAAGGAGGTGGGTGAGGGGCCTGCTGCACCCTCTGCACCAGACTCCTAGGACCTGCCCCACCCTTCGCCATTGAGAGGGGGTGGGTAGCAGAGGGCTGCGGGAGGATGTGACGCTCAAGCCCACGCTGGAAGAAGAGAAACTATCTGCCAGGAGGGCGAGAGGGGCAAGGACGTCCCTGGGGGTGGGAGCAGCCCAAGCAAAGAGCACGGCAGCCAGCAGGTGTGACCCCGGGGGCTTGAAGGCTCCTCCATCTTTGGAACTGTCCGTGGGCCTCTGGTGGGAAACGGGGAGAAGGAGACATGGGCCCAGCCTGTTTACACCCCACCAGGTGAAGGTCATGCGATGCCTGGAGCACCCCAACGTGCTTAAGTTCATCGGGGTGCTCTACAAGGACAAGAGGCTCAATTTCATCACCGAGTACATCAAGGGTGGCACGCTCCGGAGCCTCATCAAGGGCATGGTGAGTGCAGGGCAGAGCCCCTGCCTGAGACCCGTCCCAGCTGCTCCTGCCCTAGGACCCTGGGCCCAGCGGCTCCTCTGTGGGTCCCAGTCTCCTCCCAGGCTCTTCACTGGGGATGGGCCTCTGGTGTCAAAGGCCCTCCAGACCCTGATTCTGAATCAAATAAGGGAGCAACTGACTCCATCTAAGGTGGGGGGAAAGATGGGGCCCAGAGAAGGGTGGCAGCTTCGCTGAGGGGACGCACAGGCTGTCAGGTTAACCCCGCGCACCTGCCATAGGTTACCTCTCCCAGAGGGTCTTTGTTTTGCTTCTAAGCAAAACCAAGTCACTTACTGTTTGCCATGATGTATAAAATTCAGAACTTGCTGTAAGAGCTTGGATGAAATTACCGATCCTCCTCTAAAAAAGAAGCGTTCGGAGGGGGAGCTTCCAGCTCTCCCGGGATGCTGACGGTGCCCCGGGATCCAACGCTCACCCACCCCAGCATCACCCTCAGACCCGGAGACCCTGTTCCCTTCCCTCGCCGCTGAGTCCTGAGTCCCTCAGGTTGGATTACCTGTTGTCGCCAGAGTGTGGTCCCTGCGGGCTCCGGACAGGTGTAACTTCTCAGAGGGATTCTGTGATCCAGTGCAACTTAGAAATGCTGGGCTGCACCAGCGCAGCCTTCCTGGCTGCACCTGAATCTTTAATACGCTCTGATGTCCTTGCTCTCCCACTTGAGGTCTCCAAGGAGATGGGGGGAGAGAATGGGGTGTTTCCCCAAATGATTTGAGTCCAGAGCCCTGCTCTCCAGAGTGACTCACCGCAGCTCTCTGCAGGCGACCTCGCCAGGCCCGTCTCTGCTGGTCCATGAAAGCAGGTTCAGGTTTTTTAAAAACTCGAAAAAATGGGATTTTGTAGAAAAAGTTTTTGTTCTCAGAGGAAGTGGGTCAGGAACTATAGAAGAGTATCTCCCACCCCATCACTGTTTGGAACCAGTTCTGTTAGAAAATTGTTTTGAATTATTCACCCACAGCCCTTAGAGGGGACAGTTGTGAGGGACTTCCCTGGCAGTCCAGTGGTTAGGACTCAGCACTCTCACTGCTGGGGCCACAGGTTCAGTCCCTGGTTGGGGAGCTAAGATCCCACAAGCCACGTGGCAAAAAAAAAAAAAAAAAAAGAAGGGACAGTTGTGGGTGTAGAAGAGAGTTGGGGGTGCGTCATCGGACCCTGCAGGACACTCACCCCTTCCTGTCTCTCTCTCACCCTATGTCCTGCAACTGTGGCCCTGATGGCTCATCCTGGTCATTCTTCCCACCTCCAGGACAGCCAGTACCCGTGGAGTCAGAGGGTGAGCTTTGCCAAGGACATCGCTTCAGGGATGGTGAGTAGGCTCTGATTGCCGGGGGCCATGTGGGCTGGGTGATCTGGCCCCACTTATAAAAGCATCTCGGGGCTTCCCTGGTGGTCCAGTGGCTAAGACTCTGCGCTTCCACTGCAGGGGGCGCGGGTTCCATCCCTGGTCGGGGAAGTAGGATCCCGCAGGCCACATGGTGCGGCAAAAAACAAAAAACAAAACACGTTCTCCAGCGCTCACCTCAACTTCACAAGTTTAGAAATGGAAGCCACAGGAAGCTTTGAGAGAGGACAGAGGAGATCCAGTGGGAGGGGGGAAGGTGGGACCCTCGGGGCGACCAGGGCGGGGCTGGGGGCCCTCAGCACGGCTGCCCCCTGACCCCTGTGCCCCCCACCCTCAGGCCTACCTCCACTCCATGAACATCATCCACCGGGACCTGAACTCCCACAACTGCCTGGTTCGTGAGGTGAGCGGCTTGGGCGGGAGGGGACAGCGGGGGGCCCGCCCACCAAACTGCTAGACGTGCGGGGGCAGGGCCTCTGCTGTGAGCATGGCCTTCACGGAGAGCGGCCCACAGGGTGGCTGCAGCCTACACCGGGCTGCACCAGGGGCTGCGGGCCCGGAGGAGGGCCCGGGTGTGTGGACTGGGGTGGTCAGGGCAAGCTTCCTGAAAGAAGCTTTGGGGGGGGATGTACTTCAGTGGGGGACAAGTGGGCCCAGGGAGCCCGGCGTCTAAGGGGTAGTGACTAAGGGACCACAGGCTGTCCCCAGAAGGCCGAGGAGGGAGTGGGCAGGTGGTGCCAGAGGCGTGTCTCAGTGTGGCTCTGCTTCCGGGTCACCCAGAACAAGAACGTGGTGGTGGCCGACTTCGGGCTGGCGCGGCTTATGGTGGATGAGAAGACGCAGCCCGAGGACCTGCGGAGCCTCAAGAAGCCAGACCGGAAAAAGCGTTACACGGTTGTGGGCAACCCCTACTGGATGGCGCCCGAGATGATCCACGGTGAGTCGGCAGCCCCGCCTGGCACATCCCCTAGGGCCCCGCGGTCCCAGGCGGAGCTGCAGGAGGTGGAGGTCCTGCCCTGCCCCTCTTTGAGTCCTGTCGTTGGTTTCCTTGTGCTGCTGCAACCAGTCATCACACACTTGGCTTAAAAAACACAAATTAGGGCTTCCCTGGTGATGCAGTGGTTGGGAATCCGCCTGCCGATGCAGGGGACACAGGTTCGAGCCCTGGTCCGGGAAGATCCCACATGCCGCGCGGAGCAACCAAGCCTGTGCGCCACAACTACTGAGCCTGTGCTCTGGAGCCCGCAAGCCACAGCTACTGAACCCCACGTGCCTAGAGCCCGTGCTCCACAGCAAGAGAAGCCACCGCAAATGAGAAGCCCGTGCACCGCAACGAAGAGTAGCCTCCACTCGCCGCAACTAGAGAAGGCCTGCACGCAGCAATGAAGACCCAGTGCAGCCAAAAATAAAATAAATAAGTAAATAAATTTATTTTAAAAACCCCACAAATTATCCTGTAGTTCTGGAGGTCAGGAGTCCAGTATCAGGCTCACTGAGCTGAAGTCTGGTGTCAGCAGGGCTGCATTCCTTCTGGAGGCTCAAGGGGAGAGGATCTGTTTCCTTTCCTTTTCCAGTTTCTAGAGGCTGCCTCATTCCCTGGCTCCTGGTCCCTCCTTCAGCAAGGCCGGCAACGTAGCCTCTTCTCTCTGACATCTGTGTCCATTGTCACATCTCCTTCCCTGACCCTGACCCTCCGCCCTCCTTCATAAAGACCTTGGTGATCCCATAGGGCTCAGCTGAAAGATCCAAGATAATCTCATCTCGAGATCCCTAACTGAGTCACACCTGCAAAGTCCCGTATAAGGCAGCGTGTTCACAGGGTCCAGGAATTAGGACGGGGACACCTCCGGGGCCATTATTCAGCCTCCCACAGATCCCCTTTCTCCCACTCCATTTCTTTTTTTTTCAGGCCTGTTACACAGTGGTCCCACGTGTGCCCAGACTGGGGCTTATAAAGCCTCTCCACAGGCAGGGGACATGCAAACACAGGGTCAGGGCCGCAGAACCAGGGTCATCTCAACACCAGCTCTGACCAAAGTTAACATAACCCACCCCCCAATAACTTAACCTGTAAATTGGGGTTAATAGCCCCTATCTTTAAGGAGTAATGTGAGAATTAGATAAGGTTTGTAAGCTAGTCAGAATTCAGTAAATGAGAGTGGCTGTCCTGATTATTTTTAATGTCGTTATAGAGGGTATTGTTTCCATTTTACAGCTGAGGCAACTGAGGCTCAGAGAGTATGTATCAGTCCCTGAGGCTGCTGTAACAAATTGCCACAAACCGGGTGGCTTAACAACAGACACTTATTCTCTTGTAGTTCTGGAAGCCAGAAGTCTGAAATCCAGTAGAGCTGTGCTCCCTCCAGGGATTTTAAGGGAGAATCCATTCATTGCTGCTTACAGGTTCTGATCCTGGCGTTCCCGGACCTCTGTCTTCATGTGACTGCCTCCTCCTCTGTGTCTTTTCCTTTTCAGTCTCTTTTATAAGGACAGTTGTGATGGCATTTAGGGCCTGCCCGGATAATCCAGGACTGTTGTCATCTCAGGATCTTTAACTTAATCGTAACTTCAGAGACCCTTTTTCCAATAATATTCACAGGTTCCAGGGGTCTGACACAGTTATCTTTCGGGGTCACCACAAGGTCCATGACCTGCCCGGAGTCACATAGCTGGTTAGTGACTGAGCTGGGCCTGGAACCCCTTGCCCAGGGCTTTCAGCTTTACCCACCGCCCTCCCCCGCCAACAGGTTGGCTTAGACTGGGTGGGCTCAGATAGTGTCAGAGCCTAAGGCCTGATCCTACAGAGGTTTCTAGCATCTGCCTCCTGTCCTGACCTGCTGGCCAGGGCATCCCCCCGGTGGGCGGGTCCCTGGCCCAGCACCCTCACCAGCTGGCATCCCTGGCCCCGTGCCCCTGCTAACAGTGGTCTCTTCATCCAGGCCGCAGCTACGATGAGAAGGTGGATGTGTTTTCCTTTGGAATCGTCCTGTGCGAGGTAGGTCCGGGGTGGGCGCACACTCCCAGGCTGCAGGCTGAAGTCTGCAGGGGCCCCAGGCCAGGGAGGCTCTGGGAATGGGGCTGCCCACAGCAACCTGCATTCCCGGGGGTGTGGTGGTCCAGGGGGTGCCAGACCCTGGTGTGACCTGCCCTCGAACCCACCTGGGTGATGCCCAGTCCCAGGGGCCCCGGGTAACTGCTGGGCTTCGTGCTGGACAGATCATCGGGCGGGTGAACGCTGACCCAGACTACCTGCCGCGCACCATGGATTTTGGCCTCAATGTGCGAGGCTTCCTGGACCGCTACTGCCCCCCAAACTGCCCCCCAAGCTTCTTCCCCATTACTGTGCGCTGCTGCGATCTGGACCCGGAGAAGAGGTGAGTGGGGTGGGGGCTTAGGGTGGGGTGGTCCCCAGCAGAGCCCGAACCCACCATCCCCCCGCCTGTCTCCCCAGGCCCTCTTTCGTGAAGCTGGAGCAGTGGCTGGAGACCCTCCGCATGCACTTGGCCGGCCACCTGCCACTGGGCCCACAGCTGGAGCAGCTAGACAGGGGCTTCTGGGAGACCTACCGGCGCGGCGAGAGTGGACTGCCCGCCCACCCCGAGGTCCCCGACTGAGACCGGCCTGCCCAGCTGCCCCTGTCCCCGACTTGGGAGAATCCACCCTGCACCAGATTCCTCTGTATGCGGTGGCCAGGTGTGGCACCCTCAGCGGGGCAGCGGACACCCAGACCCCTCCCCAGCGCCAGGCCCTAACTTGCCTTCTACCCTGTGGGCCGTGGCCCCTGCCCTTTCTCTGCCCCTGGCCCCAGAGCTGGCCTGGCTGCACAGACACCATCACCTCACCCTGCCTTACCTCTGTCTTAGTGGGGCCACCCCCTCACGCTTCTCCTTGCATGAGCTGGAGGACCCGTGTGAGCTGTACCCCATCCCATACCCGGTACCCTATCCGACACCCGCTGCCCCGGCTGTCCTGTGCACACTCTACCCATCTGCAGCTCCTCCGAGGCTGGGCCAGAGGACAGACAGCCTCAGACCGTGGCTCATCACGTGTATTCCCAGGAGCCAAACGGAGTCTGGGGCCCATCACCCCACAGGGGGTGTCTAGGTAGCGTCAGGTATTGATAATTATCCAAACCCCCAAAGCAGAGAGAGGTCGTCTCCTGTGGGGTGGAAATCCCCGTGGCTGGGCAACGGCCCTCCCTCGCTTTGGGTCTTTTTCTTTCTTTATTGAAGCCACTTTAGTGAGAAGCAGGTACCAGGCCTCAGGGTGAAGGGAGGGTCCCTGGAGGGAGAGGGGAGCCATGGTCCCAGGGCCAGAGCTGCTGGGAGGAGCAGCAGAAGGAGGCTGGGCAGAGTGGAGAGGCAGTGTCCACCAGCATCCCAGCCCCCTGAAGTTCATCTCAGCACCCATCCCAGGCCTCTCCCGGAGGCTCCCTGCCAGTGGCCAGAGCAGCCCCTGCCCCTCCCCATGCCCCTCTGTCCTCTGGGTTCTTTCTGTGTAATCTATTTTTTAAGAAGAGTTTGTATTATTTTTTCATATGGCTGCAGCAGCAGCAGCTGCTGGGGGCTTGGGGTTTTATTTTTTTGGCGGGCGGGGGTGGGGGGGGCCATTTTGTCACTTTGCCTCAGTTGAGCATCTAGGAAGTATTAAGACTGTGAAGCCTTCTCAGTGCACTTTGAACCTGGAAAGCAATTGAAACAGGCCCATGGGACTATGACTCAGGGAGGTGGGACACAGTCACCTCCATCCAGGAATCACGATGTCTAAGGAACAAAACCCAGACTCAGAATAATAAAATAAATTCTGTACTCCCCACCAGATCCCGCTTTGTGACATGTGTCTGGGGGCCCTGAGGAAACAGGAGGAGAGAGGAACTTTTTGGATTAGAAGCCTTGTGGGAAGACAGGAATGGAGGTGTGGACGGAGGGCATAGAGGGTGGGAATGGAGGTGGTGGCCCAGCTGGGACAAGTGAGGACTTTCCAAAGCTGGGTTTGGGGTTGGGGGGAGGATTGGGGAAGAGTGAGAGAGACTAGGGAATGGATTGCTCTTATTGCATGCTTGTTTTTTTCCTAAAATGTAAAGGGTCCAATCAGGAAAACAGAAACCACCCTAGTTATTTCTTTTTTTTTTCTTTTTTTAACATTTTTATTGGAGTATAATTGCTTTACAATGGTGTGTTAGTTTCTGCTTTATAACAAAGTGAATCAGTTATACATGTGTTCCCATATAGTTGTTTTTTTTTTTTTTTTTTTTAGTTTCTGCTTTATAACAAAGTGAATCAGTCATACATACACATCTGTTCCCACATCCCTTCCCTCTTGCGTCTCCCTCCCTCCCACCCTCCCCATCCCACCCCTCCAGGCAGTCACAAAGCACCGAGCTGATCTCCCTGCGCCATGCTGCTGCTTCCCACTATCTATCTACCCTACGTTTGGTACTGTATATATGTCCATGTCTCTCTTTCGCTTTGTCACAGCTTACCCTTCCCCCTCCCCACATCCTCAAGTCCATTCTCAAGTAGGTCTGTGTCTTTATTCCTGTTTTACCCCTAGGTTCTTCATGACATTTTTTTTCTTAAATTCCATATATATGTGTTAGCATACGGTATTTGTCTTTCTCTTTCTGAGTTACTTCACTCTGTATGACAGACTCTAGGTCCATCCACCTCATTACAAATAGCTCAGTTTCGTTTCTTTTTATGGCTGAGTAATATTCCATTGTATATATGTGCCACATCTTTATCCATTCATCCGATGATGGACACTTAGGTTGTTTCCATCTCCGGGCTATTGTGAATAGAGCTGCAATGAACATTTTGGTACATGTCTCTTTTTGAATTATGGTTTTCTCAGGGTATATGCCTAGTAGTGGGATTGCTGGGTCATGTGGTAGTTCTATTTTTAGTTTTTTAAGGAACCTCCATGCTGTTCTCCATAGTGGCTGTACCAATTCACATTCCCACCAGCAGTGCAAGAGTGTTCCCTTTTCTCCACACCCTCTCCAGCATTTATTGTTTCTAGATTTCTTGATGATGGCCATTCTGACCACCCTAGTTATTTCAAATATAGGTCATTTAATCCAGGGAATTGTTTATACAGGTGGCGAAAACACAGTGGAAGGGCGAAAAGTGGATACTGAGAGAACCATTTCTGATGAACTGCAGGAAGCAGCTGCTACCCCTTGGCTGGGGCATTTAAGGAAAGAGGAGGTTAGTTTAGTTATCTGGTGTCAGGTAACCCTTCACCCCTTAAATTTGGTGGCTTGAAATAACTGATCACTCATGGATCACAGCCGCTCTGTCAAGGATATGGGAGCAGCTTGGGTGGGTGGTTTTGGTCTGGGTTCTCTCCTAGGGTTGTGTTGGTGTTTTGGGTCTGGGGTCTCTCCTAAGTTTGTGGTCAGATACCGCCTGGGGCTACAGACATTTGAGGGCTTGAGTGGGACCAGAGGGTCCACTTCCAGGGGCCCTCTGTATGTGGCTCACACCCATGGCTGCAAATTGATGCTGGCTGTTGATGAGAAGCCTCAGTCCCTGTCAGGGGCCTCGCCATAGGGCTCCTTGAATGTCCCTACACCATCCTCTAGGGGTGAGTATCCCCTAGGGTGAGCGTCCCAAGAGACGAAAGCAGAGGCTCCACTGCCTTTTAGGACCTGCTCTCAGAAGCCACACAGGGTCACTTTCACCGTACTTCACTGGTCACACAGACCAACCCTGATTCAACGTGGGAAGTGTCTACACAAGGCTAGAAGTAACGGTCCAGGAGATATCACTGGGGTCTTCTTGGACACTGGCTAGAGACGTGGAGGGCGGAGCCCCAAGAGACCAGTGCTTGGATTTTTTATTTTATTGGGGGGGAAAGGTTGGATTCCAGTTGGTGCTGGAACTTCTAAGAAGGTAGATGCAGAAATAGTGCTAGAGCTAAACATTTGCTCCTGCTGCACTGGAGGGCAGTAGAAAGTCCTTCCTCCTCGTTCACATTCCAGTCTCCCTCAGCAGGTCCCTATTAGCAGGCCCACCTCAACAGGAATCCAGTTGCAAGGGGGTCTGGGAAATGTAGTTTTCAGTGGTCCAGCAGCTGTATCACAGAACAGAAAGTGGAGTGGGCTTGAGGCTGAGGTACCACAAGCAAGCAGCACAACCCACCCCTTTGGCTACTCATCACCCATACACATCTTTCTACCATATTTGATTTCCATACAACTCTAACAGCTTCATGCCTCCACCTAACAAGACGCAAGTATCCTTTGTACACAGATGTGTCATTCTCTTCCTAATACCGAAATCAGAAATAGTACAAGAGGAAAATTACACACCATTATCATTCTAGAAATATCTGAAAAGAATAATACACTATGACCAAGTAGGGTTTATCCCAGGAATGTAATAGTGTTTCAGTATTTCAAAAGTAAATCCATGGAAAACCACAGTGAGACACCACTTAACACCCACAAGGATGGCAGTAATTTTTTTTAATTTTATTTTATTTATTTATTTATTTTTGGCTGCATTGGGTCTTTGTTGCTGTGCGTGGGCTTTCTCTAGTTGCAGAGAGTGGGGGCTACTCTTTGTTGCAGTGTGCAGGGCTTCTCATTACGGTGGCTTCTCGTTGTGGAGCACAGGCTATGGGCATGCGGGCTCTAGAGCACAGGCTCAGTAGTTGTGGCGCACAGGCTTAGTTGCTCCGCAGCATGTGGGCTCTTCCTGGACCAAGGATTGAACCCGTGTCTCCTGCATTGACAGGCGGATTCTCAACCACTGTGCGACCAGGGAAGTCCCCATAATTTTTAAAAAGAAAGAAAAATGGTGGTGAGGACGTGGAGAAATTGGAAACTTCATTCTCTGCTAATGGGAATATAAAATGGTGCAGCTGCTGTGCAGAACAGTCTGGCAGTTCCTCAAAATGTTAAACAGAGTTCTGACCCAGCAATGCCACTCTCAGGTATATAAACAGGAGAAATGGAAACATACACACAGAAACTTGTACATGAAGGTGCATAGCAACATTATTCATAACAGCCAAAAAGTGGGAATAACCCAAATGTCCACCACCTGCTGAATGGATAAACAAAATCTGGTCTATACATACAATGGAATATTATTCAGCCATGAAAATGAATGAAATACTGATACATGCTACAACATGGATGAACCTTGAAAACATGCTAAGAGAAAGAAGCCAGACAGAAAAAGTCACATGCTGATAATTCTGTGTACATGAAATGTCCAGAATAAGCCAATTCATAGAGACAGAAAGTAGATTAGTTGGGGGAAGAAGGGTGCATAGGGAGTGATTGCTAATGGGTATGGAGTTTATTTGGGAGATGAAGAAAATGTTCTGGAATTAGACAGTGGTGATGGTTGCACAACTCTGTGAGCATGTTAAAAACCACTGAATTGTACAATTTAAAATGGTGAATTTTAAGGTATGTGAATTACCTCAATTTTTAATCCATCAGTCAACAAAATCCATCATATGACCAGATTATATCACATGATGTTGATAGTGTCTGACAAAAATTCAACATCCATTCCTGGTTTAAAAAAAAAATCTCGGGCTTCCCTGGTGGCGCAGTGGTTGGGAGTCCGCCTGCCGATGCAGGGGACACAGGTTTGTGCCCCCGTCCGGGAGGATCCCACATGCCGCGGAGCAACTGGGCCCGTGAGCCATGGCCTCTGAGCCTGCGCGTCTGGAGCCTGTGCTCCGCAGTGGGAGAGGCCACGTCGGTGAGAGGCCCGTGTACCGCAAAAAAAAAAAAAAAAAAAAAATCTCAGCAAACTAAAAATAGAAGGTAACTTCCTTAAGCCAAGTGAAGGCAGCTACAAAAAAAAAAAAAAAAAAAAAACCCACAGCTCACACTATACTTAATGGTTAAATAATGCACGCTTTCTTCCTAAGATCAGGAAAAAAAAGGTAAGGAGGTGTAGCCTCACCACTCCTATTCACCATTGAACTGAAGTCCTGGTCACTGCAGGAACAGAAGGAAACAGACAAGAAGTAAGATGTGTACAGTTTGGGAAGGAAGAAATAAAACTGTTCCTATTTCAGAAGACATGATTGTCTAGGTAGACAATACAAACAAATCTACCAAAACAAACAAACAAACACCCTCCTAAGAACTAAATTCAGCAAAGTCAGAAAATAAAAAGGTCAAAGTCAGCCTGAAAAATCAGTCTACGTACTACCAATGCACAATTGGAAACCAAAATTTTTATTTATTTATTTATTTATTTTGGGCCATGCCACGTGGCTTGCGGAATCTTAGTTTCCCAACCAGGGATCGAACCCGTGCCCTCTGCAATGGAAGCATGAAGTCCTAACCACTGGACTGCCAGGGAATTCCAAAATACTTTAAAAACACCATTCACAATAGTCCCTCCTGAAAGGAAATAGATCTAACAAAATCTAAAAGTTACAGATCTAACAAAATATGTGTAAGATCTGTATGCTGAAAACTGTAAAATGCTGAAGAAAGAACTCAAAGAAGACCTAAATAAATAGACATAGTGCTCATGAACTGGATTACTCAATACAGTTAAGATGTTAATTCTCCCCAAATTGATGTTGATTTCACACAATTCCAATAAAAATCCCAAGAACATTTTTTGTAGAAATAGACAAGTTGAGTCTAAAATTTATATGTAGGGGCTTCCCTGGTGGCGCAGTGGTTGAGAGTCCGCCTGCCGATGCAGGGGACACAGGTTCGTGACCCGGTCTGGGAAGATCCCACGTGCCGTGGAGCGGCTGGGCCCGTGAGCCATGGCCGCTGAGCCTGCGCGTCCGGAGCCTGTGCTCTGCCACGGGAGAGGCCACAACAGTGAGAGGCCCAAGTACCGCAAAAAAATAAAAAAATAAAATTTATATGTAATAGCAAAAGGACTAGAAAAGTTAAAGTCCTTTTGAAAAATGAAAAAGTTGAAAGACACACACTACCCAATTTCATGACCTGTAGGAACTATAGTAATCATGACAGGTTTGGTGAAGGGATAGACATGTGCACCAATGGAACAGAAGAGAGTCCAGAAATAGACCCACGTGTATATAGCCAATTGCTTTTTTTAAATTAATTAATTTCTTTATTTTTGGCTGTGTTGGGTCTTTGTTGCTGTGCGTGGGCTTTCTCTAGTTGCGGCGAGCAGGGGCTACTCTTCATTGTGGTAGGCAGGCTTCTCATTGCGGTGGCTTCTCTTGTTGCAGACCACAGACTCTAGGCACGTGGGCTTCAGTAGTTGTGGCACACGGGCTTAGTTGCTCCACGGCATGTGGGATCTTCCCGGACCAGGGATCGAACCCGTATCCCTTGCACTGGAAGGCGGATTCTTAACCACTGCACCACCAGGGAAGTCCAGTTGCTTTTGACAAAGATGCAAAGGTAATTCAATGAAGAAAGGATAGTCTTTCTAACAAATGGTGTTGGAAAAGTTAGACATCCATATATCCTAAATAAATAAAGATCCCAACCTAAACCTCAAACTCTATAGAAAAATTAACTCAAAATGGATCATAGATGGACTTGCCTGGTGGCCCAGTGGCTAAGACTCTGCACTCCCAATGCCGGGGGCCCGGGGTTCGATCCCTGGTCAGGGAACTAGACCCCACATGCCACAACTAAGAGTTCACATGCCACAACTAAAGATCCCACATTGCCGCAATGAAGATCCCACATGCAGCAATGAAGATCCCACGTGCTGCAACTGAGACCCAGCACGGCCAAATAAATAAATAAATAAATAAATATATATATATATATATATATTTTTTTTTTTTTTCTTTTTGCGGTATGCGGGCCTCTCACTGTTGTGGCCTCTCCCGTTGCGGAGCACAGGCTCCGGACGCGCAGGCCCAGAGGCCATGGCTCACGGGCCCAGCCGCTCCGCGGCATATGGGATCCTCCCAGACCGGGGCACGAACCCGTATCCCCTGCATCGGCAGGCGGACTCTCAACCACTGCGCCACCAGGGAGGTCCAATATATATATATTTTTAAAATGGATCATAGATCTAAATGTAAAATGTGAAAGTATAAAATGTTTATACGAAAACAAAGAAGAAAATCTGCATGACTTGGGTTAAACAAAGATTTCTTAGATGTGACACCAAAAGCACAATCAAAAAAAAAAAAAGGTTGATAAATTAGACTTCATCAAAATTAAAACACTTCCTCTGTAAAATACAATGATTGTGGTGGTGGTTATATGAATCTATACATGTGTTAAAACACCTAGAACTGTAAGTGGAAAAAGAAGTTAATTTTACTCTGTGTACATTTAAAATAATTTTTTAAAAATCATACCAAAGCAGATGGCAAGCCAGAAGAAATATTTGCAACATACAGAAAATATTTGCAAACCATGTAATAGTCAAAGAATTCTATAATATATCGAATATAAAGTGTTCCTACAAAAAAAAAAGATTGTCAAATTGGTTTCAAAAAATAATTTATATGCTGCTTACAAGAAACCAAATTGAAATGTAATTATATAGATAAAGTAAAAGGACGAAACGATACACCACACAAACACTAATTTTTTTAAAGGTGGACTGGCTGTATTTAGATTAGATGAAATAGATTAGATTAATATCAATCAAAGTAGACTTCAGAACTGGGAAGATGATTAGGGATAAAGAGAGAATTACATGATAATAAAAGAATCAACTAGCCAAGAAGACATAACTATCTGAAATGTGTATGCATCTAAAAACATTGTTTTGAAATACATAGAGCAAAAATTCCTAGAACTGAAAGGAAAAATAGATATTATAGAAGTACCACCTTTACAGCCATGTGAAGTAGTACCTTTGAAGTGGATTCCCCAGCCCTAGTAAAGCCTTCAGCTGACTGTGGTCCCAGTCAATACCTTGAATGCAACCTTATGAGAGACCCTGAGCCAGAACTGTCCAGATAAGTCACTCCTGAATTCCAGACCATCAGAAACTGATAAGTGTTTATTAATATTTTAAGACACCAACTTCTAGATGAATTTGTTACACAGCAATAGATACCTAATAAAGCCACCATAAAGCCTCTCTGGTTCTTTGACCATGTCTTAAGCTGAGAATTAAAAGCCCTAAGCTAGTCCCTTTCTTCCTGTAACTCTGCAGTGCAGTCAGAAATAGCCAGCCCACCTCACCATTCTTACAGTTTTCCTTAGCTGTTTGTTTTCACATGGCACTGGGCACTTCTCAAGCAACCACGAGTGGTAATCAGTTTATCTGAGATGTCTCTTTATGCCAGGGGACATCAGAATCCCATTTACATTGGCAAGGTGCTCAGCACTGAGTTCAAGGTCAGGGGCGTAACCAAATCAATTTCATGGTTCCACCTTTTAAGGTCTACTTCTCTTGCCAGCTGGCTTTCTTCTAACTTCTGACAACGGGAATCACTAAAGGGACCTTGGAAGATGGACAAAGAGGAAAAAGGGCTCCTTCCAGCTTTCCAGGGATTGTCTGTATTTCTCAAGCAACAACAAACACTTGACTTCTGCCCCCAACTACTTGCAGCAGGCATAGCCCAGGCTGCCCATAGCTCTCTCTTCACAGGTCTGAGTACCAGCCACATGACACAGCCTCCTCAGTAGTCTGGGTACCACCCAAGGGCTCCGTTTCCTCAGGGTTCTGAACACCAGCTACATGGAGATACAATGTAGAGCTCCTAGGTCTTGGTAAATTATAGGTTTGGTTTCCATTATCCTGACTAGTCCCTGATTGATATAGTACTTGGTACTGGAGTGGGGTTGAAATATTTGCTGGATAAATGAACAGAATAATGAATAATTGAGCTTGTAAGATCTAGGACTCCCAACTGCCATCTTACTCTCAGGAGGAGCAACTAAATTATTCCTTCAGTAATTAAATCATTCAACATCTGCTCTTTGTCTATGTTAACCTCTTTACCACTCCATCAAACGAGTCCATCAACGCCTTTCTGCTTCCACCTCTTAGCCCGATAAATTTATTTTTTTAAATTTATTTCACTGAAGTAGAGTTGATTTACAACGTTGTGTTAATTTCTACTGTAGAGCAAAGTGAGTCAGTTATACATGTATATACATTCTTTTTCATTTCTTTTCCATTGTGGTTTATCAGAGGATATTGAATATAGTTCCCTATGCTATACAGTAGGACCTTGTTGTTTAATCCGTTCTATATATAATAGTTTGCATCTGCTAATCCCAAGCTCCCACTCCATCCCTCACCTAACCCCCTCCCCCTTGGCAACCACAAGACTGTTTTCTATGTCTGTGAGTCTGTTCCTGTTTCACAGATATGTTCATTTGTGTCGTATTTTAGGTTCCACATATAAGTGATATCATATGGTATTTGTCTTTCTCTGTCTGTCTTACTTCACTTAGTATGATAATCTCTAGATTCATCCATGTTGCTGCAAATGGCATTTTTCATTCTTTTTTATGGCTGAGTAGTTTTCCATTGTATATATGTACCACATCTTCTTTATCCATTCATCTGTCAATGGACATTTAGGTTGTTTCCATGTCTTGGCTATTGTGAATAGTGCTGCTATGTATATAGAGATGCAGGTATCTTTTTGAAGTATGGTTTTGTCCATATATATGCCAGGAATGGGATTGCTGGATCATATGGCAACTCCATTTTTAGTTTTTTGAGAAACATCCATACTGTTTTCCATAGTGGCTGCATCAATTTACATTCCCACCAACAATATAGGAGGGTTCCCTTTTTTCCACACCTCTCCAGCATTTGTTATTTGTAAATTTTTAAAATGATGGCCATTCTGACCAGTGTGAGGTGGTACCTCATTGTACTTTTGATTTGCATTTCTCTAACAGTTAGCGATGTTGAGCATCTTTTCATGCGCCTGTTGGCCATCTGTATGTCTTCTTTGGAGAAATGTCTATTTAAGTCTTCTGCCCATTTTTTGATTGGGTGGGTTGTTTTTTGTTGTTGTTGAGTTGTATGAGCTGTTGTATATTTTGGAAATTAAGCCCTTGTCGGTCACATCATTTGCAAATATTTTCTCCCAGTCTGTAGGTTGTCTTTTTGTTTTATTTATGGTTTCCTTTGCTGTACAAGAGCTTGCAAGTTTGATTAGGTCCCATTTGTTTATTTTTGCTTTTATCTCTGTTGCTTTGGGAGACTGACCTAAAAAAACATTGGTACAATTTATGTCAGAGAATGTTTTGCCTATGTTCTCTTCTAGGAGTTTTATGATGTCATGTCTTATATTTAAGTCGTTAAGCCATTTTGAATTTATTTTTGTGTACGGCGTAAAGGAGTGTTCTAACTTCACTGATTTACATGAGGCTGTCCAGCTTTCCCAACACCACTTGCTGAAGTGACTGTCTTTTTTGCATAGTATATTCTTGGCTCCTTTGTTGAAGATTAATTGACCGCAGGTGGGTCGGTTTATTTCTGGTTAGCCCAATAAATTTAAATAAGACTCAGACTCTGCAACCCTCTGTTTGAATAAGAAATCCAATAGGTTTGGAGTTTTATTAAATTTTTGCAGGTAGGGAAAGGAAAAAATTGCCAATGATCCTTTCTTGACTTAATAAAAAGAAGATTAATTATATATATCTTTTGGAAAGCATATACATCAAATTAAACACTACTATAAGTGCAACAAATTATTAAATGAGATAACCAGAGGACTTCCCTGGTGGTGCAATGGTTAAGAATCCACGTGACAATGCAGGGGACACGGGTTTGAGCCCTGGTCCAGGAAGATCCCACATTCAATGGAGCAGCTAAGCCCGTGCACCACAGCTACTGAGCCTGCGTTCTAGAGCCCACAAGCACAACTACTGAGCCCACGTGCCACAACTACTGAAGCCCCCGTGCCTAGAACCTGTGCTTCACGACAAGAAAAGCCACCGTAATGAGAAGCCTGTGCACCGCAATGAAGAGTAGCCCCCGCTTGCTGCAACTAGAGAAAGCTGGTGTGCAGCAACGAAGACTCAATGCAACCAAAAATTAATTCATTAATTTTTTTAAAAAGGTAACCAGAATGTAGACTTTCAGGGATTATTGGTTACAGTTCACATAATATAGTGAAAGACCGTGAAGTCTGAGTGTCTTAAAAGACTCATTTGGGGCTTCCGTGGTGGCACAGTGGTTAAGAATCCGCCTGCCAATGCAGGGGGACATGAGTTCAAACCCTGGTCTGGGAAGATCCCATATGCTGTGGGGCAACCAAGCCCATGCGCCACAACTACTGAGCCCACATGCCACAACTACTGAAGCCCACGTGCCTAGAGCCTGTGCTCCTCCACAACAAGAAGAGCCACCGCAGTGAGAAGCCCACGCACCACAACAAAGAGTAGCCCCCACTCACTGTAACTAGAGAAAGCCTGTGCACAACAGTGAAGACCCAACACAGGCAAAAATAATAAATAAATTAAATAACTTTTAAAAAATAAAAATAAAAAAGACTCATTTGAACAAATACCATTTCTAGAAGAAGATTATACATTTGCAAACTCTCACATCAGATAGGAGTACAGAATTGATACTTTGGTGAATGCTCTATCATAAATAGCTTTATGATGCTCAGTGATGGTCTGCATCTCTGCAGCTGTAGGACAAGGCAACATATACTTCTCTTAGATTTTCTTTACTAGCAGCATTTTCAAACCTACTCCCCAGAATTCCACTAATTAGCACCGAAAAACAGAAGAGGCCTAATAAACCTAAAACATAAAGTAGGGAAAAGAACTGCCAAGATAATTTTTAGATAAAATCTACACACAAATGAGATGCACAAATCTTAAGTGCTCAATTTGAAGAATTTTAATAAAGTTTACACCCATGTAGCCACCACCCCAATCAAGAAATAGAGCATTTTCATATCCCCAGAAAGTCCCCTTGGGGCTTTTCCCATCAATCCCCACCCCCTACCCCATGGGCAACCACTGTTATGACTTCTATCACATAGGACACGTTTTCCAGTTCTTAAACTTCAAATAAATGGAATCATACAGCATGTACTCTATTATGTCTGACTTCTTTTGTTCAACCTAATTCCTTCCAGGTGTGTCCATATTGTTGAGTATAGTTGAACTTTATTCTTTTTATTGCTCATTTTGTATTCCATTGCAGGAATATACTGTAATTTGTTTATATATTCTTCTGTTAATGGACATTTTGGTTATTTCTGGGTTTCGGATATTATACATTTATATACAGTCATTGTGAGGACATATGTCTTCATTTCCATTGAATAAATTCCCAGGAGTGAAATTGCTGGGTCACGTGGTAAGTATATCTTTAGCTTTATAAGAAACTGTCACAGTGGCCGCACCATTGTTCATTTCTACCAATAATGAGAGTTCTGGTTTCTCTGCATTCTTGCCAGAAATAGATACCATCAGTCGTTTTAATTGTAGCCACTGGCATCTCATTGTGAGCTTAACGTGCATTTCTCTAGTGACCAGTTATTTTGAGCATCTTCTCATTTGCTTATTTGCCATCCATGTACTTTATCTGGTCAAGTATCTGTTCAAAGCTTTTGCCAGTTCTTTCTTTTGTTTGTTTTGTTTTGGCCAGGCCACGCGGCATGAGGCATCTTAGTTCCCCGACCAGGGATCGAACCCATGCCCCCTGCAGTGGAAGTGTGGAATCCTAACCATAGGACCGCCAGGGAATTCCCAGCTTTTGCCATTTCTTATCGGTTTTGTTCTTCGTATTATTGAGTTTTAAGGGTTCTTAAATATTCTACATTCAAGTCCTTTTTCAGATGGGTTTTACAAATACTTTTTCCCAGTTTGTGACTTGTTTTTCATTTTCTGAGCTGTATCATTTGAAGACCAGAAGCTCTTAATTTTGATGAAGTTCCATATATCAGTTTTTTCTTTTACAGTTTGTGCTTTTTGTCTCCTAAGAAATACTTGCTTATCCTAAGGTCAAAACTTTTCTTTCTGTTTTCTTCTAGAACATTTATAGTTTCAAGCTTTTACATTTAGGCCTGTGCTCCATTTTGACTTAATTTTTTATTAGAATGTGAACTTAGTGGGACTTCCCTGGTGGCACAGTGGTTAAGAATCTGCCTGCCAGTGCAGGGGACATTTGAGCCCTGGTCCGGGAAGATCCCACATGCCGCGGAGCAACTAAGCCCGTGTGCCACAATTACTGATCCTGCGCTCTAGGGCTCGCGAGCCACAACTGCTGAACCTGCGTGCCACAACTACTGAAGCCTGCGCGCCTAGATCCCGTGCTCCACAACAACAGAAGCCACCACAATGAGAAGTCCATACACCACAACAAAGAGTAGCCCCTGCTCGCCGCAACAGAGAAAG
The DNA here is from genome assembly GCF_964165515.1 of Mesoplodon bidens. Taxonomy (NCBI): domain Eukaryota; kingdom Metazoa; phylum Chordata; class Mammalia; order Artiodactyla; family Ziphiidae; genus Mesoplodon; species Mesoplodon bidens. The sequence goes on from NC_138171.1 coordinate 38,043,951, forward strand.
CCTGCATGCAGCAACAAAGACCCAACGCAGCCAAAAATTAATTAATTAATTGATTGATTAATTTTTTTAAAAAAGAATGTGAACTTAGTGATCAGGTTCATTTTGTGAGCCATATATTGATATTTATATATAGCTAATTGTTCTAGCACCATTAGGGTTTTTTAAATTTAAAAATTCTTTTAAAATTGAGATATAATTGGCACATAATATTATATTAGTTTCAGGTGTACAACATAATGATTTGATATATGTATACATTGTGAAATGATTAACACAGTAAGTTTAGGTGACACCATTTATTGAAAAAACAATCCTTTCTCTGCTTCTTGTTTTTGGAAGCTGTATTAATAGGTACCTACACATTTAGGATTTCTGTGTCTTCTTGAAAAATTGACCCATTTATCATCATGAAATGTCCTTCTGTATCTCTGATATTGATGTAACCATTTCACCTTTCTTATGGTTAGTGGTTCCATGGTATATCTTTTTGCATCCTTTTGTTTAGAACCTATCTATGTATTTATATTCAAGCTGCATCTCTTGAAAACAGCATATGATTTGGTAGTGTTTTGTTATTCAGTCTTTCATACTTTGCCTTAATAATGTTTTGTCCATTTACATTTAATATCGTTGGTAATTATTGCTTTTATTTTCTAGTTGTCCATCTGTTCTTTGTTCCTATATTTTTCTCTTTCTCGCTTCTTTTGAATTGAGTTCTTTGTTTTTTAGAATTCCAGTTTATCTCCTTCTTTGGCTTTTTTTTTTAAGTTTTATTTATTTTTTGGCTGCATTAGGTCTTTGTTGCTGAGTGTGGGCTTTCTCTAGTTGCAGTGAGTGGGGGCTACTCTTTGTTGCGGTGTGCAGGCTTCTCACTGCGGTGGCTTCTCTTGTGGAGTGTGGGCTCTAGGCACTCAGGTTTCAGTAGTTGTGGTGTGAGGCCTCAGTAGCTGTGGCTCACGGGCTTAGTTGTTCTGCGGCATGTGGGATCTTCCTGGGCCAGGAATCGAACCCATGTCCTCTGCATTGGCAAGCGGATTCTTAACCACTGCACCACCAGGGAAGTCCCTTCTTTGGCTTTTTAGTTATACCTCTTTGTAGTACGTCTTACTGATTGCTCTATAAATTATAAAACTAACCCTCCACTTAACTCAGTTTACCTTGAATTAATGCTTATCACTTCACATATAACATAGAGACCTCTCAACCATGTAATTCCATTTATCTCTTCCCATCCTTTGTGTGTTTATTGTGACATGTTTTGCTTCTACTATGCTATAAACCTCACAATGCATTGTTATTTTTGTTGTTGTTTTGCTTTAACCACCAACTTTCTTGAGTAAATTAAGAAAAGAAAAAAATAGTCTTTATTTTTATCTTTGTACTTACAATCTGTGGTGCTTCTCATTCCTCCCTTTAGATCTGAGTTTCCATCTGGTATCATTTCCCCTCTGATGGACAAACATCCTATTGCAATTTTCATAGTGCCTGTCTGCTAGAGACAAATTCTCTCTACTTTGTTTATCAAAAAACAGGTATTGGGCTTCCCTGGTGGCACAGTGGTTGAGAGTTCGGCTGCCAATGCAGGGGACACAGGTTCGTGCCCCGGTCCAGGAAGATCCCACATGCTGCACGCAGAGCGGCTGGGCCCATGAGCCATGGCTGCTGAGCCTGCACGTCCGGAGCCTGTGCTCCGCAAGGGAGAGGCCACAACAGTGAGAGGCCCGCATACTGAAAAAACAAACAAACAAACAAAAGGTATTTATTTTACCTTCATTTTTGAGAGCTATTTTCACTGAGTATAGAATTCCAAGCTGACAAGTTGCATATTCAGCCTTTACATATGCCTTTCTATTGCCTTCTGGTTTCCAGTGTTTCTAATTAGATGTAAGCCATTTTTCTAACTGTTCCCTTGTATGTTATGTCTTTTTTCTTTGTCTCTTTCTGAGATTTTCTCTTCACTTTTGGTTTTCAGCAGCTTTACTCTGGTTTGCTTAGGTGTGGTTTCCTTTCTGTTTATCCAGTTTGGGCTTTATGAAGTTTTTATTAATCTATGGGTTAATGCTTTTCATCAAAGTTGGAAATTTTGGTTTCACTTCCAGCATGGCCAAGTAAACCCCTAACAAACCCAACCCTCCCACAGATAATAACTGTAAACACTAGATAAATACTTGTAAATAGCATGGAGGCACTGGAGTGTGAAGAGAGGCAGATTCTGAAGGGGAGTTGAAAATTGGAAGAAGGGACTAGCACAGTATGAGTTCCATTTTTACAGCTTTTAGCCTGAGGTCAAGACAAAGTCAGGGTCATATAGTAAGCGCTCTGTCCAAACTAAAAGTAATCTTTCTGGCTTGAAGAACCAGAGGGCAGTATTTGGGACAAGTACAGCTGATGGAACTAAAGGGGATTCCTGGAAAGAAGAGAGCCAGGGGAGTCCCGGATGCTGGTATAAGTTGCCAAAGTCTCTGGCTGATCCCTACACCACGTGTGCAAGGGCAGATTCAAGGCAGCCAAAAGAACCAAATGAAAATTTAAGCTGCTGCCCAAAAGACAGAGCTTGAATTTGAGGCCACCCAAGTAATTGCCTTTAAAAAATCAACACAGAGTTATATAAAAGAATCTAGAGGGGCTTCCCTGGTGGCGCAGTGCTTAAGAATCCACCTGCCAATGCAGGGGACACAGGTTCGAGCCCTGGTCTGGGAAGATCCCACATGCCACGGAGCAACTAAGCCCACGAGCCACAATTACTGAGCCTGCGCTCCAGAGCCTGCAAGCCACAACTACGGAAGCCCGCACGCCTAGAGCCCGTGCTCCGCAACAAGAGAAGCCACCACAATTAGAAGCCCGTGCACTGCAATGAAGAGTAGCCCCCTCTCGCCTCAACTAGAGAAAGCCCACACCCAGCAACAAAGACCCAACACAGTCAAAAGTAAATAAATAAGAATCTAGAATCTCTTCAGCATAATATTCACAAGGTTCAGGATAAAATCCAAAATCTTCAATACAAAACCAATAGGAAAATGAGACCAATCTCAACACAAAAGAAAATCAATCATCCAAAGCCAATCCCAAAATAATCCAAATGTCGACATTAGCACTATGGAATTTTATTTTAAAGTAGCTATTATAATTATGCCAGTGAAGTAAAGGAAAATTTTTTCATGATGAATTAGGAAATCTTAGTGGAAAAATGGAAACTATGAACAAGAAGCAAATTGAAATTCTAGAACTTAAAAATAAAATATCTAACATAAAAAATTTGGGAATTCCCTGGTGGTCCAGCAGTTAGGACTCTGTGCTTCCACTGCAGGGAGGCTGGGTTCAGTCCCTGGTCGGGGAACAAAGATCCTGCAAGCCATGCGGTGAGGCCAAAAAAAGGGAAAAAAAGGAATTGAATTCAGAAGGAGTTGCAGTGTAGCCTTGGTTAGTTTGGCTTCACTTTTATATTTAACTCTAGTAGTGTCCTGGAATCTAAGCACCATGAGACTGTGCCAACTCTCTCTGCTTTGTAGCCTCAATCCCATCACTCCATACCCAGCAAATTCCCCGAGGAAGTAGGGGCTGTAGGCTTGTCAGGTTGTTCAACCTATTTATCTGTTTTTATGAAATGTATAATCATTTGAACATAACACTTTTTAAGGAACAAATCTACCTTACACATATTCTACAAACCAACTTGTTTCCAAATATAAATAGTTACCCACATTTTGTCTAGTTAAAATGTTTTGGGGACTTCCCTGGCGGTCCAGTGGTTAGGACTCCGTGCTTCCACTGCAGCGGGCATGGGTTCCATCCCTGGTCGGGGAACTAAGATCCCACATGCCGCGAGGTGTGGCCAAAAATTTTTTTTAAAAGTTGTTTTGGTTGTAAAACCAATCTTCTGTTTCCAAAAAAAATCAAATACTTCATATATTTGAGCTGCTTTTACAAATGGACTAATAAACCTTAAGCTAAACAATATTTTATACATGTATTTTTCATTAAGATATAATTCACATAAAATTCATCCTTCTACAGATATTCAAGCATTTTTTTAAGTGAATCATGTTTTTTTTTAATTCCATCTTTTTTTTTTTTTTTTTCGCGGTATGCGGGCCTCTCACTGTTGTGGCCTCTCCCATTGCGGAGCACAGGCTCCGGACGCACAGGCTCAGCAGCCATGGCTCACGGGCCCAGCTGCTCTGCGGCATGTGGGATCTTCCCAGACCGGGACACGAATCCGTGTCCCCTGCATCAGCAGGTGGACTCTCAACCACTGCACCACCAGGGAAGCCCCCATCGGTATTTTTATTTGTTTTGTTTGTTTGTTTGTTTATTTTTGGCTGCATTGGGTCTTTGCTGCATGCGGGTTTTCTCTAGTTGCAGCAAGTGGGGGCTACTCTTGCTTGTGGTGCGCGGGCTTCTCATTGCGGTGGTTTCTCTTGTTGCAGAGCACGGGCTCTAGGCGCACAGGCTTCAGTAGTTGTGGCATGTGGACTCAGTAGTTGTGGCTCGCGGGCTTAGTTGCTCCGCGGCATGTGGGATCTTCCCGGACCAGGGCTTGAACCCATTGGCAGGCAGATTCTTAACCACTGTGCCACCAGGGAAGTCCCTCAAGCGGTTTTTAATGTATTTACAAAGTTATATTTACAACCATCAGCACGATCAAATCACAGAACATTTCATCTCCCCTAAAAGAAATACCATCCACACTAGTAGCCACTCCCCTTTCCCCCCCTCCACAGCCTCTGAAAACCACAAATCTACTTTCCGTTTCTATGGATTTTCCTATTCTGGACATTCCAGAATCATACAGTATGTGGCCTTTGGTGTTTGGCTTCTTCCATTTAGAATAATGTTTTCAAGGTTCATCCATCTTGTAGCATGATTCATCCATTCCTCTTTAGGGCTGAATAATGTTCCATTGTATTCATGTACTGCATTTTGTTTATCCATTCATGAGCTGATGGACATTTGGATTGTTGCCACCTTTTGACTATTATAATACTGCTATGGACATCTGTTACCAGTTTTTGTATGAACATGCATTTTCAGTTCTCTTCAGCATATACCTAAGAGTGGATTGCTGGCAGATATGACAACTCTATGTTTAACTTTTTGAAGAACTGCCAAACTGTTTTTCAAAGTGCCAAGAGTTTTATAGTTTCAGATCTTACATTTAGACCTATGATTTGAGTTAATTTTTGTATATGACATGAGGTAGGGGTCCAACTTCATTCTTTTGCATGTAGATAGTGAGTTGTCCCACTACCATTTGTTGAAGAGACTATTCTTCCTCCATTGAATGATCTTGGCACTCTTGTCAAAAATCGATTGACCATATTCGTATGGGTTTATTTCTGAACGTTCCATTCTATTCTATTGATTAATATGTTTATCTTTATTGCCAGTATCAACAGTCTTGATCTCTGTTACTTTGTAGTAACCTTTGGAATCAGGAAATGTGAGCCCTCCAACTTTGTTCTTCTTTTTCAAGATTGTTTTGGCTATTTGGGGTCCATTAAATTTCCATATGAATTTTAGGAACAGCTTGTCCGTTTCTGGGGCAAAAAAAAAAAAACCAGCTAGGGTTTTTTTGTTTTGGTTTTTTTTGTTTGTTTTGTGTGGGGGGGTGTTTTTAGTTTGGGGGTTTTTGTTGTTGTTTTTTTGGCTTTTTCTGTTTGTGTTTTTTTTGGCTGCTTTGGGTCTTCGTTCCTGTGCACGGGCTTTCTTTAGTTGCGGCGAGCGGGGGCTACTCTTGGTCGCAGTGCGTGGGCTTCTCATTGCAGTGGCTTCTCTTGTTGTGGAGCACAGGCTCTAGGCACGCGGGCTTCAGTAGTTGTGGCACTTGGGTTCAGTAGTTGTGGCTCCTGGGCTCTAGAGCACAGGCTCAGCAGTTGTGGCTCGAGGGCTTAGTTGCTCCGTGGCACGTGGGATCTTCCCGGACCAGGGCTTGAACATGTGTCCCCTGCATTGGCAGGTGGATTCTTAAGCACTGCGCCACCGGAGAAGTCCCCTAGCTAGGGTTTTTGATAGAGATTGCTTTGAATCTGTAGATCAATTGAGGAGTATTGGAGTATTGATATCTTAGCAATATCAACTCTTCTAATCCATGAACATGTCTTTCCATTTATTTGGGTCTTAAATTTCTTTCAATGACGTTTTGAAGTTTTCATTGTATAAATTGTGCACTTCTTTTGTTACATTTATTCCTAAGCACTTTGTTCTTTTAATGAAATTGTTCATTTTTGGGGAGGTTGTTCATTGCTAGTGAATGCAAATACAATTGATTTTTGTATATTAATCTTGTTTCCTTGCTGAACTCTTTTATTAGCTCTACTAATTTTTTGTGGATTTCTCAGGATTTTCTATATACAAGATCATGTCATCTGCAAATAAAGATAGTTTTTATTTTTCCCTTCCAGTCTGAATGCCTTTATCTGCCTTTCTTCACTAATTGCCCTGACTAGAACCTCCAGTACAATGTTGAACAGACGTGGCAAGAGCAGACACCCTTGTCTTGTTCCTGATCTTAGAAAGCTTTCGATTTTTCACCATTATGTATGATGTTAAGCTGTGGGTTTATGCCCTTTATCAGGCTGAGGAAGTTTCCTTCTGTTCTTAGTTTGTTGAGTGTTATCATGACAGGGTGTTGAATTTTGTCAGATGCTTCTTCTGCATCTATTGAGATGATCACACGGGTTTTGTAACCAATATTCTAAGTAGAAAAAACTCTATTTTTCAAATAAGTTAGTATCTGTTTCTGTAGTTTACATGCATATATTAACTTTCTCTTTTATAAGAAACTTTAAGTTGATCACTTACATTAAGCATTATAAAATAAAGGCAAAGTGGGCTTCCCTGGTGGCGCAGTGGATAAGAATCTGCCTGCCAGTGCAGGAGACACAGGTTCGATCCCTGGTCCGGGAAGATCCCACATGTTGCGGAGCAACTAAGCCCGTGCACCACAACTACCGAGCCTGCGCTCTAGAGCCTGTGAGCCATAACTACTGAAGCTCGCGTGCTTAGAGCCCGTGCACCGCAATGAAGAGAAGCCCCCACTCACCACAACTAGAGAAAGCCCGCACATAGCAACTAAGACCCAATGCAGCCAAAAATAAATAAATTTATAAATTTTTAAAAAAATAAAAATAACTTTTAATTTAAAAAAACTATTAAAATATAAATAAATAAAGGGAAAGCTAATTGCCTATTATCAAACTACTCTGTATGCAACAATTGCCAATATCAGAAATACTATTTAGTGGTTGTCAATTACATGACCTGAAATAGGAAACAAAATTCACTTACTGTATTGTTTTTCAGATAGCCCCTGGCCTTCAGAATCAGAAATAGGGACTTGCCTGGCAGTCCAGTGGTTAAGACTCCACACTTTCACTGCAGGGGGGCGGGTTCGATCCCTGATTGGGGAACTAAGATCCCACATGCCACATGGTGTAGCAAATATATATATATATATATATATATATATATATATATATATATATATATATATATATATATGTATGTATGTATACACACACACACATACATACAGAATCAGAAATAAGGATTTCCCATAAATAAGAACCACTGCAGTGCATCTAGTGGTTAAGTCAGTTGTTTTTCCGCAGCTGTGGCACCACATTATAAAAAGTGTTAAGCACCTAGGAATTATGCTGCAGTTAGTTGATAAGTCAAATAATGCCTGTCTCCTTTTAAAAAGAATGTTCTGTGTTCACAATTACTTCAAAATGTGATTACATTCAAATAATCTGATATATCATGCTCTAGCAATTACAGAAGTGTGATTTTTGACACACGGCAATTTTATAAATTAGGCAAATGTAAAATGCTAAAAGATGTGAACAACTGTTCTGTTTAAGCTTAGAGTGGTGCGAAATGTAGGTAATAGATTTCAGTTAACATAATCAGCCTATAATACAGCCTTCTAAATCATAAAGACTTTTAGAAATACAAATATAAACAAGGTAATTACTTTTCCAAATTACAAAATTTTGGCAAATCAATACAGTACTTTGTAATACAATAAAACTGTGTTGTATTTGTTGGAATCATATATCACTTTAACGATAATTCCCACCACAAAAATACTATTTAAGTATGAAATCAAATTACTAAGTCTTTTTATCAGAGTTTATAGCAGAACCAGCTGTTTTATACAGATTAATATGGCTTTTAAAATTATATACTTTCCTTCTTTTAGAGTGGATTCCTTCTTGTAAGTTGCTGAGTTAATACAGCAAAGCAATCACATGTATGTAAAATGGGCTCTGTTTCCTTCTGAGCTTGGCCCAAAACCATTCATGAAAAGGTTTAAAATTCTACTTTAAGAAGCTCAAACACGCCAATAACAAATTAATTTTGCAAATATTGTTAATTCTTCCATAAATAGGAAAACCCTCAATGATAGATGATCACATATATAGTTTTTTTTTTTAAATTGTGAACCAACATGACCTATTTGAAGCCCAATACCCTTAGATTATTTTTCTGGTTTCGATGTACTGGCTAGTACCACCTATACATTGTTGAACAGAAGTGGATATTGGGCAAGCTTTTCTTGTTCCTAATTTTAAAAGGATACTTTCAATATTTCTCTTTTGAAAGTTATTTTTATTATAGGATTTTGGTAAATACTCTGTATCCAGTTAAAGAAGTTCCCTGCTTTCATTATTTGCTAAGAGGTTGTAACATTAATAGATTTTGAAAAGTATGGAATATTTCCTATTCATCTATTGGGGTGCTTATGGTTTTTCTTTGTAAAACTGACAATGTGATAACTTACATTAATTTTTTTAAGATTATTTTATTTTATTTTATTTTGGCCACACCACGCGGCATGCAGGATCTTAGTTCCCTGACCAGAGATCGAACCCATGCCCCCTGCAGTGGAAGCGCAGAGTCTTAACCACTGGACTGCCAGAGAAGTCCCTACCTTAATTTTTTTTAATGTTAAAAACCTTGCATTCTTGGAACAGACCCAATTTTGCTATAATGTGTTCATTTTTGTATATACTGTTGGATTTTATTGGCTAAGATTTTTTTATGATACTTACACCTGTAATTCAGAGGAAGATGGTCCTCTAGCTTTCCATTCCCCTGTTATCCTTGTTTTGTTTTGGCATTGAGCTTATATAAGCCTCATATAATATTTGGGTACTCTTCTTTTTTCTTTTTCTATTCTCTAGAAGACTATGTATTACACTTTTGTGAAATTCCTTGAATGTTTGGCAGAAGTCACCTATAAAGCTGCTGTGAATGTTGTCATTTTTAAAAGATTTAACATACCATTCAATTTCTTTCATTGACTGAAAGAAAAGCACACAACGTTAAGAGCTGTGAGTTGAATTTTATTCAGTGTTTTGCTGAGGACTATAGCCCAGGAGACAGCCTCTCAGATAGCTCTGAGAAACTGCTCTGAAGATGTGGTGGGAGAAGCCAGTATATATATGATTTTGGCTAAGGAACACATGCAATCAGGCATACATCTCAGTAGGAAGTTAGTGCTAGACACAAGGAACAGATATCCCAGTTAATGATTCTAGTGCTTTTCTAAGTATGGGAAGGTGCAAGCATCTGGGTTCATAAAAATTTTTCCCGAAATATAGCTAACTATCTAAGGACCTGTTTTGCCTGTTTTCCTAAAGCACAAACTGCCTCATCCTGTTCTTGGTCTTGAATTCCTTTCAGGGTGCACTGTAGGTCAGCGACTGCAGTGGCTAATGACTTGATTCTTGTAAAACTGTATGGTATGCAACATTTTTGTTTTACACTTTGATGATTTTCTATGTCATCTTGAGTCAGTTTTGATAATTTGCATTTTTCTAGAAAACTCACCATTCGACTTAAGATTTTAAATTATTGTTAGAAAATGATAGATAGTTTAAATCTCTCTGTCCTCTTTATCATTTCTGAAAATGTTAATTTGTGCCTCTTTTTTTTCTCGATAATTTTCCCAGAGGTTTCTTTTTATAGATCTTCTTTATTATTTAGTTGTTTGATGGTTCATTAATTTTTGCTCTTGTTTAGGTTCCTTCCTTCTAATTTCTTTGCACTTGCTCCATTTTTCTTTTTCTACATTTCTGAGATTATTTGCTCTTTCTTATTTTATATATTATTTATTTATTTATTTATTTATTTTGCGGTACACGGGCCTCTCACTGTTGTGGCCTCTCCCGTTGCGGAGCACAGGCTCTGGACGCGCAGGCTCAGCGGCCATGGCTCACGGGCCCAGTTGCTCCACGGCACGTGGGATCTTCCCGTCCCGGGGCACGAACCCCTGTCCCCTGCATCGGCAGGCGGACTCTAAGCCACTGCGCCACCAGGGAAGCCCCTATAATTTATTTTTAAATACAGGTATTTATGGTTGTACATTGAACTCCTATAGCCACATCCTACAGTTCTTATTTTTTTAATATTAATTAATTTATTAATTTATTTATTTGGGTGCGCTGGGTCTTAGTAGCGGCATGCGGGATCTTTTAGTTGCGGCATGTGGGATCTAGTTCCCTGACCAGGGATCAAACCCGGGCCCCCTGCATTGGGAGTGCAGCGTCTTAACCACTGGACCACCAGGGAAGTCCCTACAGATATTTAGTGTTTGTATTAGTTTCCTATGGCTGCGATAACATATTGCCACAAACTTGGTGGCTTAAAACAACAAAAATATTTTCTCTCACTGTTTTGGAAATCTGAAATTCAGTGTCACTGGGCCAAAATCAGGGTGTCAGCAGGTTTCCGTATAACATTTACAAGTCCCACAAGTATCTCCAAGCCTGTAAGTGCACAACATTAAATAGCAAATTAAAAAACACCATGAAAAGTCAACACATTTTCATGGAATAAAGAAAAAGTCCTCACATTTTCATTTTGCACTGGGACCCACAAATTACATAGCTGGCCCTGCTTCTGGGACTCCCGTTACATGTATGTTGATATACTTGACAGCATTCCACTCAACAATTTTTCTTTATTCTATTTTCCGTCTAGTCTTCAGACTGGATCATCTGTATGGACCTACGTATCTTCAAATTTGCTAATGCCTTCTTCTGTCAACTCAAACCTGTTGTTGAGTCTCTCTAGTGAGTTTTTTATTTCAGTTATTGTACTTTTCAACTCCAGAATTCCTATTTGGTTCTTTTTAAGCCATTTCCATTTCTTTATTTATGTTCTTTATTTGATGCATAATTGTCATACTTTCCTTTAATTCAATAAACATGTATTCTTTAGTTCTTTGAACATATTTATAATAGCTGATTTAAAGTCTTTGTCTACTAAGTCCAGTGTCTGGGCCCCTTCAGACAGTTTATTACTTCTTTTCCCCCTGTGTTTGGGCTATACTTTCCTGTTCCTTTGCATGTCAGTCAGACCAAAATTTGTGTGTCAGTGCAGCCGTGTCCTAGCTGTGTGATTCGGAGCAAGCTCCTTTATCACTCTGAGCCTCATTTTCCACAAATGTGAGTTAGAAATAGCTCTGTTGGGAGGATTAAATGAGATCTGCCTCATAATTTTTTACTGAAAACTGAACATTTTAGAGAGTATATTGTAACTCTGGATCCTGATCTCCCAGGGACCGTTGTTGTTGATTCTATCATTGCTGTTGTTGTTTGCTGCTTGGCTGGTTGGTTGACTTAGTGACTTGTCTGGACTACTTCTTTATAGTTTGTCTTCCCCACAGTGTGCAGCCACCAAAGTCTCTGTTCAGTTTTATTCTGGTGTGGTGTTGTTGTTGTTCTTTTTTTCATCTTGTTTTTACTTTTAAGCTTGACTTCCTAGGTATCACCCTTAGGTCAGCATAGCTTAGTGGCAGCCAGTGGTTGGTCAGAAGTTTTTCTTAAACACCTTGAGCCCGTGCCTTCCACCCTTTGCCAAGTGGGTCTGTGTGTGGACTGGGGCACACAAAGTTCAGGAAGCTTACAAGTCTGCCTTGGTTTTTACTTTCTGCTTGCACAAGGCCTGATGTTCAGCCAGGGATCTGGAGTGGGGGTCCTCAACTGCACGCACATGTGTGTGCACACCTCTAGATCCCCAGGAATATGTCAGAGCTTCTCAAAGCCCCCTGTGGCTATCTTGTGCCCTACATCTCCTTTTCAAACTTTTGACTGCTCTCTTGCTTGCCCCAGGCAGCATTGTAGCCTTAGGCAACTGTGACAGTGGCCTTTCCCAATTGTTTGCCATCAATTGATATTATTTTCAACATCACCCCTCACCATGAGCTTTTTTTGCAGAGCTCCAAATCAGGTCAGCTCCTCCAGCAGCAGAAGTGAGGGTGCCAGTTTTCATGGCTACCATGTCTTGGCATTGGGGGTGGGGGAAGGGAAATGGAAGCAGCCTGGAGATAAAATGCCACAGACCCACTGTTATTACTGGTTCAATTTTTCTTGAATAAATGCCTTTCAATTTGCTGTATGCCTTTAGTTACCTTCCAGAGTACTGAAATAGTTGTACTGGATAATTTTGCCAGTTTTATCATTGCTTTTTCTGAGGAGAGGATTTGCCAAGGTCACTTCCCTCTGTCACTTCCCCTCCTCATTCTTCACTGCTTCTTATAATGCTCTAAGTAGACATTTCTTCTTCCTGAAGTACATCCATTAGGAATTCTTTCAGAAAGGATCTGTGAGAAATAAAATCTTTTTTTTTTACCTTTATCTGCTTTTTATTACCATGGGAATCTATTTGGACCTATTTTAAATTATATTTAGTATTCATAGTGTTTCTTCATTCTTGAGAATCGTGTCTCAACAATTCTGGAAAATCCTTAGTCATTATATCTTCAAATATCTCTACTTCATTCTTTTCATACTCTTTCTGGAATCTCTATTAGACGTATGTTGAATATTCTGATTCTATTATCTGTGTCTCCTAACTTCTTTTTCACCATTTCAGTTCTCTGTGCTTCTTCAACTCTCTTTTCCAGTTCATTAATCCTCCCTTCTACTGTGTTCAATCTGCTGTTAAATCCACCCCTTGAGGGCTTTATTGTGCTGTTTGTTTCAGTGACTACATTTTCTGTTTTTAGAAACTTTGTTTCTTTGTCAAATTCTGGGGGTTTTATTGTTTGTTTTCTTAGAGTTTGGATTTCTAACATTGAACTTTATGTTCTCTTCCATGCTATTGTTGTGTAATCTCAAGATCTAGGGGCTCTGATTGTCCTAATTGTAATTTTTAGTCTCGTATGTGAAAAATTGTGTCAGGGCTTTGACATTTTTAACTGTAATAATGGGCACAATTTCCACTGTAGGTGGGTCCAAGTGCCATACTTAGCCAAAAAAAAGAAAAAAATATATGTATATATGCTTGTTTATACATATATATTTTATATTTTATATACATAAATATATATACACACACACATAATACAGGATGCCTATATACATGTATATATATGTATTTAGGCATCCTGTATTGTTCTGTATTTTTTTTCTTGTAACCCTAGTGCAGGGTCTCATCTCCTGTCACTCCTGGTTATTGACCCTCACTGACACCTAAGGAAAGACACATTATCAACTCATTGACTGTCATCTATGCTGTTTAGTCCCCTCTCTGTTTCTGGACTCGAGTTTTCTCTTTCTTCCATGGGAACTCAGCTGCATATCTAAAATCATTTTAATTTAATCAAACATTTCAAACAATTTTACTAGTAGAGTTTTCTGGTTATCCTAGATGACAAATCAGAAACATATGGGGAGATTTTTCAGAACATGTTTCATAGTTCTTCTTCGCCTGCCAAAATTCTGATACCACCTCCTAAAGAGTCTGCCAAAATCTGGGTGGGGCTGGGACCAGAAATGGGGTGGCGGTGGGGATCATTCCTGTATAATTTGAAAAACAACACAACTCACTTCCTTAGTGTTCTGATTCAGTTCCTGGTGTCTTAGACTTCTGTGCCTAATGCAGTTTCATGGCCCACAGGAGATACCGGGTAAAGATATGCTGAATACATGAATGCATGACTGATTACTGACTGATACTTGTGTTCAGCATAATGCCCATCGTGCAGGTCCGACATGTGATTAAACTAGATAGTAACTGCTCGATAAAGATCATTTTCCCTTCCCCTCAAACAGGAAGGAGGAGTTTACCAGCACCCCACGGGCATGGCAGGCTCAGGTCAGACTACTCTCAAGGTGGACAACCTGTATTCCAGCCTTGGTCCAGGTCTCTGAGGACTGTGATGGAGGTCACGAGGGAAGCATGTGAGTTGGCCTGGATTCCATTCTGTGGATTTTCACCATGTGCTTGATGAATGGGCCAATCAGCCTGGAGGACAGGCCCTAGGGAGTGCCTCAGGGGTCTGGATTAGGCCCTACCTATTTATCTGTTTGGGGTGTGACACAGAGTTGAGAAGGATCAGGACACCTTAGGTGACAGTCAGGACCCTGGATCCCCTCTTTTGCCCCTTAAAGCCTCAGCTTTCCTTCTCCATCCCCTCCCCACTCTTCCAATCTGTCCCCAGCCCTTTCCTGACTCTGTCTCTCTGCAGAGGACTCCTCCTTCAGCAGGGCTGCCCACACCAGCGCCTCCAGCTCATCTCTCCAGGTCACCAGCCCATTGCAGGAAGACCCAAAGGCTCTTCAAAGGCCAAGTGCACAGACACAGACTCCCCTTTCCCCTAGCATCCTGCCCTCCTTCTGTGATCCCAAATCGAGAGTGTCATCCTTACCCATCCAACCCATGCAGGCACCTGGGAGTCACCCTGAACTCCACCCTCCTCTTTCCGAATCTGTTTAGACCAAGTCTCCTGGATGGAATCCACTTCTGGGTATGTCTGCAATCAGGCTTCTGCCTGCCACCTTCCCTCTGCACCATCGCCTGAGGTCAGTCACCAGCATGGCCCTCTGGATTATCATACCTCCTAACTCACCTGCAGCCTCTAGTCCGGGGTTGGTGGCCCCTAAGCCTGATCAGGGCCTCAGACTTGCTTTGTCTGCCTCCAACTGTGGTTTGCTTTGCTTCTGCTTTTAAATGAGCTAACCCTATAAACTAGAAGATTTCACATACAAGGAAAGAATTCTGGCTGCTCCTGAGTAATTTATGGGGCCCAAATGCATGCTGTCCCCTTGGAGGGGCTATTAGCTGTCCCCAAGTGGCAGCTGTTCCCTGATGATCACAGACCCCTAACCAGTCTGCCTTGCCCCTCAGGGCACTTGAGATTAAGGTTTTTCTCCGTTGGTAATCATCCTCACTGCTCCCAGCTAAAACTCAAAGTTGACGCTGTCATTCAGCAGTTTGTCCAACCTCCTGCAGAGGAAATCAGCCTCTTTAATCTGGCATTCGAGACCCTTCCCCACTCCACCCAGGCCAACCCTCCAGCCTCACCCCAGTCCTTCTCCCCTGGAGAAGCACAGCTTATCGGTCTCACAATTCCCATACACATCCTGCTTTCCCAAACCTCTCTGCCTATAATTGGGCTTTTGGTCCTACTTAGTTTACGAAAGAATGATTGCACTGGACCATATACACAAAAATGAGTACATTGAGTATAAAAAACTGTCTCAATGAATGAGAGCTGTCTTGGAGGAAAGGCTTTTTTTTTTTTTTTGCAAGCTTTTCATTATGATAAATTTCAAATACTAAGAAATAATAAGTTAATGAGTCCCTTATGCCCACTACCTATATTCAGTAATTGTTAACATTTGTTGATGTATGTGTAGGGTTAGCTAGTTGGTTGGTTGGTTTTGCTGAACTATTTGAAATCAATTTGCAAATATCATTACATTTCACTTCCTGAATATATCAAATACTTAAGCATGCATCTCCTAAAAACACATTTTCTTCAAAACCACAAAACCATTATCAGACTCAAGAAAATTAACAATAATTCCCAGTATTATCTAATATCTAGTCCATAGTCAGTTTCCCCAGTTTTCTCAGCTAAGCATTTCTCAGCTGTGTTGTCATTGTTGTTTTGTTGGTCACATCAGGATTCAACTGAGGCTTTACGGCAACTTTGCCTGTTGTGTCTCTTTGTTCTTGTGCCCCCACCAATCCTTTTATTCCTGACATTTTTTTGTCCCAGACCAATCGTCTTGTATAAGTCCCACCTTCTGGACTTGTCATGTTTCCTTGAGGTGTCATTTAACTTGTTCCTCTATCCCCTTTATTTCCTGTAAATGGGGAGGGAGGTTAAATATAAAGGCTTGACTGGGCTCAGTTAAACATTTTGACAGGAACATCTCATGGGTGATGCGGTGTAAATAGGGGAAAGGAGTTTGATTTAGTCTCCATGGTTTTCTGCTGTTGTTGTTTTTGTGGCAGTGGTGCACAGCCTGTGGGACCTTAGTTCCCCAACCAGGGACCAAACCCATGCCCCCTTCCGTGGAAGCACAGAGTCTTAACCACTGGACTGCCAGGGAAGTCCCAAGTCTCCATGTTTAGACTGATGTCTGGAACTGGTGGACATTACAGGGAAAAAGGGACCTGTGTACAGACATCAGAGCTGCTGAATGTGGCATGGGCTGCCTTGTGAGGTGGTGAGCTCCTCATCACCAGGGGCATCCCAGCAGGCGCTGGTGGACCATCAAGTACATTGGTGAGGAATCTGCTGCTTTGGTTAGAGTGCCAGACCCTTCACCTGCTGGATACTTTAAGGGGTGCTTTTGGTCATCACAATGACTGCAAATGTTGTTGATAGACAGTGGACGCTGAGAGCCTTGCAACTTGTGGGACAGTCCCATAAAAAGAGTTGTGTACCCAAGATGCTGTTGAGAACCCTGGGCAAGGGCTTGGTTAGAAAAGGGGCTTTCGAACCACTTTTAGCGATGGAGCTATTTTTCAAACAATAGCTTCACAGAACTGAGTATACAGAATAGAATCACAGTGCTTAAAGCTGGGGTGGCTGCGCTGTGGCCCTTCTCCAGAACCCTAAGGCACCAAAGAACACACGTGAAAACCACAGAGCTGGGTAACCTGAGATCCAGATGCTTCTGAAATTCTCTATCACAGGAGCGGGGTGGTCCATTCCAGGCCCCACGGCCACCATCACTCACGCTGTGGGTACCTGCAGGCAAGTGCTGGCCCTCTCAGGCTCAGGTAAGGGGACAGCAGTGCCCACTTGCCCTTACAAGGACTGGAGGAAGCGTGGCCCAGCCAATGCCTGGCTTATGGCAGGGGCTCCATAATGTTTGTTAAAACTTAATCTGAAACTCATTTATTTTCTTGAATAAGAAATACATTCACATGGTAGGAAATTCAGAAGGCACACACAATTATACTGTGGCTTCCCGAGCAGATGGAGGTTAATGCTCTTCCCAGCACACACTTCTTTTTATTGGGCGTGTACTCCTCTGTGTTTTTTTTCCATCTCAGAATCTCAGCGATCACTTCATTCCAGTACATGGAAACATTTCTCATTCCTTTTCTGTAACTTCTTTTTTTAAGTATAATATACACATATAAAAGTGAACGTAAGGGAAAAGCTCAATGAATTTTCGCACACCCAAGAGACCAGCACCCGGATGAAGAGGCAGATTCCAGCCTCCCAATGCCAGCATGTGCTGCCCCAAAAGTAACCGCTATCCTGACTTCTAACGCTGGAGTTTAGTTTTGCCTGCTTTTGGACTTTTATTATATAAATAGACTCAGTATGTTCTCTTTTGTGTCTGGCTTCTTTCATTCAACATTATGTCCGTGAAATTCATCCACACCGTGTGTAGTTGTAGCTGATTCATTCTCACATTTGTGAGCTACTCCATTGAATGACATGACTATTTATTCATCTGTTCTACTGTTGCTGGGCTTCTGGGTGCGTTCCAAGGTTTTGTTATACCTAATAGTGCTGTTTATGGATCAGGCACTGCCCAGGAACAAATCCAGCTCCCACCCTTGGTGCCCTGGGGAAGCTGGTGGGTGCATTTTGCCGTTGCACTGTCATTCATTCTTGTGGCAGGGGTCCATGAGTTTGAGTTTCGGCCCAGACCCCTCATTACAGCTCCTTTATATTCCCTCTTACTTTCGCTGTCCTCAGATGGCCGTGGTTTACCCAAGCATCAAACCCTTCTGTATTTCCCAGAGAGCCTGCAGAGAACAAGATTATCCTGCCCTCCAGGCAATCCCTGTGAAATCCACATAGCCCTTGAGGAAGGGTGTTCACAGCCTTGAGGCACAGCAGTTGTCTTTGGGAAGGGGAATTGGGCGGCCCCGAAGCCCAGAGTGCTGGGGAGACAGACTTCTCACCTTAAACCCCTGGATGAATTTTGAATATTGTGTGTCATGCGTATAAAGCTTACTCTTTTTTTTTTCTTTTTTTTTTTTTTGCGGTACGCGGGCCTCTCACTGTTGTGGCCTCTCCCGTTGCGGAGCACAGGCTCCAGACGCGCAGGCTCAGCGGCCATGGCTCACGGGCCCAGCCGCTCCGTGGCATGTGGGATCCTCCGGGACCGGGGCACGAACCCGTGTCCCCTGCATTAGCAGGCAGACTCTCAACCACTGCGCTACCAGGGAAGCCCTATAAAGCTTACTCTTAAAAACAAATGTTATACATGTGTGTACATATACACATAGAATACGTATATTAGAGTGTTTGGGGAACATAGACGTCGGGTTTTCTAGGGGAGGTGACATTTGAGATTTTGGCTTTTAAAGGAATTGAGCCCATCAGGAAAGCGGGTGGGGGGTGATAGAGAGGGCCTGCGAGGAAGGGGGAATGGCTAGCGTGGGCAAAGGCCTTCAGGCTTGGGAAAGCGGGATGAGTTTGGGGAATCCCAAGATGTGTGAGGCTGTAATGGAGGCACCCAGGGGACCTGGAGCCCCTGGAGGAAGAGCTCTCCAGGGAGAGTCTGGGGTCAGGAAAGGGCTGAGGACGGAATGGAGTGGGGAAGGGATGGAGAAGGAAAGCTGAGGCTTTTAAGGGGCAAAAGAAGTCATCCAGGGTCCTGTCACCTAAGGTGTCCCTGTTCCTTCTCAACTTTGTGTCACCCCCCAAATAGATAAATAGATGGGGCCTAATACAGACCCCTGAGGTACCCCCTAGGGCCTGTCCTCCAGGCTGACTGGCTCTTTCATCAAGCGCATATGGGTCCAAATTCACAGAATGGAATCCAGGCCAACCCACATGCTTCCCATGTGAGCTCCATCAAGGTCCTCAGACACCTGGACCAAGGCTGGAATGCAGGTTGTCCACGCCCTGGGATTAGTCTGACCTGAGCCTGGGGAGGTGGTGAGCTCCTGCTTCCTTTCTAAGGCTGCACTGTCCAATACAGGAGCCACCAGCCACATTTGGCTATTTAAATCTCAATGTCAACTGGTTAAAATTAAATAAAATTTAAAAATCAGTTCCACAGCCACACGAGCTGCCTTTCAAATGCTCAAAACCTCCTCAAGGTGTCTAGAACAAAAATTATTTCAAATGCTCAGCTGAGGTCCCAGGAAAGAAAGAGAAATCCCAAATGCCAGAAACAAGAGGGGACTGACCCCTACAGACGACAGCTAATGAGCTCACCCTGCTTCTGGGGTGAGGATGGGGTGAGCAGCAGGGGCTTGTGCTTAAGCGCATGTGGGGACAGAAGACAGCCTTGGGAGCACACTTAAGGTCAGGGCAAGTCCTGAGATCTCTGTATAAAGCTGGACCCTTGAAAAGCCACACTCTCAGCAAAAGGGCGAACTTGAGAAAAAGTGCCCATCTACAAGGAGATGACAAGCAAGCCTGTCTGTTTCAGCCTGAGAATCCAAAAATCACAACTCAGCATTGCATGGTTTGGGATGTCAATTTACTGGACAGGAATGGTCCAGAAACGCCCAACTCTAAGCAATGACATAAATACTGAACAGAGTCTGGTGATACTTCTGGGAGATAAGCAAAAAGGGGAAAGCTTTGAAGCCATGCTCCCAAGACCCAGGCTGCAACAGGCTCTACTGGAGGAAAAAAATAAAAGAACCCACCACCCTAAGGGTGAGCTCATAGCAAGAAATGTCAAAATCCCTGGGGGAACAATCCATGAGGACTGAAAGTCAGAAGACACAACAAATAGAAGATAACAGGCCCAGAGTCTCCAGAATACAAAAATACACAACAACAGTCTCACAGAGAACACAAAATAAGTCTGTTAAAGATGAGTGGTTGGCCTTCCCTGGTGGTGCAGTGGTTGAGAGTCCGCCTGCCGATGCAGGGGACACGGGTTCGTGCCCCGGTCCGGGAAGATCCCACATGCCGCGGAGCGGCTGGGCCTGTGAGCCGTGGCCGCTAGGCCTGCGCATCCGGAGCCTGTGCTCCGCAATGGGAGAGGCCACAACAGTGAGAGGCCTGCATTCCGCAAAAAAAAAAAAAAAAAAAAAAAAGATGAGTGGTTGCCTTTGGGGGGAAGGAGTGGGCATGAGAGAGGCTTCTGGGGGTACTGAATGTTCTGTGTCCTGACCCAAGTGCTAGTTACATGTGTTTGTTCAGTTTTGAAAATTTAGTGAGGTACATACCTACGATTTGTGTACTTTTTCGGATGTATGAAAATATTAGGAATCAGAACTCCATAAAGAATAAGACATTGGGCTTCCCTGGTGGTGCAGTGGTTAAGAATCCGCCTGCCAATGCAGGAGACACGGGTTCGAGCCCTGGTCCGGGAAGATCCCACATGCCGTGGAGCAACTAAGCCCGTGCGCCACAACTACTGAGCCTGTGCTCTACAGCCCACGAGCCACAACTACTGAAGCCCTCACGCCTAAAGCCCATGCTCCGCAACAAGAGAAGCCGCCACAATGAGAAGCCCATGCACTGCAACCAAGAGTAGTCCCCACTTGCCGCAACTAGAAAAAGCCTGTGCAGCCACGAAGACACAGTGCAGCCAAAAATAAATAAATTAAATAAATAAATTTAAAAAAAAAAAAAAAAAAGAATAAGACATTATGGGGGTGGAAGCAGAGGAGGCAGGTTTTAAGAAGAATCAAACAGAACTTTTAAAGATGAAAAATGGGGACTTCCCTGGTGGCGCAGTGGTTAAGAATCCACCTGCCAATGCAGGTGACACGGGTTCGAGCCCTGGTCCGGGAAGATCCCACATGCCACAGAGCAACTAAGCCTGTGCGCCACAACTACTGAGCCTGCGCTCTAGAGCCCGCAAGCCACAAGTACTGAGCCCATGTGCCACAACTACTGAAGCCCACACACCTAGAGCCCCTGCTCCCCAATGAGAGAAGCCACCGCAATGAGAAGCCTGTGCATCACAACGAAGGGTAGCCCCCGCTCGCCACAACTAGAGAAAGCCCGTGCGCAGCAACAAAAACCCAACACTGCCAAAAATAAATAAATAATAAAATAAATAAATTTTAAAAATAAAGATGAAAAATGCACTCAATGAAACAAATTTTTATAAGGGAAATGAGTTATGTAACAGGTTAAATATACCTGAAATGAAAATTACTGACCTGGGAGACATATCTGAGGAACAGATTAAATGTGCCCAGAATGCACAGAAAGCCAAAATGGTGGGAAATATAAAAGAAAAGTTAGGGGACATAGAAAAGAGAATAACAAATTCAACACGGGTATAATAGGTTCTATAAGGAGAAAGAAAGAATGTGGGAAAGACAATATTTAAAGAGAGAATGATGACTAATTTTCCTGAGTTGATCAAAGACACAATTTTAAAGATTCAACAAGCAGAAACTCTACCCCTGCTCAGAAACAATAAGTCCACATTTATTTTTTTTTAATAAGTATTTTATTTATTTAGCCGCACCTTGCAGCTTTTGGGAACTTAATTCCCCAACCAGGGATTGAACCCAGGCCACAGCAGTGAAAGCACCAAGTCCTAACCACTGGACCACCAGGGAATTCCCAATAAGTCCACATTTAGAACCATCATAGTGAAAAGGCAGAACCAAGGCCAAAAGAAAAACTGTTTAAAGCTACCAGAGGGGAAAATGCTGATAATCTGACAGTGAGATTGACAGCAAAACAATAGCAACATCAGAAGACAAACAGGGCAATGGAACATCATCATCAGATTCTACAGGAAAATAATTCTCAACCGTAGGATCGATACCCAGCTTAGTCATCATTTAATATTGAAAGTAAAATAAAATTTTTTTTCAGAAACGACTCAGAGAATTTCTCTCTCATAAATCCTTTCTGAGAGTATTATAAAGGATGTACTCCAGGAAGAAAGAACTAGAATTCAGAACGAAGTGGTCAGTTGCAAGAAGTGATGAGAACAAAGACATTATTAGTACACATGTGGACGAATCTAAACAAGCATGGACTTTAAAGAAGACTAATTTTGGTGTTGAAAATAAAATACTGGAAATTGATAACTTGTGAGATGTTGTATTTGGTTTTTTGTTTTTTGTATAAATTTATTTATTTTATTTATTTATTTTTGGCTGAGTTGGGTCTTTGTTGCTGTGCACGGGCTTTCTCTTGTTGCAGTGAGCAGGGGCTACTCTTCGTTGCAGTGGCTTCTCTTGTTGCAGAGAATGGGCTGTAGGTGCATGGGCTTCAGTAGTTGTGGCACACAGGCTCAGTAGTTGTGGCTCATGGGCTCTAGAGCGCAGGCTCCGTAGTTGTGGCACACGGGCTTAGTTGCTCCGCGGCATATGGGATCTTCCCGGACCAGGGATCGAACCCCTCTCCCCTGTACTGGCAGGCGGATTCTCAACCACTGCACCACCAGGGAAGCCCCTGTATTTGTTTTCTTAGGTGTGCCCTAACCTAGGTGCCACAAACTGGGTGGCCTGAAACAACAGAAATATATTCTCTTGCAGTTCTGGAGGCCAGAAATCAAAGTGTCAGCAGGGTTGGTTCCTTCTGGAGGTTCTGAGGGAGAATCCACTCCACGCCTCTCTCCTGGCTTCTGGTAGCTGTTGGCGTTCCTTGGCGTTCCTTGGCTTGTAGCTGCATCACTCCAGTCTCTGCCTCCATCTTTACATGGCCTTCCCCTCTGTTTCTTTTATTTATTTATTTATTTATTTATTTATTTATTTAATTTTTTTTTTGGCTGCATTGGGTCTTAGTTGCAGCATGTGGGATCTTTCATTGCAACATGGGCTCTTCGTTGCGGCGCACCAGGGTTCTCTCTAGTTGTGGCGTGCGGATTTTCTCTCTCTAGTTGTGGCGTGCGGATTTTCTCTCTCTAGTTGTGGTACGGGGGCTCCAGGGCGTGTGGGCTCCAGAGCACGTGGGCTTAGTAGTTGTGCCACATGGGCTTAGTTGACCTGCGGCATGTGGGATCTCAGTTCCCCAAGCAGGGATAGAACCTGTGTTGGAAGGCAGATTCTTTTTTTTTAAATCAATTATTTATTACTATTATTATTATTTTTTAAATTTTTGGCTGCACTGGGTCTTCATTGCTGCATGGGCTTTCTCTAGTTGCAGCAAGCAGGGACTACTCTTTGTTGCGGTGTGCGGGCCTCTCATTGCAGTGGCTTCTCTTGTTGCAGAGCACAGGCTCTAGGTGCGCAGGCTTCAGTAGCTGTGGCGCATGGGCTCAGTATTTGTGGCACACGGTCTTAGTTGCTCCGCAGCATGTGGGATCTTCCCGGACCACAGCTCGAATGTCCCCTGCATTGGGAGGCGGATTCTTAACCACTGTGCCACCAGGGAAGCCCTGGAAGGCGGATTCTTTACCACTGGACCACCAGGGAAGTCCCTCCTCTGTGTTTCTATCTCACATCTCCCTCTGCCTTTCTCTTCTAAGAATCCCTGTCATTGGATTTAGGGCTCGCCCTAAACCCAGGATGATCTCATCTCTAGATCCTTAACTTAACTACATCTGCAAACACCCTTTTTCCTAACAAGATCACATTCACTTGGTTCAGAGGATTAAGACTTGTTTTGGGGGACTACTATTCAACTTACTACAGATGGCTAGAGAGTGATTAAAGAGTTCTAGGGTCCTTGTTTTGTTTTGGATTGATTTTAGACTTTGTGAAATCAAATATGTATGCTGGAAACTGAATGACAATTTCCCAAATATCTGAAATAAAATTATTATAAGTTGGGAAGGAATAAAAAATTTTGACCAATTTAATAGAAGATAGAACCAAAGAAAGGCAAAGAAAAAGCACAGTATATAGAAAGCACAAAATAGGATGACATAAATAATCCAAATATAGCAGGACTCACCATAAATGAAAATGCACTAACTCACCAATTAAAAGGTAGACATTACCTGATTACATGCTATTCATACTGTTTAACCATATACTATTTATATGAGAGGCCCACCTAAAAATATAAAGATTCAGAAAGGCTAAATATAAAGGGATGAAAGAAAATGTGCTAGGCAAAGAAAGCTGGTGTGCTTCTGTGTGTCCTACACATTAGTATAGACATATTTAAATAGACTTTGAGCCCTCCCCACCCCCCAAAAAAATCAGGAATAAAGAGAAGGCTCACTACATAATGTTAAAAGGATTAGCAGAACAAGAAGATAAGATTATTTAAACTCCTATGCAATAGCAACAGAGTCTCCAAATATACAGTGCCAAAATTACAGAGAATAAATTGACAAATCCACAGCCACAGTGTGGAGATTTTAATATATGTCTCCCACTAGTTGAGAGCTAGCTCAAGCAGACAAAAATTAGTGAGGACACAGAAGAGTTAACCTACCTTCACAAAACTCCATATTCAACAATTAGAGACTACACATGGAACATTTTCAAAAACTAACCACATGGTAAGTCAGAAATAAGCCTTAGGGACTTTCCTGGTGGCGCAGTGGTTAAGTATCCGCCTGCCAATGCAGGAGACATGGGTTAGAGCCCTGATCCGGGAAGATCCCATATGCCGCGGAGCAACTAAGCCCGTGTGCCACAACTACTGAGCCTGTGCCCTAGAGCCCGCGAGCCACAACTACTGAGCCCATGTGCCGCAACTACTGAAGCCCGCGCACCTAGAGCCCGTGCTCCGCAACAAGAGAAGCCACCACAATGAGAAGCCCACACACCGCAATGAAGAGTAGCGCCCGCTTGCCGCAACTAGAGAAAGCCCGCACACAGCAACGAAGACCCAACGCAGCCAAGAAATTAATGAATTTTTTTTAAAAAAGAAAGAAGCCTTAATAAATGCCAAAAATTTAATACCATACATACCACCTTCTCTGATGACAATAAAATGAGGAAGCAATAAGAGAAAACATACGCAAGTCCACGCACATTTGAAATTTTAAAATACACTTTCTGAGTATTTTACCGATCAAAGAAATGAAAATACCATGTAACAAAACTGGTAGGATGTGGCTATAAAAATACATACTAGGGCTTCCCTGGTGGCGCAGTGGTTGAGGGTCCGCCTGCCAATGCAGGGGACGCGGGTTCATGCCCCGGTCTGGGAGGATCCTACATGCTGCGGAGCGGCTGGGCCCGTGAGCCATGGCCGCTGAGCCTGCACGTCCGGAGCCTGTGCTCCGCAACGGGAGAGGCCACAACCGTGAGAGGCCCACATACCGCAAAAAAAAAAAAAAAAAAAGAAAGAAAAAAAATACTGATACTTAGGGGAAATTTTTTAACCTTAAATGTATATGTTAGAAATAAAGACCAAAAGTCAGTGAGCTGGGCATCCAACTCAAGAAGTTAGAGGGAAATAAACAAAATAGAAAAACCCCAAAGAAAAAAAAAGGAAACAATAAAATTGAGAACAAAGAAACAAGATAGAGAGCCCATAAACCCAAAACTGGCTCTTTTAAAGTCTAATAAATCCCCTGACAAAAGAAAGAGAGAGAGAGGGAGGAGAAAAACTATTGGAAAGAAAAAGGGCCATATTATAGATACAGCAGACTGTACTGAGAACCACTTTATGACATTAAATTTGAAATTTTAGATGGAATAGATAATTTATCTTAAAAATATAACTTACCAAAATGTATTCAAGAAGAAATAGAAACCCCTAATAAACCTATAACCATTTTTTAAATGGGTCATTTAATATCCAACCACCAATTGGTCCTAATAGGAAAATAAATAAATTGAGGTTTAGGCACCTAATGGAATACCATAGAGGTGCTAAAAAGAATGAACTAGTTTCACAAATGTCCACACAAATACAAGTAAGAAACAATTTGGAATGGAATCATGTGCAAAAGGAATTGTACAGTCTGATAACATTTCATAAAATGGTAAAATACAAACAATAATCATATCTATTCCTTAGAGATGAAGGGACTGACTGTTAAGTCAATGGCGAGTGGTGAGAGTGTGCAGGCCAGGAGGACTTGGGGGCCCAGCTGGCCTGGTGGGGGGTCCATACTCAGCTCCAGTGCTTGGTACCATGGAGAAATGAAGGCCCAGTGTCACCAGATCTTCCCAGTTTTTGAAAGTGAACAAGAAATCAAGGCATTTATGTGAATTATGTTCCAATTCTTTGAAAGGCTGAACTTGGGGGAGGGGGTCTTCCATAGGAGGATCACATTTGGTCTATGGCTCCCCCAGTTTCTGACTTTTGGCCCAGGCCACAAGAAGTTGGGTCTGGGTTTGAACAGGAGCTCTGGGGAGAACAGGCTGGATCAGCCACCCTGGAAGCAGCCTAAATTCTGCCCAATGAAAACTCCTTGGCTTAGGCAATAGGTTCTTAGATATGACATTTAAAGCATAAACAACTGAAGAAAAAAATAGATAAATTGGACATCATTAAAATTTTAATGTTTCAAACACCGCCATAATGAAAGTGAAAAAAAAAAAACACCCCACAAAACTGGAGAACATTTTTGCAAATCATATCTGATAACGGTGTTGTATCTAGAATAGATAAACTCTTACAGCTCAATAATAACAAGACCAATAATTCAATTTAAAAACAATGGCTCTGATTACACATTTCTCCAAATAAGATATATAAATGACCAATAAGCACATGAAAAGATGTTCATAGCCATCAGGAAAATGCAAATCAAAACAACAACGAGATACCACTTCATAACCACAAGATGGTCATAATCAAAAAGATAAGTGTTGGGGAGGAAGGGGAGACATCGGAACCCTTATATACTGCTGGTAAGAATGTGAAATGGTGCAGCCACTTTGGAAAACAGTCCACAAGTTCCTCAAGTAGTTAAACGTAGAGTTAACCATATGGTCCACCATTTTCACTTCCAGGCATATACCCAAGAGAAGGGAAGACACACAAAAACTTGTACACAATATTCATAGCAGCATTATTCATACTGACCCCAAATGGAAACAATGCAAATGTCCATCAGCTGATGAATGGATAAATAAAATACGGCATACCCACACAATGGAATTTTATTTCACAATAAAAAAGAACGAAGTACTGCATGGATGTACTACATGATACAGCATGGACCTTGAAAATATTATGCTAAATGAAAGAAGCCAGTCACAAAGGATCACATATTGTATGATTCCATTTACAGGGAATGTCCAGAATGCACAACTCTATAGACAGTAGATTAGTTGGTCTCCGACTCTGGGAGAGCATATGGGGGTTGGGGAGTTAGGCTAAGGGGAGCAGAGTTTCTTCTGGGTATTGAAACTGTTCTGAATTGATAGTGTTGATGGTTGCACAATTCTGTGATTATCCTACAAACCACTGAATTATACACTTTAAATGGGTGAATGGCATGGTATGTGAATTATATCTCAAGAAAACTATTAAAAATATTACTAATGAAGCACATGAATGGTGCCATTGTTGAACCACAGGGTCTTTTTGTCCACAGAGCACCAGTGGCTGCGGAAGCTCTTTGCAATGCTACCCAAGTTGAGGGATGGGAGGAAATGGGATGATGAAGAAAGGGTTTTAATCAAACTCCAAATATTTTCATCTGATTCCCAGTTTTCATAGAAGCAACCAGTATTTATTGAACTTCCTCTATGAGACAGTCCCTGCTTTAGGTGCCAAGACTTCATCAGCCAGCAAAACAAATACCCTGCTCTCAGGGAAGATGGACTTTAAATACGAAAACAATAAATAGATAAGAAGTCAGGTGCGACAAGTGCTGGAAGAAAGAACCACCAGGGCAGGAAAGAGAAAACTGGAGGCTGTTGCTATTTCGAACAGAGCAGTTAGGAAGGCTCCTTTAAGCAGAAGCCCAAAGGAAGCAAAGGTGCGTGCCATGTGGGTTTCAGGGGGACAGGCAAAGCAAAGGCTTGAAGTGGTGAAGTGATCAGGGTGCTAGAGGAAGAGGAAAGAAAACAGGGTGACTGGGCGGACAAGTGACGGGAGAGACAGGGAGGAGGGGCTGGGAGGGGACAGAATAGGGCCTTTAGGCCATAGTAAGGGCACTGGCTCCTACCCAAGAAGATGGGAGGGTTGGAGCAGAGAAAATGACATGCCCTGATTTAGGGTTTAGAAAAAACACTATGACTGCTTTGTGAAAAATGGACCAAGGGGGCAGAGTTGAAGCATCCTTCTTCTCCAAATAGTTTCACTGCTTATTTGATATATTTGAGATCTTTTTAAACAGTTTTTTGAGTTACTTCCCAAAGTCTGCACAGTTTTAGTGCTAGTAAGCTATAGTTTTGGTTACAAAGAAAGCATATTCAGTACTCTTTTTCTTCTTTATTTTCATCATGTATAGGTAGAGATTTCATTTTTAATTTTTCTCATATTCACATTCACTTGTTTGGAAAGCCTTTGACCTAGAGTAACACGTGCTTGTAACAGAAGCTTTGCAGTAGCTCAATACAGATGCTTACTGAGATTCACGCAGGGCCAGATCTGCGCAGATTTGTAGAGTATCAGTATGTCTTTTCACATAAATTGACTAAGTCATTGATCTTAATCTCAACATAAAAGTGATTCATATTTGAGGTTATTTTAGATAGGTTAACAGCATTTCACCAACAAAGCATCGTTTCGAAACTTAAAAACAGCTGAATACTGAAAACTGTTATCACAAGGACTATCATTCTTTTATAGGCAAAGAATTGACAGATTAAACAATTTGTTTGAGGTCGCACAGCTAGTAGTTAAGTGGGTTGGCCAGGACTTAAACACAGGCAGTTTGAAATGCAACCCACAAGCTTCACTACACTATAGGTATCTCAAGGAAAGTGGCATCTGAGATGGGTCCTCTAGCAGGTTACACCCCCAACTCCCAGGATTAAAGGCAACTGGTAAAGGCTGGGATATCCACTCTTGGGAAGGAGTTAGGGAACAAATTAGGATCAAAGCTCATGAGGACAATCTCAGGAGAGGTTGGGCATCTAGCTTTGCCATGGAGGCAGTCAGCATATTTATGGAACTTTCTAGGGTTGGTCTCAATCCTCTGGATCCTGTGTGGGACACAGGTTGTGTGCTAGAGATCAACAGAAGGGGAAAGGGCCTATGGATAGTAAGGCTTAAGAGTGTGGCCTGAGACTGGCCCCGGGTGTTGCCCAAGTAGAGAAAAGGCCATTAAGCCTGGTGGAAGAGGATGGCCCATGGATGGGCCTGGTGCTGGGAAAGCCCCAGACATACGCCTTCCTATTAGTCTTCCCTCCTTTCACTTCATTCATGATAAATCACTCTCTTCTCCCTCACGCAGGGCCCTGTGGGAGATGACAGACCTCTCTCAACACGGGTTCCTATCCTCCAGAATCTCACCTTGGGGTGACTTTGGACTGGGAGACTTTGCTTCTCATTTAATCTTTACAATCTGAGGAGGTGGGTGATATCCTCCTCTTATGATAAAATGATCATAAAATTGAGACATTAAAGAGGTTAAGTAACTTGCTTGAGGTCACACAACTAGTAAGAGGCAGGGTCCAGATTACTTTGGGTCTATTGGATAGTAAAGTGGTTTTATTATAAATACTTAACAAAGATAGAGACAGAAAAGCAAAAACTGAGTGAATAGCTGCCCTGTCAATGCCAGCACTGGGATAAAGTAGCAGAAATGCTTAAATATAACAGTACTGGGCATACGTTGCAAAAATTCTGAGGTTCTTCTAAATTCTTGCTAGACACGGAAGGGTTTGGAGCATCCAATATTACCACAATCTCAATCACAAACTGGAGAAATTACCAGTGTAATGAATTCTCATTGCATATCCATTCTTTGCTATTGCTAGATGGACTTCACGTCAGGATAGAATTTTCTTCCAAAAGCAAGATGCACCAACTCGCTCGCAGGTTCAACGACAAGCTATACTCCAATCTCAACACCCCTTCCCCACCACCAATACCCATGCGGCAAGTAGATCCTTGAAGGCAGGATTCAAAAGGGCATCCCCATTGCCTCGCACGCTCAGATGCTGACCCCAATCTCACCCTTCCAGGCCCTTCGCCCCCTGTGCATTCTCAACAAATCCTTAGCTCTGCGGGGTCTCCGTCCTGGGGGAGGTAGCCCTTTCTTTGGTGTTAGCAAGCGATGCCCTGGCCGTGTAGGTGTCGGAGTGGGACCCCCCACCCCGACCAAGCGGAGGAGACCTCGGGGGTCCCTGCCAGGTCTGGAGTTCGGAAGCTAGGCGACAGAAAACACCGCAGGCCCGGTTTAGATTCCAAGGCCAGCCCGGGGCGGGGCCTTCGCAGCGCGCGGAGGGAGCTAACGGAGGTTCGGCAGGTAGGGCAAGGCTCACGTCCAAGGGTGGGGCGGGGCAGGGGCAGGAGGCGGACGCGGATGAAACCTCAGAGCTAGCACACAATGGGCCGGAGCGCGAGGGCAGGAACCGAGCCAACGCGCCGCCACACCACGTGGCCCGCAAAACGCGCCGGGCCGCCAGAGACCAACCAGCCCAGGCCGGGCGCCGCGCGGCGCGGCGCGGCATACGTGCGCGCACGCGAGCGTGCGTGCGTGCGATTTGCGATCAGGCGGCGCGGCGGACAGCCCCGGCGGCGGGGCGGGGGGAGTTATATTGCGGGGTCCTTCCTCGCTCACCCTGGTTCCTCTCGGAGCGGAGACGGCAAATGGCGGACTTCGATACCTACGACGATCGGGCCTACAGCAGCTTCGGCGGCGGCAGAGGGTGAGGCGGGCGTGCGCGGGCCCCGGCCAGGCGCGGGAGGCGGGCGGAGTCAGGGGCCCCTGGGCCGCGGCCTTCCCGCGCGCACAGCAGGGGCGGCGAGCGGTAGGGGCCCGGCTGGGCCGACTGAGGCCTCGTAGAGGCGCCGGGAGGAGTGGGGTCTGGAAATGGCGCGCTCGGGAAGGGTGCGGCGGCGGTTAGGCTCCCCGGGTTTTGCTCGCGGGACAGATCCCTCTCTGTGCCACCACCCCACCCCACCCCGCCGCCTACGACGTGTCTTTCCTCTGCCTCGGTCGCAGGGCCAGGCCGCAGCGGCGCTGAGTGCCCGGCAGGACGAGCTCCCGCTTCCAGCCCCATCCCCCAGTACGGCGGGGCCAGCGCGGGGCTGTGCTGCAGCGCGGGGGTGGGGGCCGCGGCCTGCCCCGCTCCAGTCCCGGTCCCGGCCGCGGCTTCCTGTTGTCAGCCTGCGCTGCAGGCCCCCTGGCCCCTTTTGCCAGGAGATCAGCGGGCTTGGTATGATCGGAAGGCCGAGAGAGGGGCGATTCCCATCCCTTTACGGGTGTGAGGCTGGGATTTGGCAGCTGGAGCCCTGGAATAGTTCAGTTCACCCCGGAGTCGGGGGAGACCAACCAGAACATACACATCATAGCATTGTATTTGTCCTTTCTGAGATCAGAGTGCCTTGTTGACAAGTGCTACTTGCCTACTGGCAGAAAATGTTATTCTCCCTGGTTTCTCCAGACCTGGAGAAGGAATCGCATTTAGCTTCGTTCTGATTCTGGTCATACACAGTCCATATGTAATTGAGGCACCTTGTTTAAAAGAAAGATCCCTGACTAGTGAAGAAAAAGCTTATGGTGTTCAACTCCAGGAACCCGCCCTAGATTATTTCTTTTTAGACACAAGTTACCTCATACAGAATTTAGAAGATAGGCTATAAACATCTTGTTGTTTGTCAAGGGCACACTTGGCCTTTGTGTGATTTACAGAAAGGATTACTTTCCCAGGATAACACCACAATAGTACCTACTGAGGTGTCCAGTCTCCTGGGTTTCACTCCTAAAAGTATCTTTGTTTGGTGAAGAATGATCTTTTAATACCTTGGTTTGGGAATGGCTCAAATAAAAGCTTGTTTGGGTGCGGGAGTGTACCCAGTATCATTCATGAAAGTTGGGGACATGGAAGTTGGGGGAGGTGGAGCCACCTGTTACTTCAAAGAATACTATATTTACTAATAAAAAAGAAATAGATGTTGGATTACATGTAAAGTTACTGCTTTGGGGGTAGGTTTCTAGACATCAAAATTGTGCTTCAGTCATCTCGAAATTTAATAACTAAGATTTTTTTTTCCCTAGTTTCCAAAAGCATTTGAAAGTACCCAGGAAAACTCTTAAACAGAGTAGTTCAGATTAAGGCAGCTCCAAGGAATTTTAGTTGGTTTGGAACTACAGTGTTAGTCATATTATACAGAGCCTGGGGAATTTTTTTTATGATTATTTTTTAATTCTGCCTTTTGACAAATTTACCAGCTGTTCTGGTGACTAGAGGTGTTCAAGTTAGACTTTTGTTGGATATCAAATTTTGACAGTTGGAGTGCCTTGAACAATAGAAGTTGATCAAAAGTAAAATTCTCTTTTAAGATGCCATTTATGTATCAGAATATCAAAAGACGAGGGCACTGCTAACCATTTACCCAGATGTACTCCAAAAACTTGTATAAGAGAATAGTAGCTGGCATGATACATCTCCTAAGCTTCCTAATAAAAAATCCCTTTACTATTAAGCACCTTCTGCATCTTACCTTCTCAGAATTTTCCACTTCATCTTCATGTAAAAGTACAAAGGAAATACTGCTCAGATTGCCTAACAGTAGTTTTTAAAACCTGTTGGTGAATATGTGTGTTCTTTTAGGCGGTGTCACAGGTGAGTCAGGAAACTTCACAGAGGACTAGACATGTAGTGGTGCGATCTGTGCCAAAGCTTTCCTATTTCAGATAGTTAATGTTATTTTAACTTCATCAGGTCGAAAGTTATCAGTTACTGGAATCTTTGAAATTTAGCAAGGTTATAGGATAGTTGACCAGATATTCTTCAATGATAATTTTGAGTTTTGAATTATGTTCACATCAGTACATGTCTCAGTGCTGTTTATGTTCAGATAGAAGCTTAAGCATTATAGACGATTACCATCTATGGAAAGCTGGTCTTGTATTGCTTTGTTTGGTACTTTTTTTAAAAATTTATTTTATTTAATTTATTTATTTTTGGCTGCGTTGGGTCTTCGTTGCTGCGAGCGGTCTTTCTGTGGTTGCGGCGAGCGGGGGCTGCTCTTCGTTGCGGTGCACGGGCTCTAGGCATGTGGGCTTCAGTAGTTGTGGCACATAGGCCCAGTAGTTGTAGCTCTAGGGCTCTAGAGTGCAGGCTCCGTAGTTGTGGCGCCTGGGCTTAGTTGCTCTGTGGCATGTGGGATCTTCCCAGCCCAGGGCTCGAACCCATGTCCCCTGCATTGGCAGGCGGATTCTTAACCACTGTGCCACCAGGGAAGTCCCTGTTTGGTACTTTTGTAAGGCAACTTCTCTCTAGTCTAAAACACCTTAGCTAGATAAGATGTCTCAACTCTAAGCAACTTGGGTCACAGGTAAAAGGAATGGCGGGTTTGAAATATAGAGTCAAGGGGCTTCCCTGCAGTGGTTAAGAATCCGCCTGCCAATGCAGGGGACACGGGTTCGAGCCCTGGCCCAGGAAGATCCCACATGCTGCGGAGCAACTAAGCCCGTGGGCCACAACTACTTAGCCTGTGCTCTAGAGCCTGCGAGCCATAACTACTGAAGCCCACGCGCCTAGAGCCTGTGCTCCACAGCAAGAGAAGCCACCGTAGTGAGAAACCTGCGCACTGCAAGGAAGGTAGCCCCTGATCGCCGCAACTAGAGAAAGCCTGTGTGCAGCAGCGAAGACCCAACGCAGAGCCAAAAAATAAATAAAAACAAATTAATTAATTATTTTTTTTAAAAGAAGGGTCTTCTCATTAAAAAAAACAAAAACCAAGAACTTGGGTTTTAATAATTATACACTCCCCGTAAGTTTATTTTGTAGTTGTGTGTGATAACCAGTACGGTTGTCAGGAAGCAATATTGAACAACTGCTTTATTTCCCCAGCCTACAGAGGCATGGTCCCCTGCAGCAGAGGAGAGAACGGGACTGCACTGTTGCTCAGAAAGCAAGTCAAAGCAGAATTCCAAATTATCAGGAGTTGATTGTACCATATCTTGAATGTATTTGGTTTTGCACTTTGCTAAATTATCTTTGTGGGGTTCCAGTTTTTCATTTGCTATTGACAGTAAAGTGGAGAGTAACACTGATTTTACATTTTTAACTGCAAAAGGCCTTCTGAGTGCTTAACCTAAAAGTAGCATCAATCCTGAGAATTAGATTGGAACTTGGAATTAGCAAGAATTGATATTGCTGAAATGGTACCTGCTAAAAATTGATGTAAGCTACAAAGTTAAATATTCTTTACTAGGTTCCAGTTAGAGGATTTAGAATTCTAATCTTTGAGTCTTATAGGATTTAAGCTTGGCATCTCTGTCTAAATTTCTAAGTATATTTTAAGCCTTAAAATGGGGAAGAAAGTGTATAAAAGCTAGCTAGTTTCACTTATAACAGGATCTGTAGAGGTGTTGAAAGGCATATTCTAAAATCCTGTTTACCTGTCAAATGGCAAGTTGTTTGGGTTTATTGTCATCCTTCTCTCCACTCAGTCTCCCAGTGCTTGATTCCAAGTCACTGTCCTCTTTGAGAAGTGTTGTTACCACAAATACTTGGTTTTACCAAGAGATCTTTGAGATGTCAGATGTTCAGGCAGCAGCCCTGGCTTTAGAATCAGGCAGACCAGAGCTTAAGTGTCCTCTTGGCTGTGTATTAGCAGTATGATCTGGACAAGTTTCTTTACCTCTCTGAGCCTCACTTGCCCTGCATATAAGATAGAAACTCCTCTATAGGGCTGTTGGGGAGTGTTAAATGAGATGTTAAACTGTGCAGCACAGTATCTGGTACATTAAAAATGCTTAATATATGATAGCTGTTGATTTATAATTTATTTATTTATTTATTTATTTATGGCTGTGTTGGGTCTTCATTGCTGCGCACGGGCTTTCTCTGGTTGCGGCGAGTGGGGGCTACTCTTTGTTGCGGTGCGTGGGCTTCTCTTGTTGTGGAGCACAGGCTCTAGGTGTGCAGGTTCAGTAGTTGTGGCACACGGGCTCAGTAGTTGTGGCTTGCAGGCTCTAGAGCACAGGCTCAGTAGTTGTGGCACATGGGCTTAGTTGCTCCACGGCATGTGGGATCTTCCCAGACCAGGGCTCAAACCTGTGTCCCCTGCATTGGCAGGCAGATTCTTAACCACTGCACCACGAGGGAAGTCCAATTTATAATTTTTTAATTCTTAAAATAATTCCTTTGGAGTTAGAGTGGGAAAATTTCTGTTGAGGGTTAGATGGAGTGAGTTTTTATTTTCCTGTCTATATTTCTAAAGCCAATAAAGGGAAAGCTATTCATTTTATAGGCATAAAGCATTTATAATGTAATACCATAAGTATGGTAAATTAGTACCAAGTAATTCATTCTTTTTATTCATTTATTTATTGGCTGCTTTGGGTCTTAGTTGCTGCACACAGGCTTTCTCTTTCATTGCAGTGCACGGGCTTCTCATTGCGGTAGCTTGTTGCGGGGCATCGGCTCTAGGTGCATGGGCTTCAGTGTGGCACTCCAGCTCAGTAGTTGTGGCTCGTGGGCTCTAGAGTGCAGGCGCATGGGCTCAGTTCCTCCGTGGCTGGTGGGATCTTCCCGGACCAGGGCTCAAACGCGAGTCTCCTGCATTGGCAGGCGGCTTCTTAACCACTGCGCCACCAGGGAAGTCCCAAGTATTTCATTCTTGTACATTATTGGTTTGTAGCAGAATTCATGCTTGGAATATTTAAATGCTTCTGAGATTTCTAAAAAAAAATTTTTTTTTCGCATACTTTCAAAATTTATATTTCTGTTTGAAATTAACCTTAGTGTTCTGGAAAGACTTTACACAAATTCAAGAAGTCTTCCCAGAAACTTGGAACATACAAAGCAGAATGTTTGGCTGGGGGTGTGGGGGGGCATGGGGGGAGTCAGTCCTAGATCAAATCCACCTTCCAGTTTCCAGCTTCCGCTAGAAACGGAAGAGTGTTGGGCAGAAGACCATGCCATGTGTCTCTGCCTTTTCATCATTTGTGCAGCTGGTTAGACCTGCACACTCAGGGCACGAAGTAAGCAACCACTTGATTTTGATTGCACTTAGCAGCTGTAATGTCTAAGTTGTCTTTTTAAATAATTGAACATCCTATTTTTTTTAAGTTTGCCAACCATATGATGGTTTTTTAAATGTTTTTCTTGATAGGACCCTCTGGATGTGCTTCAGTATGTTGATACTCTACTGAAAACATAGTACCTTCATTGCACTCCAATATAGGATAGATGTAGCTGGTGATCTCCCTCGCTCTGCACACTGTTCTCTAATTGAAATAATCGGTTGCATTTTTGGAGCCACCCCACCCCCACCCCCTTTTTTTTTTGGCCGCACCGCACGGCTTCTGGGATCTTAGTTCCCCTGACTAGGAATTGAACCTGGGCCCTTGGCAGTGAAAGCAAGGAGTCCTAACAACTGGACCTCCAGGGAATTCCCTGGAGCCTTTTGAATATCTGGCTGAGTAGAAGACAGCTCATTTCTCATAGCTGCTTCTGTATTCACTCTTGAGGTAGGTTGTTTGGTTGACATATATGAAGAAAATCCAGCCTTACATAGGTAAGTAGTTGGAAGTGGGAGGACTATTTTAATAGCCTTTTCAGATAATTGTAGATACTCTTATTTGTGACTGTACCAAAACTTGTCAGGTGGTAATTTCCATAAAGGTTAGTTGTAACAATAAACTTTTCATACTCTTACATTAAAATCCATAGATCTATCTTATATTTTGAGTGGATCTTTTACTGTGCTTTTTTTTTTTTTTTTTTTTTTTTTTTTTTTTGACTGTATTGGGTCTTTGTTGCTGTGCACAAGCTTTCTCTAGTTGCGGTGAGCAGGGGCTACTCTTCGTTGTGGTGCGCGGGCTCTAGGCATGCGGGCTTCAGTAGTTGTGGGTCGTGGGCTCTAGAGCGCAGGCTCAGTCAGTAGTTGTGGTGCACGGGCTTAGTTGCTCCGCGGCATGTGGGATCTTCCCCGGCCAGGGCTCAAACCTGTGTCCCTTGCATTGGCAGGCAGATTCTTAACCACTGCGCCACCAGGGAAGCCCAGCTGTACATTTTTTTTTGTTTGTAACATGATACTTTGGTCATTTGGAAAATACCAGTTCACTGAGTTATGTAGCTCTTCCAAATGTTGAAGCATTTCACTATACAGTGTCAAAAATCATGTTCATTAATGTCCCCATCAGTTTCATCAGAAAAATTTCAGGTATTGGGAGACTGTCAAGCTTATATCGATAGAAAAGTTTTCTAAAATTCTGGTTTTTGCTTGAAAGCCTGCGTTTTGTCATTCGCAGCAGATAGTACTGTTGTTTTCCTTGAAGTGACAGACTCACTTCATTTACAAGAAAATGTCTATGTAGCATCCGAGTCTGAACCATAGTTTGTCAGTTCTTTCAGGTAAAAATGGTGCTCCGTGAAAAGAATAGCTAGTTCAGCTTGTAACTCACTTGCAGGAGTGCCTTTCCTGGAGATAATCATGTACTTCTGTAAGCAGCAGAAGTGCTTCATTCCCATTTCGTGACAGGGAATATTTTAAAAGTGGGTCAGTATTTAGAAGTCCAGTGCGCTATCCATTGCGCAACGGAGCCACCTGTGGGTCAGTATTTAATAAAATTAATCATTTTTACCACTTTATCAAAAACATTCTTTGCAGAAGGTGGCTTTTTTTTTTGTGGCTGCGCCACCAGGCTTGTAGGATCTTAGTTCCTCCACCAGGGATAGAACCTGAGTGAAAGCGTGGACTGCTAACCACTGGACCACCAGGGAATCCACCCCCCTCCCCCTTTTTTTTTAATACTGCAAATGCATGAGTAATAGTGCAGTTTGGTGCCCCGGCCTGATTCATGCAAATCAATGGCATGATTGGTGTACATGTTTGCTCTCTTTGACTTAACAGGGATATTACAGCCAGAAAGGTTTGGCTCTGGGGAGACAGAGCCAGAACCAAAGGAAGTACGTTTTGGTGCTCTTTTAGAGGCCGTCTGAAAGTGCAAAGAATTGTTACTTTAACTGATTTTCTGTTAATTGAGGAACCTCAGTATGGTCTAGATTGAGCTGGAATTTACCAGTTGCTCATTTTTCCTAATACTTAAAGATTTTTAAAATAAATGTATTTATTATTTTTTATATTTTTATTTTTGTTTGCGTTGGGTCTTCGTTGCTGCGCACAGGTTTTCTCTAGTTGCGGTGAGCGGGGGCGACTCTTCGTTGCGGTGCGCGGGCTTCTCATTGCAGTGGCTTCTCTTGATGCGGAGCACGGGCTCTAGACGCGCGGGCTTCGGTAGTTGCGGCTCGTGGGCTCTAGAGCGCAGGCTTAGTAGTTGTGGCGCACGGGCTTAGTTGCTCCGCAGCATGTGAGATCTTCCTGGACCAGGGCTCCAACCCGTGTCTCCTGCATTGGCAGGCGGATTCTTAACAACTGCGCCACCAGGGAAATCCCATACTTAAAGACTAGTCTGAATATTTTTATGCATAAGCAGTCAAGACTAATATATCAGACCCCCATGTAGCCATTACTCAGTTTTTTTTCTTATTGTGGTAAAATATGCATAACATAAAATTTACCATTTTATAGGACTTGCCTGGCGGTCTAGTGGTTAAGACCCTGGGCTTCCACTGCAGGGGCACAGATTCCGTCCCTGGTCAGGGAACTAAGATGATCCTGCATGCCACGTGGCACAGCCAAAATTTACCATTTTAACCATTTCTAAGTGTACAATTCAGTGGTACTAAAGTTCACAATGATTACAATTCAGTAATCACTATTTCCAGAACTTTTTCATCATTCCAAACAGAAACTCTACCCATTAAGCAAGGCTCCATTTATTTCACAGTTTTAATTTTATAAACATTTTTGCTTTTTTCTGTTTCATCTATCTTCCCCATTGTGGGGAGGGAAATGAATATTTTACAGCAGAGTCTAGGGTAACGACCTGCCCCATGTACCTATTGCCCACTGTTTTTGTTTTGTTTTGTTTTGTTTTAATTTAAGCTTTATATTGGGGTATGGTTGATTTACAATGTTGTGTTAGTTTCAGGTGTAAAGCAAAGTGATTCAGTTATCCATACGCATGTATCCATTTTTTCAGATTCTTTTCCCATGTAGGTTATTATAGAATATTTGACATACCACTTTTTTTTTTGTAGTCAAGCTTTTACTCATGAATTGCTCCTTACAGAGAATATGTTCCTTTTTCGTGTTTACGTATGCTCGTTTTTTTGACTAGAACTTCTCTGATGTCTTTTAATTCTAACATGTTATAATTAACAAACTGTCGTTCCAAGTGTTTGATGTATGGTTTCAGCTATGTGCTTTTTAATTTTTTTCATCATACCTCTAGCAGCCATCTAGACCTTAAGCTCCTTGAGGGAACCCACTGTTTTTTTTGTTTTGTTTTGTTTTGTTTTTTTAAAGAAGATGTTGTTGGTAGGAGTTTATTTATTTATTTATTTATTTTTGCTGTGTTGGGTCTTCGTTTCTGTGCGAGGGCTTTCTCCAGCTGCGGCAAGTGGGGGCCACTCTTCATCGCGGTGCGCAGGCCTCTCACTATTGCGGCCTCTCTTGTTGCAGGAGCACAGGCTCCAGACGCGCAGGCTCAGCAGTTGCGGCCCACGGGCCCAGTCGCTCCGCGGCATGTGGGATCCTCCCAGACCAGGGCCCGAACCCGCGTCCCCCGCATTAGCAGGCAGATTCTCAACCACTGCGCCACCAGGGAAGCCCACCCACTGTGTTTTTAAAGTGACCACTCCTATTTCATCTGTACCTCCTTGCTTTACTCTCCTCCCACACACTTCTGGATTATTTTAAAACAAGTCTTAGATGTCACTGTCATTTCATCTGGAAGTACTTCAGTATGAGTTTCAAAGGTAAAAACTTAAAAAAAAATATGACCACAATATCATCACATCTGAAAACTTAAATAGCCCAGTAAATATTTTGAGTTCTCATAATTATCTCATACATTTTGATGTACAACTGGTTCACTTAAATCAGAGCCAGACAAGGTTTGCACGTTTATTTGGTTGTTGTGTCTACTAAATCTCTTAATTGATAGGGTCCTCCTCTTTTTGTCTCTTGACTGTTTGTTTTTAAAGGCTGTTTGAAAGGATGTGTAGCTTTTTTGCAGGTACTTTTAATATACTTAATTCTGATAACTATCATGTGAAGTAGCAGCAAGTTAAAATTTGATATCGTTAAACAACTATTAAGTATTATTTTATTTTAATGCATATATGTGTTTTAGTACAGGTTACTTGGGTTCTTATGACTTTTCAAATATTAAATGAAGAGAACTGTTAGCTCTGACTGAATGCTTTTGAATTCTATGTTTTAAATGGTGGTCTCTCTACGGCAGTTTGTAGTTACCTAAAATAATTTACGTTTTAAAATAAATTGTATAGTTGTAAGTTACTTGTGGATCATATCAAATTCAACATTGCCTGAAAATGTGGTTTCATGTAAAATGAAATGGAGCTGGTAGTATGTGGAATGTCAGATCTCAATAGTAAGTCTTCTATTTTGGAAGAAAAGAACCTATGAAGTTCAAAACTAATCCATAGAAATAGTTTACACCATACCTTTAAGACAGATTTCTTTTGTGACAGTATTTCTGAGGACCAATAAATAGCTTGAGATTTAAGATTTCATTTTCTCTGAAAAATCTGGTACTTTTTTTGGCTGCATTGGGTCTGTGTTACTGCAGCAGGCTTTCTCTAGTTGCAGCAAGTGGGGGCTACTCTTTGTTGTGGTGCGCAGCCTTCCCATTGCGGTGGCTTCTCTTGTTGTGGAGCATGGGCTCTAGGCGCGCGGGCTTCAGTAGTTATGGCACGCGGGCTCTAGAGCGCAGGCTCAGTAGTTGTGGCACGCGGGCTTAGTTGCTCTGTGGCATGTGGGATCTTCCAGGACCAGGGCTCAAATCCGTGTCCCCTGCATTGGCAGGCAGATTCTTAACCAATGCGCCACCAGGGAAGTCCCAAATCTGGAACTTTTGGATTGAGTAACCTTTTTCACCCATATGAAGTTATTAAATTACTAAGCCCATTTCTTTCCTTTCATGTGTGGGAGTCCAAAATTTTAGTTCATTATGATAAATACCTTTTCCCAGTAAGAAAAGTTCCCTAAAAGACCGTGTAAACCAGAAGTCCTTTTCATGTTCACTATTCATCTAAAACAAGGCTTTCAAACTGCCTGTTGTGTCCTGTTGGGAGATTATGAAATCAACTTAGTGTGGGTCCTGGTAAGCATCTTTTAAGGTGAAATAGAATAGAGAATAGTGTGCATTATACTATGAGTTAGTACTGTTGGCAAAGCTTTTTAAAATTAATTTGTGTAGTTAACATGCAGGAATGTATGCATGTATTAAGTTGTGATGTAAAATGTATTTCTTGTTGTTGTACACAGCCTGAAAATTTTTTGAAAAATACTTAAGTACATAATTGGGGATGTCTTCTGAATACATGTAACCCTCTCTTATAATCTAAATTTTTTTCCAAATAAGCGTACCCACATTGGTGAAGAAGTTACTGGCAACCCTAAAGTAGTTGGTAGGCCTGTGGCTTCATTCCTTCCACTCTAAGTCTCAGATACTGTAATAGTTCTGGAGATCAAGCAGTGAACAAGACAAGAGTTCCTGCCTCAGAACAACTTTGCATTTCTCTGCATTGCTTTTTATATCTTACAGATGTGATTGAATGATTAAGTTCCCCTTCACAGCAGAAAAGAGCTCCTTGAAATAGGGCTCATTGAAGAATTCACCATAGACACTGCTCCCTCCCCACCCCCAGTGTTTACCAGAAACTTTCAGAGGCTTTCATGCACATCCTGTAGTAATGACAGTTGTCAAGATAAAGGGATTTAATTTTGAGTGCTAATTGAAGGCCTTGGAAAATACATACACTTAGAGGAAAGATCTCCTTGGAACTGAAGGGTCTTTAATCCAAGTTCCATTGGGCTAGTTTTTTAAAACCTAAGTTAAAACTGAAATGTAATGTGGCATCTTGAATAGGATCCTAGGACAGGAAAAGGACATTAGGTGAAAGCTAAGAAAATCTGAATAAACTGAACTAGTTAGTAATGAATTAGTTAGTAATGTATTGATACTGGTTCTGTGATTGTAACCAGTGTATCTTACTAATGTAAGATGTTAATAGGTAGTGTAAAAGGGTGTTTATGAAATAAGGGCTTGGCTTTTGAGAGCCTAACCTTTTTTGATTATTGTCTAGAAACCAAGTAGGTTACACATTTTGATCTTTCTGCATGCTCAGAGGATTTTGTCTTTGTTGCTTACTTGCATTTTAATCTCATAAAGGCAGTCTTACCGTAATTTTATGTAGGATCTAGGATAGTGTCTCAAGCCACGTGATACATGCTAATAAGCGTTTCTGGGTGGCACATGAAAGACCAAAGTTGTTGATCAGCCCCAATGAAACTAACTCAGTTATCACCTAGAAGTAATAGAGGGAGAGCACCTAATATTCCAAATACCAAAGAGAGGTTAATACTCTATAGTCATGGTATCTTGGTACTGGTCTTAAAGTTTTAAGAATGACAGCAACAGTACTTAAATTCTGTATAGTGTCTAATGCACCTAGAAATCTTCGTAAAATTCTTGTCCAGAAATAATAGCATGTGGCCTTCATTTTTTATCTTTTACACTTCGGAAGCAAGTCTTGAGCACTTAATTTTGTTTCATCCACTTACTGACTCTAATCCCAGCTCTAATAATCTCTTCTCTTCTTTTTTCTTATAGTTGCCCTTCCTCCAGTCTCCTCTCACTCCTATATATCTTTGCTTATTCACACATTATCATCTTAAGAGTTCAGTGTTTTGTCTGCTGCCTGGAAAATAGAGTCCAAGTGCCTTTTGCTCCACCCTGCAGAGACAGTGCTCGTTGCTGTCTCCTGAATTTTCTGCAGTCTTTTACTTGGGATGTGATTTCTCCTTTCTAGATGCCTGGACCCCTTTAGCTGAATTATCAGCTCCTTGAGGGTAGGAACAAGTCTTAGGTTTGTGCCCTCAATATGGTGCTCTGTATTTAATAGACATTCAGATACTTCGTTGATTTGAGTGAAGAAACGTGATTTGTCTGTAACTCCAGGTGTGATTTTGGTCACACCTGGAGTTGAAAGTTGAACTTCCTAAATGACTGAGGATGTAATTATTACTTTAAAACTTTTGTATTTGGGGCTTCCCTGGTGGCGCAGTGGTTGAGAGTCCGCCTGCCGATGCAGGGGACATGGGTTCGTGCCCCGGTCAGGGAAGATCCCACATGCCGCGGAGCAGCTAGGCCCATGAGCCATGGCCTCTGAGCCTGCACGTCCGGAGCCTGTGCTCTGCAACGGGAGAGGCCACAACAGTGAGAGGCCCGCGTACCGCAAAAGGAAAAAAAAAAACAAAAAAACTTTCGTATTTTATTTTTAATCAATAGACTGTCCCTATGTGCAACAGTAATGAGCGGGCAAGCCCATTGCTCAGTGGGAGCGATATGGCCTGGGAGTTTGCAGCACAGCCCTTCAGGTCTCTATTCTGAATTGCAAGGTGGTGGGGAGGTGGGGGTGTGTGCCCAGGCTTGCAGCTTTGCCTCATCTGTTGCCTGCTTTACATCCATGGCTTGTTAGTCAGCCTCCTTCTGTATGAGCAGTGTATTCTATAGCGTGTTTAATTTACCCATAACACTTTAGAATTGTTGTTAAACTTTTATAAAGCAATCAGTCTCTGTGAAGTGTTTTTATGGTCAATTTCAAACTCCTTTATAACATAGAAATTTGAAATATTTATAAAGTAACAGATGAGAAAACCGAGGTACAGAGGTGATTTGGAAGAGGTCCTACACCAAGCTAAGTAAGGTGCCAGGTGAGTCTTCTGTGTTTTTAACCTGTTTTAGAAAGTGCTTTCATGTAACATAGCTTATTTAGGTAATAGTCCCCTCTAAACTTAACTTAGTGTCAGAAGTATCTCATAAGAATTTTAGCTCAAAGAACTTCTGACATTTGACATTTTTTTTGATTGATGACAGAATGTATCATTTTATTACGTCCATATGCATTCTCTGGGGTTTGTCTTCTTCACCCTTGTCTCTCAAGTTGCTGGCACACTGTAGACTCTTCATAGAGTGAATAAATTGAAATCTACCCGGCTGGCCCCAGTCCCACTGCATTGTAATGTCTTCAGTGAACTACTCAACGAAAAGCTAAAAACCACGCAAGTTCTGTAGAACTGACCACATCAGGTAGGGCAGTATTTAGGACTGCATCTGTTAGTGTTGAAAAAATCTGGAGTGTTAAGCCACTGGCAGTTTTGTGAGGCTAGGGTGAAATGAGCAAGTTGATGGGCTTGGGTTAGTTCTTTCCACATCTCCAGCTCTTAAAGTACTGCTTGCCTGAAGCAGGATTCTTCTATCTTTGCAAAGCCAGAGCTGGCTTCTGATCCTACTGCATTCTTGCTAGTGCCCCCCCTCAGTAGCATTCACCTGGGCAGCGGTCCTTATCAAGGCTTGCTTACATGGCTTTCTGTACTCAGTCAGAGGTCGGTTGACCCTGTCTTTTCAGTCCTCTGTCCAGCACCCCACAG
Organism: Mesoplodon bidens; assembly: GCF_964165515.1. Classification (NCBI taxonomy): domain Eukaryota; kingdom Metazoa; phylum Chordata; class Mammalia; order Artiodactyla; family Ziphiidae; genus Mesoplodon; species Mesoplodon bidens. Next base: position 38,088,622 of record NC_138171.1, read on the forward strand.
AAGTTCTCATGTGCCCTTTTAGCAAGGCTTCCTACCTCCATTTTCTTGATTCATCAAATAGACACCTGCCAAATTTATCATTTCTTCATCCTCACCTTCATGTTGAATTTTTAAAAAATCATTGTAGCCCTTTGCTTTTTTACATATCTATGTAAACATATACACAAACATGCATGTATGCATTTACAGTTATTTATGTTTTATATGTGCTACTCAGGTGTAAGCTACTCCAGGACAAGGGGCTGTTTTCCACTAGATGTTTAATAAATGTTGAGTAGATGAATTTAAAGTGTTTTTAATTATAGTTGGTCCCCTGTTTTGACAGTTTTCCAAGTGTTTATACTGTATTTTATATGTTCAGTACCCAGTCCCAAAGAGTATCTTACTGAAAATATTTTAGGTTTTATGGGGTTTTTTTTTGGTGGTGGTGGTTTTTGGGTTTTTTTTTTTTTTTTTTTCCCTGCATTGCGTCTTTGTTGCTGTGCGCGGGCTTTCTCTAGTTGTGGCGAGCGGGGGCTACTCTTCGTTGCAGTGGTTTCTCTTGTTGCAGAGCACAGGCTCTAGGCGTGCGGGCTTCAGTAGTTGTGGCACGCAGGCTCAGTAGTTGTGGCGCATGGCTTAGTTGCTCCGCGGCATGTGGGATCTTCCCTGGCCAGGGCTCGAACCCTAGTCCCCTGCACTGGCAGGAGGATTCTTAATCACTGCACCACTAGGGAAGTCCCAGTTTTATGGTTATTGAAATGCAAAATAAGTCACATTCACTTGTAAGCCTATTTTTCTGGTATTAGGACAGAATGCAGGATTTTTCTATTGGGAAGCAGCAGTTCTGAGTTAATTAAACTTAAAATTTTTAGTCATCTAAGAATTACTTCATAGCCTGGTTCATCTGCTAAAAAAAAAAAAGCGTTGTCGTAAGGATTGGTATTTATTATCAGATATTTGAGATATCTGGAATTTGTGTCAGGCAAGATGTGGAATCTCTTTCATGATATTTCTAGCAATATATGAATTTTAAAAATCAAGTTACTTTTGAAGACCTGGTATTAATATATATTCTGCCAAAAGAAAGGAAGGTTGACTTTAAGCAGATTTTTGACGATGTGAGGAGACTCTTTTGCTTTAAATGTCTCTTAAAGAAAAACACCTCCCCCTTTTAAATTTTTTTCCTCCTGTGTTCTGCAAACATTTTATTTTGAAATTTTTCAAGTCTTCAGTAAAGTTGAAAGAATGCAATACGATGGACACTGGTGGATGTAACAAGTTTTCACACTCGCTTTATCTTTATATATTCGTGCATGCACACATGGGTTTATGCTGAACCCTTTGAAAATAAATGGCTGTCCTGACACTTCACTCCTAAGTACTTTGTCTCTCCTGAGAACAGAGGCATCCTACTAACTTCATTACCAATTAATCACTCCTAAGAAATTTAATGCTAACAATAATATTTATACTCACCAGATTCAGATTTCTCCATCTGCTTTTTCTTTTATGGCTGTGTGTTCCAGGATCCAAAGATCACATGTAGCATTGGTTATCATTTCGTTAGTTCCCCTGCTTTTTTTGTCTTTCATGACTTTTACATATTTGAAGAATCTGTGCCAAAATAGAAGGCACATTTAAATTTCTCCCATTATTAGTGATACTAAGTTCAGTTACCTGGTTGCAGTAGTGACTGGCAGATTCATTTTATCAGTGTTTTGGCATCCTTTGAGCCTTGCCTGAATCAGTCACTACTACATTGGTGGTTGCAGAGTAGTGGTTTTCTAATTATATGATTCCTCCTACATTTTTTAGCTGACAGCCTTATTGATGTAAAGAAGAGCTCCCCTTCCCATTCATTAATTTAGTAGACTATCTATTAGACCAATGTAGGTTCAGAGCAGAATTGATCAGAAAGTATAGAGTTCCCATATGCCCCCTGCCCTCACAAATGCACAGGGGCACAGCTTCCCCTGCTGTCAACATCTGCACCAGAGTAGTACATTTGTTCCAATCAATGAATCTACATTGACAATGTCATTATCACCCAGTGTCCATAGTTAACATTATTGTTCACTCTTGGTGTTGTCCATTCTGTTCTATGGGTTTTGGCAAATGTATAATGGCCCCATTTATTTTTTTGTTTGTTTTAAAAAATATTTATTTATTTGGCTGCAGCGGGTCTTAGTTGAGGCACACGGGATCCTCAGTTGCGTCATGCAGGCTCTTAGTTGCATTATGTGGGATCTAGTTCCCTGACCAGGGATCAATCCTGGGCCCCCTGTGTTGGGAGCGCGGAGTCTTAACCACTGGGCCACCAGGGGGATGTCCCGTGGCCCCATTTATTTATTTGTTTGTTTGTTTGTTTGTTTGTTTTGTGTGTGTGTGTGGTTTTTTTTTTTTTTTTTGGCTGAGTTGGGTCTTCGTTACTGCGCGTGGGCCTTCTCTAGTTGCGGCAAGCGGGGGCTACTCTTTGCTGCGGTGTGCGGGCTTGTCATTGCAGTGGCTTCTCTTGTTGCGGAGCACGGGCTCTAGGCGTGTGGGCTCAGTAGTTGCGGCACGTGGGCTCAATAGTTGTGACTCACAGGCTCTAGAGCGCAGGCTCAGCAGTTGTGGCGCACAGACTTAGTTGTTCCGTGGCATGTGGGATCTTCCCAGACCAGGGCTCGAACCCATGTCCCCTGAATTGGCAGGCGGATTCCCAACCACTGCGCCACCAGGGAAGCTGATCCCATTTGTTTTTAAATTTTCTATAAAACATGGTAAACCTCAGGTCTTAGATGGCAGTTATTATGGTCATTGTTACTCTACACATGTGTACTATGTGACAGGCAGTATATGACGCACCAAATGTTATTTCTCAATAATTCAAGGTCTCTCTTAGTATTAACCCAGTTTTCCAAATAAGGCTTAGAGAAATTGAGTTACTCCTCAAGATTATATGGTGGAGTAAGTATGTGGTAGAGCTCGGATTTAAACCAGTGCCTATGCAGATTAGCCATCACATGGTGGAGTCAGGGTCCTGCCACTTTTAAGCTCTGTAACCGTGGACAAGCTAAACACCTCTTGACTTAGCTGAGGAAATGGCATTGACGTTTAAATGAATTAGTAATATGCACCTTGTATTTGAGGACCCAGTGAGGTAGTGCATGGGGGAGTGGAGAGTAGTATGTACAATACATAGTACTTGCTGCACAAAATCTAAAATTTTTATTAGAACATATTATCTATAATCAGCAAGAAACAATTGTATTGTGAATGAGTTAAACTTCAGCTTCAGGGTAATAAGTGGACACTCCATTTCTGTGTTCTGTGTTAGTATTATCGGGTGTGAAGGAGGGCATTGGCTTAGGTTCTTTTCTCCTATTCTTAGTGAATAGGAGAGAACCACTTGTTTGTAGGAGGATATTATGTTGGGATTTGATTCTCCAGGGAAATATACGTTCACAGAGATTCTGTGTTTCTGTGGACATTTCTGTCATCCAGAAATAGGCATGTTTTTCATAAATATTTTGGAATACTATTATTTCAAGGAGATGTTACTGTATACATTATATAGGATTATTTTGCCTGGGTGGTGTGGCTGAGTGGGAGACATTTTCCTTGGCCCTCTGGGGCAAGAACACATGGGCAGAGTTGAATCCTGTCTGTTTCCCCTCCTAGGTCCCGTGGCAGTGCTGGTGGCCATGGTTCCCGTAGCCAGAAGGAGCTGCCCACAGAGCCCCCCTACACAGCATATGTAGGAAATCTACCTTTTAATACGGTGCAGGGCGACATAGACGCTATCTTTAAGGATCTCAGCATAAGGAGTGTACGGCTAGTCAGAGACAAAGACACAGACAAATTTAAAGGTGAGTTTGGGGGATTTTTACTGTGCATTATTGTAAGGGGAGGAGGGTCTAAACCAGAGGGCTCTAATTATGAAAGTGTTTCGATGAAAGTGTTCCGAACGTTTGCCCAGTCCAAGTAGTTGAAATAAACATTTATTAGCGCTTTAACGCATAGGCCTTCAGTTCTATTTGGGGGGGGGAATGTTTTATACATAATCTAATTTGTAGAAGTATGTGGCATATGCCCAAGTAAATCTGGCGTTTTCCTGACCTATATAGCAATCCTGTCTCTGCCAGAAAGGGAGTTACCAGGAAAGAAATGAACAGATAAAACTCAGGACTCTTCAGGTGCATATCACCTTGGCCGACTCATGCATTTTTAGGGGGTAGTTTTACTGTAATCTAGTTTATTATGAAGTCTAAAAGGTAACCCAGTACTCGTTGTCACTGTACATTTGTGACTTCAGAGCATGTGTTTAGGGAAATGATTGGCTCAAATTTCAGATAAAGTTGTGTCTGTAGGTTAGTCTTTCGGGTTCTTGAGCAGAGGAGTGAGCATGAGGAACCAGATGGGCATTATCATCCAACTTCCAAGGCTTCCTGAAGGGAAATGTGCCCTGTATTTAAGTGCGTGATGCCAGATACAAGGGCATTTGGTTTGCTTTATTTACCCAGAAGTACATCCATGAAAGGCACACAGAGGCTGTGGGGCTGTAGAAGAAGCAGGGGTGTTGCTCAGCAGAGCGGTTCCGTAGTTCTGTCGTTCTGAAAGCTTTCTGACTTAAGAACCTGGAGCCTTGTTATAGTAAGTGATCAAACAGTGAAAAAGAATGTATCATTTAAGCTTGGAGCAGTAAGTCCCGCTGCTAGGAAGCATTAGGAATTCAAATTTAAGGTAAAAATGTGTGGGTGAAACCAGGCTTTGGGCTGAGTCATTAGCAGCAGAGATGGTCTCATAGAAGGGCATCTTTCGTTTCGGCAGCTCTGGAGTGTGAGATGAGTGGGAGCTCTGGAGCGACTAGGCTCTTGTTGCCTCTTTGAACTTGCAAGTGGTTTTCTCAGTTCTTCTAAGCATTGAATCCACTTAGGGGAAAAGGCATGGTTGTGGAGGTGGAGTATGGTTGGGGGTGGAGGACGGGGAACTCTACAGCCAAGCAGTACATTCTTTGTGTAAGCAAATGGTGAACAGGAAAAGTTTGGACCCAGGCTTTAGAAGCACTTGCAGTCTAGTGGGCTCTGAAGGTGAAGTGTAATCATCATACAGGATGGGGGTGGGAGGGTGGTAATACAGGATGCGGTGTGAGCATACGGGGCAGAGGGAGTGCTTAACCCAGATTTAACCGAGACGGCATGGACAAGAGTATTGCAGGTAGAAGGAAAAGCTTATTCAGAGGTTGGAGGTGAGAGAGAGGGTGTGGTTTCTTCTGCCTGGAGTGTCCTCTGCTTACAGGCCTGTGTCAGAATCTAGCATTAGAGACTCAAGTTGTCAATAAAGCATGCTACACCGAGGCCAGCTGTCTTTAATTAATTAGCATCCTGAGGGGGATACGCTTGTGGCCAAGGGTATGTTTTTTAGCTTTGTAAAACAAATTTTATACCAACTACCTGAGTAGGAAGTAATGGCACCCTCAGCCTGTTCCATCAAAGCATATTTGGTATTGAATTTGAAGTCTGTGTCTTAAAGCCCTTGTTAGGTTATATTAAAGTCATTCAGAAGTCAGAACTAACAGCTCTTCAGTGACCCAAGGAAGGTTTTAATATTATGGTTAAAACATAAAGCTTTATAAAAACACAGCTACTATTTCAGTACCTATTTGATTAGCACTTTCTGATAGAATATAATTAAGAGGGGAAAAAATATAATTAAGAGGGAGGAATACCAGTCAAGTTCTATTTATTAGAAAGTAAAATATGCTCTTTCAGGTTCTGCAAGTCTGCTGCCATCTAGATGCAACAGAAGTGGTAGTTATGATGTAGGGAAATGGTACAGACAGGGATCCCACCTTATCTTTAACCCGGAATTCCTTGAGGAAATCGGGGTTTGTTTTCTCTTACAGGATTCTGCTATGTAGAATTTGATGAAGTGGATTCCCTTAAGGAAGCCTTGACATACGATGGTGCAGTAAGTATATTCAGGTTTTCTCTGTGGTGTTAGTAGTTGAGTTTTTTTTCTTGCCAGTACTTAACAGTGTTTTCCACTTATTAGCTCTTGGGTGACCGGTCACTTCGTGTGGACATTGCAGAAGGCAGAAAACAAGATAAAGGCGGCTTTGGATTCAGGAAAGGTGGACCAGATGACAGAGGTGATTGGTTCTTCTACAACTGAACATAAAACTTGCTGTATGCCCACTGATAACAGCTCTTGAAGGTTACCAGAAGAACTCTTATCTCGTAGGTCTGATAGGTGTTTATGAGCTTTTAAAAATGTGTAAAATCTTAGAAAGAATGGATGATGCTTCTGCAAGCCTGGGTTTTTTTCCTTCCTGTTGGCAGCAAAAACTCATAATTTCATTGAACTTCCCATCACATGAGTTGTACGTCTTCCCAATGAATTTTTCCATGTTTGTGCAGCAAGGTAATGATACGACCTCAACTTTATCTTTTTTGTGTATCCTCAGGAATGGGTGGCTCTCAAGAATCTAGAGGTGGATGGGATTCCCGGGATGACTTCAATTCCGGTATCAGTATTTAAAGTATCACCACTTACCCTTTTCAGTGGCCTTGCTGCTGTTGTACATTTCTTGTGAGTAGCCCGCCTGGCCGGACTACTTTAGTTCCTTTCACAAATGAAACTTTCCTAAAAGGTACCCAGGCATGCAATAAGCCTCTGTTAGAACCTCAATGTTTGGGGTAGGACTTGAAAGCTTCCACATCGTGGGCAAGTTGGACTGATCCGCCTTATTTTGTTACCTTTTCTTAGTCTACCGTTCTTATATGTGCCTGTGTCTCATGCTGAGTCTTTCTCCGGGTTTAGCCCAGGGGAGCCCCTTGATGGTGCTTGTGTGTATGGCATGAATAGAAATACTATTATTTCTAGAAGTCTGAAGGTTCTAGAAGCTTACAGAAAGCCTCATACTAATGGTTCCTGGTGGCTCCCTCTTAGATGCTAATAGGTAGTCCTGATGACCTCTTTGTTTCTTAAAGGGCATGGAGCCCCTATCCCTTAAGTGGACATAATCCACTTTATCATTGCTTTTCTTAACTCATCAAAGCGTACCAGTGGGTGCCTCCTTGTGTCAACTCAAGAGGTCAGTTTGCATGCCAGGCTTTGAAGGGTTGATCTCCTAAACATTTCTTCATCTCTTGTTTTTTTTTAAATTATGAAGGTAATTCATATGGTAAAAATGTCCATTGTAACCATAAGGTAGAGAATGAAAAACAAGTCTGTTTTCTTTCCTATAAACTTGAGATTATCTCTGCATTTGCCACCACATAAGATGAGATCATTAGTGCCCGCCCCCCCATCACCCCCCCTGCAATCAAAACAAAAATCAGTAGAAAGTAACTGGTAAGTATGGGAGGAACTGGTCTTGTGAGTCGAAATTTTTTAAAAGTTCATTCCAGTACTGCGTTAGCTAAACAGATTACTGCTTATATCTGTTGAATAATTTAATTCCTATAAGTCCTATAGCCAATCAGAAATGAGCTTATTCATAAAAGTACAGTATAATCCAGTAAACCTGTAATTTTATGTATAAGCTAGTCTCTGATTGAAAAATGCAACAGATGTCATCTCAAAGCCACCTCAGGTGTAGTAGTTAGTGACTTGATGAGTGGTGGTCTCCAATCTGCCAGTTTTGCATTTCCTAGTACTGTAGAAATAGCACAGTGAGCTCACAGCTTTGGAGGTTACCAAGGGAACTGATGTCTTTCTACTACTGGCTTAGCTTGGGCTTTTTTACTCTGAAGCAAAACATACAGTGAACATAGCCAGAGAAACTACCTTGCCACCAACCAGTGTAAACTACAGTGTTTTGGTGATAATCTAAAACCAGCAGTGCACACATGGTGGGGTACGGCCTATATACATTATTTGTATAGGTAGACCTTTTTTACTCTTTAGAATAATGCCTTTTTTTAGATGACATACTCTCATTGTAAAAAAAAATTTTTTTTTCAAGGAGTACAAAAAAAATACAAAGAAGAAAAATAAGAAAGTCCCTGTCAACCAGAAATAGGCAGGGTGTTTTTATTTATTTTTTATCTTTTTTGTTTTTGGCCGTGCCATGCAGCATGCAGGATCTTAGTTTCCCACTAGGGATCGAACCTGCACCCCCTGCAGTGGAAGCACGGAGTCTTAACCACTGGACCACCAGGGAAGTCCCTAGGCAGTGTGTTAAACTAAACTTCGTAAAGAAAGCTCAGAAGATTTTCATGAATAGTGTGCCTCCTAGAAATCTGTCATCAAACTTGATGAAAAGATAATTGTTAGTGTCAAACCTTGCTTTTTTTCCCCCCTCATAATCTTCCCATCGCTCATATCATAAGAGTTTTGAAATGAGGTGGTCACTTAATGTTAATGTACACTGGGTTTGGGGTTTTTTTTCCCCCACTATACTTTGTCTCATGAACCTGGACAAAGTAGCAGTTGTGTTTATGTGCCTTGTCAGTGTGGGTGTGAGCTGATTTGTTTTATGCTAAACACTAGTAGCAAAAATTAATCTCATTAAAAGGGAAGTAACTTTACTTTCATAATCAACGTGGAAAGGTACATACAGTTTAGTTTTGGGGAAATGTCAGGTTAAATGTTTGAATACTAATTAAGCTTGTTTAATGAATGGTGTATCCTCTCTGGTTGATAGAAAAGATTTTGTAAAGAAACTTATACTTGATTATATGCTTCCAAAATGGGTTTTCCCCCAAAGCAGTGCTCCTGTTGGTCTAAACCTTCTTAGAATTGTTTTCATTACTTGTTTTGTTAAAATTGAAATTGTTCGATTTAGTCTCTGAACTGAGTTTCAGATAACTTGATCAATTTAAAAATTCCTTGCTGCCCTTAAAGAACAAATAAACCCCACCATTGCAGATAGTTGATTCTCCATATTCACAGTAGTTAGGTTCTTTAAAACCACTGCAAACACCAAATTGGCGGACACGGAGCCATCGCTCATAGAGGAAATACATAGGCTCCTGTGAGCCTCTGGTCATATTTTTGTCAGCCATTCAATACATAACCTTGCTTTATGTGTTTGTGTTTAAAGACGCCTTGTTTAATATATATAGTTGATTGATTAACAATGAACTCATGGCCAGCAGCACTGTAACTCATGCCTGCGTGAGGCTTCTCTAACAAGGCACATCCCGCCTTGCACTTAGGAGTACTAGACAGCACTTCAGCATGATGTTTGGGTGCTGTTTTATTTTAACAGCAAAATCACTAACAAAACACAAAAGAGCAGAAAGCCTGGCACTAAATAGATTGTGAAAAGGACGCTTGTTTACCGTTTGAGCTGAGACAAGGCAGAGTGTTGGCTCATTCAACCTCAGCTGGGAATGTATGTGTCAGGTGACAGATGTTTCACTGCTCTGTGCATGTCTGAATGACAGCAAAAGGCCCCAGGTATTGATTTCGGGGTTACAAATAAATTTTAGTGAGTAGACAAATTTGCAAACGTGAAATCTATGAATAATGGGAATCAACTATTTAGTAGAAGAATATTTCTCAAGCTCAGGATCCTTCTTCAAGGATAAGTTCTTACAAAGCTTTGAGCAATGGCACTATCCTTAGAGTGAGTAAAAACAGTCACCTTCAGGAGCTTAAACAGGGGGCAAGCTCATTTGTTTAATTACAGTCTTATTTCTTAAATTTTTACTGAAAGTTAACTTAAATAGGTTATACTGTTAAAAGGTTAATTATCTTAACCTCCCCCCATGACTTTCAGTTAAATACAAAACTAAATAAGGCTTAAGGTTCTTAAAGTCCATTGAGAAAATATTCTTCACACTGATGAGAATTGCAACTTACTTTTTTTTAATATAAATTTACTTATTTTTGGCTGTGTTGGGTCTTTGTTGCTGCGCGTGGGTTTTCTCTAGTTGTGGTGAGCGGGGGCTTCTCTTCGTTGCGGTGCGTGGGCTTTTCGTTGCGGTGGCTTCTCTTGTTGCAGAGCACGGGCTCTGGGCGCGCGGGCTTCAGTAGTTGTGGCTCGTGGGCTCTTGAGCGCAGGCTCAGTAGTTGTGGTGCACGGGCTTAGGTGCTCTGTGGCATGTGGGATCTTCCCGGACCAGGGCTCGAACCCGTGTCTCCTGCATTGGCAGGAGGATTCTTAACCACTGCGCCACCAGGGAAGTCCAAATTGCAACTTACTTTTAATTCTAAATGAGATGCAGTTTTACTTCTGTTGGTAATTATTTTAGCGGTGCACAAATGAATGGGGGGGGGGAACCTTTGCAGCCAGAGGAGGTGTGGGTTGGGTCTGCGGTTCCTGCTCTCTGGCGCCCTCTCTGGGAAGGGAGTGGGCCTGATCACAGCTTTGTTTACACACAGGTGCTTTGCTTTTAGAATGATCCACACCCGAATCGCAGCAGAAACAGAAAAATGGGGAATGTCACCCAGAGGTGACTTTGTATTTTTATTTTGTCTTCATATCTAGCTTTTTTCTTTTGATTTTGTGTTCTAAATTGTAACTTCTAAATTTCAGGTTTGTCTTTTTTAATAACTATAGATTGTATTAGAAAACAATAAAATGTGCTTTGAGCATTTTTGTTTTAAGCCATATTAGAATATTATGGACTTTTCCTGCAAGCTAAGAATTTACAGCTCGTTTTATTTTTCTCTCCTAAGATTCTTTTCTTATTTTAGAAGTCTGTTAGCATTGAAATTACCCAACAGATTCACGTTTGGACTCATTTTGTATGCACTTTTGATGCTGGACAAACTAAAGAATTTAAAATTAAACTTAATTCACACAAGCTGTGTTATCAGCTTTGAGCCAGTAGTTTTAAAGATAATTCAATGTCATCTTCCTCCTTCAGGCTTCAGGGATGACTTCTTAGGAGGCAGGGGAGGGAGTCGCCCAGGTGACCGGCGAACAGGCCCCCCGATGGGAAGTCGTTTCAGAGATGGCCCTCCCCTTCGAGGGTCCAATATGGATTTCAGAGAACCAACAGAAGGTATGACAATAACGTGAACGTGTAAATGGAGCTCTGGAGGGTGTCTTTTCGTGACACATTTGTAAGCCATGTTGTGTTTCCCTCCCCCAGAGGAAAGAGCACAGAGACCACGGCTCCAGCTTAAACCTCGAACAGTTGCAACGCCCCTCAATCAAGTAGCCAACCCCAACTCTGCTATCTTCGGGGGAGCCAGGCCCAGAGAGGAAGTCGTTCACAAGGAACAAGAATGAGCTTGCGGTTGGGAGGGAATGGGATGTGGGGGGGTTCGAGCGAGACCACAGCCTGGCTGCCCCCCAGGCCGGCAGTCCTGCAGTTACCATTCCTGCGCCTGACCTTTGTCCTCCTTTCTTACAATGGAAACAGAGCTTGTGAGTGCATGTCAGCAGTTAACAAGTGGTTTTTAGTACATTCTTGGCTTTGCTGTATCTACCTAGTGCCTGTTTTGTGCTTTTTTTTTTTTTTTTCCTTCCTGCCACTCCTTTCCTATTTTCCTTCTGTCCTTTTTCCTTCTCGCTCCTTGTTTCCTTCCAGCACATGAGTTTCTCTAGAGGGACAAAGGCAGCTGCCATGCGGGAGTTCTTTATATTGAAGTGCTGCTTCATTTCTCTCCTTTGCTTTTCTGTTTTTCCTTTAGCCACACTGGGCGTTTCCTTTGATTTTTCTCAGCAACCTGCATGTTGAGTTCTGTATTGCTGTGGCTTCCAAGAAAAAAAAAAAGTCACAAATTGGATAGCATCTTGTTTTTATTCAGCTGTTATCAACATACAGAATTTGGGACACCTTGCTTTCAAAACAAGGATAAAATATCTGTTGATCTTTGCAAATTCCTTCCTGTAACTATTTATAGATAGTCCTGACTCCATTACTCCCTCCCCAGATGGGAGAATAGGCTCACATTTCAAACAGCAAAACCTAAAAGGATAATGTGAACTGCTGGTGGGGTGTGCACATAGGAGATAAATTGAATACACTGCTGTGTTCACATGCTTTATTGCTCTTTCAACACCGTGTCCAAACCGGTTCCCTTCTTTCACTGGCCGTTTTAGAGGCTCCTCTGTGGCTGGATGTGACAAACTGCTGTCTAGTTTCCTTTCTGCTGGCTGCAGAGGTGCTTTGGGCACTGCAGGTGGTAGCGCGGTGCTGGGCTCACTTCCTAGTGCGGACGCTGCTTCCTCTCAAACCCCTGTTGTCGTGTGTTCTGCATCACGCCCTGTGTTTATCTGTTCCCTGATACAAGTAATAATGAGATACTGCCCTTCCCACCATCCCTTAATTTTAGAGTGAAAGAATGGGCCTAGAATCTGGCATTTTACTCTCTTTCACTTGATGAATTGAGAATTTGACTAGGCAGAGCTGTCAGATAACTGGTAAGTGGCTTGAGGTCACTAGTTCTCAGCTTTAGGACGTTCACTCCCACATACAGTGTTCAGCGCTCACCCAGCCTAGGCAGCAGCTTTTGAGCTTGAACACCTCTGTGTGAACAAATTCTTTAGCACCCGAGTCCCACTTCATCCAATTGGGAGCAGTTCGGGGTCAGCTAGAGCCCCGGCAAAGAGAGACCCTCACCAGCATGACTGGAGGGCCGGGGGCAGGCTGGCCTACGCAGTGTGCTTAGAAAGGAGCTCCTCACTAGCTGCCATCCTCGGCTTCTCTTACTTTGTCTTTGTCACCAGGTCTCAGCAATTTACAGAACTCTCCCTCCTTTCCTTCCGTACACCTGTCATGTTTGCTTCTGAAATAAGAACCATTTGTGTAACACCAATACTTACCTTAAGAAAGACATGCATTATGTGGTTGTAATCAAACCTGATGCTTTCAGATGACCTACTTACATCTTCAGTGTGGAAAAGATTAAGAACAAAACAAATTCATCTAAACTTCTGGGCAATCCAGTTGACTTTTAAATGTAAGAATGGAATTCCAAACACTTAACACATTCAGCTATATGACAGAAAGTAAATCTATGGATATGGTATTTTGTGAATGATCTTTTAAATAAAAGAAAACCTTACGTAATATTTAATGCTTGTCTTTATTTTTGAGTTGTTTTTTAGCTGCTTGTGAAGTTAACAATTTTAAATTTGGAAAGTAGTGTCCAAATTTAGTGGAATGTTATGCAGAGTGAGCAAAGCGTCTTGCTTTCGGAAGTTACAAGATTTGTGAAATTATTTTAAAAGCTGGTGATCAGAGATGGGATGCCAACTTTTTTCCTGTTTTGTTTTCTTTCCCCCAAAACTAATTTTTCTTTTTTGGGTGGGGGATTTTTTAAAATTTGTTTTTGGCTGCGTTGGGTCTTCATTGCTGCACACGGGCTTTCTCTAGTTGGGGCGAGCGGGGGCTACTCGTTGCGGTGCGTGGGGTTTTCATTGTGGTGGCTTCTCGTTGCGGAGCACAGGCTCTAGGCGTGCGGGCTTCAGTAGTTGTGGCATGTGGGCTCAGTAGTTGTGGCTCGCAGGCTCTAGAGCGCAGGCTCAGTAGTTGCGGCACACGGGCTTAGCTTCTCTGCAGCATGTGGGATCTTCCCAGACCAGGGCTTGAACCTGTGTCCCCTGCATTGGCAGGTGGATTCTTAGCCACTGCGCCACCAGGGAAGTCCCCAAACTAATTTTTCTAACAAATGTTACATGATGTGGTCATAGTTTTTGGTTGGGTAAAGGAACTTTTAAAAATAACTGCTTGTGGGCTTCCCTGGTGGCGCAGTGGTTGAGAGTCCGCCTGCCGATGCAGGGGACACGGGTTCGTGCCCCGGTCTGGGAAGATCCCACATGCCGCGGAGCGGCTGGGCCCGTGAGCCTTGGCTGCCGAGCCTGCGCGTCCGGAGCCTGTGCTCCGCAACGGGAGAGGCCACAACAGTGAGAGGCCCACGTACTGCAAAAAAACAAAACAAACAAACAAAATAATAACTGCTTGTTTGAGAAGAAATCCTAGGTGCTCCTCATGTGCATGATGGGTGCTACTTCGTGGCAAGCAGATCGTGTGTTTGAGGAGGCGCTGCTGTGTAGTTGAGTGATTTTATGACCCGGTGGGCAAGGGGCAGGGCTTTGAACTACGTGTGGGAGAGGCCAGGCTGGTGGGGAGGGTGCAAAAGTTGCTTACCTTGCGGTCAGAGCCTGACTGCAGCTCAATCTGGACAAACAAGGCGGGGAGGATGGGTGCTCTTCCGGCCAAGTGCGTGAGGGACTGTTAACTGCAGCTGCTCCTCAGCCGAGAGGGCTTGGAGGAGAGGACTTGATGCCGACTGGTGTTTCCTTAAAAGAGTGGGAGCATTCCTGAGACTGGAAACCCTCTGCCCAAAGTTAAGGAGTTGGAACTTGGTCTCCTGGAGGGATTTCCTGGGGCTGGTGGCCAGAGGCTTGAAATCCAACTTTTATGAGCCTTTTTTCCAAAGGTTCTTTGGATTCCATCTTCAAGGGCCTGTGGAATGTTCAGACCCTTGGAAGGGTCATCTAGGTCTCCCAGTAATTCAGAGGTTTCTTATGATTGAAATGAGACTGCAGCTGCCTTTCTGCCTCCCCCAGATGTTGCTGTTACTGTGCAGTGGTTGCTTCTCACAAGCACCTCTTCCCTTGGCCTGTAATACTTTTGTAATATTAAGACATCACAGAAAGTGTTTTAGTACCTGTGTCTCATCCATAAGTAACTGAATTGAGATGGGAAGGTATGTCTTTCTCCAAATAAGCACCTAAATAAATAGGGTCATTTTCATAAAAGTTTGTACCACCTATGTGAGTGTTCCAGAGGTAGGTTTAGACAGATAGTTGACATCTGGTTTCTCTCTGCTATTCTTGAACTGGTTTCAGAGAAACATTTTAGTGGAGTGCCAAGTGAGGCCCTTTTAATAAGGGGTTCAGGTTTCTAAGAATGTTCTTTCCTCGGAGTCCATTTTGTCCGAAGCCAGATTGTTTCTCCAGGTCCCGGGAGAGGACAAGTTTCCACAGCAGGCTTCCAGAAGCCTGGGTTTCCCATCATGACTCAAATGTCTTGTTTCTTCAGGGAGGTCTTAGTGAGCTCGAGGCAGAAAGGGGGAAGTAGTCAGGAGGGGTGTATGTTCGGGTGAGGAAGGAAGGTGTTGAACTTGTTACCTAGCATCCCCTTTCAATTCGTGATTGCTTAGAAGTAGCCTGGTTTTCTCAGTGAAGAAAGTTACTTGGTAGAGATCAAGTCTAGAAGAAGAAACACTTATTCACAGGGGGATTCCCTGGTGGCGCAGTGGTTGAGAGTCCGCCTGCCAATGCAGGGGACACGGGTTCTTGCCCCGGTCCGGGAAGATCCCACATGCCGCGGAGCGGCTGGGCCTGTGAGCCATGGCCGCCGAGCCTGCGCATCCAGAGCCTGTGCTCCGCAACGGGAGAGGCCACAACAGTGAGAGGCCCGCAGTACCACAAAAAAAAACCCAAAAGCTGATTCACTTGAGTTTGTTAAAGCCACTCTGGCTTGAGATGCGTTAGAAACAGCGTTTCTTTGCTATGTCATGAGATGGTGCAATGCAGCCTCTAGAGATTCTTGTGCCTGATTTTTTAAACAACCTTATTATAATCTCTCTTCACGAGTTATGCTTCAGATACACTTTTGCTTCCTCTCAGTCCTCTTCTCAAATTTCAAATGGCTGTTGAGGTCATGCGGGGTCACTAGTACCGTGACAAGTTTCACTCTTTGGAATGGCAACCTCAGTAGGTCCTGAGGGGGCCCAGTGCTGTCTGTGGGGCTACTTGGTCCCGTGGAGGATGGGGTCAGTGGCCTGTTTGCAGTTCAGCTGCTGCTTGATGTCTGCACAGTGGGATTTCTCCCCACTGTTTTTGTAGGGAAATTGGGGAGGGAGATGGGTCACGTCCTGAACTTCTGAAGGATCATCCATACCGAAGTCTGTGGCGCGTGTCACAGATGGCCATCTCCTGGTTCTCCCCACCCTCCCCAGACAGTTTGCCTGGCATGTAGGGTAGTGAACCATCCTAAAAGGTCCCCCTGAAGGGAGGCTGTGTGGACGGCAGGCTGGGCCCCTTGTGCTTCTTTCCAGGAACAGCTGGCCTGGGCCTGGCCACATCTGCCCTTGTTGGTGAGGAGCTTTGCTCTGTCTTTTGCATTTTCTTGGCCAGTCTAACAACATTGAGATGTTTGAGTTACTTTCTCGCTTGGGAGAGATTCACAGGCTTATAAACATCTAGTATCTGAGAGTTTTCCTTTTGCAGTTTTTTGTCATGAAAAAGAGCCAAAATAATGAAAGCTATGTACTTAATTATAGCCTGCTACTAATCTCTTCCCCCATCTGTAACCACACTCTAACTGTAAAATATTAAATATACAAACAGAAACGCACTCCTTTGCAGCGGCAGGCTCTTTGGTTTTCAGTTCAGGCACTTAGAAAAAATCTGTTTCCTGTACCTGTTCTTTCGTTCACTGTGGGAGACAAGGTAAATGGTAATAAAATTACTGGCCTAGAAGCTTATCTTTCCAAACGGGATTGGGAGGGAGGGAGATCAGAGAAGCTTTCCAGGTAGCCCAGAGGTTCTGTAAATAGCACCAAGACTCCTCGGAACTGGTAGAAGTCTCTCACATGCATTATACTCTTGAAATTAAAAATAGGCTCACTAGATTTTTTTAAAGTAATGTATCAAAATATAAATAAAACGGAGGTATTACAGGCTAAAAATACATGAAGGGTATATGATGATTTCCTGCAGATCTGTAAGAGAAAAGCAACCCAATAGAAAACTAAGCAACACATGAACAGGCATTTCACAGGAGAGGAATTATGGCCCCAAAATGGTCAGCCTCATTAGCAATCAAGGAGTTGTAAATCAAGACTACAAAGAAAATACTATTTTACCCCCTCCAAATGGCAAGAAGCCTGACAAACCAGTTGCTGGCAAGTTTGTGGGTCTCTCAACATGTTACAAATGAGACTGAGTACAGCCACTGTGGGAATTAATTTGAAACTAGCATTAACCTGAAAATTGAATGTTCCCACACTCTAGCCCAGCAGTTCACCTCCCAGATATGTACCCAAGAGAAATAACAGCCACACAGCATGATAATTTTATACATAAAAGACACTTTAGAAATACACATAGATGACAAAAAAGTCACATAGGTCGGGGGGAGGCAGAAGAACTGGGAGGATATTCTAGGTTCCGTTGGGTAGTGACGTCATGACCAAAGATAAATGGCATAAATGGCTGGAGATGAGGGACAGGAATGATGCTTGTCTGTACCTTGAGAGTTGAGGGTGGCAGACAGCTTTATAGACAGGCTCCAGGGGCTTCTAGAATGTTGGGTACGCTTCTCAAGGTGCATTTTTCTGAAGAAAATCCCTCACTTCCCACTAGCCTTTAAGGGATGTATGACGCCAGAAGATTCTCAGCCTTGGAGTTGTTGAGTTCTTAGAACTGCTTCATTACTACCTAGATATCTTGCTTCTGTAACGTGTACACAACTGACACTCAACTGTGAGCTGAAAAGCCAATTAGCCCTGTTCGGAGTGATGAAGACTTTGAAAATAGACTGGTGATGGTTGTACAACGTGAATAATTAATGCCACTGAATTGCACACAAGTGGCTAGAGTGGTAACTTTTGTGTTATATATTTTGTTACAACTTTTTAAAATGTAATATACCAGCAACCATTGAATTGAAAACAAAAAAATAAACAATAAAAAAAACCCGGGACTTCCCTTGTGGTCCAGTGGTTAAGACTCCACACTTCCAAGGCGCAGGGTGTGCAGATTTGATCCCTGGTCAGGGAACTAGGATTCCACATGCCACGAGCACAAAACAAAACCCAAGTGCACTAGCATTTACACAACCGGACACGAAATATCTAATTTGGGTTTTGGGTTTGGTTTTTTTTTTGAAAAAAAACTGGCCTATAAATGAAATAGAACTTGGAGGAATTTGAGAATTGCCCAAAAGGGGGCAGGATCCTCCTTCCACTCAAGTCCAAAAAGGGTCTTTAGGTTGACAGGCCCCCGTTTTTATAGATGGAAACTGGGCTCAGAGAGGGTGCAAGAGGGCTACTAGGTGCCACTGTAGGTGGGCCCTGAGACTTTGCCGGTGGTTGGCGGTCACTTCTCCAGCATCTGCCATCGCTAAGGCTGCGACAGAAGCCAGCATGTAGAACAGAGCGCCATTCCCACATGTTGGACATGTTGGAGCTTCTGTCCGTCTCTGCGGGCAGGAAACCCTGGGCAGGTACATAGTCCAGGTATGGATGGAAACCAACACAGGTTTGTCCCAATGGGTGAGGAGGAGCCAGGCAGGCAGTCCCAGAGAGGACCTGCGCTCAAGGGTGGTGAAAAGACGACAGGCTTTGGAGGCTTTGGAGTCTGGGTTCAAATCCAGCTTAGCCTCTGAGCCTCAGTCAGCTCACCTGTATAAGAAAAGTAAGGTCACCCTCCAAGAGTTGCCGTGGGACTTAAACGTACCACTGCCCCACGTGGGATGAGGGAGGCAGCAGTGATTCTCAGGCTTGGGAGTCAGGTGATGTTGGCTTTAGTCCGGGTGCCACCACTTGCGGGGATGAGGATGACTGCTGATGCTCAGGGCCCACGGGCTCTCCCATAAGCTCCAGTCCCTGCGCCACCCTTCTCCCCCATGGGGGGGCAGCAGCGGGCGCCCAGCCCTTGCATTTCTCTTTTGGCTGCCGCTGGGCCTCCTGGCGGCACTTCCACTGTCGCCTGGCCGGGTCTGGGAAGCCTGTGGACCCTGGACTGGGACTGAAAGAAGAACCTTGTCCCAGCAGAGAGGGGCCCAGAGCTGGGGAGCCCAGGCTCTGAGATGCCAGACAGATGGGGGTTGGGGTGACCCCTGTGGACTTCCTGGTCTCTAGCGGATGGGGCGCTACTAAGAGTTCAGCGGCCTTGGGCAAGTTATTTAATGACCAGTAATGGGAGGCACTGGGGAACACTTGCTGCGTGCGTGCGGGGCACCTGTCTGTAGCGCCATCCTCACCTCTGAGGGAAGGGCCCAGGCACCAGGGCAGCAGGTGGAGAGAGTGGGGGCTGAGCTCTAGCCGCCCTGCCCAAGGCTGGCTCCACGCCTCTGTGAGCCTCATCTGGAAAATGGGTGTGCGGAGGCTCCCAGGCCCGGCAGAGGAGTCATGGTTGTCCTTCCTTCTGTCCTTCAGCTTGGTCCCTTCCTCTGCTGCCAGGGACTGTCCACTCCTCTGTCCATCTGTCTTTGTCTCTGCCAGTTCGTTTGTGATGTCTGCCCTGATATGTCTCTCTGTGCCCATCCACCCACGTCCCATGTTGTGTGTGTGTATCTGTGTTTCTCATTCTCTCCCTGCACGTATATCTGTGTATGTGTATGTTTTCAGTGTGTCTCTCCGTGTCTTCCTACTCTCTCGCTGCCCATGTGCGTCTGTGTGCGCTCCCCCATTTCGTTCCCTTTGTCCCTGTCCCGCAGTGTGTGTCTCTTCCTCTTTGTGAGACATGTGTTTGTGTGTGTGTATTTAGTGTGAATTTTGTGTGTGTTTGTGTGTCCATGTCTTTCTGTTCTCTCTGTGCCTGTTTGTATGTGTCTCTCTGTCTCTGTCTCTGTTTGTCTCTCTGCCTCTGTCTGTTAAGAGCAGAGCCTGTCCGGCAGAGCAGCGGATGTATGAGGGATGATTCACTGGCTGACAGGAAGCCCGCCGCCTTGCATCCTGCCTGCCAGTGTCTGTGGCATTGGCATCAGATCAGGCAGGTGTGTGGGCTCAGGATGAGGTGGCTGCAGTGAGGAGCCCCCCTCTCTCAGGTAAGCCTTTTCCAGGGGTGCCTGGAGCCTGGCCCCCAAGGCAGGGGTCCTGAGGCTGTCCCCCCGACACCCCACGGGGTTGGGAGTGGCCCTGCTGACCCAGCAGGAGTGCTTGGCTGCCCGTCGGGTGGGCTGGGAAGAAGCCGGGATGCCCGGCACTCCCTCCCTTGGCTCCAGGCCTGTCCTGGTGCCCCCAGCTAGGAAGCCCTCGCCCCAGGCCCTGTGGCACTAGAGGGGCAGCTGATTCTGGGGCTTTGGCCCCTCTCCCGCCCCGCCTTCCCCAGCCCAGCCTGCACAGCCCTGGGAAGCCCCCCAGGGCGGGTTCCATCACTTTCAGAGTCCGGTGAGAGTCGAGGATAGCAGTTCCCCAGGCCCAGACCTGTGAGCCTTGGTTTCTTCATCTGTAGAACGGGGCTGTAACAACCCTGCCCCAGGGCTGTGGGAGGATGGGAGAGATGCTACAGACAAGCAGAGCCAGGTCCTGCCCCTGGCCTGGAGGAAGAAGCTGTCCCGGCCACCCCGCCCAGCCCCCAGGCTGGCCACCAGCTCTCTGCTGGGGGGCTGAGAAACTGTAGGCCCTTGGGTGCTCTTTGTTTTTTAAAAATTTTATTTTATTTATTTTTTTATACAGCAGGTTCTTATTAGTTATCCATTTTATCCACATCAGTGTATACAGGTCAATCCCAATCTCCCAATTCATCCCACCATCACCACACCCACCGCTTTCCCCCCTTGGTGTCCATACGTTTGTTCTCTACATCTGTGTCTCAATTTCTGCCCTGCAAACCGGTTCATCTGTACCATTTTTCTAGGTTCTGCATATATGCGTTAATATACGATATTTGTTTTTCTCTTTCTGACTTACTTCGCTCTGTATGACAGTCTCTAGATGCATCCACGTCTCTACAAATGACCTGGGGTGCTCTTGATGCCCTGCTCTGCCTACGGATGGCCCTGACCTTCACCATCCCCCACCCGTGCCCGGAACAAGGGCTGCCCGGGTCCCTACCCCAGCCGCCTGTGCATTAAGAGCCTCCATTAGAGACCTCTCGGTCAGCCTCATCTGAAGGCCAAGGTTATTTGGGAAAACGGAGCAGAGCCCAGCGGATAAGTCTTTCCAGGAGCCGGACGGGGACCTCTGGGTCCACCCCTACCCCCGCAGCCTGACCTTCGGCCCTGGTGGGCCTCAGTTTCCCCATGTACTACATGAGGGCTGGGAGGCTGAGCAGGAGGGTTGCCAAGGGCCTTTCAGGGTGAGAGGCTGGGTGCAGAGGCTTGCTCAGCCCAGCCCTGAGAGCTTTTCCGCCGTCAGCTTGTTGCAAAACTTGTTCATATGAAAACTGCCCACTTCCCTTTCTGCTATTTTGGCCTGCAGGCCACGGGCTGTGGCGGCCTCCCCTCCCCTCCCCACCCGACTCAGCCCTGCCTGGCCCCTTGGGGCCCTCCTGGGGCTGCCGGGCCTGCCTCCACCAGGGGCCCAGCTCCTCTCCCTCCGCCCTCCCGTACCCCACTTGTTCTCAAGCCTGGTTGGGAAAGCAAGGAGAGAGGACAGATGGATTCAGTCTGGGGGGCAGCCACAGAGTTTTCCCCAAATGAGCCTTTCTTTTAAAAAATATTGTGTGATTCTTAAAAATGTAATATAAGAAAGGATTTACGTAAAGGAGTGTAGGTTTTGGAGTCAGCCTGCCCTGGGTATAGATCTTGGTTCTGTGACTGGTCTGCTGTGTGACCTTGGGGAGAATACTCACCTCTCTGGGCCTCCCTCTCCTCCCTTGGAAGAAAGGAGCTGGCATCTCCAAGGTGATGCTACCTGCGTCTGTGACAACCGAAGGGCTGGGACAACAGCGCTGCTCTCCTTCAGATCCCAGCCCCTCCCAGGGTCCCACCACAACTCCCTGCATGGTGCAGTAGAGCGGGGGCTCAGGCCTGCATGTCTGGGGGACCCGACAGGGAGGGCTTCAGGTAGGGTTGACCCACACTGCTCAGTGCAGGCCAGCCAGCCAGCTCTGGCCCCGACAGGAGGCGGCTGTCTCTTCCCATCCCACAGGGACCGTGATGATGGCAAGTCACGGTGGTCACAGCCAACCGTGCCCCACCGGCCGGCACTAGCACCTTACAGGTGTCCTCTCAGTGCTGGGCCTCAGATGACAAACCTGAGTGTTGAGTGTCATTCTTTCTCTCATTTAACAGAGGGGTGACCGAAGGCCGGTGACACTGGGATTCAGCAGCTGGGGCAGAATTTGTGTTCTCATGTTCCCCTCCCTTCCCTCACCCAGTGCCAGGCAGGTGGAGATGGACCAGGGCTGGGGGCATCCGAGCGTGCTGCTCATTCCAAAACAGCAGGGCCAGGAAGCAAGAGGGCTTTCTGATGGTTGGGGTCCTCTGGGAGGGAGGGCAGCAGAGGTCAGCAGCCCAGGTCCCAGGGCCTTGAATGCCAAGCTGAGAGTGTGGACTTGCTCCTGGGGTCTTAAGCAGACCCCGGCGGTGACCAGTGCTGGACCCTTGTCCCAGGGGGGAACCCTCCCATGTGTCTGTGCCTGAACTTCCTCTGGGGCAGAAAGAGTCTCTGTTTTGACCAAAGGACAAAGATGTCAAGGGTGGGAGCTCAAGGGACCTATCTAAACCAGCCAGCTGGAAATAAGATCCTCAGCAAGTTTCTCTTCCTGAAGCCCCAACTGTGATCCAAGCTGGACGTGTTTGTCCTCCCAACGACTCTTTGAGGAAGGTCCTGGGTTGATCCCAGTCTTATAGATGAGAAAACTGAGGCCAAGAGACCCTGAGGCACAGGCAGGCTTCCCCGATTCAAGGCCAGGTGCTCCCAACCTCACCAGCCTGAGATGGACTTGGGCCTTGGCTGGAGGCCCGGCAGGGAGGCAGCCCCGGGGCAGAACGAGGTGGGGGGGAGGGAGGAGGTTATGCGGCCTGGGAGGGCAGTGCCCAGGCTCGTAGATCCCCTCAGACAGCCTCCTGGGGTGACCAGGCCATCCTCTCTCCTCATGTGGAGGCCGCCGGGTCATGAGGTTTGGGAATGGTCATGTTTCCTCTGACTCACTTGGAGTTTGGGGGAAGGAGAGGTGACTTCTTCATGACGGGCCCCTGACCGGGGCTCGGCCCTGCACGGACACGGAGATTCCTTGTCATCTTTGCCACAGGGATTCAGGAAGCTCAGAGTGGTGAGGGGGACGGCTGGGTACAATGCAGCCCTCTGGGGAGCCCGGAGCAGGAGGCGGGCAGCACAAAGCTTAGGTCTCCCCAAGCCTTGCCCTCCCCAGCTGGGAAGCAGGGAGAAGCCTCCTCCCAGGTGGCCGAGGCAGGAGGAACAGGTGTTCACGGAGGGGACACTCAGTAGCGTGGGCTCCACGTGCCCACCACGGGGTACCGCCCCCTCAGGACCCCCGGCTGCCCTCAGCTCTGTCACTGGCATTTGCAAGGGGGGGCTGAGTCTCTTTATAGTCGTAACGATTCTCCTTAGAGAGCCCCTCAAGTGGGCTGTACTCACCAGGCCCTCCTGTGTGGGTGCCTGTGGCTTTGCTGAGGCCTGGCAGTCACAGTGGGGCCCCGAGGCTGGGACCGGCCACTGACCAAGAAGCAGCCTTTTAGCCCCACCTCCCAGCACATCCCACCACCAGCCACCAAGGTCCATCTGCCCAGGCGCCCTTCTTCCCCTCCTGGTCTCAGGCCCACCTCCTCCAGGAAGCCTTCCTGACCTCCCTCCTTCCGGCACCCAGGGCAGGAGGAATCTGGGCAGATGGGTGTTTTAGGAATGGAAATCCCACCCCCAGCTTCCCCAGAGGCCATGGGTAGGAGCGGAGAACCACCCAAGGGTCGATGGGGGCTGCCAGGGGCTCCCAGGCAGAAGGGGCCATGGACTCTGAGGTGGGGGAATAAAGCTGAGTTGGCAGGAGGCAACAGGATGCAGTGGGCAGAGCCAGCGTTAGGGTCTGGCGGCTGGAGTTCAAATCCTGTTTTTCCCCTTAGCAACTGTGGGATCTCTGGCTTCCGTTTTTCTGTTTGTGAAATGGCTCGAGCCTCTCCCTCAAAGGGCAGTTGGGAGGACTAAGCGAAGACGTGTGTGGGAGTGTGCAAATACATGTGGTGCTGTCTGGCGGGTCTCCAGAACCTTCCAGCACTTACCAAGAGTTGATGATGGCCCTGGGAGCCCGGGGTGCGGGTCGGGGGTCAGATGGGGGAACAGGGCTGGTTCTGTCGCCCCCTGGTCCCAGAGCAGGGAGGGGAGGTGATGCTGGGCTCAGCTGTGGGGTTGGCAGGGGACAGTGGGGGCCAGAAACCTGGGGTTCCTGGAGGGGGCGGCCCTGCAGCCTCCACCCCGGCTCACAGTGCCCCCACGTCGCAGCCCTGCAGGAAGAGTGGCCAGGAGTGGACATGAGCGCGGGCACGGAGCTGCTGTGGCCGGGGGCGGCCCTACTGCTGCTGCTGCTGTGGGCGGCGGCCGGCCTGTGTGTGCGCTGCTCCCGCCCAGGTAAAGGCTGGGATCATGGGTGCGAGGGAGGGGCGGGCGGTGTACCCAGCGAGCCACTCAGGCCCAGACCTGGCTGCAGTCGGAAAGGGCAGTCAGATAAGCCTCAGGAGGCAGAAGTGAACCCCGGGGGCCTGGGTTTCTCCTCTGAAGACAATGGGTCTGGCTCACTGGGGGCTTTGGTTCTGCTGTGTCAAGGGCATGTGTCTGAGGCCGATGGACTGCACTGGACAAGCGTGGGGAGGGGGGCTGGGCTGCCTGCGTCCGCCTTCTCCATGCTCCGCGTTCCTAAATAAATGGTGAGCAACCCCCGCCAGTGTCAGGTGGCCCCCTGTGATTGGTGGCTTAGCCCGCACGTCCAGTCTGAGGCCTGCACAGGGCACAGGGGAGACAAGATGGTTGGGCCTCAGATCTCAGTTCCCACCCGGCCCCAGGACGCTTGCTAATCTGGTCCTGTTCTTGCAGGTGCGAAGAGGTCCGAGAAAATCTATGAGCAGAGGAGCCTGTGAGTGTCTCAGTGTCCCCAGCCCGGTGACGCTGTGTTTCCTGGGCGTGGGTGTCCATGTGGGCATCCCCTCGGGCACCGCCACACCCCACCCCTAACCCTTCACTCATACCTCCTCCATGCCGGGCTCTAGTGGGTTCTAAGCAGTTAGGGGAGGTGAGGGGATGCCCAGGGGCTGTCCAGACCCGGCCCTGGATGGGGAGGGCTGGGGATGCCACAGGAGGGGAGGAAGGGATGCCACACTCCAGCTAGCCCAGGAGCATCTCCAGAAATCCCCATGGTGACCCCAGCCCTGGGGAGCGCACTGTGCCGGTGCTGGAGGTCGACAGAGGAATCCCACCCTCCCGGGGCAGTGGAGGGGACAGAGACCGGGCGCTGTGTCTGAGTCTCCCCTGGAAAACACTAAAGGACCTCTGGGGAGGATATGGGTGTGAAATTTGGGGGACCAGGGAAGGCCTCCTGGAGGAGGCGGGAGGGATTTTAAGAGAGAAAGAAGGCGAAAGGGGACATCCAGAGAGAGAGGGAATGGTGTGGGCATTTGCCGATGTCGGGCCGGGGTGGACACTGTCTTGGGGATGAGGTGGTTGCTGTGAGTGTGTCTTGAGAGAGATCAGCTGAATGTGGAGGAAGAAGAGTCTTGACTGTGGAGAGAGGCCTTGGCCTTTGTCCTAAGGGCCAAAGGGAGCCACGGGAGAGCTGGAAGCAGGGCAGTGGGGGTGAGATGAAACGGGGCCACTGACCCCAGGCAGAGTTGCAGGACCTGGGCAGGAGGGAGTTCCAGGCACCTTGGGGACAGGCTGGCCGTTCTGTGAGCCCTGGGAGGGTCAGCAGTGCTGGGCGCTGTGGATCGGGGGGCGACCCAAGAACAACTCGAGGCAGGAGAGCAGCAGCCAGTGGTGTCCTTACAGTGCCTGGTGGAGGGCTCTGAGACCTGCGTGCACACACGTGCACGGGCCTGCACGCCCACTTGCACCCACAGGCTCCCCCAGCACTCGCTCATGCGTGCACTTCTCACACTCATGGCACTTGCTTGCACGCCTGGGCAAGCACTCACATACAAACTCACACACACACCCTCTCTCATTTCCTTTTGCAACTGAAAAACCACAGTGAGATTTGAAAATAGAATTTTCCCATCCATGCCTACTCCTGGGGCCAGGGCTGGACCTTCCCAGGCTTTTGGGGCCACTTGGTCCTCTGGCTCGCCAGCCCATAACCTCCACCAGGGCTGGGCTGGGCTCCCCTAGTGCCCACCCACACCCCTGCCCCAGGGCAAGTTCCTCAGTATCTTCCCTCTACCCTCCTCCCTTAGTCCCTGCCCACTCCAGGCCTCTGATTAATCTTAGAACTGAAGATAGTCAGAGGCACAAGTTAAACCTCCTCACGTGGGAGGTGGGAAAACTAGGCCTAAGTGGGAGGAGGTGGGAGGGGAGACTTGGGCTCTCCCCACCTCACTTGGGTTCAGTCCTATCAGCCTGTGTGTGCCAGGCCCAGCTCCTGCATCATTTCCTCTGGGAAGCCATGCCTGACTCTCTTCTGTGGATTTAGGGCATCATTCCTAAATCAGATCACTCTGACCCCCAGCCCCCAAGGCTGGAAGGCTGGGGCATGTCACCATTCTGGTCCAGGGGAGGAACCCAAAATGGTTTAATGATTAGCTAATCTGATCCACTATCCTTAGCAGTGGCTTTCATTCCCAAGGGCATTTCATGGTCCAAAGTGGCAGCTAGAGCTCCAGCCCTCATCTCTGCCTTCCAGGCAGTAGTAAGAATGAAGGAGAAGGACAGAAATGGGGCATCCCAGTTAGCAGTGCCTCCTTAAAGGAGTTTTCCTGAAAGCCCAACAACCTTGGCTTTGCATTTCATTAACCAGAATTATATGGTCACACATAAATGCAAGGGAGGCTGGGAAATATAGCCTTTTTAAAAAAATTGAGGTAACACTAGTTTATAACATTATATAAGTTTCATGTGTACGACATTATATTTCTACTTCTGTATACCCTACATCGAGCTCACCAACAAAAATTTAGTTTCAATCTATCATCATGCAGTTGATCCCCTTTACCCATTTTGCTCTCCCCCACCCCTGGTAACCACAGATAACCACTATTCTGTTCTCTGTATCTATGTGTTTGTTTTTGTTTGGTTTGTTCATTTATTTTGGGTTTTTTGTTTGTTTGTTTTTTATATTCCACATATGAATGAAATCATACAGAATTTTTCTTTCTCTGTTTGACTTATTTTACTTAGCATAATTCCCTCAAGGTCCATCCATGTTGTCACAAATGGCAAGGTTTCATCTTTTTTTATGGCTGAATAGTATTCCAGTGTGTATATATACCACATCCTCTTTATCCATTCATCTGTTGATGGGCACTTAGGTGGTTTCCATGTCTTGGCTATTGTAAATAGTGCTGCAATGAACCTACGGGTGCATATATCTTTTCAAATTAGTTATTTTGTATTCTTTAGATAAATACCCAGAAGTGGGATTGCTGGCTCATATGGTAGCTCTATTCTTAGTTTTTTGAGGAATCTCTCTCTATACTGTGTTTATAGTGGCTGCACCAATTTATATTCCCCTCAACAGTGCCCAAGGGTTTCCTTTTCTCCACATCCTCGCCAAACTTGTTACTTCTTGTCTTTTTGATAATAGTCATTCTAACAGGTGTGAGGTGTTACTTCATCATGGTTTTGATTTGCATTTATTTCCCTCATAATTAGTGATGTTGAACAGCTTTTCATGTGTCTGTTGGCCATCTGTATGTCTTCTTTGGAAAAGTGTCTATTCAGTTCCTCTGCCCATTTTTTAATCAGGTTGTTTTTTTGTTGTTGAGTTGAGTTAATTATATATTATATTATAAGGGATATTAACCCTGTATTGGATATATCATTTGCAAATACCTTCTCCCAATCGGTAGGTTGTCTTTTTTTTTTTTTTTTTTTGTGGTATGCGGGCCTCTCACTGTTGTGGCCTCTCCCGTTGCGGAGCACAGGCTCCAGATGTGCAGGCTCAGCGGCCATGGCTTACGGGCCCAGACGCTCCGCGGCATGTGGGATCCTCCCGGACCGGGGCACGAACCCGTGTCCCCTGCATCGGCAGGCGGACTCTCAACCACTGCGCCACCAGGGAAGCCCGATAGGTTGTCTTTTTGTTTTGTCGATGATTTCCTTTGTTGAGCAGAAGGTTTCTAGTTTGATGTAGTCCCATTTATTGGGAAATACAGTCCTTTGGATGGGCATGTGGCTGTCTAAATAAAAATCAGGGTTCTGTTTCAAAGAAAGAAGGTGATGGTTAGATACCTGGCTGTGTCTGCTAAGCCTTGAAGTTGCCTCATCAGTTACTGGGGAGTAAATGGCGTGTGTGAACAACTCAAGAGGACCGCGCTCTGTTAGGAATGTTAAACCCTCCTGGGATGGTAGGCGTTGGGAGCCGCCTCTTTGTTGCTCCTGGCTGGTCACTGCCAGGTCCCTGAGCAGCTGCCCCAGCCCTGCCCACAGACTCTTCTGGGCATCTCCGGGGGTCCTGGGGAGGCTCTGTGGGGGCATATGTCTGGCTGGCAGCTGGCTCCAGCCCAGGGCCATGTGAGAAGTGTGGGCACGCGGTGGGCAGGCAGGGAAGCACTCTAGAGAAGGGGTGCATCAGGAAGCCCTGGATCTGAGTCCTGGGGGGCTGGCAGCCCCTCCTCACTCTCGCCCTGGTCTGTCCCTCCCTGTCCGTCTGTCCTGCCCCTCTGTCCCTGGGGCTGTGGGAGGCCAGGCCCTGGCTCAGCACAGCTTCATGTGTTTCCAGGCAAGAAAATCAGCAGAACTTTGCAGTGGCCCGGACCTATACCTGTGAGTCCCCAGACAGAAGGGTCCAGGGCTGGGCTCGGGATTGGGAGTGTCCACATCAAAGTCCCTTTCGTCCCCATTGTTCTGAGGCTGTGGCCAGGCCTGATCTAGTTGGGTGATGGGGCTGTGCTGGCCAGCTGGCCTGGGGGCCCAGCCAACACCCCGTCAACCTTTGCAGTGGTCAGGGAGGCCTGGCCAGGGCCCCTGGTGGACACGGCCTCCAACGCGGCATCAGCAAGGTAGGAAGGAGCCCCTATCCCAGCCCCACGGGAGGCGATGAGGTGGGCCCCGGTGTCCCCACCTGGCTGAGCCCAGGCCAAGACCTTGCTCCTTCCTCGGACCTCAGAGCCCCAGTTCTGATTCTGAGGGCCCTACCGGGGGGCTGTGGGACTGTGGCCTCCAGACCCCCAGGAAACCCGGGGCCTTCTCCCAGCCCCTCCTCAGCCCCTGCCCCACTCCCGTGCAGGAAGGACAAGCTGCTGCAGTTCTCCCCCAGCCTCGAGGGTGAGTGCCCTGGGACACAGGGTTGGGGGCAGGGGCGAGGTGGGACCGAGACAGGTGAGTACCTGGTGGGACAGGTACTGAGCAGGAGGCCTTCCCAGAGGAGAGATGCTGTGAGCTGGGCTGGGAGGCCTGACGGGGCTGGCCCAGCAGCGAGAGGGGACGGAGAGCAGGTGTGAAGGTGTGAAGATTGGAAACACCTAGGTTTCTTCCGGTGGTCACAGCTGGGAGGGGGCGGGGCCTGGGGAACCAGCATTGAGCCAACGGGCCTGGCCTTTCTTCCAGATTCTTCATCCTCCAGGTACCAGAACTTCAGCAAAGGTAGGTGGGCTCCGCGGAGGAGGGGGCCGCAGTGGGGCATACAGCCCGCGCTCAGGCCTGATTCTCGCCTCCTCCTGCAGGAAGTAGATGCAGATCAGATGCAGCCTACATGTGAGCGGGCTTCTCCGGGCCCTGGCCACCCCCTCGCCCCACGGCCCGCCCTGCCCGCCCTGCCCGCAGCCTCCTTACGTGAGAAAGCCCTCCTGCCCTGGAACCCGCTGGCCCAGGCAGGCTCTCCATAGCACTGTTTCCCTCATGACCGTAGCTTTGCGGGGGCTGAGGACAGGGACAGGAAGGAGCCCTGCTCTGTTTGGGGGTGTGGGAGGCCATCGGGGGGCCTCATCCTGCACCACCCAGTCAAAGACGAGTTCCACCGACCCTCAGATAGGAAGGGCCCCCAGGACGTCTCCTCATCTCACAGTTGGGCAAACTGAGGCCCAGGGCAGGAGGTAACTTGCATAAGGCCACACGGTGAGGTGGCTGGAGCCAGGGCGGCTCAGGGGTGCAGGGAAGCAGGGTGGGAGGATCGGGGGAGACGTTGGCAGGGCCCCCGCGGGCTCCAGGGGCAGTGACGGCCGGAGCAGCCCTGGCCTCGCTGCCCGCTCATGAAGCTCCTGGCCCGACCATGGGCCTGCCCAGCAGTTGGTGCTGTGTCTATGTTTTCTTGCCAGACACCCCTTTGCCACGGACTATTTCGATTATGGGCAGTTCCAGAAGCCCCCGGAAGGTGAGGCAAAGGTCGATGAAGGCGAGAGGGAGGAGGTGGCCTGGGAGCGCAGCTTCAGAAGTCACACCCCTGGGGCGGGGCCAGAGGTGGAGGTTTAGGTGGCTGGAGGAGGCTGGGTGGGGGAACCTGGGGGAGGCTGGCCCTGTGCGCAGGAGCCAAGGTGCAGAGGAGGGAAGGGATGGGCGGGAAGAAGGGGTAGGGGGGCCAGAAGGGGAGCTGAGGGCAGGAGCAGGGGGCAGGCTGGTCCCCTTGTCATCCAGGTCCCTCTCAAGGCTGGGCACACAGGGGACCTTGAAGGAAGGCCCTGGACCGGTCAGCCTTATTGACAAACGCTGAGCCCTGCAGGCTCCGAGGATGCTGGCACCCTTTGTTAAGAGCAAAGGTGCTCCTAACACCTTTCCTCTACAGAAACTGAGAACTGAGGGTGGGCAGTGCCTGCTGAGAGGTGCACAGGGCTGGGCTCCTGCCGGGGCCGGGCTGGGATGAGAGGGGGTGTCCTTTTCTCCCCGCTGCGTTTCTAAACTGGAGAGAGGCCCTCACTTCTCAGAGCCTCTTCGACACAGATGGACGCAGGGTGGGGTGGTGTTTAGAGCTCAGCTTCCCCGTTGTGGGGTGGGGGGGAATGCCGGGGTACCAGGCTCTGATATGCCACAATCAGCCTAGGCCCCGGACAAAGGATCCTCAGCCCACCCCACTGCCTGAAGGGTTAGGCAGTTTCCTGTCTTCTGGGCCCCCAGCGGCTCTCCCTGCCCCTCTTTGCCCCATAGAGATGGGCCTCCCTTCTCTGACTGTCCCTCGTGGGCCTGATTGAAGCCCCACCCCCGAATCTCCCCTCCCCAGGGCATTCAGGGGAAGACAGAGAAGGAGCCCAGGGTGGAGGCTGCTGGAGCCAGGCCAGCGCCCCTTAAGAAGCTTGTCCAGGAGAATGCTCGAGGCCCCGGGGAACCCAGAGGGCTGGGGGCTTGATGAGACACAGGGAGAGAGGAAGGGCCAGGCCTGTCGGGCAGGGACCACCAGCATCCTGTGCCCTCTCCTCTCTCCCTGGCAGATGATGATGACACCAATTCCTATGAGAACGTGCTCATCTGTGAGCCAAAGAAAACCGAATCAGGTGAGGCTGCCCTCCCTGGAGCAGGGCAGGAAGGCGGGCCTCCTAGGCCAGGCCCGCCTGCCCCGCTGAGCTCTGAAGTCCCCCGCGGCACGGTTCACCATTATCAGACCCTGTGTCCCGGGAGGAGTCTCCATCAGTCCTGGGCTCTCCCTCCCTCCCTCGAGGGGGCTGCCCAGCACGAGGACGCAGGCTGCCCCTCTGGAGGGGTGGACGTGGCACATCTCTGGCCTAAGGACTGGCCATGGTGGCTGACCCTCTGCCAGCCCCTCTCCCGGTGTTCTCCCTGCAGGGGACGAGGGGTCTGAGGATTATCAGAACTCGGCGTACATCCAGCAGTGGCGGGAGTCCAGGAGAGTCGTGGGTATGCGGCCGGGGCCCCGGTGCTCCCAAATGGTCACCTTCAGCGGACTCAGAGGGGCCAGGCCTGGGACAGACAGTCGAGGGGAGGGGGAGAGAGGGGAGCTTAGGGGATCTGGCCTGGGAGGGCAAGGCCGGGTGGGCTCCCCTACGGCCAGTCCAGCTGATTCCACAGAGAAGCTTCTCGCACATCAGCGGCTGCAGAGGCTCGAACTGTGCCAGGATCCCCCCTCAGCAGCACCATGGCCTCCTGAGGTTGGTCCTCCTGGCCGGCTGCCCATCCAGCTGCACGGACGGCATGGCACTCGCCCTACTCCTGGGCAGGACACACCTCTGGCAAATCCCAGAGAGGACGGGACAGACACACCATCCAGTGTCGCCTTTCCTGCGGGCTGTGTGGTGGTGGGAACAGGGCTGGGCATGTGCGTGTGAACCCTCTGACCATCTGCCTGCGGGTCGCAGAGCCGGTCCGGAGGGAAGCACCTCCCTCCCCGGTAGGAAGTCCAGATGAGGACGGCGGGGAGCCCGATTATGTGAACGGGGAAGTGGCAGCCACCAAAGCCTAGAGAAGCCCTGGAGGAAGGTACGGTCCAGGGTGGGGGGCCGCACAGGCCTAAGGGGCTGCACTCCAAGGGAGAAGCAGAGAGCTGGGGCTGGAGGAGCCACAGCAGGGACCGTGGGGCAGCACCCATGGATGCTGAAACGGGGTGGCTCCTCGGGGCGCTGGGACGCCGCCCTGGGTGCTGGGCCTCCCGAGCAGTCCCTGCCCACCCCCCACTCCTGTGGCTGGTGTGGGGAGGTGACAGATCCACGGCGGACACCAGGTCTCAGGCCCAGGGGGTGTCAGGCAGGGCAGGCTGGTGAGTCATGGGATGAGAAGGTGGGCTCTGGGTGGGCCTCTGCAACCTTGGGCGAGAGACTTAACCTCCCTCGACCCATTTCCTCGCTTGCAACCTGGAGCTACTGGGACCTGTGTCTTAGACAACACACACAAGGCACTGCACGGAAAGCAGGACCAGTTGGACTCAGGGACGGGGCGGGATCGGGAGGAAATGGTGCCAAGCGCTCACACACACCATCTCTTGGCGCCCCCAAGGCTCAGAGCGGACAAGCCACCTGCCCGAGGTCCCACTTAGAGTGAGTAGAGGAGGGAACGGTCCCCCAGGCGCTCAGATGTTGGAGCCCAGGCCCTGCCTCACGGGGAGCAGGTCAACCCGAGGGCCCCGGAAGGCTGCCCAAAGTCCCGATCTGGGGGACACGGGCAGTCCTCTCAGTGGGCGGCCGGCCTGGGCCGTTTGAGAACCAGCAGCAGGATCAGTGGCAGCAGTTGAAGCCCAACGGGCAGAGCCCAGGGTTCATTCATTCGCCCAGTACCGAGAGGGCCCCTGCCAGGGGCAAGTCCTGCCTTGGGGGCTGGGGACACGGCGATAAACAGAAGACACACAATCCCTGTCCGCTTAGAACTTCCGTCCTGGTGGGAGAGAGAAAACAGATAACCAGCTGGAAGAGAAGAGGAGAGAAATGCAGCACGTTAGGACTGCAGGGGTGGGAAGGGGCGGGGAGCAACGTGGGGCGGGGAGAGGCGGTGCCGTGATTCAAGCCGGGAGGCAGCGCAACCTTTCTGAGCTCCCCTCCTCGCCCCTCGGGGGACGGGAAGGACACCCAGGCAGAGGGACTGGCAAAGACCCCCAGCAGGAATCTGCGTCTGACGATGTGTGGGCAGAATGATGGGGGAGCGTCGGCAGAGGTGGAGGGCTGCGGCGGGAGGCGTGCAGGGCCAGCACCTGGGTTTTCCTGAGGTGGGGCAGGGGAAGGTCTGGAACAGAAGAGTGACTTGTTTCTAAAGGATCGCGGGCCGCCGCATAGAGACATGAATACAAGGGACGCGGTGGAGGCAGGGAGACCGGTGCGCTCAGGCAGGAATCCAGCGAGTGTTTGCGGAGCGATGGGGCTCACTGATGCGCGGCGTGTCGGCTGCCCGGTAGAGCGAGGACTTGAGGAGGCCTGCGGGGGTTTGCCTGAGCAATGAGAGGGCGTCGCTGCCAGCAACTGAGATCAGGAAGGCTACAGGCAGGGCGGGTTTTGTGGGCAAGGCCGGTTTATTTCTGGGCCTGTTTAGTTGGAGATGCCGTGCAGGAGGATGTATGAAATGGGCAGTTAGAGATCTGCGCCTGGATTCAGGGAGAGGCAGGAGTGGAGAGGCTGTGCAGGTTCTTCAGATGAAAGAAACTAAGAGTATGTTGTACGCTGACAAACGATGCTGGAGGTTCGAGTCTGGGTCGGCTACGGCTGGCTGGAATTTACACCCGGGACCCCACACACAGAATGGACTGAACTCCACAGGCTGGGGCCCACAGCAGCTCGACAACACTGCAGAGGCCCAATCCCTATATTCTAACAGGTGGAAGGGCCGCCAGGCAAGGGAGAAGGCGGAGTGGAGTTAGGGCCCGGTACCCCTGTCAGGTCCTTTCTGGGTTCGAGGGGAGAGGACACAGCTTAATGGTACTGGTCCCAGGACACGTGCAGCGGAAAGCCACCAGCTACTGTGCAGAGGGTGTTCCTGCACCCAAGGCACGTCAGAGTAACTCGGGCCTCGGCCAGAACCGAGCAGTCAGGATTTCAAACAAAAAGCAGACGCTCCTGGAATAAGAAACATGCTTAAGGCTGCTTGACGGCGGGTTCTCTGCTCACTGGACACCGACCATCACTGTGCATCCTCCTTGACCCGTGCCGGCTGCTCCAGGGCTGAGGGGACAAAGCGTCAGGCCAGGCAAACCTTTTCCTCTTTAACAAATATTTTTCCTTTTCATTGAAGGAGCCAGGGAACCATATACTGCCTCCCCAGAGCTGCTCAACTTCTAGACCCCCTACAGCTACTCCTGGGAGGGGCACCAATGCACCCTGAGGACCAGCCAGCTGGCCACGGGGTACCCAGCCCGGGAAAGGACAGTTACGCATGGAGCCGCCCTCTGACCGGCTCCCACGGGCAAGGCAGGAGCCTGGGGCCGAGGGCAGCTCCCGCTGTGGTCAGATGCCCAGGACTCAGGGCAGTCTCATCCCCTTAACCACATTTAAAACATCATACTACATGGGTGTTCGTGTCCTTTTTTGCTTTGGATTTTGATCCCAAATTGCTTACTAATGTTGGTTGCTGGGATTTTTGTGTGTGATGGATAAGCTTGTACAGTTAATTTATATAGGTGGAGTTGTATTTAATATTCTGCGTTTCAGAGTAGAGGTTGTATCTATCTTGTCTCCTGTAAGCATTACATGTACTTAACTTCAGCAGAGTTAGGGGGAGCCTTGGCGCTCCTTTCTTTGGGCCTCTGTTGACTGAATCAGAGATGAGGCCACGGCCACCTTCATGACCCTTCAGCAGGAGCGTCTGCTGTGGACAGAGCACGTCATGGTTCTGGGGAAGGGGCAGGCGGATTAGAGTGGCCTGGAGCCTCAGCTGACCGTCTCATGGGAAGGACAGGGTCCAAGGGACCTTCTGAGTCAGAGAAGCCAGAGTCAGGGAAATAAAATGCCTCCTCCAACCGAAACATCTCAATAAACCGTTCCAGTTTAAGGGCAGTGATTCTCCTGTTTGCTTTCCCTGCTTCACGTAGAACCTTCTAAGGCAATGAAAGTCAGGCTTCTTGTTTCAGAAAGGGACCCTGAGGCCTAGAGAGAGAGAAGGCTGGGGACAAGAACTTGGTCCCTGAGTCCAACCCTCTTTCCAGATGCTGCACCGATTCTATGAGACGAAGTTAATGCTGCAAGTTAGGAAATTAGAAGAAAAAACATCTAGAACACAGCTGTTGGCCACTTGTCCCTTCACACCCCGCAGTCCTGGCCTCACGACGTGGAGAGGACAGCTTAGGCCTGAGCACAGGTGTGGTGGGGCTGCAGTGAGGCTCCAGCGGGAGGGGGTCCTGCCCCGCCGTCGCTCAGTGTGGGAAGCTGGGGTCTCACTTTGCACAATGGGTACAAGCATCCCTTCGCCTCATAAGGATCCCAAGGCTCCAGACAAAAAATAAGATTGAGAAGGTAGGGAATTCCCCTGGTGGTCCAGTGGTTAAGACTCGGCGCGTTCACTGCAGGGGCCTGGGTTAGATCCCTGGTTGGGGATCTAAGATCCCGCAAGCCGTGTGACAAAAAAAAAAAAAAATTGAGAAGGTATGCCAAAGTATTTTTGTAAAACTTCACCCTGCAGTTTCTGAGGACCTTAATTTTTTTCCCCCTCTTAATCAAAACCCTAACCGCAAAGAACCAGTGACCTTGGAGCCTTTCCTGTATCCGTTCAACCACGTGGTCTGGACACATGTCTAACCCTGCCTGGGATTTGCTTCAGAACAATCTGGGAGTGGGGTAGGATGCTGGTGCTGGGGTAGGGTACAGAGGAAACAAGACTGGCCACGTGTTGGTAAAATTGCTAAGATGGATGATGAGTATGTGGCAGTTCACTGTATCATTCTCTGTTTTATGTACAATTGATATTTTTCATAATTTTTAAACATGGAAAAAAATAACACCTTGCCAAGAAAGAAAAAGCAATTCTACAAATTAATGCAAAATTCACTGGGAAATTCTAAAGCAAATGAGTACACCCGTTTGCACAGAAAAGGCGACCTGGTGGGAGGGTCCCCTATGCCTGTCTGCACCATCCTCCTCTGTGATTCTTGCCAAGTCCTTTCTGAAGGGCTCAGGGCCCCAGGCTGTTCTGAGAAGCTGATAAATTACACCAAACCCTGCCTCACCCTGTGGGACTGTCCTCTAGGCTTCTAGAAAAATGGAGATTAGCCTGTCCAGTCTATTATCGAAATCACCTTTCTACCTGTAGGATGCTAGGGGCGTATACACAGAGACAGGAAGCCAGCTTTCCTTGTGGCCCTGCACTGCCACCTTTCTGCTGACAAAGCTGTACGGTTTTATTACTAAAATGCCAACACGTGCACAGGTCAGGTACTGGGCCCTGGAGGGTCTCTGGGGCCTTTCCATGCTGTCACCCCACCACGAGTCTGAGGCTGAGGGTAAACACTCCAGGAGCAGGGGAGACGTACTGGAAGCAAGGTGATGGCCAGGAAGATGCACTCCAGGGCCGGCCAAGGCAGCACTTTTTCCAAATCAGAAGGCTGTGACTCCTGCCTCTCAGTGACGAGGACTCATAACCCAGCGAATGAGTTCTCTGCTCTAACTGGCCACCGGGGCCATTGTCTTCTGACACAGCCTGGCCAGGAGCCCTGCCATCTGCAGAAGGGAGTTCACACCTTCCGCTATTTTCATATGAGTGTATCCAATTTCCTGAAAAAAAAAAATCAAATTTAAATCTGGTTAATAGTGAGGGAAGAAGTTTAGTTTTTAAAATCTGAACATCTAAATGAACGGTTTGCTCAAAATTGATGCAGTGAACTCAAACTCTAGCTGGAAAATGAACTCTGAGAACTTCAATTTATTTCCTAAAAGGATGCTGATATTTCTTTGACAGGTACTGCTAAGAAAATGAAAAAGAAAAAAAAAAAATCCAGACTGGGAGAAAACATTTGT
This sequence comes from Mesoplodon bidens, assembly GCF_964165515.1. Lineage (NCBI taxonomy): Eukaryota > Metazoa > Chordata > Mammalia > Artiodactyla > Ziphiidae > Mesoplodon > Mesoplodon bidens. Next base: position 38,125,641 of record NC_138171.1, read on the forward strand.
AACACACATATCTGACAGAGGACTTGCAACCAGAATATATAAAGAACTCTCAAAACGCAGTAATAAGAACACAAACAACCCAATTTAAAAATGGGTAGGGCTTCCCTAGTGGCGCAGTGGTTGAGAGTCCGCCTGCCGATGCAGGGGACACGGGTTCGTGCCCCAGTCCGGGAGGATCCCACATGCCACGGAGCGGCTGGGCCCGTGAGCCATGGCCGCTGAGCCTGCACGTCCAGAGCCTGTGCTCCGCAACGGGAGAGGCCACAACAGTGAGAGGCCCGCGTACCGCAAAAAATAAATAAATAAATAAATGGGTAGACTTAGACACTTCCTTAAAGAAGATCATGGATGTCAAATGAGCACATGAAGAAGTACTCAACATCATTAGTTATTGGGAAATGCAAATTAAAGCCATAATGAGATACCACTATACACCTATTAGAATGGCTTAAAAAAGACCAACTGAGCATTCCAAGTGCTGACCAGAAGGGGGATCATCTGGAATGCTCACATATTGCTGATACAAAGGCAAAATTCTATAGCCACTTTGGAAAAGTTTGGAAGTTTCCTATAAAGTTAACCCTTCAATTACCATTCAACCAATGAATCTCACTCCTGGGAAGTTACCCAAGAGAAATGAAAACTGGGGTTCATGTTCACACCAGTTCACACACACAAATGTTTATAGTGGTTCTATTCATTGTCATCAAAATCTGGAAACTCAAATGTCCTTCAACTGGTGAACAACAGTGGGATGTCCACACAAGCGAACACGACTCAGCCATGAAAAGGACCCACCGACATAGGCAACAGCGTGAACAAATCCAAAATGCATTAAGTGAAGTGAGAGAAGCCAGACATAAAAGGTTACGTTCTGCTTGATTCCACTTGATTATGACCTTCTGGAAAATTCTGTCCCCCAAATAGAAAATACATCAGTGGTTTCCAGGTGCTAGGGGGACGAGCTGACTACAAAGCGGCCCATACATTTGGGGAGATTACAGAGCTGTTCATATCTTGATTGTAGTGGTGTTTACGAGACTGAATGCTTTTGTCAACAGAATGCACCCAAGAGGCTGAATTTTACTCTATTTAAATTACACCTCAGTTAATCTCACTTAAACAACAAACAAATAAATACCTCTCTCATAAAGAGAGTCATTCCAAGGAACACTAGGTCAGTGCCTGGCAGGACTGACTTAAACAGACCCCCAGCCCCCAGGATGACCGGTCATTGACTGAGCATCTTCCAGGCACCTGGCCTGTGAGTAAAACAAAACCTCAGCGTGGCCCACATTCTTGACGAGAGAAGCACTGCTCTACTCACTAACCTTAATAAACTCCAGTTTCAAGTATTCTGCCATTTGGAAGGTTTTACACACTCGAAAAATGTTGCCAATGATGTCTTCCGGGGAATAGCCAAGATGCCACAGGTGAGCAAGGATCTAGACAAAAGAAAACACACAGAGGCCGTGTAACTCTGTGAACAGCAAGGATACTGGGGGAAGTGAGGTCAAACCCACACCAGTCTCAGGCCCGTCACAGAGCTGGGAGCAGACAGGCCATCTGAGACAGCACAAGTGCTTCTGAGAATCGGCCCAACGCAGCGGCCCTGCTGGTGGGCCGCACCCTTTAGGTCATGTGGGGTGATCGATCTTCCCAGCAGGCAGAGAGATAGTATCGCAAATGTTTTAAACCATACTGCAAGACGGGCTACCACCATACCCTGTAACGTCTTTATCCAAGGCTCTTAAAAAGCCTTTTTAGTCGTCCCAGTAAGCACCCCAGAGTGTCTGCTATGCTCTCTGAGCTGCCACTCTTATTAATACACTCTTATTAATGAACACCCCCAGCACGATTAGGCCTGAACAAATCCTGACCAGGGCAGAGATGACCGCAGTGGTCTCAGCCTCCTGCCTTCTCAATGCCAGGCCCCAGTTCCAACGCTCACCCCACCCCAACTGCAGGGTCTGGAGTCCTTGACTCCCTGGGGCAAACGCAGGGGGTGGGGAAGCCCCGTGTCCATAAATCTGACGGCGTCCTTCAGGCCACGTGCCTGGGTCTCCCTGCCTTGCACACCCGTTTCACGAGAGGTCGAGCTCTGCCCTAAACCCACTCAGCTTGTAGCTTAGTTTGGTGGCAGCACGGGGAGGGAAACCGGCTGCAATCAGAGCGATGGCCTCAGATCACACCAGTGCCCCCCATGTGGACTTGAGAGTCACCTACACCCCAACGATGCCCACTGAAATCTGCTCATAGGACCAGGCTCTGGGTCCCAGGATGCCCATTCCCAGGTTCTTCAGGAAGATAGAGGGGGACAGCTCCCCTCCACAAAGAGAAAGATGGCTTTTCTCTACAAAGCAAGGAATTGGGCTGTTCTTTCCTCATGTCCTAGGAGGACAAATTCCTCTTGCAGAGAATATAATTCGAGTAGAAAGGCATGGCTTTGAATTCCAGGTCTATTACTTTTAAGCAGTGTGATTTAGAGCAACATGTTTAGCCTCTGAGCCAGTTTTCTCACCTGTAGAGGGTGCCCAACTCCTAGCATCAGTTAAGAATGAGGTGGAGCGAAGTCCCCAGCACAGGGAGCGCCCTCTGCCCGGCTCAAGAAGCGAGAGGTTCCCCCGAGTCAGAAAAGGGGGAGGAGACCCACCTTGTAGGCCTCATCGATACTGGCGCTCACACAGTGCTGGATCATCTCCTTCACCAGCAAGGGGTGGGGCTCGTCACAGACCTGACCAAACAGAAAAGAGAGGCCGGTCTGGGGCTGAGGGGGACCATCCGAGGAGGAGCCCTGGCAGACCCACGTCTGGGCAACCTAGGTACCCACCGTCTTCACTTGCTGTTTACATTGAATTCTCCAGCAAACAGAACCAGGTTTGGGAATTCCTCTCTCACCACCAGAGTCGTCACCAAATAGAGTTCGGTGTCGACCTAGTGCGGTGAGGAAAAGCCTCTGACATCATCGTTACAGATTTCTCACACAAGATGAATTCACAAGAGCCAATAAGGAATGTACGCTCAAGGGGCAACTTCAAAGCCACGAGTCACCTGTCTTACATCACTGGGAAGATGACCTGCCCAGTGGACTCTCTGAACCCACTTAAGAACTGGGAGGTCTTTGGGGCCAATCTCCCACCTGGAATAGGAACAGGCTTGCCCTGGACACGGCCCCCAGCCTCAGTGTGATCTCGGGCCTGTTTCCTCAGCCCCAAGATGATGAGAACATCTGCATGCAGGGATGTGTGAGGACCAAACAGGACACACGTGGAAGCCCCGGGCCTGCTGTAGCCGCGGAGCACGTCCGCCACCCACACCATGCCACAGCCAAGCCCCTCCTGCTCTCCGCAGGGGCGAGTCTGTGCCCCTCCTCCCAACACCGCCCACCAACCCTCCTCTGCTGGCCCCGGCAGGTACACAATGCTCTGTCGACTGTGATGCCCACGCCAGCTTTTACCTTGAACACATTCTCACTGTTGATGAAGCCGAATCCCAAGAAAGTGGACTGCAAGTTGTTCAATGCCTGCCGAGGAACAGAAACAAGGCCAGGGTGATTTTCAGTCTCTGCCCGCCCCATCTCCCCTCTTGGGATCCGAGCTTACCCCCCTACCTGCAGGCCTGCTCCCCACTGGCCCGAGGCCCCACCAGTGTATCGGGTCAACGTTCCCCAGTCTGGCTACGCTCATCCCCAGGCAGCGGTCACCCCCCTCTCCCCCCAAACGAGGGGTGCAGCAAGCCCGGGAGGCCGGCGCCCAAGCGGTGGCGCACGCACCTGCCTCATGTCACCCTGGGCGGTGAAGAGGATGGCTTCCAGGCCATCATCCGTGTACAGCACCTTCTCCTTCTCGATGACGCTCAGCAGCCTGGCAAGAATCTGGGCGTCGGTCAGCTTGGTGTAGCGGAGGACTGCGCACCGGGACTGAATGGGCTCTGGACGAGACAGGAGGAGAGTCAGGCTCCCCAGCAAAGCACGGCATGACCCCGTCGGTCCTTCAGTTACTTGGAAGCAGCCGCACGAGCCATGTGGCCCGGCCATGCTGGCACCACAACCCCTGCCCAGCAGTGCTCAAGAGGGACTTGGCAAACAGGGCTCAATTTCAAAATATCAACCAATAGTGGCCTCAGCTAGGACTGCCCAGGCTGACCTTGGCTGGCCAGGGCTTCCAGAAGGGGAAAAGATCCTCCAGGATAGAGACAGCCACGTGCCACAGCCCACAGGAGAGTCAGTGCGCGCCCAGGTGGACTCCTGAACCACCGTGTACGAGGTACGTCTGGGCCCTTCTGGGCAGGTCACGACCCAGCCAGTCTGGGGTGAGAACAGGGCACCTGCGTGGCTTCTTTAAGCTTCCACGGGAGATTCTGACGCACATGAGAACCAGCAGATGGATGAATGCCGAATTCTGGATGCTCTCCCTGACCTTCAGTTCAGACTACGACAACAGCATCTCCTTGATCTCCACGCCCCGAGTGGGTCTCTCTCTGATCCATCCTGCTCTGCTGCCCCACTGGCCTTCCTCAAAATGTGTTCATCTGTCACCTCTGCCTGCCCAGGCAAACCCTTCAACTGCCCACCAAGGTCACAGTACAGACCACCTCTGACCCTCCTACATAAAATCTTCCGCAAACCTCACCCGTCTCTCCTCTCCTAAGCCCGCGTGCCTCCCATGGAAAAATCGACCTGTGCTCTCCCGGCAGCTCTTCCCACCAAGGATGTCCTTTCCCAGCTTCTTCCCACTTAAATCACAACCGTCACTGAAAAAGCTCTTCTCCCACCCTCCTCCTCGTGGAGCCGGCCCAGACCACCCCAGACTGAAGTGACCGCCCCTCCTTTGCTCTCACATACACTTTCAAGGAACATGTTCCTGTTAGTTTATTTGCATTAAAGAAACCAGTTGCCTCCCCCGGGGATGCAGTGGACGAATACCACGACCAGGCCCTGGCTCCAAGGAGCTTAGGTTTGCCGGGATACAGGAGTGAGCATCAACAGGGACGTTCCCACACCCTGGGACAGGGCCACGGAAGAGGTTTGTAGGAACGGCTCCAGGAGCCCAGCCAGAGAGCGATCAGCTCAGTGGAGGTGAGTTCTGAGCTGGGCCTTTAGGGACGAGCTTTCCAGGCCGGAAAGGCAAAAGGAGCAGCACATTCAAAGGCCAGAGTGAGGAAAGGGCACAGGGGCTTTGGGGAACCGTGAGGCACTGTGCAGCTGCATCACACAGGGTAGAAGGAGATGAGCTGCGGGTAATGGGCTCCTGTGTGCTAGGATGGGGGCGGGCGTGGCTGTGTGGGCAATGAGGGACCACCGAAGGGTTCAGTGGGGGAGTGGCAGGGTCAGACCTGTGCTGAGAAGACCCCGGCAGCCAGCTGGTGACTCAGGTGCAGAGAAGCTGCAGGGACACTGCACCAGTGAAGGGGAGAGACTGAGGCCAGACCTAGAGTAAGGGAAGGAGGGGTAGGGGCTCAAGACACTGGGGAGGTGGGATGACCTTGGATCTGATTCTGGTGAGGGGCTGGCTGCGGTGGTGAGCAGAAAAGGGAGGACCTGAGATGGCTCAGGGCTTGCTGGCTTTGGGACGCACCCCCTGCCTTGTGTGAGCCCCTGATAGGCAGGGACAGAGCCTCATACAGGTCTGTAGCCTCCACTGTGCCTTGGGCAGAGGAGATGCTGTGCACATAAAATACCGCGCTCAACATCTGTCCAATGGATGAGACGTTTCAAAGAACAGCTTTCCTAAGAGTTCACTTCAATTTATCTGAAATCAGGAAGATCCATGACAGAACCTTATTTACATATTTGGCTTAACAGCACAGACAAAAGAAAGACCAATTCGAAACGGGAGTTCTTGGGACTTCCCTGGTGGTCCAGTGGTTAGGACTCTGCACTTCCAATGTTGGGGGCATGGGTTCGATCCCTGGTCGGGGAACTAGGATCCCACGTGCCATGCAGCCACACTCGGTGGTGGGCCAAAAAGTAAAAAACAAACAAACAAAACAAAACAAAGAACCCACAATGGAATTCTTATCTAAAAGCAATTAATATGCAAACTACACTAGAAGTTTCCTTTCATATATTTTTCTCTTTGGAGAAGTACCAAAAGCTACGAATTCAGATACATGTCAGAATAAAGCAGCCATAGCCTTCCTCCAAAAAAGCAGAGCTCTCCCTTAACTGGTATAACTCCAGGAGCTAAGGTGAGGTTGTTACTGACAGTTTCAAAAATCAGCTCTGCAGTGATTTTATCATGAACCATTTCCTCTAAAGCTAAGCAATACATTTCTTTAGAGATTTGGTTTACATGGTTCTTATATCCCTTTAGAAATTAAAAAATAATCAGAATGCTACCTATATATACCAGAAAAATTAATTTCATGAAAAGGGAGGGCCAAACTTTTCTCCACCAATAACTGCAGTTTCAAATCACTAAACAGACTCATCCACGCATAGCCCTATGCAAAATGCACTGGGGGGATGGCTTCACAGGCGAATTCTATCAAACATTTAGAGAAGAGTTAACACCCATCCTTCTCAAACATTTCCAAAATACAGCAGAGGGAGGAACACTCCCAAACTCATTCTACGAGACCACCATCACCCCGATACCAAAACCAGACAAAGATGTCACAAAAAAAGAAAACTACGGGCCAATATCACTGATGACCACAGATGCAAAAATCCTCAACAAAATACGAGCAAACAGAATCCAACAGCACATTAAAAGGACCATACACCATGATCAAGTGGGGTTTATCCCAGGAATGCAAGGATTCTTCAATATACGCAAATCAATCAATGTGATACACCGTATTAACAAATTGAAAGAGAAAAACCATATGATAATCTCAATAGATGAAGAAAAAGCTTTTGACAAAACTCAACACCGATTTATGATCAAAACTCTCCAGAAAATAGGCATAGAGGGAACCTACCTCAACATAATAAAGGCCATATATGACAAACCCACAGCAAACATCATTCTCAATGGTGAAAAACTGAAAGCATTTCCTCTAAGATCAGGAACAAGACAAGGTTGCCCCTCTCACCACTATCATTCTACATAGTTTTGGAAGTTTTAGCCACAGCAGACAGAGAAGAAAAAGAAATAAAAGGAATCCAAATTGGAAAAGAAGAAGTAACACTGTCACTGTTTGCAGATGACATAATACTATGCATAGAGAATCCTAAAGATGCTACCAGAAAACTACTAGAGCTAATCAATGAATTTGGTAGAGTAGCAGGATACAAAATTAATGAACAGAAATCTCTTGCATTCCTACACACTAATGATGAAAAATCAGAAAGAGAAATTAAGGAAACACTCCCATTTACCACTGCAACAAAAAGAATAAAATACCTAGGAATTAACCTACCTAAGGAGACAAAAGACCTGTATGCAGAAAACTATAAGACACTGATGAAATAAATTAAAAATGATACAAACAGGGCCTCCCTGGTGGCGCAGTGGTTGAGAGTCCGCCTGCGGATGCAGGGGATACGGGTTCGTGCCCCGGTCTGGGAGGATCCCATATGCCGCGGAGCGGCTGGGCCCGTGAGCCATGGCCGCTGGGCCTGCGCGTCCGGAGCCTGTGCTCCGCAACGGGAGAGGCCACGACAGTGAGAGGCCCGCATACCGCAAAAAGAAAAAAAAAAAAAAAAAAAAAAAAAAATGATACAAACAGATGGAGAGACATACCATGTTCTTGGATTGGAAGAATCAACATTGTGAAAATGACTATACTACCCAAAGCAATCTACAGATTCAGTGCAATCCCTATCAAACTACCAATGGCATTTTTCACAGAACTAGAACAAAAAATTTCACAATTTGTATGGAAACACAAAAGACCCCAAATAGCCAAAGCAATCTTGAGAAAGAAAAATGGAGCTGGAGGAATCAGGCTCCCGGACTTCAGACTATTCTACAAAGCTACAGTAATCAAGACAGTATGGTACTGGCACAAAATCAGAAATATAGATCAATGGAACAGGATAGAAAGCCCAGAGATAAACCCATGCACATATGGTCACCTTATCTTTGATAAAGGAGGCAAGAATATACAATGGAGAAAAGACAGCCTCTTCAGTAAGTGGCACTGGGAAACTGGACAGCTACATGTAAAAGAATGAAATTAGAACACTCCCTAACACCATACACAAAAATAAACTCAAAATGGATTAAAGACCTAAATGTAAGGCCAGACACTATAAAACTCTTAGAGGAAAACATAGGCAGAACAATCTGTGGCATAAATCACAGCAAGATCCTTTTTGACCCATCTTCTAGAGAAATGGAAATAAAAACAAAAAGAAACAAATGGGACCTAATGAAACTTAAAAGCTTTTGCACAGCAAAGGAAACCATAAACAAGACAAAAAGACAACCCTCAGAATGGGAGAAAATATTTGCAAACGAAGCCAACGGACAAAAGATTAGTCTCCAAAATATACAAGTAGCTCATGCAGCTCAATATCAAAAAGACAAACAACCCAATCCAAAAAGGGGCAGAAGATCTAAATAGACATTTCTCCAAAGAAGACATACAGATTGTCAACAAACACATGAAAGGATGCTCTACATCACTAATCACTGGAGAAATGCAAATCAAAACTACAATGAGGTATCACCTCACACCAGTCAGAATGGCTATCATCAAAAAATCTACAAACAATAAACGCTGGAGAGGGTGTGGAGAAAAGGGAATCCTCTTGCACTGTTGGTGGGAATGTAAATTGATACAGCCACTACGGAGAACAGTATGGAGGTTCCTAAAAAAACTAAAAATAGAACTACCATATGACCCAGAAATCCCACTACTGGGCATATACCCTGAGAAAACCATAATTCAAAAAGAGTCATGTACCACAATGTTCATTGCAGCACTATTTACAATAGCCAGGACATGGAAGCAACCTAAGTGTCCATCGACAGACGAATGGATAAAGATGTGGCACATATCTACAATGGAATATTACTCAGCCATAAAAAGAAACGAAACTGAGTTATTTGCAGTGAGATGGATGGACCTAGGGTCTGTCATACAGAGTGAAGTAAGTCAGAAAGAGAAAAACAAATACCGTATGCTAACACATATATATGGAATCTAAAAAAAAAATGGTTCTGACGAACCTAGGGGCAGGACAGGAATAAAGATGCAGACGTAGAGAATGGACTTGAGGACACGGGGAGGGGGAAGGGTAAGCTGGGACAAAGTGAGAGAGTAGCACTGACATATACATACTACCAAATGTAAAACAGAGAGCTAGTGGGAAGCAGCTGCATAGCACAGGGAGATCAGCTCTGTGCTTTGTGACCACCTAGAGGGGTGGGATAGGGAGGGTGGGAGGGAGATGCAAGAGGGAGGGGATATGGGGATATATGTATACATATAGCTGATTCACTTTGTTATACAGCAGAAAGTAACACAGCATTGTAAAGCAATTATATACTCCAATAAAGATGTTTAAAAAAAAAAAGATAGGGCTTCCCTGGTGGCGCAGTGGTTTAGAGTCCGCCTGCCGATGCAGGGGACGCGGGTTCGTGCCCCGGTCCGGGAAGATCCCACATGCCACGGAGCGGCTGGGCCCGTGAGCCATGGCCGCTGAGCCTGCACGTCCGGAGCCTGTGCTCCGCAACGGGAGAGGCCACAACAGTGAGAGGCCCGCATACCGGAAAACAAAAAAAAAGATAGCACAGCTACCTTGTTTGATACCACTAAGTTTTTAGTTAGGGGAGCAGGAATTTGATTTGAAATCTGTTTGCTTACAAAGTTCATGTTGTTTCCAGTTAAGCTGCTGATCTGGACTCTGTAGTTTCCCTACTCTTGCCATTACCTGTAGATAGAATTTTGACTTCTAGGATATTGTTCATTTCACTTTTACAGTAAAATTTATAATAAAAATTTAAATTAAAAAAAATGCATTGGGGGGTGGGGGCAGTTCTTTAAATATAACACGGCTCCTGCCCTCCCAGACCTGTCCTACCACTGGTAAGGAGAAAAGCAACATACACGGCCATAAATCAAGACCTTTTAGCACAGTTTCCTCCACTGCACCATAGGCATCTTGAAGGTAGAGAACGTTTCTTGTTAAACTCTGTCTGCTCTGCACTACCCCAGTGCCTGACACCTACTAGGAACAGAGTAGATGTTTGTGGAATAGATTCATGACCTGGGGAAGGTCAAGGGCCACGAGCCCACTGGGGCTGGAGACAATGACTTTGTGGGGGCATCATGGTTGGTACCATACTTGTCTGGGTGGAGGAGCCGGACGGCTGAGCTTACACAGGCTGGGGGTTAGCGGGGTGGATGTGAGGCAAGGACAGAGGGACAAGAAAGCTGTGAGAAATGGTCAGAGAGAGAGAGTGAGAAAAAGCTGGTCCGTGCTCACAGTCTGTATCAGAAAGGGAAGGATGTGAAACCAGCAGGAAGTTGAGACACTGAGGCGGGAGGGCTCAAAGCAGTGAGGAAGAAGACAGACTGCTGGGAGGGAAGGAGGGAGGGAGGGAGGGAGGGGGCTGGAAGGACCAAGGCCAGGTCAGGAAGATGAGTGTGTGAGGTTTCACAGGGGAGGCAACTCCTGGTAACGACAAAACCCAGCGTGCAGACACACTGTATGCCAAGTGCTCCGGACACACAGAAAGCACAAGAGCACATCTGCACAGGGGCCATGACCATGACACTGCGCACAGGATACCAAAACATCACACATGCCTGTGATGCAAGAGTCAGACAGACCTGGGGTTCCAATCACAGCTCTTCGGCTTGCTGTGAGACTTCTGGCAAACTATTCAACCTCTCTGAGCTCCGTGTTTTTTTCATCTCTAAGGTGGAGCTAATAATACCTCTTCATAGAATTATATAAGGTTAAATGAGAAAGAGGATTATACAGTGCTCAGCCCACGGCAGGCGATCAAAAAGCCCCTTCTCTTCTGCTGCTAAAGAGCCAACGTGAACGGCACGTGGACCCTGAGCCATGCAGAGCTGACCCTCACCTATGATTTTATCTGAAGCATTACAAGCAAGAGCGAAGCGGGTCGTTTTGGAGTAGATTTCCATGGTTCTCCTCAAGGCTTGCTGGGCTCCATCAGTCATGCTGAGAAGAAAAACACAAGGGGTGGTTTGCAGCTGGGACCCAAGGTCCACGGGACACAAATCCCCTCCTACAGACCCTAGGAAGCCTACACTCCTGATTGGGCATGCTCAGTCTCTCTCCGGGACCCCGTGCGGGTCTCACGCAGACAGGCTGCACACGGACAGAGCAAGAGGCCCTGCAGGCAGGCTGCCTGGGCTCACCTCAAAGCTCCTTCATCCACTCCTGTGGGACCTTTAGGCAAATTACCTGAGCCTCAATGTCATTGCCTATAAGGAGATAATGCTACTGCCCACCTCACAGGGTTGTTACGACAATTAAATAAAACAATAACATGTAAAGTGTGTAGCAGAGCACCTAGCATAATACAAATGCTTACACATACGTGCTGGATAAATGTTAGCGGCTATTACTGCTGTAAATAATGTTACAGTAAAATGGTTAAGGTGTATTCCCACTACGGAACAGAATGGAACAGAATACAGCAATTAAAACCTATGTTCAGGGCTTCCCTGGTTGTGCAGTGGTTGAGAGTCCGCCTGCTGATGCAGGGGACACGAGTTCGTGCCCCGGTCCGGGAAGATCCCACATGCTGCGGAGCGGCTGGTCCCGTGAGCCATGGCTGCTGAGCCTGCGCATCCGGAGCCTGTGCTCCGCAACGGGAGAGGCCACAACAGTGAGAGGCCCGCGTACCACAAAAAAACAAAAAAACAAAAAAAACCAAACCTATGTTCACAAGATTATAATAACATGGAACTCTGCTTTTCACGTTAAAAGGCAAAACCAGGATACAAAAATTATAATTATTATCATCTCAACTATGTAAAAATGTGCAGTGTAGAAAAACAGGAGATAAAATAAAGCAAGAAATTACCAATATCTTTAAAAATTTCTTCAAAGAACATGAATTACTGTTATTTTTCTAAATGGCACTTAACATTTTTTCATTTATACTGATAATGATTGCACAACGTTGTGAATGTACTAAATGCCGCTGAATGGTACACTTTAAAATGGTTGAAATGGTAAATTTTCTGTTAGATATATTTCACCACAATTTAAAAAAAGCATTTAAATTATGCATGTAAGTGATGCTGGAACAAACACATTAACTGTCTTAGACAAATGTTTGTAAATTACTTAATTAAGATCAGGTTTAAGGCTCAGGCCTCTATTAAATCTCTTTTGAAGATGTGATAAGCAAATCTGTCACAGAAGTGCGAAGGTGAGAGCTTTTCCTCCTGATTTAATACATCCAGATAAAAGACTTAGAGGTCAAGGTAAAAAATTCTTGGCAAAGCACTCTACCTGTCTGCTTCATCCAGGATGATGATCTTGTGTCGCCCTTTGGGAAGGGTGACTTTCTGCTGGGCAAACATTTTGATTTTGTTCCTCACAACGTCAATGCCCCTGCAACAGTGAGCCACAGTATTACTGTCACCTTCTGAGACCAATTCACTCACCTTCACGGGGACTTATAACCCTCAGGACACCATCATGGACCCAACTTTAGTTTTTAAGTTTCTTTTTGGGCAATCTAACTATTTACAAGGATTGTCATTCATTACTTTTATTCCTTCTTGGAGGTCTTCAGAAGAACAAAGGAAAAAATTTACTTACTTTTTAAAAACAGAATGAAACTCATTTTATCTTGCAATTATCATACGGGTCCATTGGACTCTTTATAATCTAAGATACATTTTGGGGGTCTCAGTAATCTTACGCTTCTTTTTTTTTTTTTTTTTTTCTGTACGCGGGCCTCTCACTGCTGTGGCCTCTCCCGTTACGGAGCACAGGCTCCGGACACACAGGCTCCGCGGCCATGGCTCGCGGGCCCAGCCGCTCCGCGGCATGTGGGATCTTCCGGGATAGGGGCACGAACCCGTGTCCCCTGCATCGGCAGGCGGACTCTCAACCACTGCGCCACCAGGGAAGCCCTCTTACGCTTCTTATATCTTAAAATGTTTGCTACTTCATCATCCTAGTACTTATTTCATCATTACTCATCAATTATTCCCAACTATGCTAACAAAGCCTAAAATAATAAAATGAAAGAATGATGGAAATGCTTAGAAGATCGATGAAATATTCGGAAACACCGCTACGACTGCCTCATCCTTCGGTGCTTTATTGTTTCGTGAGGTACTACATTCTCTTTCTGGAAGATACAAAAGTAGTTCAGATACACCATCTGAACGCTTTCGTTGACCACAGCCAAAAATTCAAAATTTTTCATTTTCTACCCATAATGTCACAGAGAAAAGAAATGACGGTGGAAGATGTTTCATCATTATAAGACAAGTCAGAAAATGATGCAGAGAGACAGGAGGATTCTAGACTCTGATGATGATGATGGTGAAATAGATCACATCAACAAAATTTCAGACTACGAGTCTTCAGATGCCAAAATCCTCCATGAATTTTCTCAAACTTAAGAATCAAGGTGTGAACATATTTCTAAAACTAAACATATTTTCACCCAGTTAGTCACTCAACAGGAAGGACTTAGCTCCCCAATGTCTTGTGACAAGAACTTGGACCATCCTGTTTTGCTAAAAGAACATGTGACAGGACTTCCCTGGTGGCGCAATGGTTAAGAATCTGCCTGCCAGTGCAGGGGACACGGGTTCGAGCTCTGGTCTGGGAAGATCCCACATGTCGTGGAGCAACTAAGCCCTCAAGACACAACTACTGAGCCTGCGTGCCACAACTGCTGAAGCCCGTGAGCCTAGAGCCCGTGCTCCATAAGAGAAGCCACTGCAATGAGAAGCCCAAGTGCCACAATGAAGAGTAGCCCCCGCTCGCCGCAACTAGAGAAAGCCCGAGAGCAGCAACGAAGACCCAACACAGCCAATAAATAAATAAATAAATAACTGTATTTAAAAAAAAAAAAGAACATGTGACAGTATTCGTTCATCTTTGATATTCGAACACCCACATTTACAGGGTACAGTTTGTAAGTGATCAAAAGCTGAAGGCAGGTGTGTATAATAAGGTTCCTGGAAGGAAACAGATGATAAAGGAACCAAAAAAAGCCATTGTATGGATCCCTCTAATAAATGTAAAATTGAAAGTATTTGCAATTCTGGGCCATTCTCTCTTCAACAAAGTTAAGAGCCACCAAAGTTTTCTGTTGGTATCTGCTATCTGGAATCGGCATTTACAAAACAGCTCGACTGCAGAAGTGTTCATGGCAGCCAATGAGCTGTTAGTTGCATTCACACGACAGAGCCCGTTTCAGGTCTGTATACATAATCAAAACCAGGAAAACGTTGCAGAGTAGAGAACCACGTCCTCAGGGAATAACCAAAGGCAGACTTTGCAGACATTTTATTCAACAGGTCCTCATTTTATAATCCTCTACTATCCCATGTCTAAAAAGTAAACTGGGGAGTTCCCTGGCAGTCCAGTGGTTAGGACTCGGCTCTCTCACTGCCATGGGTGGGGGTTCAATCCCTGGTTGGGGAAATAAAATCCCACAAGCTACGCTGTGCAGCCGAAAATAAATAAATAAATAAATTAATTAATTAAAACAAAAAGGTTAAGATGGTAAATTTAATGTTAAAAAAAAATAAAAGTAGTAGGGACTTCCCTCGTGGCGCAGTGGTTAAGAATCCGCCTGCCAATGCAGGGGACACAGGTTCGATCCCTGGTCCGGGAAGATCCCACGTGCCGCGGAGCAACTAAGCCCGTGCGCCACAACTACTGAGCCTGCGCTCTAGAGCCCATGCTCTGCAACAAGAGAAGCCATGGCAGTGAGAAGCCCACGCACCTCAACAAAGAGTAGCCTCCGCTCGATGTGACTAGAGAAAGCCGGCGTGTAGCGACGAAGATCCAACGCAGCCAAAAATAAATTAAAAAAAAAAAAGTAAACCAGCAGCCCACCTCCATTAGGATGGTTACTAACAACAACAGAAAATAACAAGTGTTGGTGAGGATGTGAAGAAAAGGGAGCCCTTGTGTGCTGTCGATGGGAATGTAAAATGGTGCAGCCACTATGGAAAACAGTACAGCGGTCCCTCAAAAATTGAAACATAGAATTACCATCCAGTGATTCCATTTCTGAGTCTATATCTGAAAGAATTGAAAGCGGGGTCTCAGAGAGATATTTGTGCACCCCTGCTCATGGCAGTATTATTCACAGTTCATAACATTCAAAAGATAAAAGCAACGCAAGTATCCATCGTCAGCTGAATGGATAAACAGAACATGGTGGTATATACCACTCAGCCTGAAAAAGGAGGGACATTCTGACACGTGCTACAACATGGAGGAACCTGAAATATGCGTGAAATAAGCCAGTCACAAAAGCACAAATGCTGTATGATTCTACTTGTGTGCGGTTCCTAGAATAGTCAATTCATAGAGACAGAAAGTCACACGGTGGGTGCCAAGGGCTGGGGGAGGGGAATGGGGAGTTGTTGTTTAATGGGTGTAGAGTTTCTGTTTGGGAAGAAGAAAACAGTTCTGGAGATCTGTTGCACAATAACGTGAATGTACCCAACGCCACTGAACTGTACACTTAAAGATAGCTAAGATGGTAAATTTTTTTTAAAATAAATTTGTTTATTTTATTTATTTATTTTTGGCTGTGTTGGGTCTTCATCACTGTGCATGGGCTTTCTCTAGTTGCAACGAACGGGGGCTACTCTTCGTTGCGGCAGGCAGGGTTCTCATTGCGGTACACGGGCTACTCATTGTGGTGGCTTCTCTTGTTGCAGAGCACGGGCTCTAGGAGCGCGGGTTTCAGTAGTTGTGGCACGTGGGCTCAGTAGTTGTGGCTCGCAGGCTCTAGAGCGCAAACTCAGTAGTTGTGGCACACAGGCTTAGTTGCTCAGCGGCATGTGGGATCTTCCCGGACCAGGGCTTGAACCCGTGTCCCCTGCATTGGCAGGCGGATTCTTAGCCACTGCGCCGCCAGGGAAATCCCAAGATAGTAAGTTTTATGCGATGTGTATTTCAGCACAATTAAAAGTAATTTTTAAAATCTCCATTAAAATAAAAAAACTAAACCAATTAGTCAAGTGCTTATGATGCCACATCAATAAGCCAGCAATCCCCATTCTCTTTCATTGGAAAGATTAAAGGAAAACACAAAGCCAGCAAAACAAGCTCTGTAAGTGCTACAGAGACCTGAAAAAAGGTTGTTTCTATGACAGCTCAAAATGTAAAACACTCGCCACCCTTCAGGCCTAACTCCCAGGTGTACCTGTCATTTGAGGCATTGAGCTCCAAAACGGCATCCTTGAAGGCCGGGCCCAGCAGGGCTCGTGCCAAACACAGGATGCTGGTAGTTTTGCCGGTTCCTGGGGGGCCCTAGGAATGAGATCTCCAGTAAGTGCTTCAAGCCGACAGAATGAACGTAACGAGAACTCCCGATTTACTGCTCACCACTGTTTGCGCTCAGCGCCCCCCTAGAGCCCTCCCAACCCGACCCCAACCCACAGCACACACCAAATCAATACAGCAACCAACCCGTAGGCGTGACCAGTGGGAGGTGGGAATGGTATGGGCTCTGGTGGTCATGGGCTTCTCTGAGGAGGAAGCTCTGTACATGAGAAAGCGCTTAAGAGGGGGCAAAAACCAGACTCCAAGATGTGCGACGGGGCCAGGACCCAGTACTCACAGCAATGATGATATTGGGCACATTCCCTTCTCTTGCAAAGACCTGAAGGGAGAAATGCTCGTTAAAACTGGTTCATCCGCAAACTTGAGCCAGGTCTCCCCAACCACACAGGCCCGTGTAGCAAACATGGCTACAAACTGTTCCATGTGGATGCCCCGTGGAACACTCAGGTCAACACATTCAAAACTGAATTCAACACTTTCCCCTATAAACCTGAGGTCCCCCCATGTTTCCCCTTCCATGGACTGTCAACGGCATCAACCCTCCCGCCCACACCAGGAACCGGGACGTCACCGTCATCCTTGACTGGCCTTCTACCTCACCCCATGCAGCCCCTCAGTGACAAAGGCTGGGCCCCTCTTTTTCCTTTATCTGGTGACCACTTCCTTCTCTTCAGCCCACTGCCACTTTCTTAGCCCATGACCTCTTTTTAAAAAATTATTATTATTTTTTTACATTTTTATTGGAGTATAGTTGATTTACAATGTTGTGTTAGTTTCAGGTGTACAGCAAAGTGAACCAGTTATATATATACATATATCTACTCTTTTTTAGATTCTTCTTAGCCCATTACCTCTTGCCTGCATTGCTTTCAACAGGCCATTGGCTGCTCTCCTTGCCTCTAATCCTGCCCCACTCCAATCCATTTCCCATACGGTAACATAACCAATTTTCTAAAATACACATCTCTGAAAACACTTTTACCTGACTGGAACTCTTGGATGACCCAAACCCTTAAACCTGGCTCGCGAGGCCCTGCCCACCTCACCAGCTCACCCCTCCCACCCCCCAGTACACGTGCTCTACAGCCTCGTTACTTGGTGGGCTCCACAGACCAGCAGCGTCGGCATCTCCTGGGAGCTTGTCAGAAATGCAGACTCTCTGACCCCACTCCAGAACTACCAGATCAGAACCTGCATTTTGACAGCATCCCCAGGCGATTCGTATGCCATCCACGTCGGGAAAGCACTACTCTGTATTCCACTCAGATGGCACTCCCCACCCCCACCCCCGCCGTAGAATAAGCCGTGCTCTCTCACCTCCGGGCCTTTGCACATGCTGTTCCTGCTGCCTCCCCTCTCCCCACCCCTGACCCCCCAAGCGTGGCTGACTCCCACTCACTTAGCTTTGGTGTCACTTCTTCCATTTGGGAATTAGGACTCTGTAAGCAGGTTAACTCCTCCCTGAACTAACCCACATGCCCCCGCAGCCCCTGTACGTCCCCTGGCAGAGTGCTTATCACATGGCCTGCGGACTTTAATGCTGCCCCGGTTCGACTGTAAATCCCACTCAGAGCTGGGCTCAGGTCTAGTCTGTTCACCATTATATCAACGGTTCCTAAGACCACACCGTAACTAGCCCAGAGAAGATATTCAAATATTTGCCAAATGAATGTCTGTAAAATAAATAAATACCTTGGTAGCTACTGAAGTCTAAGCCCCAGTTACTGCAGAGACTGCCTCTGTCATGTCTCAAATAGCTGGGCTTCTAGATTCTGCCTAAAGACCTCTAGGGCTGGTAATTCAAAGCTTCCTCTACTGCTGAATGTTTCTGCTTGCTCCCGGTTCGTGTCATCCTGAAGTCTGCTGCCTTGTCACTTAGTTGCTTTAGGCAGGGCTTAGCAATTATGACGGAGAGGAAGGTGGGGGGAGCGGGGGTAGTCCACCCTGAGACCCGTTTTTATAAGCTCCCTAGCTAAGAATGGTTTTCACATTTTTAAAGGGTTATTTAAAGAATAAACAGGGGCTTCCCTGGTGGCGCAGTGGCTGAGAGTCCATCTGCCGATGCAGGGGACACGGGTTCGTGCCCCGGTCCAGGAAGATCCCACATGCCATGGAGCGGATGGGCCCGTGAGCCATGGCCGCTGAGCCTGCGCGTCCGGAGCCTGTGCTCCGTAACAGGAGAGGCCACAACAGTGAGAGGCCCGCGTACCGCAAAAAAAATAAATAAATAAAATAAACAAAGGGACTTCCCCTGGGGGTCCAGTAGTTAAGACTGTGCTTCCACTGCAGGGGGCGCGGGTTCAATCCCTGGTCAGGGAACTAAGATCCCACGAGCTGCACACGCGGCACGGCCAAAAAAAAATACAGAGAATATTTGACAGACTTTATGTGGTTTGCAAAGCCTAAAATATCTATTCATCGGCTTTTACAGACAAAGTTTGCGACCTCTGCTCTTGAAGAATACAAGACAAGTCTGATAAGCCCTCTCCAATGAGCCAGTCCTTCAAACAGCTGAAGTTACCCACCCTGTCTTCTAGATTCCTCTCCAAACTGAATGTCTCCCATTCCCTTAATTCTTCTGGATTTGTGGCCAGCCCCCAGCTCACTACGTTGGCTGTCTTCCTCCAAATGCCTCGAGCTTATCAAAGTCACAATAATGAGATGTAAGATCCTCTTTTAAAAACTCACCTCCAGCCTGCTCACTGTGTCTTCATTCCCGACAATTTCATTCAGCTTTACTGGTCTATATTTTTCAACCCTGTTTTTAAGAAAATGCATAAAGATGTTGACACGGCTATTTTCACGCTACCCAAAAGAAAGCACTAAAGGGCAATTCTAGGAGCTTTGTCAGAAGATGATATACATTCAATAAAAATACATCAAATGGTTGCAGGTTTTAAATTTAAAGAGATGCCCGAGTGCCATGTGAAAAGTCAAGCGCATGAGAATTGTGCACAAAAGACTTCAAACCCGCCACAGCAGAGAAACACCTGCTGGTGCTGGAGAAGGGCCAGAGCAGGCCATCTGGAGAAATGTGACACTGTGTGGCCACACAGTCTGCCCATCACAACAGAGGTCCAGCGCACGCGGCACTGACATCATTTGCTCTGACAGACATGGATGCAACTGGGCCCCTTCTCATCCTTTACCTGCTAGTGTCTGCAGACTTGTGCCAGGTGCCCAGATGGCTGACTAGACAGAAACCACAGGCCTATCCTGTGATCCTATTAGGCTGTGTGGACTGACAGCCTGGTGGCCTTTTCAGACCAATACTTCTTCTACTAAGCAAGCTATGCTACGAGAGAAAGTGACTTTCTCTGGCTCTGAGAATAGTAGTGGAAGTAG
Source organism: Mesoplodon bidens (assembly GCF_964165515.1). NCBI lineage: Eukaryota > Metazoa > Chordata > Mammalia > Artiodactyla > Ziphiidae > Mesoplodon > Mesoplodon bidens. Next base: position 38,145,418 of record NC_138171.1, read on the forward strand.
ATTTGCAATGATTTGACCATCAGGACTTCCTCTGCCTTTATTATACTCCCTGATTTACTCTTAGCTTGTACTCCCTCCAGGTACTGGTTTTGCACCAGAAGGAGATGCATGCAAAGCTTTTTTGCCACATACTGCAGAAAACAGAGACAGCTCTCTTCCAAGGTCCACAGATGGAGCATGCTTGTTTCTCCTCATTTATTCTTCATACTCAGCCCCCTCCAGGTGCCAAGCGGTGTGTAAGGAGTTAGCACACTCAACGGGAAGAAGGTAGAAGGTGCAGATGTGAGCAAAACATAGTTCTTGCTCTCAAGGGCTTTCCCACTAGAGGGGAGATACAGCTTGGCAAATCCCACTACAATGCTAAACTGCTTATGAAAACCACGGGCTGTGGAAACCCAGAGGAGGGAGGAATCGCCACCTGGGAATGTTTGGAGCTGAAATCTCAGCTAGATTTTGTTCTGTTTTAATAAATTTATTTTATTCATTTATTTTTGGCTGCATTGGGTCTTTGTTGCACGGGCTTTCTCGAGAGTTGTGGTGAGCAGGGGCTATTCTTCGTGGTGGTCCATGGGCTTCTCATTGCGGTGGCTTCTCTTGTTGCAGAGCACGGGCTCTAGGCACCAGGACTTCAGTAGCTGTGGCACGTGGCCTCAGTAGTTGTGGCTCGCAAGCCCTAGGGCACAAGCTCAGTAGTCGTGGCGCACGGGATTAGTTGCTCCGCAGCATGTGGGTTCTTCCTGGACCAGGGCTCGAACCCGTGTCCCCGTATTGGCAGGCAGATTCTTAACCACTGCGCCACCAGGAAAGTCCCTCTCAGCTAGACTTTGAACAAGGCAAACATACTCCTCCTTCAGGACCTTCATAGCTGCTCCCTGACTGAAAGCTCTCTCTGCCTCCATGGCCACGTGGCTTCTTCCCTGAATTCTGGTCTTTACTCAAATATCATCTCATCAGAGGCCTTCCCTGACCACCATAGCGATTTACTCCACAGAAGCTGTCACCATCAAATATATTATATGGGGGCTTCCCTGGTGGCGCAGTGGTTGAGAGTCCGCCTGCCAATGCAGGGGACACGGTTCGTGCCCCGGTCCAGGAAGATCCCACATGCCGCGGAATGGCTAGGCCCGTGAGCCACGGCCGCTGAACCTGCGCGTCCGGAGCCTGTGCTCCGCAACGGGATAGGCCACAACAGTGAGAGGCCCGCGTTCCGCAAAAAAAAAAATATATATATATATTATATGTCTACTTGTTTATTTTTTACTTTGTCTTTCTCTATCAAATGTAAGCTCTGTAACAACACAATTTGTTTTGCACACTGAAGTATCTTAAGCATCTAAAATAGGGTCATGTGTGAAAATTATAATGCAAACCACATATTTAATCTTAAACTTTCTTGTAGTCACATTTAAAAAGGTAAAAAGAAAATGGGTGGGGCCTCCCTGGTGGCGCAGTGGTTGGGAGTCCGCCTGCCGGTGCAGGGAACACGGGTTCGTGCCCCGGTCCGGGAGGATCCCACATGCCGCGGAGCGGCTGGGCCCCTGAGCCATGGCCGCTGGGCCTGCGCATCCGGAGCCTGTGCTCCGCAACGGGAGAGGCCACGGCAGTGAGAGGCCCGTGTAATGCAAAAAAAAAAAAAAAGAAAGAAAAAAAGAAAATGGGTGAAGTTATTTTACTAATATAGAGAACCTAATATATTCAAAATATTATCATTTTCAACATGTAATCAATATAAAAATTACTAATGAGATTTTTAAAAACTAAGTCCTTGAAATACGGTGTGTATTGTACACTTACAAGCCCATCTCAGTTCGGACTAGCATCAGACTCATGTGGCTAGTGGCGGGGGGACTGGATAGCGCAGCGTAGATATTCCAGTAAGCTATACGGCCCTTCATTTAGGTATCTGCTCTCGCCAAGAAGAGGGGTGGGCTGGAGGGATGGGAATACGCAGCGGACAGGGAGGAAACCATTCCCACGCCCAGTGGAGAGTTCCGAGAGGTGCGCACAGGGAGTGGAAACCGAGTGGAGAGCCTGCCCTACACCTGCGCCAGTTGGCACGTGACTTCCCAAGTCACCTTTCCTCCCAGCTGCCCAGGATGCTGCTATTTAAAGTGAGCAAGCCACGGAAAACAGGCGGGTGCCTTCACACCGTCCCGATTCCGAATCTGCGTCCGACACTTCCCGCCGAGCGACCATCGGAGTCGCGGCTGGCACAGCGCCTGGTGCACAGTGGGTGGTCGCAGCGGGCGGCTATTATCACAATTAGCATTGTTCTGACCAAGACCCAGCTTCCAGAGTTCAGACTGGTCACTCTCCACCCCAGGTGGGCTTAGACACCCACATCCCTTGCCTTCTTCAAATAGTAATCTACTGGACACCACCCCGAGGCCTCCTGCTCCGCTCAGGTGACCCCGAAATGAGCTCCCGCCCCTGGTTACACCGGGGCACACGGCCCACCACTCGCCCACCCACATGTCCAGAGAACCCATCATTGATAGCCTGGATCCTCACCACGGCAGCTCGTACTGGCCGGCGCTGCAGGGGGCCTTGCTGGGGGCCGGGTCAGGGTCCTGGGCCCCGCACTCGCCACTGCCAACGCCGCTCTCCGGCGCCTCCATTCTCCCGCCGCCTCTTCCCGCTGCCCGAGACCTCACCCCATGACGCCATCACGCAGGCACCGCCCCTTGCTTGCGAGGGACTCTGGGCGCGAGCGGAAGCCTTCTGTCCGCCCCTTTCTGCGCCTGCGCAGAGGGCACTGGCCTGGCGGGGGCGCTAGTTGCTATTGACGGCAGTTGCTATGGGAGACCTGGTGTCCGGTCTGGGTAGTGAGTGGAAGGCGAGACCGGACCGCATCGCCTTCCGAGAAGGCTGGTCGCTCCAAGAAGGGACGTTCGTTGGTTTTCGTCTTTGTGATATTTGTCGGGAGGCGCTCTCTGTGCGGCCCGTGGGGAACCGCTGCACGGAGGCGGGGCCGCACTCCGGGCAAGCCTGGCAGGGTAGGAGCATCCTGCCCGGTGCAGGGAGAAGCTGGAGCCTGTGGACATTCCGCCCAAACGCAGGACCCGACGGCGGACACGGACAGGGACTGATGTCCAGCGGTCCTGGACGGCGGAAGGCCGGAGCCGACGTCTGGGACCTGCCCTTGCCCACTTTTCCCGATTGCTCAGAATGTCCCCATGCGGAACACTAGCTCCCATTGGGTGGGCTCCTGCACCCTGGAACTTGACGTTTATTATCAGGAAATTCTCATAATGCTACAAAATGGGAATTACTCTCATTTTGCAGAGGAGGAACTGGCCCTCTGTAAAATGTGACTCAGTTTCATTCCAGAAAAATAGATACTGCATATTCACAAGTGCTTTGAGTATTCTTTTGGGCTGGTTTTCTACCTGTTGAACTAATCTTTCCTCCCATTGCCTAATTAACATAATAATAACAACTAATAAAAATAACGAATGGTGACTATATTTACTATCCTCTACTATGCACTAGACCCGAGGTGGATACTCACATTATCCTCTTTTTACAGATGAAGAAACAGGCTTGAGAATGACTAATTTGTCCAGTGTCATTTGGGCTGTAAGTGATGGAGCCAACCCACCATGTTGCCAAAACAGTTCATATAAAATTCTGTTTTATTGCACATACCGTATTGCATCATAATTTCGGGATGAAATCTGACTTTAATGGTTAGGATTCTGTGATTTCACTGCCGAGGGCCCAGGTTCAATCCCTGGTCAAGGAACTAAGATCTTGCAAGCTGCCAAAAAAAAAAAAAAAACAGTAGGGATCCATGTTTCCAGAACAGCTTGGGTCAGCTGTGAGGAACTGGGTTGCTTTCATCAGAGAACTGATTAAAGCCCATGAATGTTTTCCTTCCATCATCAGTTAAAATATGTATATATTACAGGGAGAAGACTTCTCTTCTAGGCAGTTGATTGGTCTTTCAAATAAATATGTACTACAGAATATATACTGCAAGTAATTGTTTTCTCTTTTTATCCTTATTTTTCAATTTTCTTTCCCTCAGGAAACCCAGCCCATTATGGAAATTTATTGGGGGAGACAGTATTGCTGTTCTATTCATTTTTCATGTGTAAATTCTGTGCTTCATCTTTCCAACCTGAGTGTTTATTTAGCTCCTTGAGGACATGGGACCTGCCCCTTGATTCCTATTTTCCTCCCTTGTATATAAGCGGCATGGAATTGATGTCTGCCAATTGCTTCTTCCAGTTATGCAGCCAGGCTAGCAAGTTCAAGGCAGTGGGCACAATTTACAATTGTGTTCTATGAGCTGGGGAGAAAACATGTGCTTCCTCATTCTTTTCAAGTTATTGCCAGTTGGGCAGGAACCTCAAATGACTCAGATTCTGAAGCAGTTTGTTTTAATGATGGTAATTATTTAAGTCTCCAGGTTCAAAACTAACTCAGTGTTTTTCTTCTCCCCTTTTATATGATTTGGGAAAAAATACTTGAAGTTGGCTATATCTCATCCTTTCCCCTTTAAACTAACAGAGCCATCCTGTGTATTTTTAGAGTCACTATTCACAGGTCCTTTATTTCTCTGGAGGAGAAAATACAAATTTTCTTGAAATATAAACGTTTTTTGAAATGTCTCTTTGTGGGTTTTCCCTTGGGATTGTTCCCATGTGGTAATATTCATATTTTCCTTAGAGTCAGCTGTCACTCACACACACATGTCCCAACCACCACATACCCAGTTTAGAAACTAAACATTTTCAGTAAATGCAGAAAATGGTGTATAATTCTTTCCTCTTTCCTGGTTCTCCAAAAACCCCACTCTAGAGGAGGCTTGTTGGTGCTCCCAGGACCCCGCATTCATTGATGTGCTTGGAATACCAGGAGAATCAGAAGGAGATGACCTTTAAGGCAGAACTGCACCATCAGGACATTTTTTTCTTTTTTTCTAGTCTGAGCCTTCTGTGATTTGTTGGACTTGGGCCCAGACAGAGCTTAGATCTTAAAAGCTCCAGCCACTCCCCTAGGGCCACACAGCAGCCACATGGGGGGACCAAGGAGTGTTGGGGAAACCACAGGCTCTTGTAAAAGGGCAAGAGAAGTCCAAGCAAATCTTCCACTCCTCTCCTGACAAATCTGTGAAATCCCAGGAAATTGAATTCACATATAGGCTAAGCTCCCAGACTCTTATCACAGGAGGGCAATTAGAGAAAAGAGGAAAGATGTCAAAAGGAAATAAAATTGAAAACAAAATCCTTTACCTAAAGCCAGAAGCTTTCAGTCAAATTTATCAAATGGGACAGGCAACAAGTCTTAGTTAAGATGACACCTTGACTTTGACCATTAAAGTACAGCTCACTTCTCACATGACATTGCAGGATGGGGGGTTGGAAATCTGGTGGCATCTCAGGACCAGAACTGCCAGATATTCCAGCTTTCCACCCACTTGTGGCCTCCACTGGCCCAGAATTTTGAACCTACTTGATGCTGTTTGCTTTGTTTACACTGAAGTTTTAAAAATTCATTTGTTGTTTTCTAGTGGATTTCCTTATGAATTTTAGCTAATAGTGATACTATCACTGAAATAATTGTTTGCCCTCAGACACCGCAGTCTTCCATCACCGGCAGAGTTTTTCTAACATTCTCATTAGCATTTTCAATATTAAAACTAACGCTCATTATGTAGTGAAAAAGCATACATCCTAAACATATCTACAGTATAAGGATTTGTTCTCTGGAATTGCTCTGATTAGATTTGCGGGATTTGGAAGCTGGAAACCATTTAGCCTGACTCTTGGTTTCTGTCTAACAATATTGATTGGGAGCCTACAGCCGCTGTTATGGGCACTGGATGTATGAACAGGGCAAGCTTCAGTCCCTAAGGAGCTTGTAGGGAGGGAAAGGGACACCAGGCAGCCAATCATACGTTTACTTAGCTGCGATTATGATGTGTTAGAAAAAGCACTGACTGGTTGTTAGGATATCAGCCCTAGGGTACCACCTCACCCGGGAGGTCAGGAAGGGCTTTCTGGGGAGGAGGCATTTAACCTGAGATCTGAACCCTGAATCTCTGTTGGCTTTGCCTGGCAAGCACCTCCTAACCCCCTCCTTCTCTCCCATGACTGTCTTCCCTCTCACTCTGTTTATTTCTTTATTGTACTTACCCACGATTATCTGGGTTTATTGCCTTGTTTATTGTTTGTTTCCCCTCCTAGAATGACAGCTTGTTAAGAACAGGAATTCTGTCTGTCCTGGTCATCATTTCTCCCCATTGCCTGTAATGCTGGCCCAGCGTAGGTGCTCCATTTGTCCTGAAGGGATGAGTGACGGACAGATGGATCTGGGATGAGCGGGTGTTGGGGTTGGAGAGAGATGAGACCTGCAGGGACCAGAGCATGCAGGACAAGAGTGGGGAGCCCCTGGAGGAGGCTGGGTAAAAGCCACACAACCCAGTTTATGTTTCGATCACTCTGGTTACCGTGCCTCAGGTGGTCTGGAGGGAGGCAAGCGTGCATGTGGAGGAAATGCGTGCAGAATTGTTTTTGTTTTTTTGTGATCTTTTAATTTCTAATGATGATACTTTTTTATTTTTGGCCACACTGAGCAGCTTGCAGGATCTTTGTTCCCTGACCAGGGATCGAACCCGCACCCCCTGCAGTGGAAGTGTGGAGTCTTAACCACTGGGCCGCCAGGGAAGTCCCAATTTCTAAATTTTAAAGTGTAAAACATTTCAAATAGACTGAAAATAATATCCACATTCATGTACTCGCCACCAAGACAGATGTTAAAATTTTGCCTTGGGCTTCCCTGGTGGCACAGTGGTTAAGAATCTGCCTGCCAATGCAGGGGACACGGGTTCAATCCCTGGTCCGGGAAGATCCCACATGCTGCAGAGCTACTAAGCCTGTGTGCCACAACTACTGAAGCCTTCACGCCTAGAGCCCATGCTCTGCAACAAGACAAGCCACTGCAATGAGAAGCCCGCGCACCGCAATGAAGAGCAGCCCCTGCTTGCTGCAACTACAGAAAGCCACGCACAGCAACAAAGACCCAACACAGCCCCAAAGAAAAACAAACAAATACATAAATTTATTAAAAATAAATAAATAAAATAAAATAAAATGACCTTGTATAAAAAAAATTTTTTTGCCTTCTTTTTAAAAAAAAGAAAGAAAATTTTATGGATACAGCCAAAGCACTCCATCCTGTTCTCTCCTCTTCCCTTTTCCACCTTCACTTTACAGAAGAGGAAACTGAGGCACGGAGAGGTCAAGCTGTGGTTCCCAAGGTCTCTCCATGAGGAGGGGGTAGAGTCTGGATCTAGACTATAGACCAGGTGGTCTGAGCCCAGGGCCTGGATGTTTTATATGCTTTTAAACTTGGTTAAGGCATAGATTCTCTGTTAACATGATGTACTATTGTTTGGGGGGGGTTAAAATATTCCATAAATTGTATCATGCTGTGTATAACTTTGCAATTTGTTTTTCCCACTTAACGTTATGTTTCTGAGCTTTATCTAGACAGATCTGTTTCCTCTTCTAGGATGTAAACTCCCTGAGAGTGGAATTGTTGTCTCTGTTTTTTTCACTGCCTGGAACAGAGTAGGTGCTCAGGAAAACTTGCTGAATGAATTAATTTGTTTTCTGCCACAGAGTATTCCATTCTGAGACAGTTTCTCTAGGGTGGATACCTAGAAATGGAACTACTGGGTCCCGGGTAAGGGCATCTTTAATTTAACAAGAGTCATTAGAATGACTTTCTGGAGAAGGTCTCCAGATAAAACCTCACAGAATATTTAGAGAAAAAACCCAAGCCCTGTAGGGCCCCATATGTCTTACCTCCATGCAGCCATTTCTCTGACTTCCCTTTCTACCACTCTTCCCTCATACACTCAATTCCAGACACATGGGCCTCCTAGTTCTTTTTTTTGTGGTACACGGGCCTCTCACTACTGTGGCCTCTCCCGTTGCGGAGCACAGGCTCTGGATGCGCAGGCTCAGCAGCCATGGCTCACAGGCCCAGCCGCTCCGTGGCATGTGGGATCTTCCCGGACCGGGGCACGAACCCGTGTCCCCTGCATCGGCAGGCGGACTCTCAACCACTGCGCCACCAGGGAAGCCCTTGCCACCTAGTTCTTGATGAAAAGGGCCAAGCACATCTACCTCAGGACCTTTGCACTTGCTATTGCCTCCAATGTCCACTTGCTTCCTTGGTTCCTTCTGGTCTCTGCTCTGTGTCATCTACTCACCAAGGCTTCCCTGCCCCCCTCCTCCCACCAATTTTTTTCCTCCCTACCCTGCTTTTCTTTTTTCTCTATAACCTAACTCTAGCCGATATATAGGTATTACGTATGTATTGTGTGTGCAACCCCCTTCCCCCATTAGAATGTTTAGTGATGGCAAGGATTTCTCTCCACCTCAGTCACTGCTGTTGCCAGTGCCTCCAGTGGTGCTTGGCAGACACTGGCACTTTGTTTCCAATGAATGAATAATCCCAGGGCGTTTCGGAAGTACAGACGTGATGAAGTAAATGAGAATTTTGCATTAGTATCTTTCTGTAGCACCAGCACATCATTGTTACATATTTGATAGTTTAAGAGAACTTGGCATACTAGTGTCTAACAGGGGAACTTTATGACTCTAAAAGGTAAAATTGAATCAAGTTAAACTCGTGATTTTAAGTTGAAATCTTACTAAATTTATAAATAGTATTGGGACATTTAAGAGAACTTGAGATTGCACATATTGCAGGTTTAAATTGTTAGATTTACGAGATATATTTAAATACTTGGAAGGTTTGTCAGATAACTGAGATACTTAAGAAGGGAATCAAATATGTTGAATTTATAAATGTAGTTCCAAATGTTTGACAGATAAAATATATTGTATCTATAAAGACCTTTAAAAGTCACTGTCAAAAAGAGCTAGAGGGCTTCTCTGGTGGCACACTGGTTAAGAATCGGCCTGCCAATACAGGGGACACAAGTTCGAGCCCTGGTCCGGGAAGATCCCACATGCCACAAAGAAACTAAGTCCGTGCGCCACAACTCCTGAGCCTGAGCTCTAGTGCCGGTGAGCCGCAACTACTGAGCCCACGTGCCACAACTACTGAAGCCTGCAGAAAGACAAGCCACAGCAATGAGAAGCCCATACACTGCAATGAAGAGTAGCCCCCACTCTCCGCAACTAGAGAAAGCCCGCTCGCAGCAACGAAGACCCAACGCAGCCAAAAAAAGCAAAAACAAAAAACTTAAGTAACTTGGCAAATAAAATTTCAGTGCACAGAAGTTGTCTCAGGGCCCACCAGAAAACCCCCATTTCCCCTGGGTGTTGTCACTGTATCCTGCAGTGTGTACCAGCATAGCTCTTACCGTAGTACCAGGAGGTAATTTTTGTTAAGTGCTAATCAATGCTTGAGTACTATTTTTAGTACAGATGAGAGAACCAAGGGTCACTGAGATTCAGTCTGCCTCTCTGAGGACATCGTGACATCCTGGGGGTCTTGATGGCCTGGGGTTAATTAAGGTCAATCTACCCGCAGAGAAGGTGCACTGGCCACCTGAAAGTCCCTCCCTCCGTGCCTGTCTCTGTCTCTCCTGGAGTCTCTCCCTGAATCTGGTGTCTCTGAATTTGCCAGCTGATCCTGTCATTCCGGATAACAAGGTCACGGAGTGACCTCCAGCCGGCTCTCTCCACAGGCGTCCCAGAGAAGGCAGCCCATTTTTCCAGGACAGTCCTAGCTATTGAGCCAGAATGTGAGTCTCACATGGTCAGTCCACAAAGGACCGGCCCTGTGTGAGCTCTGTTCTGGGAGCACTGTTCTGACCACAGTGGGAGATGCAAAAATAAGCCCGACGAGAAGTTCATGATGGGAACGTCCTCGCCCCTGGAGAGCACTTGCGGCTGGAGTGGCCCAGGCCCCACGGGGAGATGACCTGTGAGCTCAGCCTTCAAAGGAAGCACAGCTCAAGTTTAAATCGATGCTCCTGAGCAAGAGTGTCCAGAGGAGGCCTGATTTTTAAACGTCTACACCTCTCAGAGGAAAATCTTGGGTCCTAGGCCCCCAGACACCTCCATTTTGAGGGGCAGGGGGAAGATGCTACACAGGACCCTAAGATGCACCCTTTAAAAGACCTTCATTTTTCCTCACAAGGAAAAATAGCATTTTAGAGGGGGTGGGACTGGGGATTTCAGAGAGCCCACCCTGCTTTAGGCAAATCCCGAGTAACAATCCTTTAAAAACCCTCCCAGAGAACCAGCTAGTCTAAAAAAATGTGGTTCCAGTTCAGTGCCTTCTGTATGTAAATTTTTCATTTTAACTGTTTCGTTACATTTTAACAATCAGGAAATTTTGAAAACTGCTTTACACACTTCCTTGCCTTCTTAAAATAAAAGCGGATGAATGTTTCCTGGTGCCTGAGAGTTTTCACTACAGAGGCTGCGTGACTTGTGTGCTGTGATGGGGGGCTGACCCCAGGGCTGGGGGGTGTGCTGGACCACTTGTCCTCATACTTGACAGCCCAGATCATTAGTCTCTTTGGATTTTTTACTTCTCATTTTGTTCTGTTTGTTTATTTATGCAAGCTCTCCCTTCTTCCTGTTCTCAGTCTGTCTGCCCTGGCCTCCGTGTGGCTACATCTCAATCTGCTAGTGGATGGGGGACCAGAACATAAAGTTCGTTCAGTTACGTCCCGGCTATCCCTCCACCAATAATGTTAAAATTACTACATTTTAACATTATGCAAATGAGAGATGAGAGAGAGTACTTTTGTTTTTTTGCCAATCTGGTGTGCATATATATATATATATATATATATATATATATATATATATACACACACACACACACATATACACATACACACACGTATATTACATGTAATATACATATTATCTGTAAATGATAACATATGTGTATGTATAATTGCTGTTTTAATTTTAATTTTCTTTTCTTTTTTTTTTTGGCCACGCCGCTAGGCATGCAGGATACCCCCACCAAGGATCCAACCCGTGCCCCCAGCCCCCCGCAGTGGAAGCGTGGAGTCCTAACAACTGGACTGCAAGAAAACTCCCTAGTTTTCAGTTCCTTGATAAGCTCCTTTTAATATGTGTGTTGACCTTTGACATTTCCTCTTCTGTGACTTGTCTGTCCATTTTTCTGTTCTGTACAAATTATAAGGCCCTTTTGGAGAGCAATGTGTCAGTTTCTAGGGATGCTTTGTTTTTTATTTCTATTATTATTATTATTATTATTATTATTTTGGCTGCGTTGGGTCTTCATTGCTGCGCACGGGCTTTCTCTAGTTGCGGCGAGCGGGGGCTACTCTTCGCTGCGGTGCGTGGGCTTCTCATTGTGGTGGCTTCTCTTGTTGCAGAGCACGGGCTCTAGGCACGTGGGCTTCAGTAGTTGTGGCACACAGGCTCAGTAGTTGTGGCTCACAGGCTTAGTGGCTCCATGGCATGTGGGATCTTCCCAGACCAGGGATCCAACCTGTGTCCCCTACATTGGTAGGCTGATTCTTAACCACTGCGCCACGAGGGAAGTCCCGATGCTTTAGAACTATACATTTTTTTGACCCAGAATTTACTTCTAGAAACTTGTCTGAAGGAAATACACATATTCGCAAAGATATGTGCACTAGGATATTCATTGCAGCGGTTTTTTGTTTGTTTGTTTTGTTTTGTTTTTTTGGGGCCGCACTGAGCAGCTTATGGGATTTTAGTTCTCTGACCAGGGATTGAACCCGGGCCATTGGCAGTGAGAGCATGGAGCCCTAACCACTGGACTGCCGGGGAATTCCCTCATTGCAGCAGTTTAGAATGGAAACAAACAGAAAACGATAGAAATGCCCATCTGTAGTTGAATGAGTAGGTAAATTATGGTATATTCATGCTGTACAGTCACTGAAAAATGAAGGCCATTTACGTATGCTGAAATGGAAAGATCTCCGTGTGCCGCCCCCCTAAAACAAACTCACAGGATAAACATAATCCAGTGCGTTTTAAAAGAAACTATATCTCAGCCTGAAACAACCAAACGTTAGCTGTGTTTCCCTCTGGGGAGGACAGTGGTGTGGAGGGGTTGCTGGTGAATTGGAGAAGGAACTCTTTCTCTCATGGACTTGTTAGTCGTAATCTTCTACAACAAGAGTTACCTGTGAGCTACTTGTGTCTGAAATATCTTATTTCAAATGAAAATTATTCTGTCTAAAGTCTTGCCACATCAGGTGTGGTCCAGGGTCCATCATCATGGGCACCAGCTGAGAGCAGTTTAGAAATGCAGGCTCTCGGAAATCTCTCCACCAGTAACGAAAGCGGCAGAACGCGTCTCAGTACTCAGTAGAGCGTGGGCTCTTCTGTCTCAGGGCAGAAAGAATTCAGCGAGAGGCAGAGTGACAAGTAAGGGAAGAGTTTATTAGTATAAGACACTTGTGAGAGATACAAGCAGGTGGGCTAGGGAGTGCCACCTTGAGAACTTAGTGGGCTATAGTTTTATAATCAAAGGAAAAGTGGGGAGGGGGAGAAGACCACCTTCTCCCTCATTTTTTTTTTTTTTTTTTGCGGTACGTGGGCCTCTCACTGTTGTGGCCTCTCCCGTTGCGGAGCACAGGCTCCGGACGCGCAGGCCCAGCGGGCATGGCTCACGGACCCAGCCGCTCCGCGGCATGTGGGATCTCCCCGTACCGGGGCACGAACCCATGTCCCCTGCATCGGCAGGCGAATTCTCAACCACTGCGCCACCAGGGAAACCCTCTCCCTCATTCTTGAGTAGACGTCAAGCTTCCATCATCAGCTCCGCCTCCACGTCAGGTGGGGGAGTTTTTTTGTCCCTACGTGGTCAAGCCGGGACTGTCATGGTGCAATGGAAAAGAGCCAAAAGGCAGTAACATATATTAAAATATGGTAAATCATCTCAGGTTTCAGTATAATGTCACCTTTTCCTTATATTTTTTGTTTTTCTTGGGCACCAAGAAGCATGTTCTAGAAATCATTAACTTGAGCTCACAGGGCAGGATGTGGGTCTCATTCCACCATTTATTGTTTGGGGGCATGTCTTATGCTTCTGTTGCATGGTTTTGTTGCTAAGCAAGCCTGCTTGGTTTTGTGGTTAAGCAAACCTGCTTTCTTGAGTGATCATTAACTTACAGGGTCGCCCATAATTTTTTCTTTACTTGTAATCCCCTAGTGGGATTAACTATTTAACCACCTACTCTGTCCCTTTACTCCGTGCCTATCGGTAATGTTAAAATTACTACATTTTAACGTATGAGGATGATTAATGAGACAGCATGTTTTTGCTCAAGCCTGGCTGCAGAGAATCACCTAGAGAGTTTTACACAAATGCAGAGGCCCCAGAGGTTCTGATGTAGTAGGTCTGGGGGCCTGGGCATGCAGTTGGGCTGAACCTCTGCTAAGGCGTCAATAAATGAGGGGGAAGCAGTGTGAGTAGGGGTGGGGGGATTCTCCCAGCAGGAACGTGAGAACCAGGGCAGGCTCTTTAGGCTGATCTGTGGGGTATTTTTTTTTTTTTTTTTTGCCTCCTGTTGGGTACTCTGTGGCATGGGATATTTGGACTGCCAGATCAGGAAACCCACTCAAGAAGTCCTGGGAATTCCCCGGTGATCCAGTGGTTAGGACTCTGTGCTTTCACTGCCTAGGGCTCGGGTTCAATCCCTGGTCAGGGAACTAAGATCCCACAAGCCACCTGGCCCCCCCAAAAATTGTTTTAATAGGAAAAAAAAAAAAAAGAAGGCCTATACTGAAGAAAACTGTGTGTCCTCACAGGATCAGTTAGGGGTTGATTAACTGCATTCAAAAAACATCATCTAAGCAGTTTCACATTTCTTTCAGTAACAGTCTCCCCAGGACATTATTTCTCAATCTGAGGTCATGTCCACCATTTCAATACCACATCCACTGTGAATGGTTCATGTTGGTCCAGTCTAGCTGGCTGGTGCTCCAATTTGGGGGGTATATTTTATGTTTCCCCTAATCCCAGAAATAGCCAAGCATGGGTCTCATCTGAAGAAGGCATCATGTACATTTTAAACAAAGCTTAGTCCCAGCATGCCCACTCATGCTCACACAAGCACACCACATTCCTTGGGAAGCCCCAAGGGCGTCAGTTCCATGAAGGATGTGTCTCATAGGTGGAAATGTTTTCTTCATACCTGAGGCCATTGGGTGCAGGGTATAACTGCGAAAGTCCTCTGTACCCTGATTCCACCAAGACTATAACTTCTTATGCTCCAGGAAGTGTCCTGGGTGCAGGGATGTGTAGTACACAGGCTGAAGGGTGAGGCGGTGAGGAGACACAGCAAGAAAGGCTGGTGCACAGTGTAAGGCCCTAAAAGAGTAGGGTCTGACATCCATGGAGCAGATGCGTGGGAGTGAAGGGTTCCATCTGAGGGTGGTAGCAAGAAGAAATGGCCACAGGGCTTCTCTGGTGGCACAGTGGTTAAGAATCTGCCTGCCAATGCAGGGGACACAGGTTCAAGCCCTGGTCCGGGAAGATCTCACGTGCCGTGGAGCAACTAAGCCCGTGCGTCACAACTACTGAGCCTGCGCTCTAGAGCCCACGAGCCACAACTACTGAAGCTCGCACGCCTAGAGCCCGAGCTCTGCAACAAGAGAAGCCACCGCAATGAGAAGCCCATGCACCGCAACGAAGAGTCGTCCCCACTCGCCACAACTAGAGAGAGCCACGTGCAGCAACAAAGACCCAATGCAGCCAAAATAATAAATAAATTTATTTTTTTTTAAAAAAGAAGAGATGTCCACAGACACAGGTGGTAATTGAGTTCTCTTCAGCCATCCATCCATCTATCCATCCATCCATCCATTCATTTATTCAGCAAGTATTTATTTAGTGAACCAGGAACAAAAAGTCTGGGCCCTATCAGAGTGTGGGATACGGATGAGGAAAAGCTTTAGCTGAGCATTGCAGGTGCTACAATAAGGGAAATCCCAGGCCATGGATGCGGGGAGGGGGACTCTGAACCCAGATTTGGAGGGGAAGCATCAGGACCCAGGCCAGGACCTGATAGTTGAGAGGGAGTTACCCTCCTGGGGGAGCCCAAGAGATGGGGTGCCCTGGGTTCCAGGAAAGGGTGTAGTCCATGCAAACATCTGGAGGGGGTGTCTTTGAAGCTCACAGAGGTGAGTTCGCACCAGGTGGAGCAATTGGAAAAAACAAAGGGACAGCACCCTGAGAAGGTACAGTTTGGGGAATGACGGGGGAGGTGGGGGGCGGTTGTTAGGGACACTCTTAAGTAGCTGAGACAAAGGATGCCCAGCTGCAGGAAGGGCAGGTGAAGGGCTGGAGAGGAGGCCAGGCACTTCTGCGAGTGCCAGCAAGTCAATCCTGTCTCAAACCGAGGAAGAGGGGATGAAGGGACCCAGGGATTAGGGGAACCGGATGCACCATAAGGTTAAGCGGCATCCCGACTCACTTGGAGGGCACTGGAGTCCCAAACCCGGTCTCCAATCAAGGGGTGGAGCCTGCACATGCCCCCCACTCCCAACCTATAGAGGAGACGGGGGGGGGGGAGGGCGGCGGGTCCCAAGTAAGCATTGTCCAGGAGGTCCCCACTTTGGACAGTCCCCGATCAAATACCACCTCTCCACAACCACCCGCCAATATTTACATCCTGTTTATGCCGAGGCCTCCCAGGGCCTCAGTTTTCATGAATAAAATATGAGTTTCCAGGCCGAGCCAAGGAGGGAAGAACCCCCGCCAGCTGGTAGGGACCAGAGGCAGTTTAGCATTTCGGTTGCTGTCGCCTCCCGCGTGGTATTTGGAGGCAATTTGAATTGGACGGTCAAGGTGACCCGGGGCGGGAGATTTGGCTGTTTCTATACTGTCTGAGGGTTCCTGGAACTAAACTACTTGCAGTGCACATACCCGGAACTTTTTTCATAAGGCTATTCCCTGAGAAACTCAAGACTTTCGCTTGTTTATCCTTCAGAAATGCTAAAGTCTGAGCATGTTATAGCCAGAGGGGGTTGTTTAGAGATAATCTAGCCCAAAGCCCTCATTTTAAAGATGAGGAAACAGGATCAGAGGGCAAGGAGCTTGCTCAGGGCCATTCAACGAATCAGTGATAATCACACTTCCGGCAAGTACAAAAAATTTACATTAATACGGTATTCTTCAGAACAGTTTTAGATTTACAGAAAGTTAAGTAGATAATAAAGAGAAGTTCCCCTATACCCTATTCCCTGGCACACAGCTTCCCCTATTATTAACATCTTGAATTAATGTGGTGCATTACTTATAATTAGTGAACCAACATTGATACATTATTATTATGTAAAGCTCACAGTGTACATTAAGGTTCACTCTTTTTTGTTTGTTTGGTTTTTGGTTTTTGATTTTTTTATTTTTATTTTTTTTTTTGACCGTGCTGCACAGCTTGTGGGATCTTAGTTCCCTGACCAGGGATCAAACCCAGGCCCTGGGCGGTGAAAGCATGAAGTCCTAACACTGAACCCGCCAGGGAATTCCCAAGATTCACTCTTTATGTTCATCAGTTTTATGGATTTTGACAAAGGCATAATGTCATGCATGTATTCACGATTACAGTATCTAACAGAATAGTTTCAGCACCTAAAAATCACCTGTGCTCCACCTATTCAATCCTCCTCCCTTCCTCTCCCTCCCAGTCCCAGGCAACCACTAATACTTTTGCTTTCGCGGTGGTTTTGCCTTTTCCAGAATGTCATATAGTTGGAATCATACAGTATGTAGCCTTTTCAGACTGGTTCTTTCACTTGGCAATATGCAGTATATATACATATATTTTTAATACCCATAGAAACTTCCTCATGAGTAATAGAGATCTTATAGTTTGATTGAATATTCCACATTCTTTGCTCCTTCCAAAGATGTGGAAATTCATGGAAAATGATGCAAAATTCTTCCTTAATTAGAGAGACGGATTCAGGTTGGTGCCTGGACTTGCTTCTCTGAGCCTCAGCAGTTTTTCTCCCTTGCCTTTCAGATACCTTCTCTTTAAAAAAATTTCTTTGCCAGCCTTTCTTGTCGGGAATTTTTGCCTCTCACGTGGTCTTTTTCTCGGTTCCGATTTCTCTATAAAACCTGAGTTGGGAGTGGGTCGGGGAGAAGTTTTGTTTCTTTGGACATGGAGTGTTTTTCCTACGCCAGGCTAGAATCAACTTCCTGCAACATTTTATTTAATCTCTACAAGTCTGTAGCAGAGAAATCCTTCCTATTTTTATACAGGAGAGAACTGAATAAGTCCCTGATCAATTAGCCCAAAGCCAGGCAGCCAGCAAGTGCCTCCAGGCAGGGGTGGGGTTTGAACCCAGGTCAAAGGTCCAGATCTGGGCTTTAAACCTTCACTGCTTCCTTGGACGGCCTTAATTTTAATTCGGATCCAAATAAAACGCCCCCCAAATTTCCCCCGTTTTCAGAGTGGGGTGACAATGTTAGTAACCTGAGGAAATACTACTTGTGGGAAAGAAAGTTCTGGTTTAGAACTGCTGACAGAAAACAAAACAGGAAGTCAAGCATTCCTGGCTTAAATGGACCATCTGGGAATCTACTAGAATTAGTCCTGCCGGAGGCCAGGCTGTGCAGCGCTTCACCCTGGGCTCAGAGGAGAGGAGAGGGGCTCGAGTCTGCAAACAGCCCTGGGCCGGATCTGCCCTCCCACGAGGGTGGGAGTCAGGGAGGGGGTGGCCACATCTGAGCTGAAGCACCAGGCTCGGGAGAGAAGCGGGAAAGGCAGGAGCACCGGAAGCCCTCCAGCCGATGGGGAGGTAGTGCCATGGGGAGGGGTGGAGCGAGTGTGTGGGTGGGGGCAGACACCAGGGCTGGTGGGGGGATGAATCAACCTCGGGGGCGTGTGGAGAGCTTGCCTGGCTGGAGCTGGGTGGGCCCTTGCAAGGCACTGGAGTCATTCTCTCCCACTGGGGTTCCTGGGCCGCTGGTACAAATCCCTGGCACCCCTGCTGCTTGAGAGCATAATTACTACCCCTTCCAGAGGACCTGCAGCGGTGCCAGAGCCAGGCGCTGTGGGCAGAGCCCTGGAGAAAATGCTGTCTTATTTTGCTCTCCCAGAGAGGCAAACTGAGGCACGGAGCAGTGAAGGTCGTCATCCAGGGTCACACAGTCAGTGGCTGGACTGGGATCTGAAGAGAGGCTGTTGCTCCCCGGACATCCCTCCTACCCCTCTGCCCGCAGCCTCTGTCTAAACACCTTGGACCGCCTCTGTGTCCCCTTTCCCAGGAAGTACCCGGGACCTGGGTCCAAGGTGTCATCTGATCTCCTCTCTGAGGCAAAAAGTGGGGAGAGAGGATGAGGGGCCCCAGATGTTTGTGGCCTCAGTCCGGTTAGATGGTAGGAAGGAATATACCAGAGAATGGGCTGCAGCCATGGGAGGGGAAACAGGATCCATGGATTCTTTCCCAGCTCCAGGCTCCTTGAGTTAGGGCCTCCAGGCCAAAAAGCGGGCCCCGCACCAGGGCGATGCCCTCTCCACCCCAGCCCACCTGCCTCAGTACCACCGGGGGCTGAACCATCCAGCTGGAGGACAAATGGCCATAGTTAGATTTTAACAGACAGCTGGAACAGGGCCCAGGTGGAAGGGAAGACCAGGTGGGGCTGGCAGGGTCCCTCACCTCCCTGCTAGGGGCGCTGGAGCCCAGGTCCCAGGCTGAACTGGCACTACCCGCCAGCAAGGCGGGGATCAGTTTTGCAGCCCCCCACACCCCGACATGCAGCCGTTCAGGTCTGAGAAGCCCATCTGAGTGGAGAGGCTTCGTTTACGGCCCCTGCCCTCCTGCTTCCTGGAAGCTCTTCATCTTTTGGAGGCTAGCTCTGGGCTTTTTGCATCTCAAGATCTCCAGGAGAATGTCCTTACTTACCAACTTTCTGAAATGACTTTGCACAGCAAAGAATAATTTTGTAAAGTGAATTAACTTAATTTTATCTGGAAAAAAATAAAAATGGCAGAAGGAGAGAGTCATCCTGGAGCCTGACCTTGGCATGTAGGTGGCCAGGTGGCTAGCATGCCCTGGGCTACCTTGGGCAGCGTTTGCAGTGGTGTCATTGATTTCTTTCATCTTTACCTTTCTGAGTTTTGTTATTGTTGTTGTTATAAAGATTCATTTATGTAGACACTGAGCATTACATGTTTATTTTGTTAACTACTGAAAAATGTTAACAAACTATTGAGTAAATGTAACATTACTCTCCATGGCAATTAGATCTTTGATGTATGATAGTTTGCCCAAGAAATTTTCTTTAAAGAAAGAGTTGAGGGGCTTCCCTGGTGGCGCAGTGGTTGAGAGTCCGCCTGCCGACGCAGGGGACACGGGTTCGTGCCCCGGTCCGGGAAGATCCCACATGCCGCGGAGCGGCTGGGCCCGTGGGCCATGGCCGCTGAGCCTGCGCATCCAGATTCTGTGCTCCGCAACAGGAGAGGCCACAACAGTGAGAGGCCCGCTTACCACAAAAAAAAAAAAAAAAAAGAAAAAAAAAGAAAAAGAAAGAGTTGGCCCTGGAAGGGGATGGGCATTCAGTGTTGGGACCCATATGTGGCTTCTGTAGAACAAAGAGGCGCGTTGCTAAAACGTAAATTGAAAATCTCTGATTTAAAGAAGGCCCCCAGAGACTAAAACCATGAAGAAAAAAGATGATAAATCTGACTACATTCATATTTAAAACTTCCATCCATTCACAGACATTATAAACAGAGTTAAATGAAAAGCAACAAACTACCAGAGGTTTTGACAATTCTTCCAACTGATAAAGGAATAGTGTAAATAATCCTACAAATCATTACGATAAATGACACACCATCCCATAGAAAATGGACATTTGCGTGGATAACTATTTCACAGAAAAGGAGACTCACACGGTCCCCCAACTTTTGAGAGATGCCCAACCCCACCTGTAATCAGCTTTCGTTTGTTTGTGTTTATTTGTGGGTTTGTTTTTTCTTTTACAACTACAAGACGGCAAAAACTAAAAGGTCTGAAAGTACAAACTGTCATCATGAATACCAGACCAAAGAAACTTGTATTCTGCTGTGAGGATGTAAATTGGTACAACGAATTGGGAAAACAATCCGACATCATCGTATGAATGTGAGGGCACATGTCCTCCAAGAATTTGTAAATTTCCCTCCTGAATGCACATGCCACGAGACAGGGACAAATGAGCAAAACCAGAACAAAACTAAACAAGACCCCAAACTGGACACAACCTAATGGTCCGTCAGCCGGGGAACAGGTGAGTGTGTTGAGGGACAGTGGCCACCCTCATCCACGTGGACGGATCCCAAGCACTGTTTTGAGCTGCACGAGGGAAATCGCAAACGAATACCTACATCAGGGTTCTTTTTACACATGAGCTGAAAGCAGGAAAGCAAACAAGTGATCAAACAAATAAACAAAAACAACGAACACGGCATCATTTGAGGGGCATATACATAAAAAGAAAAGAAAGGCAACGGGAGAAACCCCAAATTCAAGACAGCAGGTACCTTGGGGGAGGGGGTGGGCTGGAGAGGCGGGTGTAGGGGGTGCAAAGGTCCAGGGAACATTCCTTTCTTAAGCCAGGGGTTCCTAACATAGCTGTTCTTTTTATTATATTTAAGCCATGCCTACAAGTGTGCTTTATATGCATGATATTTTATGATCAAAACCGAAAGCAATTTACCACCCACCTCTCCACCCCTATTCCCATCTTATGAACCAAGGACCAGGGTGGTAGGGGCAGAAATCTGACCCCGGGCTTCCCTGGTGGCGCAGTGGCTGAGAATCCGCCTGCCAATACAGGGGACACAGGTTCGAGCCCTGGCCCGGGAAGATCCCACATGCCATGAAGCAACTAAGCCATGCGCCACAACTACTGAACCTGCACTTCTAGAGCCCGTGAGCTGCAACTACTGAGCCCGTATGCCACAACTACTGAAGCCCGCGTGCCTAGAGCCTGTGCTCGGCAACAAGAGAAGCCACCGCAATGAGAAGCCCGCACACCGCAACAGAAGAGTAGCCCCTGCTCGCTGCAACTAGAGAAAGTCGGCTCGCAGCAACGAAGACCCAACGTAGCCAAAAATAAATAAATTTATTTAAAAAAAAAAAGAACTCTGCCCCCAAATCACACAGGGAGTTGGGAGCAGAGTGCAAGATTACAGCCCCACCCTGATCTAAAGACCCCCCCCAGCCCCACCCTGACCTACACACTCCCCACTCTAGGCAAAACACCCTATGTGTCTCCTTTATTCCCACCCGATACTTCACTGCACTCCTGATACCAGATGTGTGGGATCCCCACACCAAGCAATTTTCTCTGCTACACCAGCTGGGGGTCCTGCAAATTTTTTTTTTTTCCCACACCGCGTGGCTTGCAGGATCTTAGTTCCCTGACCAGGGTTTGAACCCGGGCCCTCGTCAGTGAAAGTGCAGAATCCTAACCACTGGACCACCAGGGAATTCCTGGGGGTCCTACAATTTAACTCAATTCTGACGCTCTCTACCTGGAGTTAGCACTCCTAGCTTCTCCCCAAACATGGGGCCCATAAGTTAAGGGCTGAGACCCATGAGACTGTCCCCCCCCACCCCGAGATGCTAGTCACAAGTCCAGGTTGTCACCTGTGCTTTTGATCAACTGGCTGTAAATTTGACGTTCCCAAGACCCCTCCTTGGGTTCAGTCATTTGCTGGAACAGCTCACAGAACTCAGGGAAACACTTATGTTTACTGGTTTATTATATAACAGAGGATATGATAAAGGATAAAGATGAACCACCAGTTGAAGAGACACATATAGCCGAGGTCCAGAGGGGTTGCAAGTGCAGAATCTTCTGTCCTCATGGAGCTGGGGTGCATCACCCTCCTGGCATGTGGATGGGTTCGCCCACCCAGAAGCTCCGTGAACCCCATACTTTGGGGATTTTTATGGAGGCTTCATCATGTAGGCACCATCGATCATTAACTCCATTTCCAGCCTCTCTCCCCTTCTTAGAGGATTACGGGGGTGGGGCTGAAAGTTCTAAGCCTTTAATCATGGTTTGTTCTTCCTGGTGACCAGCCCCCCCATCCAGGAGCCCACCCAGAGCTGGCTCATTAGAACAGAAGATGCTCTTGTCACCCAGGAAACTCCAAGGGTTTCAGGAGCCCTGTGTCAGGAACTGGGGTCAAATACCAAAGAACAGCACAAAAGATGCCCCTGGTGCTCTTATCACTTAGGAAATTGCAAGAATTTTAGGAGCTCTGTGCCAGGGGCTGAGGGACAGAGACCAATATATTTTTCCTATTGTTTTCCACCCACCCATCTGCACCCTGATCTAGAGACGCTCCCACCCCACCTCCACGCTTACCTAGAGACCCTCCACCTTACTCCCACCCTGATCTAGAGACAGTCCCACCTCCACCCCTCACCCCTACCCCGGTCTAGGGGCCTTGCTGTGACTCTGATCTCTGTGTTTCCACGAGGCTCCAGGGAGGAGACCAGGGTCAGTGTGCTGATCCCAAACCCGGGGCAAAGGGGCTAGAGGGTGCTCTGTCCCCAGTGCACCCTCATCTGCCGGGAGCTGGCAGGCACAAGAGGGGGAGGGGTGGCCTCGAGCAACACACTGGGCCTCAGACAGAGACCCTTGTGGACAAGAAACTTGGGGAGACTGCAGCTGCAGGCTGGGTGTGGGCAGGCGGGCACCCCCTGATTTGATAGTTGGAGGCCCTTTGGTGGATAATTCTGGGGAGCCTTTGGTAAATGATACCCTCTTGACTTCTGACAGCCCCTCTGACTTGCCCTGGGGCCTCTGGACACTTCAGCTGGGGGTGCTGGGTGGGAGGACGGAGTTGCAGAGAGAAAAAGGAGCACGTCGGAGGGGCTGCAGGACCTGGGCTCCTCCCTGCACTGGCACCAGCCCTGGGACCTTGTGGCGAGGGCTGGGGGAGCTTGGCCGTGAGAAAAAACAGCAGCAGTGTGTGGTGGGGAAACTGAGGCAGGAAGCTTTTAGGTGCCTTTCTCAGAGCCCCATGGAGGGTTTGTGCAGGAGCTGCTTTCAGCCCTCCAGGCTGGAGGAGGAGAGGAACCAGCTCGCTGATGACATTCACAGACACCCTCCCTCCTGCCAAAGACGGAAAATGCTCATTTTGGTCCCCTCCTCCTCTCTTCCCTGCTAAATCTTGATCAGAGCTGCCCACTCTGCACCAGCATCGCTGCTTCTGCCTCTTCTTGCCCAACCAACAGGAAAAGACAGGCGTGGCAATACTTTACAGACATGGCCCCACTGCCCTAAATTCCCTGCCTTCTTAGCTCCACAACTGAGAGGTAGACGTGGCCCCAAGCACCCTGACCATGACTCCGTCAGAGCACTTAGGCTTTGAACCCTGTCTGTCTGTCTGTCTGTCCATGCAGGTGGAGGTGGAGCCTGTCATTCCCATTTTGCAGACAAGGAGACTGAGGCTGCCCCTCCACCCTCACCTCAGTCCCAGTTCCCTGGTGCTCTGTGGGCTGAGCTCTTCAAGTTTCCTCCCAACATCACTTTTGAGCTGCCCCCTCTGCCTGCGCACCACACTTATCCTTCCAGACACATCTGGGCTATCACCTCCTCCAGGAAGCTGCCCTTGGCTCCATGCATTGAGAATTAGATGTGGCCCAAAGCACTCTGCCCACAACTTCATCAGAGCTCTTATCACTTTATACTGAGAAACTGTGTCTGCATCTTTTCAAAGCAATTTTGTAGCCACACACTGGGCAGAAAAGTGGTGAAAGTATTGAAAAGCAGTAAAAGGGGTTTTGTGGCTGGGACACTAGCATTTTGAATATGAGCTCTAACTGTTGTATGTTATGCACACCTGGACCACATCTGTGGGATGAGGGGACAGTTTGAGAATGATGAAGCTGCAGGGGTGAGCTGTAGAGTAAGGAGGCTGCTGGTGGTTGTCCTAATGATGCTTTGTCTAATGCACTTTATCTTTCCTGCTGAAAAGCAACAGGGGTTGAACAAATAACCTCCTAGCTTCTCCCCAAACATCTGGCTCACAGACACTGGGGGTGGAATGACACCAAAGCTCAGAGGGTGCCAGAAGGTAGGGTGGGGAGGATGGAAGGGTGTGTGGGTTGGTCTAAGAAAAGCCAGATTAGGCAGCAGCGCAATTCTGTCAGGCAACCAAGGTGGCCGAGAGCCCCAGGAGGGGTGGGACCAGGAAAGTCACTGCCCTGGGCCAGCGTGAGCCTCCTTAGGACACTGGTTCCCAAACATTCCAGGAATAGCTGCCAACTTTGACCTCCATCTGCCGCAAAGTGAAGAAAGTTTTCCAGAAAGCCAGGTTTACTTAATTCAAAGGGTTGTCTTTTATTCCAAAATGACGTTCTTACCTTTTTCTGGTGCTAAAATGTCCTTTCTCGCGGCAATGATGGTGATAGCCCAGTTGTTTTTTTCCAGCGTCTTTTTATGGTAAAATCACAAACTGGTAACCTTCTGTCAGTTTCAAGTTTTGTGTTTCTGGTGGGGTGGGGTGGGGTGACTGGTGATTGGTGTGACTTCTCAGAAGGACCCAAAAGACCGAAACCAAAAGAAATGACCCCTCAGGTAGGGGCTGTGGAGAAGGTGCAGCCTGTGAGGGGCAGGCGGCCCTGGAGGGAGCAGGGGCCAGCAGCCAGCGTCCTGGGGAGAAGGACACTGGCAGTCTCCCCGGGCAAGAGGCTCACAGAAACAGAATAAACATGATTCCAGGGTGTGTTACCACCTCGGCCGAATGATGCAATGCACAGATGTGCAAACTTGGGGACGTGGAGAGAGGGATGAGGAATAGCAGCTGGGAAGGAAGGCTCTTTCCCTTGGTTGGAAAGCAAGGGACTGCAGAGGGGACCTGCAGGCAGCACCTTCTAGAGGCTTCCCTTGGCGAGAGGAGGCTGGGTTCTTGTGGCCCAGCTGGGGACCCAGAGAGGAAGTAACCCCAGGGGTGTGGCAGGCACAGGCAACTAAGGCCTCTACCCACAGAGACAGATTTCCACCCCAGCAGGAACCACGGCAGCAGCAAAGTCCTTAGCTGCACTACACCCGATTCTCAGTGACTGTGGGTGTTGTCCACCCATGCAGGGGGTGGCTTCTTCCCTCCACAGTCCCCCATTTCCAAGGCCCCCCGTTGAAGGAGCCCATTCAGGAATCGCCCAAGGAGAAGTGCCTCCCCCCGCCAATCAGGCCTCAGAGGAGGACTTGTGCCACCCCAGGGTCACAGGTGCCCCCCCCATGCGTATTCACAGCCACTGCTTCATCTGAGAGGCAGGAAATGCAGGGATTAAAACATGGACTCTGGCCCTGGGCCGCCTGGATCCCACAGGGTGCTTCTGCCTACCTGCCTGTGAGCCTGGCCGAGATTCAGAACCTCACCTGTAAATGGGGCAGGTACAGCCCCTCTTCCTGGGGCGTCCTGAGGATTACGTGAGCTTACAGAATCTCAGGTGCTTAGAACGGTGCCTGGCATGCAGTGAATCATCAATGCAGCATATACAATAGGCACTCAAAGTGTACGCCTGGAATTGGCACTTTGCGAGCAGCCCTGTGGAGCAGGCAGGATTCCTGTGTTACCTGCCCAGGGTCATAAAGCCGGGGAGCTCAGCAAACAGAGCTCAGGTTGGAGCTTAAGGTGGCATCTATCTCCCTGCTCTTTCCTTACAGGCCGGAGGGAGCCTGGCTCTGAACCCCGGGGGCCTGGCTAACCACGCACTCACAAGCTGTGTGACCTTGGGCACGTCTCATAACCTCTCTGTGACTCGGTTTCCTTTTCTCTAAAATGATATAGTAAGCCCACCAGCTGTAGAATATTTGGTGAGGATCACAGGAGTTAATACTGACAGACTGCGTAGACAAATGGACAACGGCCAGACCATATATAAAAACTGACTGGGCTTCCCTGGTGGCGCAGTGGTTGAGAGTCCGCTTGCAGATGCAGGGGACACGGGTTCGTGCCCCGGTCCAGGAAGATCCCACATGCCGTGGAGCGGCTGGGCCCGTGAGCCATGGCTGCTGAGCCTGCGCGTCCAGAGCCTGTGCTCTGCAACGGGAGAGGCCACAGCAGTGAGGGGCCCTCATACCGCAAAAAAAAACCCCAACTGACTCACAGCCTGAAACCTCCAGTCCAGGAATGCAAATGGTAACCCCCGGAGCAATGGGCCCCGAATGGCCAAGGCTCGATCAAGAACTGCCAGCTTCCTGAGTTTTTGCCTCTCCTTCCTGCTTAGGGCCAATCCCCGAAAGCCAAATGTGCTCCCCTCACCAATCACAGAGGCGATATTCATCCCTTTCTAGTTACCCAGCCTCCAGCCTCCAGCCTCCCCAGCCAACAGCCTCCAATCAAAACACACCCGAGGACTTCCCTGGTGGTGCAGTGGTTGAGAATCCGCCTGCCAATGCAGGGGACACGGGTTTGAGCCCTGGTCCGGGAGGATCCCACATGCCGCGGAGCAACTAAGCCCGTGCGCCACAACTACTGAGCCTGCGCTCTAGAGTCCGCGAGCCACAACTACTCAGCCCGTGCGCCTAGAGCCCGTGCTCCACAACAAGAGAAGCCACCGCAATGAGAAGCCTGCACACTGCAACAAAGAGTAGCCCCGGCACGCCACAACTAGAGAAAGCCCGCGTGCAGCAACGAAGACCCAACGCAGCCAAAAACAAATAAATAAATTTATTAAAAAAACAAAACAAAGCCTACATCCGAACCTTCCCTCTGGTCCTCTCTGAAGCCCTCCCACTCCTGGCCTGTGAGTCTTTGCCAAATGCGAGTGATGCATCTGACTCCCTCGCTAGAGAAAGCGCTGAAAAAACAGCCTTGGCTGGTTCTCCGCTGGGTGGTCTTTGTGGATTTCCATAATCCACATAACTACTCTGTAATAAGTAGTCAGAAATGCCAGCTTTGGGTCACTCAGCGAGCCTGGGTACGGGCTGTATCAAGCCTGTACCAAGCGGAGGGAGGGGGCACGGCTTCCTCTTGAGGAAGGAAGAACTGGGCTCAGGCATCTTCCTTGCGTTTGAAAGTAAGGGTGTGGCCTTCAGAGTGATGTGGCCTCAGCTCCTGTCTCCATGGTGATGTCACTCCCAACTCAAGGCCACAACAACATCCAAACAATGTTTTGTGTGTTTTTAACAGAGACACAACATCCAAACAACCATTTGAACAGACACGGGTTTGGGTTTACATTTCTTTTGTTAGTTCTAAAAGTAACACATGCTTGTAGGAAAACACAGAAAAGGGAAGAGAAAAATCCCATTGGCTCCCCCCACCCAAAGGCTACCACGGTTACATTTTTCCCCCTTGACGGTTTACAAGGCTGAGATTGTACCATATGCACAGTTTTTTTCATTTGACATAAATCCAGGAGTGTTTCCCGTGTTATTTATTACAAATTCCTTGTAAATAGCAATTCAGAAGCTATAAAATATTCTATCATGTGAATGTGCTATTGGTCCTAAGCAATTATACAATAAAAAGTATCCCAGGGAGACAGCAACCTGCAGGGCAGCCAGGCCTCTCGCCCCACCGCAGGCCCCCGCGAGAGCGCTGCCCTGGCCCCCCAGCTATTCCCAACGTGCTCTTCCCATGAAACTCCCCCTCCCGTGAGGCTGCCAGTCATGGCCAGTGTCAGCAAGAAGATGGCCAAATCAGCACTTTCTGTGGAGACAAAAGAGCTGGGTGAGAGGTCTATGGGGACAGCCCCCTCCCCCAGTCCTCCCCCTTCCCCCCCATCCCCAGGCCTGATGCCCAGGGCATCGTGCCCAGTTCCACCCTCCACATCTACAGCAGAAAACCCCAATCCAAGCTTCAGCAAGGTAGAAGCGGATCTTCTCTCACGTAGAAAAAGCCTGGCAGTAGCAAGGGCAGAACCTCTCAGGTGAGTTGCCCCTTTGCAGCTCTGCCCACCGTTCAGGTGAGGGGAAGCTAGGACTCTGTGGTGTTCCCTGCTGCTCTGAATAACTGGGGGGGGGGGCTGTCAGTGAGGGAGGGGGGCCGGTGGGGGCCGGGGTGGGAGGAGGGCAGGAGAGGGGTGACTGAAACTGCCAGGTGGCACGGGTGAGCTCAGGTGCATCACAGCAGCACCTGGGTAAATCCCTATCTCTCTTTAGACCTCAGTTTCCCCACCTGTACAAGGAGGGGCCAGTACTAAATGGTGGTTTTGTTTCCAACAAGGAAGCTTCTTAGTTCATCCCTGATGGGCTGGTGTCCTGGGAACTTTATCCAATTTCCTGGTTCCAGAAGCCTCAGGTGTCGAAGAAGGGAGAGGTGCCCACAGGGCCCAGGTGCCATTTGATCTGGGTCAACCCCCCTCCCCGGCCCTGCCCCAGTTTGGGCAAATCACACTTTCTGCTACACCCCACTTACCCCCTGTCTGTTCTGAGCTCTCTCTCCTGCCCTAGAACCTGGGTGTACAGACCAGGTGGGCTTCAGGGATCTGTGAACTGCCTGAAGCTGTCTGCAAAACTCCGTGTGTGTGTGTGTGTGTGTGTGCATGCACACGTGTGCGCATACATGTGTGCATGTGTGTATGTGTGTACGCATATTGCATGTGTCTGGGGAGAGTCCCCATGGATTTTAGAGTTTCCAAGGCATGTGTGGCCCTAAAAACTTATAAGAACCCCTGGCCTGGGCCTCTCCCTTTGTTTTCTGTGCTGTCTCCCCTCCCCAACAGAATCCCAGACCCCCAGCTCTAGCCTGGAGCCTCCCAGCCTCCCAGCCTCCCAGCTGGTCTCTTAGGGCTTCAGCCTGCTCCCACAGGCTGCCAGGAGAACTTTCCTTTTTTTTTTTTTTAAATAATTTTTTTTTTTTGGCCACACCTCAAGGCATGTGGAACTTCCCCGACCAGGAATCGAACCTGCGCCCCTGTAGTGGAAGTGCAGAATCTTAACCACTGGACCACCAGGGAAGTCCCAGAACTTTCTGAGTAGTTTCCGACTGAGTCCTATCTGCTTTCTGTCATCAGGACCCCCCTGGCCTTTGTAACCATCCTGAGCTCTCTTCCTACCCCACACTAATTCCCAGGCAGAATATTCAGAGGAGAGTAACCTGCAGAAGCCCTGCCCTTTTACTCTTTGTGTTTCCTCCTCTCCATGGTGAGAGAAGTCCCTGTTAGAACTCATTGCTCACAGGAGAAAATCCAAACTCCTAATAGGCACTCAAGTTCTTTTCTAACCTAGCCATTTGAAACAAAGTTCACATTTCGTGAATGCAGGCACTATTTGTTCTTAGCACTTCACCTAGATTAAGGTATTCAACCTTGATAACAGCCCTAGGAGGTAAGTGTGTCACTAGCTCCATTTTATAGATGGGGAAAACTGAGGCCCAGAGAGGATTGCCCATGAGCTGGTAGGTGATGGAGCTGGATTCTTACCACTGCACTTTGCCTCGGGTCTTATGTCTCAGTATCAAGACCGTCCATCCCAGCCACATGGAACAATTCACTCCATGTTTTCTGAGCTCAGCCCTCTCCACTCCCTTCCCACCCTGTTGACACCTCCTCCAGAAGCCTGCTCTCCACTGGGCTCACTCCGCACTCTCCTCCTACCTTGGTCTCCAGGTCTGGCTCCCCTGACCAGCGGAGACCTCCTCAGGGCTGGTCCAGTGCCCACCCTCCATCATCAATATCATGACCCATTTGCTGAACTGAAGTGAAACACGATCTCCAATTTATCAGTGGGGAAACTCAGTTCAAGAGGTGAAGAGGACTTCCCTGGCGGTCCAGCTGTTAACACTCCACGCTTCCACTGCAGGGGGCATGGGTTCCATCCCTGGTCGGGGAACTAAGATCTTGCATGCCACGCAGTGTGGCCAAAAATTAAAAAAAAAAAAAAAGGCTCATTCATTTCTCAGAGATTATGGATACCAGTGGAGGGATGGTCGGTAGCAACTTAGCAAATTCATCCATTCAGCAAGTGTCATTGAATGTCGACCCTTGGCCAGGCAGTGCACTTATTCACAGGGCATATAAATAAGACTGGGCCTGGTGCCTGCCCTTCCCAGTCTCACTGTACAGACCACACCTCCCCCGACACACCCACATTCCCATATGCAAGGGAGATGGAGGTGAATTTGAGATGGGCTTTGAAGGGGAAATATGATTTGTCTAACCGAGAAAGTGGCGAGGAACCAGCAAGGGCAAAGGAACTGAGGTTACCTCATCAAGGGGAAAAGGGAGAACAAAGGCACAGAGGCCAACCACAGCCAGGTACCTTGGGTGTTGGGATTCAGTTACTTCTCATCCCTGGACGGCCACTTAGCCTCTGCCCTTGACCTCCCTGGGAGGGGGTGGAGGGTAGGGGATGTGGGGTAGGCGGGTAGCTATCCCAATCCTCTGATATTGTAGGAGTCAGCTGCTGCCGGGGGAGGATGGTGCAGGGTTCAATCTGTATCTTGAGTACCACTTTTTCCAAACTAGTGTTGGGAGAAAATCACCAAGACATCCGTGCCATTTGTCCCCACCCGTTTTGGCCTCAAGACAGCTCAGTAAGACCTGGAGTTCGCACGTCAGCTACCCTGTCTCCTCCTCATCCCTTCCGGTCCAGTTCAAAAGTCACCTCCCCTGTGAAGCCTTCCCGGAAGCTCCAGGAACCTCCCCAACCTTCTCCGCAGCTTCCCGAGCTTCCATCTCTCGCAGTGCACTGGGACATCCTTGTGAGCAGAGCAAGGCTGAAGGATGCTCTTCCGCCAAACACGACTGAAGCACCAATAGGTGCCCAGAGCTGAGGTGGGGGCTGCCGCGCCTCGGACGCCCCACGTTTGACTGTCGCTGGAAGCGGTGGACAAGGTTCCACTCCGTTTTCCGCCCGCCCGCCCCCTTGCGGCGCGGCGCCGCAGCCTGAGAAACGCGAGGCCGCGCGAGCGCGCGCCTGACCCCCGCCGCGCCAGGCCCCGCCCTCCCGCGCCCGCCCTAGCGCCGGCCCCTTTTGTTCCCTCCTGGAGCCCGGCCGCTCGCTCCGCTCCCGCTCAGCTCCGCTCCGCTCGGCCACCGGGAGCGCAGGCAGCGGCCGGGGCTGCCAGGGTTAGCGGCGGCCGGGGCTGCCAGGGTCAGCGCCTCCCGCCTTCCCGCCGCTGCTCGGCCGGCCGCACACGCGGCGCGAGGCCCGGGCCCGGAGCGCGAACGCAGAGCCCCGGGCGCCAGGAGGGGCTGCAGCCGGTGGGCAGAGGCGCGCGGGGAGGGGCCGCAGCATCCTCTGTCCCCGCGGCGCCCGGGCCGGGAGAGGAGGGGGCCGGGTGCCCGGCCACCCGCCGCTCAGCCTGATGCTGGAAGAGCGAAGGTAGGAGCAACCGGAGGGACCCCGAGGGAGGGGGCTCGATGGGCAACAAAGGACCGAGGGATGCGGGAGGCCGCGGTAGCCCCGGCCTGGTCCGAAGCGGGGCGGCCGGCCCGCAGGCATTTTCGGGGTGTGGGGGAGGTCCAAGGGTCGGGGGCTGGCGGGTGGGTGTGAGCGGGAGCTGGTCCTGGGTGCACCCCCAACTTCCCCGTCGCCTGCAGGCGAGGAGGGGGCGCTGCTGGTGTTGGCGGACCCTTCCCGGGCTGCGGGTCCTCTCGGTGAAGGCATCACCGGCACCCTCGGTGCCCCCAACAGGGCTTCGGCACATATACTGGGGAGCCGCCCGTTCCTCCTCCCAAGGGCAGCGCTGGGCGGCTGGACGCGCCGCGGGGCTCTGGGCTCACAGGCCCGGCGGAGGGGGGTGGGGTGAGGGTGGTGGTGGGGTGAGCCTGGTGGGCGCGGCTACGCAGCCCCAGGATCTGGGAGGACACGGAGCCCCAGCTCCGCCGGCCGGGGTCGCCTGGCCAATGCCCTTTGCACAACTTGGTTGAAGTGCATGGCGGAGGGGGTTAGGGGGAGACTGGGGTGGGGCGGCTTTCCGCAAGGGTGGCCCCCCCCCATGCTGGCGCTCATGGCTGGTGAGGCAGCACATTTTCTGCCCTCCCCACAGGGAGGGGCCGTGGCCGCGCGGAGGATGCTCCGCTGGGCCTCCAGGGCCCGCCCGTTTGGGTCCTTCAGGCAGGACCTGGGCGGGGCGGGTGCCCACTGGGCACTGCCATGCAAGTCCCAGCCCCACCCAGGATAGGAGGGGGCACCTTGTGGGGAGTCACACACCCAGCTGCGAATCCCCCAACCTCTGAGATGCCGCCTCTCCCTTCTGGGTGAGAAGTGGGAGTCCAATATGGGGGGGCTGCCCTCCCCCCTGTAAGATGCCCAGGGAGGCTAGTGGGGGTGGTGCTGGCTTAGGGTTGTGGGCAGAGGAGGGGGAGGGTGCAGGGAGTACCACGTGGGGCAAGACTTCCAACCAGTTGTAATGTAAACAATGAGCCCTTCATTCATCCAGCTTCTGTCACCTGGCCCCGCACTGCCAGGGGCTGACAGGTACCCTCACTGCTCCCACGGAGCACAGCCCAGCAGCCTTTGATGAGTGCAGTGATGGGGGAGCTGGGAGCACAGAGGAGGGACACCTGGAGGATGGGGTGGAGCAGGGAGCTTGATAGAGCTCACTGTAGAAGTTTGCTGTCAGGATGCCAGGGAGGCTTGAGGGAGGGGAAAGAGCATTGGCAGGGGATAGAAGTCAGTCAGAAAAGGAGGCAGGAGGCCTGGTGGCTGGTGGCTGAGAGGAGCAGCAAAGGATTTGGGTGACTGGGGCATGAGGTTTAAGGCAAGGGAGGTTCTGTTGAGGGAAGGGATTGTTCTGTCCCTCCTACTTTCCCAGGTGGGGCTCCTTAGACGCCCTTCTCCATCATCCCCGGATGCATTGGCATCTGCAGTGCCTGGCCTGGGAGGGGTGTTGGGATACAGGCTCTGGGACAGGTGGAGGGGGATGGGACGTTGAGTTTCAAAGGCAGAAGAGTCTGGCGGAGGAGACCTGGGGGGAGCCTCAGCACACAGGACTGTGTACCCGTAAGCCCGCAGGTGCAGCCAGCAGGCTGGGAAGGAGGTGCCTGGAATTTGTATCCAGAGCCTGAAATCCCAAGGGGTGCCACCCACAGAGGCACTAATCCCTTTTCAGCATCTGCTGTCCACTCTGGCGATTAAGAGTTTGGATGCTGGAGCCTGACAGCCTGGGTTCAAAGCCCAGCCCTGCCACTTACTAGCTGTGTGACCTCAGACAAGTCACTATAACTCTCTCTGCCTCAATTTCCCCATCTATAAAATGAGGATACTTAAGGTATCTACCTTTTAGGGTTGTTGAGAGAATTGAATGGATGGATGTGTGCAAAGTGTGTACTGTGATGGAGAGAATGCCCGGTGTTAGTTGTCGCCACTGTACTAGGTGGCCCTCCAGCCTCCATCCATACCCACGAATGGCCCATCCCCTCCCCAGCTGTTTGTCCACTGTCAGGTAGTCCTGCCTTTAGCCCTGCCCAAGGCCCTGCTGTTCTCTGCTTCAATGCAGCCTCTTCCCTGGGCTGTTCTCTCTGCTCTGGTCCAGCCTCCCTTGGTGATGGGAAGGCCACCATCCCCACAGCCCTGGCCATCCTTGCTCCTTCTGCTCTGGTCCACGATGTAGGGGACAGTTTTCTCTTGACCTTTCCTCCCTGGCCTTGCCACCCTAAAGATTGATCCTGCCCTCTTGATGCCACCTACCCTACCTCTGCTTCAACACCCAGAGGAGAGAAGCTGCGTTCTTCACCCCTCCTGGTTCCCTGCTATCTTTTTTTTTTTTTTTTTTTTTTTGTGGTATGCGGGCCTCTCACTGCTGTGGCCTCTCCCGTTGCGGAGCACAGGCTCCGGACGCGCAGGCTCAGCGGCCATGGCTCACGGGCCCAGCCGCTCCGCGGCATATGGGATCCTCCCAGACCGGGGCACGAACCCGTATCCCCTGCATCGGCAGGCAGACTCTCAACCACTGCGCCACCAGGGAGGCCCCCCTGCTATCTTAGTCTGAGCTGTCCTAACAAAATACTAGGACTGGGTGGCTTATCAACAACACATTTATTTCTCACAGCTCTGGAGGCTGGGAGTCTGAGATCAGCATGCCAGCATGGTTGAGTGAGGACCCTCTTCCGAGTTGCATTTATTTTTGTATCCTCACGTGGTGGAAGGGGCTCGGGAGCTCTCTGGGGGTCTCTTTTACAAGGGCACTAATCCCATTCATGAGGGATGCACCCTCATGACCTAATCACCCCCCAAAGGCCCCACCTCCTAATACTGTCTCCCTGGGGGGGTAGGATTTCAACCTATGAAGTGGGGTTGAGGGGGACACATTCAGACCAAAGCACCTGCCTGGTGGTCCTTGGGGAAAATGTCAGCCTTCGTATAGGTTAAAAAGACAAACCCAATGCATATTGAATGCTTACTCTGCCAGGAACTGTTTGAAGCTCTGAGTGCCTGTATTAGTTTGTGGATATCTTGATACCATTGCCTCCATTTTACGGATGAGGAAATCAAGATGTGGAGAGATTTCCCTGTTTGCCCTCCACACATTTGTTAAACACCAACTGTGTGCTTGGGAGACCTGCTTCCTTCCCCCACCACACCCACCTACCTACCTGGTTCATTTTCTGAAAGCAAGGTTTTGGCGGTGCCTTCCTCAAACACCTCCATCCCATTGGCTCAAGTACAAAATCCAGACACTATCTGGCCCTCAGGGCCCACCCCCAGATGGCTGTGCCCTGCCTTCCCAGTAAGGCTCTACCCAGACAGGCCTCACCTTTTATAAACTGACCAATGACCCTGGCTTGATGGGTAGGCCTGGCCCTGAGCTGGAAGAGGGGGGAGGGCCCTGACACATGTCTTAAGATTATTTTGTCGCAGGGAACAGGAACCACCTCCAATTAGGTTAAGCGAAAGGGGAGTTGAGAGGAAAGGAACTTTGCAGGAAGCAGTTGCAGGCGGCCTGGCTCAGCCTGGCTCCCCCAGGACCCGGGAAGCTGGCAGGCAGCCCCTCCTCCGACTTTCCTCTCTCTGGACTGTGGTTTCATTTTCTCATCCTCTCCCAGCGCCTGTCTCTTCTCCTCTCCCTGTAGGCTGCTCTCTCTGGATTGCTGGCATGGCCGCCCTGAATGGTGGCTTCAGCTTGAGGCCCCAGGACCACCCGGGGCACTCCCCTCAGTCTCTGGGTGCCTGAGAGCCGGATGGGCCCAACCTGGGTGAGGGCGCCCACCCCATCCCCTCCGCTGGTCGGGGCAGGCCACGTGGTCTCTGGGGCTGGGAGCGGGAGACAGTGCTGGGCACAGCTGGTACAGTGTCAGCTGCAGTTATGACGTGGGGTGTGTGCTGGGGAGAATGGGTGAGTGGTGGCCTCGCTGTCCCTGGCAGCCCACTGCAGGCCTCCCGCCCCCCCCGCCCCGCCCTGGGCTCAGGGGCAGAGGATGTGCTCTCCCTTCAGCGCCTGGGAACTGGTGTGTGGGGGGTGGCGATTGCTGGCAGGGGACCCCCCCGTCCCACCACTCCTTCCTCTGGGCTGTGCTGCCAGGCGCACAGAAACAGTAACACAGAACTCAAGTTTTCAGAGGACACGCTTCAAAATGATAATGAAACATTATCCCTCTGAATAGAAAGTAGAGCATATCAGGTGGTTTTTATTAACAAGGCATAAATTTGGGGCCTCGTGCACTTACTGGCTTCCGTCTTCCCGGAGCAGCTCTGGCTCCATCCCTGGAACCTACCTTTGACTCCAGCTGCAGCCCAGAGAGACAGACGCCCACTCCTCATTCACTTCCATCTGTGCCTTTTTGGCCTTTTCACCCTGAGAGGGGGGAATTTGAGGCTCACAACGAGGGCCTGGTTTTCTAATCTCTCCTCCCTAAGGAGGTGACGCTGTGGTGTCCAGGGCTGATCCGCTCCTGCTTGCACCCATCTCCTCCCCGGGGTGCCCCAGTCCTGCCCTCCAACCTGCAGCGTCGAGGGTGATGGCTGGGCGGAAGCCAGCCCCTCAGTGTGGGGGGAACACGGTACACCTTAGTTTTGGGCCCTGCCTTTGAGAAGCTTTTGCTGAATTAGGAAGACATCAGCCCCCTTCCTGAAAGTGTAAACGACATCAGCATCTTTGAGCAACATTTTAAGGCCAGAGCAGAAGAGCCTCCCTGCCCAGTGGGGTCATTGCCCCGGGAGTGGTTCAAGTCCCAGCGAGGGTTGCTCGGGCAGGGCACGGGGTGTGTGGGAAGGCTGAGGAGACTGTCTGGGGGAAAAGGACTGGGCTGCGTCCCGAAGGGTGGGTGGACTTGGGTAGGTAGGGAGTGCCTTCCATATGGGCACGGGGAGAGAAAAGTGAAGAAGTTTGGGTGGCAGGGTGTCGAGTGTCCGGCGGCGGGGGTGGGGTTCAGCGTGGAGCCCACCATTCTTCCAAGTCCACTGTGAAGTCGGGCATCTGGTTGTCGGACCCTGCGATGAAGGAGGGAATGACATTTGGTGTTTTCCGATTTTTTTTTTTTTCTTTTTTGCTACCTTGTATCCTGATTCCGCTCCTGCCGTTCCCTTTTCTGCTGTAGACTGTTCCCTGCTTAACTTCATCTGCTTGTAAGTTCGCTCAGTCAGCTCACATTCAGCTTCTTTCCCATTCAGCTGGGCACTGGGAACTCAGAGCAGAGGAGGGAAGGCATCTGAAAGGGTCTCGTGTGTTCTTTGTCGGATTCCAGAAAGGACTCGAGGTGATTTACAAAGATAAATGCAGTATAACGAGATGAAAAAGATGTGAGAAAATCAGAGCAAGGAGAAACCCTGGGTAGCAAACATCAGATGAAGCTGGAGGAGCTTCGGCACCTTCTATCGGCGGTAATTTGACTCTGAGCTCTCTAGCAGCTGGATCGAGGGGGATAAGGAGCTTGGAGTGTCTTCGCATTGTCACGTTGTCTCGTGTAAGCCGCCGCTATATATAACGTGAAAGCCTGAGCGAGGGGCAGCAGCCCCAGGGAAGGGCTGGACAGGGTGGTCCTCGTTCTGGGGTAGGGTCCCCGTGAACCAGCATCTAGAATGCGGGGGTGGGGGGTTGGAGGAAGGCAGCCACCTTCTGATCTTTCTAATCCTCCTCCTGGAGGGTCCTTACCAGCAGCTGTGGGAGCCAAGAGCTGGGGCTGAGGCTCACAGCCAGCCCCCTCCTTGAGAGCCTAATGGGCTCCAGGGGTGGGTGAGACCTCGTGAGCCAGGAGCCAGACTGGTCCCTGCTGGAGAATCCCCATCCTGCTAGGAAGCCTCAGGGACTACCATACAGGGGTGTGCAGAGAGCTCTGGACACACCCACTTGGCTCCAGGACTTGGCTAAGGGGCAGAAGAGGGGTGAAGGCATTCCAGCAGAACAGGCTATGGGCTGGGGTGTCTTCAGGAGCAGTGAGAAGTTCAGGGAAGCTGGAATCAGGGTGCTGGGTGGGAGGGGTCCCAGGAAACAGGCCAGAGGCGGGTGGGGGCCAGGCCAGCTGGCAGAGGTGCTGCGGACCATGGCCTTGGTACCCAGGGCCGTGGGGCACCCTCATGACCTCTTGCTTAAATCTGTGCCCCTGTTCCTGCAACCCTGTGCCTGGAGGAGCGTTGGTCCCAGTTCTGTGGAAGTAAAGAGCAGTGGTTAAGAACGTGAACTCCAGGGCTTCCCTGGTGGCACAGTGGTTAAGAATCCACCTGCCAATGCAGGGGACACGGGTTCGAGCCCTGGTCAGGGAAGATCCCACATGCTGCAGAGCAACTAAGCCCATGCGCCACACTACTGAGCCTGCGCTCTAGAGCCCGCGCACCACAGCTACTGAAGCCCGTGTGCCTAGAGCCCGTGCTCTACAACAAGGGAAGCCACCGCAATGAGAAGCCCGCACACCGCAACCAAGAGTAGCCCCCACTCGCCGCAACTAGAGAATGCCCATGCCCAGCAATGAAGACCCAGCGTGGCCAAAAATAAAAATAAATTAGTAAATTAATTAAAAAAAAAGTGAACTCCGTGGCCAGAGGGTCTGAGTTCGAATCCCACCTGCAGCTGCTCAGTTGTGTCATCCCGGGCAAGCGACTTGCCGGCTCTGGGCCTCAGTTTCCCTGTTTGTAGAGCTCCCAACAGTATCTTCTTCACAGGGCTGCTGTGAAGACTGAACAGGTTAAT
The DNA here is from genome assembly GCF_964165515.1 of Mesoplodon bidens. Lineage (NCBI taxonomy): Eukaryota > Metazoa > Chordata > Mammalia > Artiodactyla > Ziphiidae > Mesoplodon > Mesoplodon bidens. Next base: position 38,183,405 of record NC_138171.1, read on the forward strand.
ATCTGTAAAGGGCTCTGACATGCCTGCAGCAGAACAAATGTTACTGGTCTGGGAATTCCTTGGGCTGAAACAGCTTGTCAGGGGATAGAGCCTCATCCCCTCTGAACCGCCACACCCAGCACACTGCACAGGTTCAGAGTCAGGCGCAGCAGCCTTGGGGGCGTGGGGCAGGGCTCAGCAGGTTCTGGTTAATGTTACTGACAGTAATGATAGCTGTGCAAGCTCATGAGAGCCTCTCAGGGCAGCAGGAACCCACTCTGAGAGCAGGCCTCAGTCTCTACTTGATTCCCTCCAGAGACAGGGAGCTCACTACCCGATTCTTTGCTTGTTGGATCTACTGGTGAGCACTGGCTCTGTGCCGGGTTTGCTCAGTGCTGGGATTCAGAAGAATGTGAGTTAATCCTCTCTGTCCTTTCCAAAGATAGCTCCAAGCGGTGAGTGTGGCCATGGGGTGTGACAAGCTATTGTGGGCCTCTAAGTCAACATGGGAAGGATGATGGAGGCAGAGGAGTGTATTTCATTCATTCATGTATTCCTTAGACATCTTTTGAGCTTCTCTATGTGCTGGGCGCTGTCCTAGGTACCGCGAGTCCTGAAACCAACAAGATGTGCAAAGAACCTGCCCTTTAAAGCTGCTCCCAGTGAGAGAGGCTAGGGATTATGCCAGCGAATGAGAGGAAGGGTATTCTAGCAGAGGGAACAGCATGTGCAAAGGCCTGGAGATGTGACAGAATGTGCATGGGGTGGCGGTGGCACTCGCCCAGAATTTGGTGGCTGGGGAGCTTTGAGGTGGGGAGTGCCTTTCTGGAAGCAATAAAAGAAAACACTGACTTTGAGAGGTTTAGTGACTGACCTCACCCCTGGGACCACCAAGTTCTGCCCCTCCTCCGCCCTTCTTTCCCCTCCACCAGCAGCCCTGGCTGGCCCTGTTGGTAACCATGGCCCCCTGCCTGGTTCATCCCTTCTCCAGGCCACCCAAGTGTGACCCCCTTCCCTGATTTCTAGCACCATTAATAAATTTTGCCTGCCTTTGAACTTCTTTTTTTTTCTTTTTTTTTTTGCGGTACGCGGGCCTCTCACTGCTGCGGCCTCTCCCGTTGCAGAGCACAGGCTCCGGACGCGCAGGCTCAAGGGCCGTGGCTCACGGGCCCAGCCGCTCTGCAGCCTGTGGGATCTTCCCGGACCGGGGCACGAACCCGTGTCCCCTGCATTGACAGGCGGACTCTCAACCACTGCACCACCAGGGAAGCCCTGAACTTCTTTTTTTTTTTTTTTTTGCGGTACGCGGGCCTCTCACTGTTGTGGCCTCTCCCGTTGCGGAGCACAGGCTCCGGACATGCAGGCTCAGCGGCCATGGCTCACGGGCCCAGCCGCTCTGCGGCATGTGGGATCTTCCCAGACCGGGGCACGAACCGGTGTCCCCTGCATCGGCAGGCGGACTCTCAACCACTGCACCACCAGGGAAGCCCCTGAACTTCTTTTTAAATGGAAGCACACAGTCACACTCTAAGCACTTTTACATCTGCCTTCTTTCACTCAAGAGTCACAAGGTTCATACATATTGTTGCATGTGGTTGTACTGATAGTTTGTACATTCTCATTGCTGTGCTTTATTCCATTGTGTGAATAAACCACCAGTTATTTACTCATTCTGATGGAGGGATAATTTGGCTTATTTTCAGTTCGGGAGTATTAGGAATAGTCCATATCTTTTGGTGCATGTATGTGCACTTTTCTGTGGTGGCATAGCTAGGAGTGGGATAGCTGGGTCATGCTCAGCTTTAGTGTGTAATGCCAGGCTGTTTTCCACATTGCTTACACCAACTTCCACTCCTACTAGCAGTGCATGAGCGTTCTGGATATTCCACATCCTCACCAACACTTGTTGTGGTCCGTGTTTCATTTTATACATTCCGGTGGATGTAGTGTTGTCATGGTGGCTAATGAAGGTGAACATCTTTTCACCTGTTTATTGGTCTTTTGATTACCGACCCCCCCCCCTTTTTTTTTTTTTTGGTGAAGTGCCTGTTCAAGTCTTTTGCTGATTTTTCTAACTCGATTTTTGGAGTTATTTCCATATTCTGAATAGGAATCCTTTGTACAATACAGGAATTACCAATTCTTTCTCTCTCTCCCTCCCCACCCACCCCCATTGGTATCATTTGATGCACGGAAGCTCTAAATATTGTCCAGTTTATCCATCTTTTCCCTTATTTTCAACACTTCCTGGGTTGAAATCTTTGCCTGCTCCAGTGTTAAGGCAGATCTTCTTTCATGTCTACTTCTAAAAACTGTATTGTTTTACCTTTCACATTTAGATCTGCTGTCCATCTGGAGTTGATTGTTGTGTACGATGTGAAGTACATGTATTAGTTTCCTGTGGCTACTGTAACAAATGACCACAGACTTAGTGGTTTAAAACAACATAAATGTATTATCTTACACTTCTGGAGGTCAGAAGTCTGAAATGGATCTCACCAGGCTAAAAGCAGGATGTCAGCAGGGCTGTGTTCCTTCTAGAGGCTCTAAGGAAAAATCTGTTTCTAGAAGCCTTTTCCAGCTTCTAGAGGCCTCCCGCATCCTTTGGCTGTTGGCCCCTGCCTCCATCCTCAAAGCCAGGAATGTTAGACCGGGTCCTTTGCAGGCTGCCATCTCTTTGCTTCTCTCTCTCCTGCCTCCCCCCTTCCACATATAAGGACCCTTGTGATTACATTGAGTCTGCCTGGATAATTCAGAATAATCTTCTGTCTGGTCAGCTGATTAGCAACTGTTCTCTCTGCAACCTTAATTCCCTTTTGCCACGTAAACTGACACGTTCACGAGTACTGGGGATGGGGCCGTTACTCTGCCAGCCACAGAAGGGAGCATGATTTTTTTCCCATGTGGCTGTCCATTTGATCCAGCACCACTTATTGTAAAGACTCTCCTTTGCTCAGGGGTAATTTTTAGTTGCGTGTGCAAATTCCACCCCGACAGGCTGGGTTGGGGAGGAGAACCCAGGAGATGGGGGTGACTTTCCTGCAGCTGCCCTGGCCTGGATGTGTTGGATAGGGCTGCCATGGAAACCAGAAGTGAAGGAGGCAGTAGTGAAAGATGACTGGGTCAGCATCCTGGCCTGGAAGGCAGGATACCAGAGCCCGTTCCTTCCTGTTCCCCTGATCGCTGGGTGACCTCAGCAGGCCCCTCCCCTCCTTGGGCCTCTGACTCTGTCTGGTCTCAAGGACCTTCTTGGCCAGCACAGGTTTTCTTCATTTGGGCAGCTGACTCTCACTGTCCTGTTTGCTTCACTCCTGTGCCCTGGGCCTCAGTTTTCCCATTCTGTGAAATGGGAATAAAGGTGGGTCTGGGGGCAACTTGAGGTGCGTTGTTCCCCAGCCCTTCTTTTTGGGCCTGATGAGGGACCCCATCCAGCAGAGCCAGGGTGATGCCTGCCCAGTGTCCTGGGCCAGTAGCAGGAGGGCTACAGATGTCCAGTTGCTGGGGCCGTGGGTGGCCACACAGCCAGGAGTGGGTTCTGGGGCCATGGTTGTGCCCTGGTTCTGAGCATGCCAACTGTTTGCGTGCATGCATGTGTGTAAGACAGGGAAGTATATTGAAGTTCCTTCCCCTCCCTAGACCTGACACAGCCCTGATCCTTTTTTTCTTTTTTTTTTTTTTTGGCTGCCCCACATGGCTTATGGGATTTTAGTTCCCCGACCAGGGATCGAACCCTGGCCCTCGGCAGTGAGAGCACGGAGTCCTAACCGATTCCCAGCCCTGATCCCCTTTGCCGGGAGACAGGATCTGAACTCCAAGCTCGAGGGGAGGATGGCCACACCCCAGTGTGTCCAGCTCAGGTAGGACTGACAGGATGGCCCTTCCCAGGGCTCTGCAGTCACCCCAGGGGTGGGCAGGACACAGAAGATACCAACTGACTTTACAAAGTAAGAACCACAGCCCTGAGCTCAGAGGCCATGAGGATGGTAGGATGGTGAGTGTGTGGGACTGGATGCCAGCCTTCCGGCCTCAGCCCCTGCTTGTCTCCCCCCGGCAGGTGCCAGGGAAGTAGGGGAGTCGACCGGTGCTCTTAGATTGGTCTGTCCTTCCCCGCTCAGCCCCGTGGGTGCTCCTGCACCCCATGTCCGAGCTGCTGGCACGCATGCGCTGCCGTCTTCCCAGCGTCATCCTCTCTCCCCGTCCTTGAAGCCATATCAGCTGGTGTGGCCTGGGTTCCTGCCCCAGCCCTGCTGTGAAGCTTGGCTGGGTCCCTTCCCCACGCTGGTTCTGGATGGCCGCCAGGCCCCTGGGTACTCCCAGGGCGACTCGGGGCCCCAAGCCGGGCCCACCACCACCCCATTCTTCCTGGGGTCTCCCGTCCCATCTCCCGCTGCTGGCCGGCCCCTGTGTGAATGTTGGGCTCACACAGCCCGCCCCGCGGCCTCACTGACCTGGGGAGAGCAGGGGTGGGTGGGGGGCTGGGACGCGGGCAGACAGGCGCCATCTCCTCCGCTCTCCCAGGCCTGAGGGGCAGCTGGTGTGAGCCGGCAGGACTCGCAGCGGGGGCTGTCCCAGCTCTGCTCTCTGCTTGCACGTGGGGATTCTCGCTTCACCACTGGGTGAAATTCCCTGAACCTCAGTCGCACGCGAACAAAATGGGCCTCTTTTCCAATCAGGATGGGACAAGCAGTGGGTGCCGCCTGGGCTGAGGCTCATGGGGACGTTGGTCACACTCGCCCTTGGGGCCCCTGCTGGATGTGGGGGTTGGGGTAGCACTGGGTTTCTGGTGCCGGTGGGAGTGTTGGGATGCCCCGTGGGGCAGCTGGGGGGGCCCGCGCCACGCCCACATAGGGGCCTGCCTTTGGGAGCCTGGTGGTCAGCACCCATGGGGTTCAGTCTGTTTGGGGCCTGCCCCCCCATTCCTCTTGGTGGGTGTGCATGGGGAGGGGAGGAACTGTTTCCTCTCCCCGTCCCCTGGTGTCTGTCTTTAAATTTTTTTTACTTAAATTTTGAGGCACTCAGAAAGAATAGACAGGGCACAGTGAACTCCCATGTACAGCCTGCAGGACTTGAGCAAATCTTGGGACTTCCCTGGCGGTCCAGCGGTCAAGACTCCGCGCTTCCAGTGCAGGAGGGGCAGGTTTGATCCCTCCCCTGGTTGGGGAGCTAGGATCCCACATTGCCATTTGGCATGGCCTACAAGAAAAAGAAGAGGAGGAGGAGGAAGAAGCAAATCTTACAGATAGAAATGAAGCCCCAGTTGCCCAGCCCCGGCCCCGTTCCCATCCCCCAAACGGCATTTCTTGGCTGTTGCGTGGGATGCTGTGGATAAGCGCCACGTAGGCGCCTCCAGGACCCTCGGCCAAGGTGCCCGGCCGAGTCTCCACTGCACCTGCACTGTTCCCCCAGGCTGTGCCCGCCCTTCGCCCAGCCCTTGGCCCACCTGCCCTTTCCCCGAGGCCTTTCTAGCAACTTGGTATCACCTGGCTTTTTGACTTTTCGCCCATCTGATTGGGTGGGAAAGGGGATCTCCTTGCAGCGTGGATTTGCATTTCCCTGATGACTGGGGAGGCCCAGCTGCTCTCCAGCCTAACGACATCCAAGCTGGCCCGGCTGTCATCAGGGTGCCGTCAGGTCGGTGCCCTCTGGTCCCTTTCTTCTCTGCCTCCAGCCCCATATACTACACACCATGTGGGTGCCCCAGGCCTCAGTCACTTCACACCCAGCCTGTCCCCAGATGAGCTCCCCACCCTGGCCCCTTCCTGCTCCCAGGTCCGTCCAGGTGTTGAGAGGTTCTCCTGCCTTCTGCCGTCCTCAGCCCTGCCTCCCCCGCGCCTCCTCCCACCTGCCGTCCTCCACCAGTGCTTGTCACCTGCTTGGCATCTGTCCCCGCTCTGCCCCCTCCAGCCCCTGCCTCTGTCTCAGCTCAGGTGGAGGCCCTGTCACAGCACCCCCGTCATCCTCATTAGCTCCCCGAGGTTTTGCCGAAATGCTCATCCGATCTTTCCGATCCTTTGCCTGATGCCCTCCGTGGCTCCTCATCCCCTCAGCCTGATGCCTGGGCATGATTGGGAGACCCCTCCCCCCGCCAGGTGTCCCTTTCAGTCCCTGGATACCCACCCGCTGCACATTTTAGGCAATCTAAATCCTTAGCTGTTTGGCTGACCTGGCAGAGCGGAGTCTGTGCCCCACAGTTTCCCCAGCTTGGACCCAGCCCCCCACCCCGTGCTCCCAGTTACAGCACGCCTCCCACCACCCTCTTCGCTCCGTGGCGCTGCTGTGGTCTGGAGCCTTTGGGCTTTTGCAGTGAGTGGGCAGGGGCCACACTAAGTCCATCTCTGGCTGCCATGTAGCCCGGCACATGGGTCACAGGCTCAGGAGGTGGGGGGAGCATGGGCACCCCGACTGCTGGGACCCCTGGGGTGGGGAGGAGGAGCCCCCCCCCGAGAGCTGCGTCTGCTGGGCAGCAAGAGAGCCCAGGGTGTGGCTCTTGGCCGAGGTCTCTGAGCTGAGGTCTGGTCCTGGGAGCCGGCTTCCTGGTGCCCGCCTCCCATGCCCTCTGGGCGACGCTGGCACAAGGACATGGGCTTTCCACTGTCCTAGTTGGCATCTTTCCCCCTTCTGTCGGGCCGCACCCTGGGCCGCTGATTGGTGGAAAGTTCCTGGGCCTCATCCCCCGCCCCTGAAGCTACAGCCCGCCACCCCCAGGGCAGCTGAAATGGAAACCCTGAAATGCAGCCCGGGTTTGTCTTTGGTAAATGGTAATTGAGGGCGGCACAAAGGGGGCCTGTTGGTCTGAACGCCACCCGCTCTTGCTCGCCTCTCCCACACCCGCCTCGTCGGGGCCCCGGCTCCCTAGGGGAGGCGGGGTGTGCATCCCGGGCCTTTGGAGAATGTAATGGAGACCAGATCGTAGTGATGCTGCCCTTTCCACACAGCCTGCGTGCCGGGCACAGAGGGACATTCGTGGGGCTGTCTCACGGATTCGCTCATCCGTGCTCCCCACACAGCAGCAGTGCTTTCCCCCCCATTTTACAGGTGATGACTCCGAGGCTCGTGCTGAACCAGGGTCCCTCAGCCACTCCTGGTGGGTCTGGGGTTTGGACTCCATGAGACTGAAATCTACTTCCTCCCAGGCCTCCCACATCAGCTGCAGTGTGGCCAGAGGCCAACTTATCCCCACGTCCCGGCTTTTTCCAAGAAACCCCTCTCTTCCTCTGTCCCACAAGCAGGGCTGAGTCATAAAGGGGCCTCCTCCCCCTCTTCCTGTTCACCATTCTTCTCTCCATCTCCCCTTCCCTGTGTTCCCCCAGCACCGGAGGCCTGCACAGGGGCAGGGGTGGGACTGGGGTGGGCCAAGTAATGCAGCCTTGGTTCTTCTCTCTCCCGCCAGCTCCTCTGGTCTCCTTTGTCCGTGAGGCACGTGGGTGCTCTCCCCAGAGGCCAGGGGTCTCACAAATGTTATTCCAGGCCTGGGCCAGGCAGTGTAGGGAGGCGGAGGGCTAGACCTGGGTCTGGTTCCAGCCCAGCTGCTGAGCCATGTGTGACTTTGGGCTCGACCCTGCACTTTTGCACATCGGATGTTCCTCCTGTAAGGTGACCACCGCCTCATCAGGACATAAGGCCTGGCACACAATAGGTTCCTCACGCTGGATGCTGCTGGGTCATCAGGGTCTGAGAGGGTAGGAGGGTGACTGTGAGAGCCTCCAGAAGCCTCCCGTGGGAACAATGTCCCTGAGGATTTGTGGCCTTGAAGGCCTTTGTCCTCTGGGCCGTAGCACGTGTGCTCTCATACGGGATTTCCTAATCACAAGCTCTGTGCCAGGCACCATGCTGGGGCTGGGTTCTCAAAGAGGAGACTGTGACCCCACCTGGGGTTACCCGTGGGCTCCCAGGAGGCATGATGAAGGTAGGAGAACGGTATCCTCTCTCCTTGGCTCAGTGTGTGATCCTGAGGTCTCTGGGTCAAAGGTCCTGGGAGACTTCCTGGAGGAGGAGGCATCGAGTTAAGTGTTCCTTATGTGGTTGGAATAGGTGAAGTGAAGCAGGTGGGAGAAAAGGCACAGGCAGAGTCTGGGAGGTGGGAGACTGTCAGGCGAGTGGTGAGGAAATGCAGGGTCATCGGCAGCAAGGCTGGTTGGGGAGCCTCCAATGCCGGACACAGTTATGATGCCTGGTCCCTGTCTCAGAGGGCACATGGGCTAGTGAGGAGTCTAGACCAGCTGCGTGAAAAGCTGTGGTGTCAGACGGCCAGCTGGGATGATCACTACAAGCCACTCAGTCCTGAGGGCTGGGCCCTGAGGAGGTGAGGGTGGCCTCCTGGGCCTCTTATCCCCATAAGCCAGCATCATTCATCCATTCAAGTGATTTCCTGAGCACCTATAGACACCAGGCATCCCATCAGTGCTGAGGATACCACAGTAAACAGACTCAAGTCTTTTCCTTATGCAGTAGAGAAAAACAAAGCAGGGGAGGGCTGGAAAGGGGTTGTAATCTTCGAAGGGGACATTGGAGCAGATACTTGGAGGAGATGAGCAACACACTGGATATTTGAAGAAAAAGCATTCCAGGCAGAGGGAACAGCATGTGCAAAGGCCCTGAGGCTGGAGTGTGCTTAGTGTGAGCTAGTGTGGCTGGAGTGGAGTGGGTGAGGGAGGGCCTTGGAGGTGGTGAGGAGGGCCTTGAAGCCCATCGCACTAGGAGGAGCCTTCAGGGATTTCTTTTTTTTTTTTTGGCTGCATTGGGTCTTCGTTGCTGCACGCAGGCTTTCTCTAGTTGCGGCGAGCGGGGGCTACTCTTCAATGAGGTGCACGGGCTTCTCATTGTGGTGGCTTCTCTTGCTGTGGAGCGCGGGCTGTAGGTGTGCGGGCTTCAGTAGTTGTGGCACGTGGGCTCTAGAGCGCAGGCTCAGTAGTTGTGGCGCATAGGCTTAGTTGCTCCGCGGCATGTGGGATCTTCCTGGACCAGGGCTCAAACCCGTGTGACCTGCATTGGCAGGGGGATTCTCAGCCACTGCGCCACCAGGGAAGCCCAAGGATTTCATTTTTTATAGAATTTTTTTTAAGTTGAGATCTAATTTACACATTATTAAATCTATCCATTTTAAGTGTGCAGTTTGATGACTTTTAGTATAAACATACAGGTGTGTAGCCATCACCACAATCCAGTGTTAGAACATTTCTACCACCCAGAAAGTTCTCTCCTGCCTGTTTGAAGTCAGTCCCTGCTCTCAACCCCTGGCAACCGCTGATCTGCTTTCTGTGTCTATAGTTTTGAAATTTCAAATAAGTGGAATCAAGCTATATGGAGTCTTTTGTGTCTGGTTTCTTTCACTTAGAATAATGTTTTTGGAGGTTCATCCATATTGTCGCAAATATCAACAGTTGGGTTCTGCGTTTGCAGATATGGAGGGCTGACTGCACTATACCATTTTATATGAGGGACTTGAGCATCCTCGGATTTGGGTAACCTCAGGGATCCTGAACCAATTCCCCAAGGAAACCAAGGGACAACTGTGTACTATTGTCTAGATGAACTTTGTGTTCATATATTCACCAGTTGATGGACATTTGGGTTGTTTCCATGTTTTAGCTATTGTGAATAAGGTCACTATGAACATTGTTTTTTTTTTTTTACAAATGTTTGTATGGATATATGCGTTTATTTCCCTTGGGTGGTTGGGTCATATGGTAGGTGTATATTTAACGTTCTAAGCAACTGTCAAACTGGTTTCCAATGGGGTTACACCATTTTTCATTTCCACCAACAATCTGTCCTGATTGCTCCACATCCTCGTCAGCACTTGATATTGTCAGTTTTTCTGATTTTAGCCATCCTAATCTGCGTGAAGTGGTATCGCATTGTGGTTTTGATCCACATTGCCCTTGTGACTAATGATGTAGGTCATCTTTTCATGTGCTTTTTGCTGTTTACGTAGCTTCATTGGTGAAATGGGGATTCAAATCTTTTGTTCATTTTTTTATTAGGTCTTATTAGTAAGTCGTAAGGGTTCTTCATATGTTGGTGAATAAATGACCTTTATTAGATATATGATTTGTAGCTTGGCCCAAGCCTGACAGTGAGTGACTCCTGGGCTCCAGAATTCCTGGGGTGTCAGGGAGTTGGTCCGGGGATTAGAATGTTGGATTTGGCGGACTCTGGGGGGCGGGCCAAGGCTGGCAGGCATGCGCATACTCCCATCAGCTCACCTGGGCATGTAGGTGCCACTACTTTGTGCCTTGCAGGGGCTCATTTTCCTTTGCTCTATGTCTAACCACCCTGTGTGAGGAGCTGATCCTTCCCGTGGCTGTGCCAGGACGGTAATAGTGTTGTTGGCTCATCCTGCTGGCCTGGGAGCCTTTCTGGGGACACATATTCCTGCTGTGAGCATTGTGGGTTGGCTTCTGTATTAGTCAGAACTTCTTTGGTTGCAAGTGACAGTGTCCCTCAAAGAGAATTAGGCAAAAAGACATAACAATGACTGTGTGTGTCAGGATTTGTTGGCTGATGTAAGTGAAGGGCTCAAGTGACCAGCTTCAGGTTCAGCTGGATCCAGGCCCTCCAAATCCTGGGACTTAGCTCTGCTTTCTCTGTGTTGGCGTTGTTCCCTGGCAGTCTCTTCTGTGTAGTAATCCTGCAGCTCCTGGCTTTCATCCCACACCTAGACAGCCCCAGAACAAGAAGAGCACCTTTTCCTAAAGGTTCCAGCCAGAGTCCAGGCCCTGATGCTCCTTGGGTCACATGATCTTCCTTCAGCTAACCATGGGGCTCTGGCCAGGCCTGGGTCATGTGTCCACTCTCGGTGTGGGGATGGGGGGTCAGCTTATATAAGTCATATGGCTCAAGAATGGAGAAAAGCGTTCTCTAAAAAGGAATAATATTCTGTGACCATGGGTGGGATAAGGATATGGCTGGACGGGCAAAGGGTGTGGCATCCCCTACTGCATGAGTTTAATGTCCAGAAGGCACTAATTTCACCTGTTCCCGAGGTCCTGAGGGGGTGATGCTTTCTCCCAGAATCCTCTGTCCGTCCGCGGTGCTGTGCATCCCCTCTCCCCACTGGACAGTGTGCTCCCCTAGGTGGAGGACGCATCCTGCCTGCGGCTCTGGGGCAGGACAGGGCCTGGCCTATGGTGAGCCCTACATGAATACCTAGTTCGAGAGAGGGTGTGCACACAAGACAGTGGGGGAGTAGGGGATGTGGGCCTGTCCTTTCTGCCTCTCCCCCAACTCCCCTGCAGCCAGTCCCATCTTTCTGTCACCTAGTACCCTGAGCTGATCACCATGGAGATTGGGGGCTTCCCCTCTCAGGAATCCCCTTTGTCAAACACTAGTGCCCTATTTGCCATATGCATCGCATCCTTCTCTGCTTAGTCATGAAAACAGGGAGCTGTCATCGCGGGAGGGCAGGCTGAGGGCATGGCGAGTCCATCCTGGCAGGGGGTTGAGGCAGGTGTAAGCTCCTCTGTTATGTGTGTCGCCGCACCTGGGGTGGAGTGGGTGAGTGCTGGATGGTGAACCCAAAGCTGGCATATGGCCTGTGTGGTGAGGCTGGTTGATTAAATTAGATATTGTTTTGTCCAGCCTGCATTGAGGGATGTGAGCTGTTGGCTGGTCCTAGAGGGTCTGGGGGCCACTGGAGAGTGACCCACTGGGTTGCCCATGCATGTCAGAATCTGCTGGCCAGTGCTCTGTGGTGAGAGCTGCATTCAGCTCTTGGTGGCCGTGCTGACCTGCATGGTCCCGCTGAGGGGGCTGCTGGGGTTAATAGAGCCTGTGCCTTAGCCCCCTGAGCCGGCTTGCTCCCGATCTTCACCTCCTGGGTCTCGGATGTAAGAGAGAGTGTGTGCCCGACCCAGAGTCTGGCAGACTGGAACACATGTCCTGGCAGCGCCACCGCCATGCCGGGCCCACGCCTGCGGCCACTCCTCTATACCTCAGTTTCCCTATCTAGAAAATGGGGACGACCGTGGTCCCTGCCTCACGGGGCCAGGGGTGCTCTGCCAGCTGGTGACGTTGTGATGTGACCCCTCCTGTTCTCTGCCCACAGGTGAGTGACGATGGCGGAGAGCACGTGACCTGCACGGACCCTTCTCTGCCCACCGAGTGGCACCACCATGCAGAAGCCCAGCGGCCTGAAGCCCCCCGGCCGCGGGGGGAAGCACTCAAGCCCCATGGGCCGGACGTCCACTGGATCAACCTCGGCCTCTGCCACTGTGACAGCCACTGGCTCCAAGGAAGGTGCGCAGGGCCAAGGGGGGAGCGGGGGTGGGTAGTGCTTCTTCTGGAAGAGCCAAGGGAACTTGGGCTGCTCCCTGACCAGCCTGGAGGCCAGCAGTTCCCAGAAGTTCTTGTTGATGTCTGACCACATCCCTTTGAAAATTAACGGGCAGGGACACATGCTTTATGTGCATTGTTCCTTTTCACGCTCCTCCAAATTTGGGAGGCAATACCACTGTTGGCTTCCCTTAGGGATGAGGAAATGGAGGCCCAGGGAGGCATGGCAACTTGCCCACGTCACTCAGCCTGGAAAACACAGCCCGATTCAAACTCTAGCCTCTGCCAGCCTCCCTGCCCCCACTCATTCCCCTTCCAGGGTCTGAAATGATCCCCATCTTCCCATCAGCTTTCTTGTCTACCACCCAGACCTATGCCCTTTGAGCTTTACTTGTGTAACCTCTAGTCCTCCTGCTGGTGGGCAGAGGGTTCCTGGCAGGGCAGGGGTCAGGCCAGCTGCTCGGGCTGGATGCACCAGCTCTGAAGGCAAATGGGTTGAGGACAGCTGTTAGCTATTGGCTTTTTCTAGTGATAAAAAGTAAGAGAGTCCACTCTGTAATATTTGGAAAGTTTGATGTAGGGGTAAAATTGCCTATAATCTTCCTTAGAGGTAACTATTACTATTTTGGTTTATATCCTTTCACTTGTTTTTTAATCTTTGCAATCATGCATATACAACTTGAAAATCTGCTTTTTTCTTTTTTTATAAATTTATTTTATTTATTTTATTTTTGGCTGCATTGGGTCTTCTTAGCTGCACGTGGGCTTTCCTCTGGTTGCGTCGAGCTGGGGCTACTCTTTGTTGCAGTGCACGGGCTTCTCATTGCGGTGGCTTCTCTTGTTGCGGAGCTCGGGCTCTAGGCAGGCGGGCTTCGGTAGTTGTGGCACGCGGGCTCAGTAGTTGTGGCTCGCAGGCTGTAGAGCGCCGGCTCAGTAGTTGTGGCGCATGGGCTTAGTTGCTCCGCGGGATGTGGGATCTTCCCGGACCAGGGCTCGAACCCGTGTCGCCTGCACTGGCAGGTGGATTCTTAACCACTGCGTCACCAGGGAGGCCCTCTTATTTTTCACTTTGGTAAATAATGCTGTGATGAACATCTTTGGCACAAATTCCCGCTTTGACGACACTCCAGCCAGCAGGGTAAGACAGGGTCCATCTCATCTGATTGGCATGGAAGTTTGGAGAGGCAAAACCAGTCACAGGCCAGACTGGGCAATCTGGGCCCTGGGTAGGGTCAATGAAGTTTGAGCCAAAGGCACGGGCAGTTGACAGAACCAGGTCCCTGGGAAAGCCAGACAGCTAGCATGGAAAGGTGAGGAATATGTGTCATGTGGCCCGTGGACAGCCCTGCCTGGTACAGGCTTGTGTGGAGGCCCAGACAGCCCCTTTCAAGGTGGCAAATCCTCCTTTCCTCATTTCTGAGCCTGAGAAGAACGTAGGCAGGGAAAAAACAAGGAGGAAAGGCTGTTCCGGGTGAGGGAACAAGTAACACAAGGACCCTGAGGCAGGAATGGATTGTTTGTTAAAACAGAGAAAGAAGACCAGTCTGGGTAAAGAGGAGTGTGAAATGAGGTTGGGGAGGGCGGCAGAGGCACGTGGTGGAGGGCAGGGGGCTGGGCTTGTTTTAAGTGTGCTGGAAGCTGTTGGAGAATGTTAGCAAAGATCGTCTGGTGTTGTTGGCATCCCTCAGGCCACCAGGCAGAGGGCGGGTTGCGGGGGTTAAGAGCGGGGCTGGGAAGACTGGTGAGGAGGCATGTGGTCACCCGGGCGAGGATGTTTGCACTCACTGCCAGGGCTGGGGGAGGTGAAGGGGCTGACCACCATGAGTGGGCTGCAGGGAAGACTTCCTGGAGGAAGTGTGAGTGAGCTCAGCCTTAAGGAAGCGGGGATTGTAAGTGTGGAGGAGGACGACGATGTGGGGCCTGGAGACAGAGCATGGGCAGAGGCACCAAGTGGGCCTAGTGGTCTAGAGCGGGTGGGAGTTGTATATCCCACTGGCTGGAGAAGGGCCCCAGCCAGGCTTGACCCTGACCTTCTCCTCCACTGGAGAGAGCCCCTAGCACCTTCTGGACTCTTTCCTCATTGTCTCTTCTCTGATCCAGAGGGCCTGAGTTCTGGCTCTGATCCAGCTCTAATGTCCCTCCTGTGTGACCTTGGAAGCATTACTTAACCTCTCTGAGCCACAAATGGGATAATGTCATTTCTCTCAGGGAATCAAGTGAGTTAATAAATGGGAAGTGCCTGCAGGCACAAGACTCATTAAAGAGTAATTTCTTTTTCTTTCATCCCTCCATAATCTCATTACAGAAAAATTTGAGTGATAAAAGAAGGAACTCCCATTACCCCTCCATTTCACCTAATCACAGCCACCACTGTGTCATATTCCTTCTGGTCTTTTTTCCTGTTCACATGTTGTTGTTTCAAGCAGTTAAGTCATGGGTTGTATTATCCAGACTTGCATCCTACTGCTTCACATTTGATTGCGTTCTATGGGAAGTGCCCCCCGCCCCCGTGCTATGGCAGTGTCCTCTTTGCCATCATTTTGAATGGCTACATCCTGGTCTCTCGAGGGAAGGGGAATGGCCACACTGTGTGGCCTGCTGATTGCCTCCTGGTCACACCGCGTGGTGGTCTGGGGGCCGCTGAGGGTGGGGGCTGGGTGGTCAGACTCTGCCTGGACCCCAGCCCCGCAGGCCTGTTCCTGTGTGGGAGAGGAGGTGCCACTCCATGAATGCCCGACTGATCACAGAGACACGCCCCCTGCTGAGGGACAAGGTGGTGGCGGCAAAAGCTGCGGTTGGTGCCGCCCTCCTTCCCGCTCTGGCACCTGCTGCCTTTGCAGGTCAGAGAGAGACAGACCCCCGGGCTGGGGGAGGGAGCAGAGAGCCGGGAGCAGTTGGCCAGGGCAGTGGAACCCTGTGACAGGGGAAGGGAGATTTCTGCCGCCCAGAGCTGCTTTTGTCCCTGCTCCAGGTCTCATAACAAGAGTCCCAGCAGAGGCGGGATGTGTGACAGCAGCAGGGGGGGACGGTGGCCCCATTCCTGGCCCACAGGCTCCCTCACCCACCCATGGAACTGGCCATCAGCTCTCCGAGGTGCTGGAGGTGCCCACCCCCATGGGACGCTGGGAGGCTGGGACTCCGGAGGTGGGTGCTGGAGCACCAAGAGAGGGTCTGGCAGAGGCTGGAGCCTGGTGGTGGTTGGAGGGGGGCAGTTGCTCTGGGAATCGGGACAGTGGCAGCCTCCCAAAGCATGAGCTCAGCCTCCAGGCAGAGGATCTGCCAAGGGTCAGGCCTGGGCTGATGCCTCCACCCTGCCTGGCCTGTGTCGGTTCCCAGAGCAGCAGGACCAGAGGGGCCATGGGAGGGGGTCTCTTATACCAGGAGGTGGCCCAGAGGTGGTCAAAGCAGGTGCACAAGAAGGTGGTCTGGGACCCACCAGTGGGCCAAAACCTGGGTGGGGCCTCTAGGTCAGGGGCAGCCCAGCCAGATGGGATGGACCCCCTGGAGGCTGTTTCAGATCAGGCAGTCGGGACGGGGGAGGGGGTCCTCGCTCAGGAGGTGACACTGGTGTGAAGATCTTAGTGACAAGCAGGAACCCGCAAGGTCAGGGAGAGGGCATCCAGGCAGAGGCAGTAGTGGCTACAAAAGTCCTGAGTCTTGAGACCTCTGAGGACGGGGATGGAGAGCGGCTTGAGAGGCCTGGGCAGGGTTGTGAATGGGCCCGGGCAGGCGTGGCGACCAGAAGGGAGCTGGGGTGCTGTGACCCCGGCCGCCTGGGGGTTGGGAGCCTATCCTGGGCCTGAGGAAGATGTGGGGGGAGCTCAGGTCTCTGGGCTGGTGGCCCAAGATGCTGCTGGGGTTAGGCCTTCCCTTTGGGTCAGGAGCAGCCGGTGGTGGTCGGGCAGGTCCAACACTGCTGGGCAGTCATAGGAACCACGGCAGGCTGTGCACAGGAGCCCTTAGTCCTTCCCGGGGTCTGCTTCTGAGCCTCAGGTGGGGGCAGGCCAGGCTAGGCCATGGGTGTCCCTCTTGGGACAAGAAGGGCTGGCCGCAGGGACCTGGGGAGGACTCTAGGGACAGGGACAGACCATAGGCCACTGTCGAGGTCCCTCCGCCCTTGCCCCCTACTGGGGCAGGCGGGTCCTTGGAGGGCCTCTCCCATCCCTTGCCCTGTGGTCCAGCCGCAGAGATTTCCCATCCAGGAGGGACAGCGTTTGACACTTGTGTGTCACAAGCCGGCCCTGCAGCAGGTGTCTTGTCACATTTCTTTCTCATTAACAACTGAGTGAGAGAACTGCTCTTCTGTCCATTTGAAAGATGACAGAACTGAGGCTTGGAGGTCTCAGCTGAGTTGCTCAGAGTTACAGGGCCAGAGGGTAGAAGGGCTGGGCTTGCTCTAAAGCTGGTTCAGGCTGCTGGCACCCACTGCCCCCAGGGCTGAGGCAGCTGGGGTGGCTGGACTCCTGAGTCCACTCCCACACTCTGCTCAGGCACCGGCTAGATGGGCAGGGTTGGAGGAGCGATCTGTTCTCGTTAGGTTGGTCACAGCTATCCCCCAGTGTGCCTGTGGCCTTTGCACACGTGGGGGACCCAGGACACAGGAGGTCGAGGACGTGTGTGCATGGGCGTCCCCCTCAGAAAAGCAGTGGGCCACTTGGGGCAGGGTCTACCTCCTATATATTGATCTCCCCCAAGGGGCCCAGGGCTTTGCAGTTCTGGCTTATTGAGCTGGGGCCCGGGTGCTCCCACACCTTGTGGGTGCTCCAGACATGGGAGCCAGCCTGATGTGCCCGGTGTGGGGTGTCCCACAGAGCTTCACAGCTGGCTTCTAATCCTAGACACTGACCCCACTCCACTCCACCCCCGGAGGTTCGTGTCTTTCACCTTGATCCCCTACGTGGGTAGGTGGCTTCATCCCTGTCTTTTTTTTTTTTTTTTAACATCTGTATTGGAGTATAATTGCTTTACAATGGTGTGTTAGTTTCTGCTTTATAACAAAGTGAATCAGTTACACGTATACATATGTTCCCATATCTCTTCCCTCCTGCGTTTTAACTGACCTGTCCCAGATGCTGCGCAAACCTGGGCAGAACCAGGACCAACTTCCAGCCCTTGCTCCTGCAGAGCTAGCACTGGCTGCAGGCGGCACTCACTCCCTTCAAGGTCAGCTCTCCTGCTGTCCTCCCCTGACCACATCCTAAACTTTTTAATGGCATCAGGATGGGGAAAGCCAAGCTGAGCTTTTCTGTGGCTGGGCTGCGGATGGGCGGGGGGCAGGGCAGCCTCCTAATGTTCCTGACGACGCCCAGAATCGATCGGGAACGGGGGCGGGTGTGGGGGGGTGAGCTGGGGGAAGCAGGGGCCCAGCTGCCAGCGCCCGCCTGCCCGCCTGCCCGCCTGCCTGCCTGCCGTGGCCGGCGTGGCTGTAGCAGGGCTTCTCCATGGGGAGCTGGCTCTGCTCTTTCCAGGGTAAGCCTCCTGCATCTTTTTCTCCCTGGGGCCTCAGCTGAGTCTGCTGGGTAGGGGCTCTGTCCCCCTGGTTTGGGAGTAAGGGGAACAGAAGGGGGCTTCTGAGTTCCCTTTGGCTCAGGAAGGACGCTGAGCAATCCTTGGGACTCGGGCCCGCCCCGGAACGGCGTGGTAGAGGGTCCCTTCTGCAGGGATGGATGGCTGGAGACAGCGTAGCAGGGGATTTGCCGGGCCTGTGGTGGCCACAGGGGGCGGGCCCTGCCTTGGTCAGAGTGGGTTGGGAGGGGTCTTTCCAGAGCCCATATGGGTGGGGCGCTGTCAAGGGACTGACTGGAGGGTGGACCGGGCTGGGGGGCTCACGGTGGGAAAGCTGGCTCCCTTGAGGAATGCTCTAGAGACCCCATCCCTTCCTTTGGACCTCCGTGTTGAGTCCCTGCCAGGAGAGCCGCGGTCTTAGAGCAGAAAGCTGCTTTGGGGTTTGTGGGGCATTTATGTACGTTGCATTGGGGCCACCAAGGAGGGGAGGTCAGGGTCGTGTCCAGGGTATATTTCAGCCCCATTTTGGGGCTCCAGGGATGGAGAAGGGGGTCTGTGTGGACCCCACCTCCCAGGGCTTGTGTTCTGGGTGGGGTGTAGACGTGTACCCTGGCAGCCTGGGTGGCAGGCTGTGCCAACCAAGGAAGAATGGAGTTCCGTGGGGTGGCAGTGCCAGTGAGGGGTGGTGGAGCTGGCCTGATGGGCAGGCAGGGTTTCCTTAGGCGACACAGAGAAAAAAATGCTATAATTTAAGGCCAGAGTGACCATGTACTGCCGGGGACAGCCCTAGTTTATGCTTGTGGTCTTGGCATGATACTATATTAATAGCACCTCTTTTCTCTCCACCGTGTCTGGTTTTGGATTATAAATTATGTAGTCACCTTATTTATAGCCCTTCCTAAGTCATCACACTGCTCATTTGCACATTAAAGGCTCTGACAAGTCCCGCAGCAAAGTAACCTTAACTTTGCTTAAGCCCCTGTTCCTCAAGTTGTTTGAATTTGGAGATTAAGGTTTTGTTTTCATGATACCTATTAATGCCTTGTGGAACTATGTTCTATGGAACATTTATAGATATGCTTTTTTCCCTCTGGCCTTCAGGCGCAAAGGGCCAACTTCATCATGCTCCTTGGTGCATGTCATATCATCACTGTGGGTCCCTCCAAGGCCCCTCTTGTGTTTTTGGGGTTTTTTGTGGTACGCGGGCCTCTCACTGTTATGGCCTCTCCCCTTGCGAAGCACAGACTCCGGACGCGCAGGCTCAGCAGCCATGGCTCACGGGCCCAGCCGCTCCGCGGCATGTGGGATCTTCCCGGACCAGGGCACAAACCCGTGTCCCCTGCATCGGCAGGCGGACTCTCAACCACTGCACCACCAGGGAAGCCCCATCTTGTGTTTTTTAAATTGATCCCTTTTTATCCTGTTTCCTATTCCCGTTTCCCCCACCCCCAGGCATTCATACCTGTGTACTGTGCATTGGGACACTCTTGAACCCTTTCTCACCAAGCATCACATCATAAACACTTCCTTATTTTTAAAAGAGTATTTAATAATCCGAAAGACTTGACCATAATTTATATAACTGCTTACTATTTTGGGGGGCCCTAAATCCAGGTTTTGTTTGTTTTGTGAATAACAAGACAGTGAGTCTGTTTTTTCTTTCTAAATTATTTCCTTGGGAAATGGGCCACAGATGACATTATTTTATTATTTTCTTTTTCAGATATTGTATTTCATTTTTTATTACGTTATTCATTTTATTACGCAAGTAACATGGGCTTCTCGTAAAAGCCAAAGGTTAACATAAAAAGTGATACCCATCTAGAGAGTGAAAATGAGTCGGGGGAGTGATGATGTGGTTGGGTTTGCCTTCAGAGGGCTCACGCTGATGGCTCTGGAGGAGGGCCTGAAACAGGGGGCTGGAGACTAGATGCTGGAGACCCTTCTGGAAGCTTCTCTGCTGAGCAAGGTGTGAAATCTCAAGGACTTGATCTCGGGAGGGGTCTCTGAGACCCTAGAGGGAGGTGTGGATTTAGGAGTTATTCTGTGAAATTGCTAGATCTTGATGAATAACTGGTTTGGGGGTGGTGGGGGCGGGGGGAGGAGCCATGAAGGTTAGTGGCCTGAGTAAATGGATGGGTGGGGGGCACTTCCGAGATGGGGAGGACAGAGGAGGAGCTTTTGGAGGTGGGGTCACTTTGGTTCAGGATGTCTAACGTGAAGTCCCGGGGGACATCCAGGAGAAGGCAGCTGCTGGAAGGGCAGGTCTGGCGGCCAGGGAAGGGATCTGGACTGGGGAGAACAGCTTCATTCTGTGTCATTTTGTGTCACTTGGATCTTTTACAAGGGGAATTTATTAACGTCTTTTAAAAAGCAGAAACGTGACAGCATATAAGCAGTAGCTAATGGTGCAGGCGAGCGTTCGCTTATAGGGGAGCTGGGTGTAAAGCAGGGTTCCCAGGTACTGACCAGAGAACAGGGACATTTTTGCTGCCTCTCGCCCCCTCCCCGCCTGCTCCCTGCGTTGGAGACAGGTCAGGGGCTTGGTCCTTCTCTGTCTTCTCTTCCTGTCTCTCATTCACAGGGTCTAGATAATTTAGACGGTTCTTTGATGGGCCACCATCCAGGGTGTGGGCTGGGATAGGGCCCATGGTGTGCTGGCGCTGGCCCAGGCTGGCTCACGAGAACCAGTTGTGAAATTGTCAGGAATTTTGCAAGCTAGGTATTAAACACAGCCATCATTTAAACAATCAGATTGTGTGAACTTAAACTTAAGTACATTCTATTAAAAACATAGGTAATAAATATTCAAAACTCATGACTTCTAGTGGTTCTCCTAGTAGTGTTTATACCACTAATACTACTACTATTTTACTACTGGTAAAAAAGCTACTATTTACTACTAGTAAGATTTTGTAGCATCTGTGTTTTTTTTTGTTTTGTTCTGTTATTTATTTATTTATTTATGGCTGTGTTGGGTCTTTGTTGCTCGCACAGGCTTTCTCTAGTTGCAGTGAGCGGGGGCTACTCTTCATTGAGGTGCACGGGCTTCTCATTGCAGTGGTTTCTCTTGTTGCGGAGCACGGGCTCTAGGTGCGTGGGCTTCAGTAGTTGTGGTGCACGGGCTTAGTTGCTCTCTGGCATGTGGGATCTTCCTGGACCAGGGATCAAACCTGTGTCCCCTGCATTGGCAGGCAGATTCTTAACCACTGCACCACCAGGGAAGTCCCCAGCATCTGTGTCTTTGAGGTTATTTACTCTATGTTGGAAATACTATATATAATCTCTTCCCAATTCTGTGTTCAGTGGCATCTTGCTGGTAGCTTGAGATGGATCATGGTGGGAGAATTTACACTATGGAAATTGGCAAAGGCTACAAAATCAGGGTTATTATTATTATTTTCTTTTTTCTCTTGGAGAACGAGTTAAGCCTTTCCCGGCACAGCACTGGCTGGAATATACGTGGCGAGGTAGTGGATGGAGACCACCCCGTCGGAGAGGACCATCAGCGTGGGCCAGGGTGGAGGACTGGGGAGGCCCCAGTCCTGTCACGGGAGCAGGGAGCCTTGAGAGGAGCATGGACAGCAGGGCCAGGCACCACAAGGCCAGGAAGGGCCCCCTGCAGTGCAGCGAGGCATCCTTGCAGGAGAAGTTTCCAGAGCGGGGAGGGGTCAGGAGCTGAGGGTCAGAGAGGGACTGGGAAGCAGAGTCTTATTAGGACATGGAACCGTTTCCTTCTAGACACTGCTGGATGGAAAAATACCAACTGCAGGAAGAGCAGAGGACTGAGTAATATCTAACTACAGCCTGGCTTGTGTTTTTGACTTTTAAGTACTACACACACACACACACACACACACCCCTACACGCACAGGATAAAGCGTGGAAAAACACACACCAAGATGTTAACTGTGATGATGTTTATATGATGGAACTATAGGTCCTTTTCTTTTTTTTAATCAGTAACTATGTTTAAAAATTTTTCTGTAATGGACAGGAATGATCTATGTAATAAACATTTAGAGAGAGAAAAGCTTGTTTGCTGGGAAGGAGAATGGGTGACATCAGGAGGGGGCGAAGTGAGGGAAGCTGTTTTGTGTGCCAGGGCGGTGTTCATGCCACCCGTGGGCTCTGACCTCTGTTGGAGGGCCATCGCGGGGAGAGGAGAGAGGTGGCGGGGAGGCGGGTCCCAGGGAAGACCAAAGGGGGATGGAGGTTTGCTTCTAAAAGGAGAAGAGGGTTCTTAGCTTTCCTCTGGAAACACAGGGAAAATGGGAAGGGCTCAGGGAGGTACAAAGGCGGAAGTGGGACCAGGTGAACTGGAAACTGCCTGGAGTGAGCCTCAGATTCCTTGACTGAAGAAATGGGAGCAACGTTCTGCAGCTCGGATTGTTGACTATTCCATGCACCCAGCACAGAGACGGGGTGGGCCCCAGTTCTGAGCCGGCAGTGCAGTGCAGTTTGCATGGAGGGCCTGCTGTGGGGAACCAGGCTGGGTGTTCACAGCCCATGTGAGCTTCCATTTAAGTCTGGAGGCAGACATACACAGGTGAAGATGGGGTAAATCTCTTGAAAAATAAAGTGAGTAGAGGGTGCTGCAAGTGGGTGGGCTTTTAGGTGAAGCAGTCAGGGAAGGCTTCTCTGAGAAGGTGAGGGAACGAGCCCTGTGACTGTCAGGGCAGAGGTTCTGGGAGGTGCTCCCACCTCTGTTTGCAATGAGCCCTCTCTCCCCAACCCCAGGGCCCCGTGGACCTTGGTGCCTTCCTGCCAGGCAGAAGGCCGGCTGAGTTGTAGCTGCGGTCCTGGTGTTCTCCCCACCCCTTTGCTGGGCCCACTTTTGACACTGGGTGCTCAACGAATGGGGTCCCTGGTGGCTGAGATTCAGCAGGTATGAAAAATGCCTGTCTCCACTTCCCAGGCAGGGCAGGACCAAAGCCCTTGCGGAAGCAGGGGAGGATGCGCTCTCATCTGGGCACCTCCCACCACCCCCGCCTTGAGCGCCCCCCCCCCCGCCCCCGCTCACGTTGGACCAGGCCACCAGCTGCTGTCACTCCACACCATGTCCTTTAGCCCTTTTTATCAAAGTTCTACTTTGAACTTGAAACCAGCACTCAATTCCCTTGTGCCTGGTGTCTGGGGAAGATCAGCTGCTGGCGTGAGGTTTAAGTCTGTTGCTGCCCTTTGCTTTCTTGGGGCTTTGCCGAGCCGCTGCTGGTCCATGCGGGAACTAGGAGGGCGGGGAGGCCCAGGCCCTGCCCTCAGGGAGCCTCTAGAACCGCCCCAGAGGCTCAGCCCATCAGCCAGGTCTCATAGCTCTGACGACCCGCCAGCTCCTCTGGGAGAAGAGCTGGGGCTTGTAGCATGTCAGTGCTGGCCAGTACCTTAGCAATTTCTGACCTCGCCCTTTGTTGTCCCATGGGGAAGCTGAGGCCCAGATATGGGAAGGGGCTCGGCCAGGCCCAGCCAGCGTGTTACTAACGGCTCCCTTGAGGGAAGGGGGCTCTAGTGGGGTTGCCACGCTTTCCTCAGCTCAGGCGGCTGCAAGCTGCCCGGGGTGAGTGGGGGAGTGCGTGAAGGTTTGTGCCTGTGAGACTAGGGCGCCAAAGAGGAAAAATGCAGCAGAACACCCAAGTGTAGTCGCCAGGCTCGTGACCTGGATTATATTTTAGCAGCTGTTCAAACAACTGGTCCCCGGGGCCTGTGACCTCTGGAAGGGGCGGGGGTGGGGAAGAAAGGAGATTACCTGGGGGTCTGCCTGGGCCAGGACAGCTGGGAGGACAGCTGAGTAGGCAGCTTCTTGCCAAGAATAGCCACGCTGGGTCCCCCTCGACCTGGGACCCTTCTCTGTGCCCTCTGCACAGACAACAGGTAGGGCAGGGTCTCACCTGAGCCATGGCCATTCCGTTAAGCAGACATCACAGAGCCCCTCAGCACAAGGAAGTGTTCTGGAAATGGATATGGGAAGGGCACTGACACCTGCTAGACACCTCCTATGCCTGCCTTACAGGGAGGCTCTGAGCCAGACCAGGGGGGCCTGGCTCCTGCCTGGGTAACTTTGGGCAAGTTTTATAACCTCTGTTTCCTAACCTGCAAGATAAGAATATAATATAGAAAAAGTACCCAGTCCAGGGCTTCCCTGGTGGTGCAGTGGTTGAGAATCCACCTGCCAATGCAAGGGACACGGTTTGAGCCCTGACCTGGGAAGATCCCACTTGCCGCGGAACAGCTAAGCCCGTGCGCCACAACTACTGAGCCTGAGCTCTAGAGCCCGTGAGCCACAACTACTGAGCCCACGTGCCACAACTCCTGAAGCCTGTGTGCCCAGAGCCCGTGCTCCGCAACAAAAGAAGCCACGACAATGAGAAGCCCATGCTCCGCAACGAAGAGTAGCCCCCGCTCACTGCAACTAGAGAAAGCCCGTGCATAGCAACGAAGACCCAACACAGCCAAAAAAATAAATAAATAAAATAAATTTATATATATATT
Source organism: Mesoplodon bidens (assembly GCF_964165515.1). Lineage (NCBI taxonomy): Eukaryota > Metazoa > Chordata > Mammalia > Artiodactyla > Ziphiidae > Mesoplodon > Mesoplodon bidens. The sequence goes on from NC_138171.1 coordinate 38,207,648, forward strand.
AAAAAAAGGTACCCAGTCCATTGAGGGCACGTAGTCTCACTTCATGAATGGTAGCTACTGTTTTAATGATGATAACCTTGACCCCTCGTTGTTAGCAGGACCCATGGGCTACTTGGGCAGTTTTACGAGGGACCTGGAACGCCATCTAACTTGTGGCTTCCTCCCACTATGGCTGCTTTTTGGAGCAGGTTTTTTTTTTTAAGGAACGGGCCCACCTGACCTAGTGGGGTTCCCAGGCCCTGTACTGCTGTGATCCCAGCAGAAGCTTCTTGTAACAGGATTGTCCTAGATGAGAACCAGGGACCCAGAGGTCAGCCCAGACACAGGGAACAGCAGGACGAGGTTGGCTGCTCTGGGGTGTGTGTGTGTGCTGGGGGCAGAGCCATGGGTCCAAGTTCACCAGAACTTACCTGGAAGCCGTTCTTCTGCCCCCTGATCCTTTTGTGGTTTTAAATTTTTTCTAATCCCTTAGTTTGAGGATCAGTCATTTTCATCACAGTAAGAACGGTCAGCACTTGTTCACTTGTGTGGCCCAGGCACTGTCCCTAGGGCTTTGTGTCCATCACTGTACAGCAGCCCCGTGGCGGAGGGCAGGTGAGGAGACCACCGTGGGGCTCCAGGGTCTGCTCCCTCAGCCACTGTGGCCTCCACCTTGTGGGGTCTCAGGGGTGGAAGAGAAGAGCCTTGGGGACCCCGCCCCACCCCCGCCCCCAGGGTCCCACGCAGGGTCCCACAGAAGAAGGAGACATCCCTCTGCAGGAAGGAGTACAAGATGAGATTGTCCCTGCTCGAAGGGAACTGTAGGGTTTGGTCAGAGTCTAGGAAACAGGTCCATGCAGAGGAGTCCAAGATCGGGGTGGTTGTAGTTTAGGGTTTGGCATGGCGGGTGCCTTGTACACATTTCCTGGACGAATGAAATTGCCCTGAACCAAGAGCCAGGGGCTGTTGGCCGGACCTTGGCGCTGCTGCCTCCTGCCTGGGGGGCCTAGATAAAGCACCTGATATCTCCAAGCCTCAGTTTCCTCATCTGTAAAATGGGATCATGGAATCACTTCACAGGGTTAACTGAGGGTCCAATGAGCTACTGTATGTATGTCTGCCTCTTAGCACAGAGCATCAATTCATGGGTGTGATCACTCTGGTTGTTAATCAAGTTCAGTAGCAAAGCTCACTGATTCCCCAGGAGCCCAGCTCACAGCTGAGAGGGAGCCCCTTACCCCTCAGTTAGGACCCCCATCCTGGCTCCCCAGGCCCTGGGTGATCACATGCTTTCCCACCACTACCAGTGTCCCAGAAGGAGAACCTGCCTGCTTGAGCTTGTATGTCAGCCCTGTGTTGGAGTTGTGTGGCTTGTCCTTCCAGCCTTGAGACAGCATGCAGCCAGGCCTGCGGCCCCAGGCTCCTTGGCCTCGGGTACAAGGAGGATGCTGGTGGAGCCGCTGCCCCTGTGGCTCCTCTACTGGCTACCCATGGAAAGGACCAGAAACACAGGCAACTCTGATAGGGGCATGGCAGTGTCTGCTTGCCTCCTGTCCCCATTTGACAAGTCCGTCAGCCTCTGGAGTAGAGGAGGAAAAGGATGAGTCCTTCCCTGCCTGACACTTGGTCTGGCAGGAAGGAGGGGCAGCCTCTAGACCTTGAGGTATAGATGGGCAGGCTTGCCAGCATCCACTTGCACAGGAGGCCCTGCGTGGGGCCCAGGAGCCAGACACGCACAAAGCATGGGGGTTTGAGCTCTGCTTTGTCCTTTTGTGAGTGAGCATGAGCAGGTTGTCCCCCCCTTCCCTTCTTCTTCTGAGTCCAGAGCACATCAGAGCCCAGGCCTGGGAGGCAGGCCCCCTCCAAGGGTTTGAGTCCCCATTTCTGCTGTGTGGCCTTGGGTGAAGCCCCGGCCTCTCTGAGTCTCAGGGTCATTCTTTCTGTAAAGAGGGGCTGGATTAGGGTACCCAGTTCAGGCCAGAGAGCCTGGAGTTCAGTCCAGGAATGAGGTTAAGTGCTTGCTTCCACCTCCCACCCTCCTCACCACCACCCCCCTGCCCCGCCTTTTCCTGGTCTGTGTGCCCTGAGGCTTGGGCTGCAGCTTGGGGACCGGCAAGGAGAGGGAGACTCAGGAGTGGAATAAGAGGGTTTTCTGGCTCCTTCCTTGTCCCGAGATGTCTATGGTCAGCTGCCAAGGAACAGTAAGGACCCTTTCGTGGGGCCCAGAACTGGCTGGAGAAGAAGGTGGGGGGGCACAGAGATCCCCCCACAAGACCTGAGTCCCACATGGGGCCGTGGGTGGCCTCAAAGTAACAGCTGAGGGCCTGAGCCCACCAGGATGCGGAAGTAGCAGCTTGTAACCCTCGGTCATGGGTTCATTCTGCCCTCAATTTCGAGTGACCCTGAGCAGTGGAAAGCCTTCAGAGGAGGCACTGTCCTGAGCTTTTCATCCCTAGAACTTTCCAGAGGGGCTGGCAGAGTAGGGAGCCACCCGGGGATGCCGACGGCCCAGGAAGAATGAGACCCGCCCCAGGCCCCACTCCCAGCCCCGCCTGCCTCAGTTTCCCCCCGGCCAGCTGGACCGCAGAGGGTCCAGCCCCAACCCGAGCCCTAACTGCCGCCTCTCTCCTCCTCCACAGGCTCCCCCCTGCACAAGCAGGCCTCGGGCCCCCCGGCCGCGGCCCCCGCCGCCCCCGAGAAGCCCGGCGCTAAGGCGGCCGAGGTGGGCGACGAGTTCGTGGGGGACTTCGTGGTGGGCGAGCGCGTGTGGGTGAACGGCGTGAAGGCGGGCGTGGTGCAGTACCTGGGCGAGACGCAGTTCGCGCCGGGCCAGTGGGCGGGCGTGGTGCTGGACGAGCCGGTGGGCAAGAACGACGGCGCCGTGGGCGGCGTGCGCTACTTCGAGTGCCCGGCCCTGCAGGGCATCTTCACGCGGCCCTCCAAGCTGACGCGGCAGCCTGCGGCTGAGGGCTCGGGCAGCGACGCGCACTCGGTCGAGTCGCTGACCACCCAGAACCTGTCGCTGCACTCGGGCACGGCCACGCCGCCGCTGACCAGCCGCGTCATCCCCCTGCGGGAGAGCGTCCTCAATAGCTCCGTCAAGACCGGCAACGAGTCGGGCTCCAACCTCTCCGACAGCGGCTCTGTGAAGCGGGGTGACAAGGACCTGCGCCTGGGAGACCGTGTGCTGGTGAGTCCCCCCCACAAGCATTCCATCCCACGTGAGTGAGCTGGATCCCCGGGACTGGGCAGGGCGGGGGACCCACGGGGCTCGGGTGGGGTCTGGGCCGGGGCACCTGCTCCTGGTCAGAACCACAGGGTGACCAGGGAGACGGGTAAAGTGGGGACCCTAGAGACTGTCACTGTGTGACCCTGGACAAGTGTCTTAACCTTCCTGGGCCTCGGTCTTCTCATCTGTAAAATGAGAACTTTAATAGTACCTGCCTTGTAGGTTGAAATGTGTGAATACATGCTAATGCCTTTAGACAGTGCCTGATACTTAGTGCCCTCAAAATGTTAGCTGTCATTGATATTATCCATTGATCCAGCCCACCAGCGTGGATGTGCCAGGATTATACTGGAAAAGGCTGGGGACCAGAGTGCTCAAGACCCTTGGCCCTCCACTTCCTAGAGTAATGAAAATAAAAACAAAATAAACAAATGGGACCTAATTAAATGTAAAAGCTTTTGCACAGCAAAGGAAACCATAAACAAAATGAAAAGACAACCCACAGAATGGGAGAAAATATTTGCAAACGAAGCAACCGACAAGGGATTAATCTCCAAAATATACAAGCAGCTCATGCAGTCAATATCAAAAAAACAAACAACCTATTCAAAAAAAGGGCAGAAGATCTAAATAGATGTTTCTCCGAAGAAGACATACAGATGACCAAAAAGCACATGAAAAAATGCTCAACATCACTGAGAGATGTTGAGATGTTATTAGAGAAATGCAAATCAAAACTACAATGAGGTATCATCTCACACGGCTCAGAATGGCCATCATCAAAAAGTCTACAAACAGTAAATGCTGGAGAGGGTGTGGAGAAAAGGGAACCCTCCTACACTGTTGGTGGAAATGTAAATTGGTACAACCATTATGGAGAACAGTATGGAAGTTCCTTAAAAATCTAAATATAGAACTACCATACGATCCAGCAATCCCACTCCTGGGCATATATCCAGAGAAAACCATAATTTGAAAAGATACGTGCACCCCAGTGTTCACTGCAGCACTGTTTACAGTAGCCAAGACATGGAAGCAACCTAAATGTCCATTGACAGAGGAGCAGATAAAGAAGATGTGGTACGTATATACAATGGAACATTAGCCATAAAAAAGAACGAAATAATGCCATTTGCAGCAACGTGGATGGACCTAGAGATTGTCATACCGAGTGAAGTAAGTCAGACAGAGAAAGACAAATATCATATGATACTGCTTATATGTGGGATCTTTAAAAAGTAGTACAAATGAACTTATTTACAAAACAGAAATACAGTCACAGACATAGAAAACAATCTTATGGTTACCAGGGAGGAAAGGGGGGGATAAGTTGGAAGATTGACATATACACACTACTATATATAAAATAAATAACTAATAAGGAACTACTGTATAGCACAGGGAACTCTACTTAATACTCTGTAATGGCGAATATAGGAAAAGGATCCAAAAAAGACTGGATATATGTATATGTATATATATAACTGATTCACTTTGCTGTACACCTGAAACTAACACAACATTGTAAATCACCTATACTCCAATTAAAAAAAAAAAAGACCCCTGGCCCAAGGTTGGGTGGTTCAGACATCTAATCAGCTATAGCCCAGAGTGATCAGGCAAGCTGGCTTACAGTCTCACTGAGCTGTCCTTGGGGATGCCTGGGATCTGAGGGCACCTGCTGGCCATGGCCACTGCAGGGAAATCAGGCCCAGGTTCGTGCCTTTGCTGCTACTTCCCAGCTGTGTGATGCTGGGTGATTCACTTAACTGGGCCTCATTCCCATTCATTCATCATCTGTCCATTCAGCAAAATGGGCGTAGATAACTCCCGTGTGATACTTTCAAGGGGTTAATTGAGAAGCTGCTGGCTGTGGAAGTGCATCGTAGTTACCAAGGGCTCTGGCTGTGCAAGACCTGGGTAGTGTCATGTGAGTGCCCTGTGGGGTGGGAAGTGGAGCCCCTTAGGGTTATTGACCATCCCTGAATGCTCCTCAGGTTGGGAGAGGAGAGAGGTTTAACCCCAGTGTGATCCTGCCTAGAACTCCCCTTGTACCTGCTCCCCGCCCAGGGAGTGAGAACTGGACGTACTGAGCAGGGGGCACTCAAGCTGTCACGAGGCAGGCCCTGCTCTGGAAATCTCCGCCAGAGGGGCAGCCCTTCAGCAGGGTTGGAAGTAGCAGCAGACGGGCCCCAGTGACTTCCCAGCCTGAGACTGGGTTGCATCCTTTGGTTTGAAACACTGCTTTCTCCAGGGCGTATCCATGCCCAGCACTCTCTGCACCTTGTCTCTTTTGGTTCTCCCCACTGCCTTACGCAGTGGGTGTTATCTCCCCATTTTACACATGAGGAAACTGGGCTCAGCCCTGGAAAACAACCTGCTCAGGGCCACTCAGCCAGGAGGTGCTGGGCCATTCATTCCTTTATTCACTCAGCAACTGTGACTGCCCTGGAAACAGGACATGCTTGGATTCTGGTGGGTTGGGGAGAGGAATTTGAAGGAGGGATTTACTTTCACCTCAAGGATGGAGCCCCACATGCCCCACCCTAGTCCACAGCTTCCCTTGGGTTAGTCCTCCAACCTGGACCGCTGTGCACAGCCAGGATCCAGCTGGCTTGGCCGACCCTGGGACTTGCTACTTCTCCGTTGTGCCTTCTGTAAACACCTGACACATCATCTTCCTATCCTTACCCCTCCCTCTAACAAATTATATCCTGGACATGAATGAAGGTAGAGACCTGAGCTTATACAATTTGAGGATGGGGGCTTTTTAGGAAACAACAATACAAAAAATATTGCTTTTGCAAATTTTACAAATCATGTGATCCCATGAATGTATTGTCAGGGCCCTCCCCAACCAGAGCCTCCAGAGAGGCTGGTGTATGTGAGGGGCTCTGATTACCTAAGCTATGTTAGCTTCGCCAGCCACAAACCTGCTTCTGACCCGGGTCAAAGGCATGAACAATATTTGTTATTTTTGAACATAAATAACAGAATTTATGTCCATTAAGTTATGCTGCTCTTCAGTGATACCTCTGGATCCTGGTTTCATTTGGGCCTCAGCACTACCCCAGGAGGTCCGTGTACTCGCCAAATAGTCGTGGGCAAGTTGTTCATCCTCTCTCTGCCTCAGTTTCTTCACCTATAAGATGAGGATAAAAGTTTACCTGCTGGGAATTCCCTGGCAGTCGAGTGGTTAGGACTCTGTGCTTTCACTGCCGGGGCCCAGGTTTGATCCCTGGTTGGGGAACTAAGATCCTATAAGCTGCACAGCATGGCCAAAAAAAGTTCACCTGCTGCATATGTAGTGTTTAGAAGGTGGTCTGGCTCCAAGTAAGCTCTGTGAAGTGTTAGCTGGTATCAGCATTAAAGTCCATGAAGGGTGGGCATTCTCCCTGGGCCATGGGGTCCTGGAGACAGGGAGGGACTCAGAGCTCGGGGAGCCTCTCTGAGGTCACACAGCGGCTCACGTCGGCTTGCGTGTCCTTGGCTTTCACTGGCCGAGTGCTCTCTGGGAGCGGAGCCTTGTGCCAAGAACTTTACACGCACAATCCATTTCCTCTTCAACCCTAAGGGGCCCTGGCCCCCGGAGGAACCCCTGGGAGGGTGACACAGGGGGAACATGCCTGACCTTCCTGGAATAGTGTCACTTAAATACTGGGAATCTTGTCACATGCCTGCCAGAGCCAAATTGGCAGAATTTCCAGGTGTGGTTTGGAGTTGCACACTGAGCTGCATGGATTCACCTCTTACTGTCCCAGATGCCCGTGACACAGATGTTCATTGTTCCATTTTACAGGCTGAGGATGAGAATCAGAGGCCTGAGTTTCCCACAGCACCCAGAGTGGAAGTGGCAGAGCTGGGTTGTCCTGCCTTTGTCCTTCCCGCCCTCGGCCCCTCCCCAGGACACACACGCACACGCACGCGCATGCACGCGCACACACACACACACACATACACACAGAACCTTTCTGGCTAATCCCTGAAATTCCTCCAGCATTGAATCATTCTATTCCACCCCAACTTCCTCTTCTGAAATCCTCCCTCTCTGAGTGCTCCCGTAGCTCGGACTGGGTGAGTTTGGGGGGTAGTACTCAAGGATCCTGGGTGTCTGGAGTTGGGGCGCATGGCAGAGGTGGGAGCAGAGAGATGCAATGACTTGTCCAAGGACATGCAGCCTTTTAGAACATGCCTGGCACAGCTGAGACGGGACCCAGGCCCACTGGCCCAGCCTGGTGGGACCCTGGCATCCCAGGCCACCTCTCTATTTCCTTCTGCCTGGGAACACCCACCACTCCCTTTGGTCCTGGGCACCTTCCAGGCCCGGGGAGCCTATGGGGGCACTCGGCTGCCTAGCTGGCCTGAGACATAGCTGCTGTGTGTGTCCCCCAAGGTGTGGTCCCGAGGGTCCATCCCAGGAAGTGGGTCTGTCCGCGTGGTTTTAGGGAAGTTGCTCCAGAAGCAGCAGGGCTGGTGTGGCAGACTCTAGAGCCAGCCATTAGTTTGGGATTTAGGTCCTGGAAGAGAAGAGACATTCCAGGGGAATTAACGGAGAAGCAGGAACCGAGACTATGTAGAAAGGCAGCTTGAGAACTGGTGGCATAGAAGAGGGGTAGGAAGACAGCCCCACCCCGGGGGGCTGATCCAGACTCAGACAGGCCTGCTGGGGCAGAGACCACCAGGCCTTAATCACTCATTGTACAGGGAAGGAGCGTGAAGGTCAGAGAGGGTGAGGGGTTGCCTGGGGTCACACAGCACATCATGGGCTGGCCTGGAACAGGAGCTCTGGGCTTTTATCTACCAGTCCTGGAATGTCCTCTGTATCCCCCCCACCCTGAGTGGATCCAGCAGTCCAGGTGGAGGGCTGGAAGTATCTTGGTCAGCTACAGTTGCCAGCATGGGGTATGATTAGCAAGGACCAGAGGAGGCTGTCTCAGGAAGGAAGAGGCCTGGCTGGTTGCCTGTGGCTCCAAGAGGTGCCCCAGGGCCAAAGCCGCAAGGAGTGGATGTCAGTGGGGTAATGGGAGAGCTCTGACCCCCAAAGATGTCAGATGGCTCGTAGGTTGCTGTGGAGGGTCGGGTTCTCCAAAAGTAGGCGCCAAGGTGGGGCTTGGGGTGTTTCTTAGGACTTTTAACTTCTGTGAAAGATTGGGCAGAGGGAGAAGTCAGACTGCTCTGCAGGCCAGACAGAGTCTCGGCCAACCTGGGGCAGCACTGGAGCAAGATTGCCCATCACTGCGTCCCCATGCTGAGCCAACGTGTCCGGGCCTTTCTGCCCCAGCCTCGCTCAGTCACCGCATGTGAGTGCCCCATCTCAGGCGAGGGCTCCGCACAGCAGGGCAGCAAGGGCTTCCTTGAAGTGGGATCTGAGTGGAGCATCTCCAAGTACTTGAAGTCTCTGCCCCTTTATGTCCCTTCATGTACTGGCCACAGAAGCATCCTGAGGAGGGTGGACCAAGAAACCTTTCCAGGGGATCGCCTGTACTGCTGGCACCCTCTCCCGGCATATCCCAAAGCTCCCTGCCGGTGCCAGCCTGGCCTTGCAAATAACCCAGAGTGTACCAGCCCGCGAGGCAGTCTGAGCAGCCCGGCCCCTCTGCACTGGGTGGGTAGGTTCTCTGCAGGGCTGTGTCCTGCCTGCTGCCCCCTTGGCAGCTGGCCTGGGCAGTGTGGGACCAGCCTCCTGAGAGATGAGGAATGAGGTTTTCTCTCTGCAGGTGTCTCCCTCTCTCCTCAGGCCCCAGTCAAGTTCCCACCACTCCGCTGAGAACAGACACCCAGCAGGGCCATCCGTAGTGTAGAGGCTGCAAGGTGGCCTCTGGGGTGTACAGGCCTGGGTGTGAGCTCAGCTCTGCCCTTCACAGCAGTGTCCCAGGGCAGGGTGCTGAGCCTCAGTTTCCTCGCCTTTAAAATGGGCCTGATATTCCCATTTCGTAGGATTTGTATAAATTGAATAAGGAAGGGACTTCCCTGGCGGTCCAGTGGTCAGGACTCTGAGCTTCCACTTCAGGGGCCATGGGTACCATCCCTGATCAGGGGACTAAGATCCCACATGCCATGGCGTGGCATAAACAAATAAATAAATAGAATAAGGAAGACTCCCAGTTTGCAGTGAGCCCTCGGGAAATGCTGGTTTTCTTTCCTTGCTCTGGGTGTTGTTTCTTCACCCCGGAGTCTTCACAGCTGAGGGGCAAGTGCTGTGATGCCCAGTGTGAGGCCTGGCTGTAGACGGGAGAGGTTTGTGAGGACTGGCCAGGGGGCATCCTGGGGGCTGCTGTCCTGGGTGCTCAGGCAGAGGGAGCTGGTGTCTGTTGGGAGCGGGGAGGGGTGAGCAGGAGGGGACTCGGTGGCCCACCGAGCACACAGGGCTGCTGGGCCTCCGTGTTCAGGCTCTGCTAATGGGGGGCAGAGCCAGGTAAGGCAGGGGGCCCAGGAGGTACTAGAGCTGCCTCCTGCTTCCTCTGTGTGTCATGGGGCTTCTGGCTGGATGGCAGGGGGCAAGGGTGTGGCCTTTAGTCCTCCCATTTCCTATAGGGACAGGGGCAGGGCCTGGGAGGTCAGACTGACCCCAGGCTAGGAAGACTCCAGAATGTCTCCCTTTTTTTTTTTCCCCTTTGGCCACACCTCACGGCATGCGGGATCCTAGTTCCCTGACCAGGGATCGAACCCGTGCCCCTTGCAGTGGAAGCGTGGATTCTTTTTTTTTTTTTTTTTTTTTTTTTTTTTTGCTGTACGCGGGCCTCTCACTGCTGTGGCCTCTCCCGTTGTGGAGCACAGGCTCCGGACACACAGGCTCCACGGCCATGGCTCGCGGGCCCAGCCGCTGCGCGGCATGTGGGATCTTCCGGGATAGGGGCACGAACCCGTGTCCCCTGCATCGGCAGGCGGACTCTCAACCACTGCGCCACCAGGGAAGCCCGGAAGCGTGGATTCTTAACCACTGGACTGCTAGAGAAGTGCTGAAATGTCTCCCTTTTTCCCAGGGGAATTCTGGCTTGAGTTTGTGCAGTAGCCTCTGTCTGGCCCCTCCCACCTTTTCTTTAAACTATCCACGTGCCTGGGAGGACAAATGACCGACTCCCCCGTGTGCTGGGCTGGGGAGAGGATGGACTCGAGGCCCGCAGACCTACTTGGGGGAGTCAGCTGGGCCACTCACTACCTGCCGCTTAGCCTCTCTGACCCTCAGTCTCTTCTGTAATATTCATAAACATCTTCTCTCCAAAATATTGCCAACGCCTGCCCCTCCCCCACATTTCAGCTGGTTGACTCTTCTGTGCTTCCCGGGAAGAACAGGGCTGTTGTCCACCACCAAACCCGCCGGCGCCTGCGCACTCTGCCTTCCCTCCAGCTGGTTTTGTCCAGTCCAGGGCCCCAACCTCCAGCTCTTGTCCGAGGCCAGCCCCTCCCACCCGCCCCCTGCAGACAGCCTCCCTCCTCCCCTGCACATTCCCCCTTTCCCGACTCCCCCAACCCCTTGCCTTCCTCCTGCTATTTGCCCATTTCTCTGTCCTCCCTTCAGCTAAACCCCTTAAGAGGCCCATCCGTGACCGTGGTCTCCACCTCCTGCTCTCTCCCCATCACTGATCACTCTAGGGAACTCCCCCCCCGCAAGGCCACCAGAGCCCTTCACATTCCAAGTACAATGGTCAGTTCTCAGCCCTCATCTTCGTTTCACCTCTTAGCAGAATCGGCCACCATCTCTCCCTGCCTCCTTCTAGAAGCACTTTCTTCCCTCACCTCCTGGGATTCCACACACTCCCCTGGTTCCTCCTACCTCCCTGCTCTTCCTCTTCCCAGCATCAGGTCAGAACTCCAGCCTCAGCTTGTCTCTCCCTTGATGGAACCATCCAGGCCCGTGACTTAGGACAGTCCAAGCATAGTGTGGGCATCACACTGCGCAGGGTTCCATCTCCTGTCTCGTGTGTCAAGCCCTTAGTCAACATCTCCACTTAACCTGCATTAGTTTCCTATGGCTGCTGTAACGAGTACCATGAACTGGATGACTTAAAACAGAAATGTACGCTCTCCAAGTTCTGGAGGTTAGACATTTGAAATCCCAGGTGTTGGCAGGGCCATGCTGATTCTGAAGGATCAAGGGAAGAATGTGCTTCATGCCCTTCTCTTGGGTTCTGATGTTGGCCCGCACTCCTCAGCGTTCCTTGGCTTATAGGTGCGTTCCTGCCTCAGTCTTTACATGGCCTTCTTCCCTCCGTGTCTCTTCTCTTATAAGGACACCAGTCATATTGGATTAGGGCCCGCCCTAATGAACTCATTCTAATATGATCACATCTAAAAGACCCTATTTTTATTTATGTATTTGTTTGTTTGTTTATTGGCTGTGCCGCACAGCTTGCTGGATCTCAGTTCCCCAACCAGGGATTGAACCCGGGCCACGGCAGTGAAAGCCCGGAATCCTAAGCACTAGGCCACCAGGGAACTCCCATAAGAGACCCTATTTTTTAATCAGGTTACACTCATAGTCGTGGGAGTCAGGTCTTCAGCATGTCTTTTTGGGGAACACAGTTCAAACTATAACACACCCAACCCCCATCCCCGACCTGCTCCCCCCCCGCCCCATCCTCCCCATCTTAGTAAATGGCACACGTGTGTCTCCAGCAGACCAATCCAGGAACTTGGCAGTTGGCCTTACGTCCTGTTTTTTCTCTCCTCCTGACCATGTGATTCATAATCCGGCCTCTGGTGCTGCCTCTAAAATACACCCAATTGGTCCCCAGCCCACCACCTCTGTGGGCAGGTCCTCTCTCTCCAGCAATGGAACCGCCCCCTCCTTGGTCTCCCTGCCCCCACTCAGGGCCCAACACTCCAGGAGCCCCCATCTCACGTGGGATAAAACCCACCCATCTTCCCATGGCCCCCAGACCCTTGTGGTCTGCCCGCCCGCCCTCGTCTGATCCGACTTCGCCCTCCGTCCTGGCTGCACTCGGCCGCCCTGGCCTCCTTCTCTGCTCCCGTACCAGGCCAGTGCCTCTGCTGTGCCCTGCTGACCTCCTCCACCTGGGACTCTGACCCCAGGGCTCCCCACAGCTCACTGTCCCGCTTCCGTTAGGCCTCTGCGCCAATGTCACCTCTTGGAGACGGGGCCCTCCGGTGCTGTTCCACGTAGCCCTTGTCATCCTGGAATGACAGCATTTACTCACTTACTGCTGGGCTGTCTGCTTCCTGCCCTGACGAGGAAGGTTGTGGTGTTTTGATCACGTGGCTGCACCCCCAGGGCCTGCAACAGAGCCTGGTGCCAGGGAGGTGCTCAAACCTTCCTGCTCATTGAATGACCCACGGCCCTGCCAGGTGGTCCTGAGAGCAAGTGAGGTACCACGTGTATGACGTCGATGCTGCAAAAGCTAGTTGAGCCCCAGATGCCCCTCACTAGCTGTTCAGGTCAGCGACCGTGGACATGGTCAGGGAGGATCTCTGAGAGGGGCTGCTCACCTCTGTCCCCTCATCTCCCTGAAGGTGGCCCAATGCCACCACTCACCTGCCCGTCTCTCCCGGGCAGCCTCTTTCCTACCAGGACCCCCTCCTTCCCCGCTTGCTCTGCTCTTATGCCACAGCGGCCCAGCAGGTGCTGCTCCAGGCCTTGGAAATGAGCCCCTCACTGGACCCTCATGGCTGCCCTGTGAGACGGGGGGACTTGCCCCAGCCTCCTGATGGCAGAGCTGTCTGTCCTTGTGGGCGAGACGCATGGGTTTATTTTAAACGAGTCACCTGTTTTAACTTCCTCAGAGGAAAATCCCGGAGAAACAGATAAATTCAATCTGCCCACCTCCCTTGTTTTATGAGACCCGGATGTAGTCGGTGTTTGGTCCAGGCCAGCGGGGATTCCAGCCTCACAGATAACCCTCAGGTGCTGGAAAAGGAGCGGGTGGGGCTCATCCCTCCGGAGACTGGGGCCCAGCCTGTCCCCAGTGGGGGTGTGGGGAGGGACAGTCCCTTAATGGAACTACAGGGACTCTGGTGCATTGCTGGGGAGGGCCAGGATGCAAAATGCACAGGCACTTAGGAAGACAGTTTGGCCACTTCTTACAAAACTAAACATGCTCTCACCATGCGATTCAGCAGTCCTGCTCCTTGGTACTTACGCAAATGAGCAGACATATCTGCATGAAAACCTGCACACAAATATTTCTAGCAACTTTATTCCTAATTACTAAAACTTGGAAGCAACCGAGATGTTCTTCAGTAGGTGAATGGATAAACTAAGGTGCATCCAGACAGTGGAGTGTTATTCAAGGCTAAAAGGAAATGAGCTGTCAAGCCATGAAAAGACATTCAGGAACCTTAAATGCATAGTATTAAGTGACTGAAGCCAGTGGGAAAATGCCACGTACTATATGATTCCAACTGTATGACATTCTGGAAAAGACAAAACTTTGGGGACAGTAAAAGATCGTTGGTTACCAGGGGCTAGGGGAGGGAGGGATAAATAGGTGGAACACAGAGCATTTTTAGGGCAGTGAAACTATTCTGTATGATACTATAATGGTGAGTATGAGTCATATATATTTCTCAAAATCCATAGAATGTACAACACCAAGAGTGAACCCTGATGTGAACTATGGACTTTAGTTAATAAGTTAATAACAACTTGTTGGCTCACCATTGTAATAAATGCACCCCACTGATGCAGGGTGTTAATAAGAGGGGAAACTGTAGGGGCGATTCGTAATGGGATATATGGGAATTCTCTGTATTTTCTGCTCAAATTTTCCAGAAACCTAAAATATCTCTATAGAACAAAGTCTATTAGGGACTTCCTTGGTGGTCTAGTGGTTAAGAATCCGCCTTTCAATGCAGGGGGTGCGGGTTCGATCCCTGGTCGGGGAGCTAAGATCCCACATGCCTCAGGGCCAAAAAACCAAAACATAAAACAGAAACAATATTGTAACAAATTCAATAAAGACTTTAAAAAAATGGTCCACATCAAAAAATCTTAAAAAAAAAAAAAAGAATCCGCCTTCCAATGCAGAGGACGCGGGTTTGATCCCTGGTTGGGGAACTAAGATCCCACATGCTGCAGGGCAACTAAGCTTACACACCACAACTACTGAGCCCTCGCGCCGCAACTAGAGGGAAGTCCATGCGCTGCAGTGAAGATCCCGTGTGCCACAACTAAGACCTGATGCAGCCAAATAAATAAATAAAATTTTAAAAGCAACATCTTAAAAAAAGTCTATTAATTTTTTACAGTAAAGACAAGGTTAAATATAATAAAAAAAGAAAGAAGGGAAAGGTCTCATACCTTGGAGGGCAGGGCCTGGCACACATGCAGTGGGGTCTGGTGAGGGGGAAACTTGTCCATTTCTTCTAGGTTGTCGAATTTGTTGGCATGTAATTGTTCGTAGTATTCCCTTATGGCTTTGGGGATTTGTTTTGTTTTGTTTTTTGCCGTGCGCCGCGGCATGCAGGACTTAGTGCCCCAACCTGGGATTGAGCCCGGGCTACGGCAGTGAAAGCGCCAAATCCTAACCATTAGGCCACCAGGGAACTCCTGAATTGCAAGGTTTAGAATTCATGTCTTCAATGTGCCTGGCACATAGCCAGTCCTTAAGAAATGGTGGGAATAGAATGAGTTTTAATTAGGGAGCTGGTTCCTTTCGGGCACACCTGAGGGTGTCAGAGAAGGTAACATTTAGAAAGTCCTATTTTGGTTCAGATAAACACAGTAGATAAACACACACATTTATTTTCACCCTTTCCTGAATTTGCACTAGAATGACAGTGAAGGGATTTAAAAAAAAAAAAAAAGGTATTAAACCCTCAAGGACAAAGAGAACAGGAGAGGAGACAGCAGAAATACCACTGGAAACCCAGTGCAGCCCAGTGCACAGGCAGCCGTGGGGAAAGCAGAGAAGCAGTGTTTTCCCTCAGAAGCCCGCTGAGGATCGGAAGTCAGCCGTGTGGTGGCCTCTGGAAATGGAGCTGACTGTTTGAAAAATCTTCAGACTCCACCTCCCTGCCTAGGGTCCCCTCTGTGCGGTGACTGCCCCTCCAGCAGACATCTGGGATGAGTGGTTGTCTCGTGAGGTTCAGAGAAGGAGTCTTTGGATGGGGGAACCCCTGGCATGTTGGACTGAAAAGGGAGGATTAAATGAACATGTCTATCCTAAAAGCTGAGCCCCTTTTTCCCACCGGCTTCTCCCTCACTCAGCTCCTAGATCACTGGCGGCCAAGCCTGCACCCTCCAGAGGGCACAGAAGCTTCTCTGGGGAAGGTGGCCAGTCCTGTGAGAAATAAGGTGATACCAGTGTCAAATCTGAACAGAAGGCCATGGAATATAAATATGGATATTCAATAAAAAAGCTCTGGATAATGAAAAATCTGATTGCAGATATAAGAAACATCACAGAAGTACTGGAAGATAAATTTAAGGAAATCTCCCAGACAGGAGAGCCAAAAGACAGATGGAAAACAGGAGAGAAACACAAAACGATCAGAGGAAGAGAAGGGTGGAAGTCAAATAAGCAATCAGAAAATTCCCAGGGTTGACAAGCATTTCTTGGTTGGACAGGAGCCTAGGAAAATGGATGCAAAGAGGCACAGTGCTCCTGTTTGTGAAACTGTACAACCCTGGACAGGCAGAAAGTCCTGCAGGTTTCCAGAGTGAGAAGATGGGCTCACAGAAAGGCGTGGGACTCAGAATGACTTTGAACTTCTCAAGAGCAACACAGGATGCTAGAACACACAGAGGGAGACTTCTAAATTCTGAAGGAAGAGACCCCGCCAGACTCTTGTTCAAGAGTGACAGTCACAAGAGAATTGAAGGTGTTCACACATCAACTTGTACATGAATGTTCACAGCAACTTTCTTCATAATAACCAAAAAGTGGAAACAACAGAAATGTCCATCAGTGAATGGATGGATAAACAAAATATGGTATAATCTATACAGGGGAATATTATTCAGCCATAAAAAGGAATGAAGTGCTGATACTGATAAACACGGATGAACCTTGAAAACACTCTCCCACATGAAAGAAGCCAGACACAAAAGGCCACATAGTGTATGATTCTGTTTATAGGAAATGTCCAGAATAAGCAAAGCTATAGCGACAGAAACTAGCAGAGGAGCTGGGGAGAGGGGAATGGAGTGGGCAGTGACTGCTATTGGGTACAGGGTTTCTTTTTGGGGTGATGAACATGCTCTGGTTTTAGGTAGCAGTGATGGTTGGGAATGTACTAAAAGCACTGAATCGTATACTTTAGAATGGTGAATTTTATGTCATGTGAATTTTACCTCAATTAAAAAAGAAAGTGAGGACAGAATAAAAAATATTTTCACATAGGCAAAGGCTCAAATATTTTATTTCCTCGTGCACCTCTTAGAAAGCAATGGAAGGCAATAGATAACTAATAAGGACGTACTGTATAGCACAGGGAACTCTACTCAATACTCTGTACTGACCTATATGGGAAAAGAATCTAAAAAAGAGTGGATATATGTATATGTATAACTGATTCACTTTGCTGTACACCTGAAACTAACACAACATTGTAAAGCAACTATACTCCAGTAAAAATTAATTTAAAAAAAGAAAGCAGTGGAAGGATGTGCTTTACCAAAATAAGTGAATAAACCAGGAAAAATGGAAGATATTGCATCCAAGAAATGGGAGATCCATCCCAGGAGCGAGGCAAAGGGACTCCTCAGGGCAATGGTGACAGGTGGTCTTGGGGTGACGGCCATGCAGAAGGGGGGCACCCGGCTCCAGGAACGTCTTCTCCAGGAAGAGCTTGATGGAGTTTCCAGTGCCTCTGGACATCTTGGCAGGAGATTTAGGCAGTTGAAAGAGTTTACGTTAAATTAGTGTAAGGGCCATAAAAACTAGACAAACAATCATAAAAGACAGTTGTTATCTGTAGGGAAAAATTGGTGCTGGGAGGGAAAAGTATCTGCATCTGCCCATCCACGTCTGTGAGTAGTGTTTGCTTAGTCCCAGCACCGTCAACCTGGAGTCTGATCAAAATGAAGCCATCACTACGTGGCAGGGGTAGAAACCCAGTAGGGGTGTGTGCAGCCTGGTGATGGGGAGGGAACGCCTTCCCTTTCCCAATGAGATGTAGATGGATGTCACCCCCAAATTGAAAAATTGACAAGTAGCAATATTAGCATGTCATTTAGAAATATGGAGGTCAACACCAAAAACTTCATCTTAAAGAGTGAAAGTGCTTCTGGGGAGAGGTGGAGAAACTTACAGGGTTTTTTAAGGCTTTGGAAGTATGTGTGTGTATATATATATATATATATATATATGTAAAACTTTATGTATATATATATAACTTGAATTGAAAGTTTTTAAAATCATTGTTACAGTAATATTCCTGATTACTGGCCTGTCCTTAGTTTTTTTAATTGTGGTAAAATACACGTAACATAACATTTACCTTCTGAACCATTTTTGAGCATACAATTCAGTAGTATTAAGTATATTCACATTGTTGTGCAACAGATCTTTTTCATCTTGCGAAACTGAAACTGTATTCCCATTAAACAACAACTCCCCACTTCCCTTCCTGCCCAGCTCCTGGCAATCCCCATTCAAACCATTTTTTTTTCCTTTTGGCCGCACAGCTCGGCTTGTGGGATCTCAGTTCCCTGATCAGGGATTGAACCCGGGCCCTCGGCTGTGAAAGCGTGGAGTCCCAACCACTGGACTGCCAGGGAATTCCCTAAACCTTTTTTTTTAAAAAACATCTTTATTGGAGTATAATTGCTTTACAGTGGTGTGTTAGTTTCTGCTTTATAATGAAGTGAATCAGCTATACATATACATATATCCCTCTATCTATTCCCTCTTGAGTCTCCCTCCCACCCCCTAAACCATTTTTAAGGATAACATTTATTGAGACTCTAGTATGCTCCAGACACTGCACATTTAGTACTTAATCCTCACAAAAGCCATTTTGACAGATGAAGATGCTGGAGCTCAGAGAGGTTAGGTAACTTGCCCAAGCTCACACAGCCTGTAAGTGGCAGGGTTTGAATGCAGGTCTGTCTTTCTGACTCCAGAGCTTTTGCTCGGGACAGCCCTGGGAAGCACTCTTTATACTTGTACCCCTCCCAGCTGTCCTTGGGCCTCCCCCTCATCTCCCCTGGCCCTTGCACACTGGAAGGGAGGCGTGGGATGAGCCCGGGCACTTGGGTGCCTGTGCCATCTCTGCAGTTCCCACTGCATCCTCTGGACCTGAGTCTCTCTGTGTGCCTATAGGTTGGTGGGACGAAGACTGGCGTGGTACGGTACGTCGGGGAGACAGACTTTGCCAAGGGCGAGTGGTGTGGCGTGGAGCTGGACGAGCCCCTTGGGAAGAACGATGGGGCAGTGGCGGGCACCAGGTATGGTGGGGAGGGAGGAAGGGAGTCCTCTTCTCCTAGGGTGGGTGCAGGGGTCGGGGTTGGGGCGTCTGAGAATGCCAGTGTTGAGCATCTGGGTGGCTGTGCCAGATACCATGTACAGATGCTACCACCTCCCTTCTGTCATAGCAGCTCACGGAAGCAGGTGGTGGGAACATCACCCCCATTTTACAGATCAGAGAACCAAGGCCAGAGAGGTCATTGCTCAAGGTCACACAGAGAGTCACGAGCAAGCACTAGGAGAGTCATCTGTCCCTGGGTTCCCCTCCCCCTGCCACCCATGACTAAGTGAGGGGGGAGCACCAGAAAAGGAGAGGCAGGGGTCCTGCCTTCTGAGAGTTGCCCTGGGTGACACAGGAAATAAGCAGACAGTGCCTGGTGCTCTACAGCCAAGGTTAGGGTCACAGCTGGGTCCCAGGTTTCTCAGCATCTCTGATTAAAGGGAATTGACTGCCAGGAATGCTGGGTTGAGAAGGTCTAAGGCCATGCCTGGGCCCTTTGAGGGTGGGAGGGTGATGCTATGGCTGAGCAGCGTCAGGGGTGTGGGGTAAGGCAAGGTGGCCCGTGAGCCTGTGTTGGCTGTCCCTGGCCTAGGTTCTGTCGTCCAGAACCTGTGGCAGCTCTGAGAAGGAAGGTGTGCTAGGCTGGGGGTCAGGCTGCACAAAGACCTGGATGTGGGAAGAGGCAGGGTGGGGTGGCAGTTTCAAGGTGAGCGGGAAGCTGGACAGAACTAGGTCCCTGGTCCCACGTGGAATCCATGGCTAGAGAGGTTTTGAGAGAAGATGATCCAGAGTTCCATGACAACACTTGCCTTCCTGTTTTCAAGACAGATGTTTCTCTCAATTTACTCTTGCTTTCAGAATCCACGGGCAGGTTGGGCAGCATCCCTCACCCCACCCCTAAGGTGCCTCCTTCAGGCTTCTGCTTCTCCATTCGGGGGCTCCATGGGCAGAGAGCCTTGGGGCTGGGGGTGGTCCAGAGGCAGCCATGAGAGTGGGGCTGCAGATATGGCTGGGAGCCTCTGACTGATGTGTGGGAGCCAAAGCATAGTGGGCTTTGGAGTCCACTGGGTCCAGTCTCAGCTTTGCCACTTAACCAGCTGTCTGACTCTGGACAGGTTACTTAACCTGAGCCTAAATCTCATCTGTGAAATATGGATAACAATAGAGTGGTTGGGGGATCGAAATGAGCATTTATGTAAAGGGACTGGCATGGAGCAGGTGCTCAGTAATTGTTATTCCCCCATCCCCCAGAAATATGCCCAACCGCTGTTCATGGCTATGCAGAATATCAGGCCCTGCTCACCTCTATTCCCTTTCTGGGAGTCCTGTCTATTGGTCTTAGGGTGTGGGTGATGGGTCCCCCAGGAGAAGCCTCTCTCTGCTGGGCTCTGAAGAGGTAGGGGAGGCAGGCCAGGCTCCAGGCTGTGGGGCCATGATAGCAGCATGGTCTCTCCTACCTCTCCAGGTACTTCCAGTGCCCACCCAAGTTTGGTCTCTTCGCGCCCATCCACAAGGTAATCCGCATCGGCTTCCCATCCACCAGCCCAGCCAAGGCCAAGAAGACCAAGCGCATGGCCATGGGAGTCTCGGCACTGACCCACAGTCCCAGCAGTTCCTCCATCAGCTCTGTCAGCTCTGTGGCCTCCTCCGTGGGGGGCCGGCCCAGCCGCAGTGGCCTGGTGAGGGGTACCCTGGTGTGTGTATGGGGGTAGGGCGGGGACAGAGAGACCCAGTTGTCCCCTGACTTGCTCTGGTTCCAGGCATCTGTCAGTTTGGAGTTTGAGAACAAAAATGAAAGTATATATTTTTTAACAGAGAAATTGACCCATTTACATTTATTGTTATTTTTATATTACCGATTTGTCAGTAGCTTAAGCTCTTCCCTGGGAGTTAAAGAGGGTCATACAGAGGCAGGGCAGGTTATACAGGTGCAGGGCAGGTGCTTTAGAAAGGCTGGCACAGCCACCTTGGGTGAGGAGGGAAGGTGAGGTTGCCCTTCCAGCAGAGCTGTGTCTACATGGAAGGTTCCTCCTAGTCCAGGAGAAGGTGGCCCAGGTGAGGGAGCCCACCATGAGGCGGACCCCCAGGGGCTGTGACTCTCCTGGGAGCAGGGAGTTCCCTGGATCGCAAACATCATGATTCCCTTTACATAACTAGGCAGAGTGTCTAGGGCCCTGGGAGGGGGAGGAACCAAACCCCAGGAGTTGAGGCACTTGGGCCCCCCACTTGCTAGGTAGTGGTGGGTTGCCTGGACGGTGCTCCACATCCCTGAGTCCTGTCTGCACTCACGCCTTCCTGCAGCTCACAGAGACCTCTTCACGCTATGCCCGCAAGATCTCGGGCACAACTGCCTTGCAAGAGGCGCTGAAGGAGAAACAGCAGCACATTGAGCAGTTGCTGGCTGAACGGGACCTGGAGCGGGCCGAGGTGGCCAAGGCCACGAGCCACATCTGTGAGGTGGAGAAGGAGATCGCCCTGCTCAAGGCACAGCATGAGCAGGTGGGTGGGCAGGCAGGGCCATGGAGCACCCAGAGGGCACCAGCGGTCTCCTCGGGCCAGTCTTGCCCCTCAGTCACGCTCAGTGAGGAGAACTTGGGGTGTGCAGAGAAAACTGAGACGCATGTTACCAACATCCCTCATCCTCCTGGTGAATTTCCTTCCAGTGGTAGGTCCACATTCTACCTCCAGAACCTCGATACAAACTTGCGTGTCCTGCTTTTTCCTACTTCCTATAGTGCCAGCATGATTTCTAGGTCATGGAAAATTCTTCCCCGTTTGAAGGACTGCGTTGCCGTCTGTTACGGGCTGTGTCCTTACTGACCTTACTGCCATGGCCTGTCCCCTGCTGGTGTTTAGGTTGTTTTCCAATTCCTCACTTTTTCTAAATAATACTGATATAAACATTTTTGGGGTATATCTGTCCACATTTCAGATCATGCTTTCGAGCAGATTGATTCCTGGGTTGGGTTTCAGGGAAGGAAGTCCTCGCCCATAGCCTTGACTCTCTGCTGCTGTCATGTGTCTACTCTTCCCTGATGCTTGTTCCCCACATGGGAGCTCCTTCCTAGGCCCCTGTCCCCATTTGGAGCCTGGCTCACTCTTCCCTCGGGTTCTGGAATTACTAAGGCCAAGCTCACGTGTGTGCCGTGACAGGGGCCTTGACAAGACAATAGGTCTTAGGCCCTCAAGGGCTGAGGGAGGTGGCAGGTACTGGGGGCAGGTGGACCTGAG